>NC_048604.1:1249170-1849170 GCF_003668045.3 Cricetulus griseus
TGGATACTAACATTTTCTTTCTACAGGACCCCACATGACTATCATCGTCCCATTTCAGCAGGAAGTAACTTGGAGAATGCTACGCCCCCTTTCCCCATTGTTGTCACTTAGGATAGTGTATATACCTAGTTAGCAATAGCTTCCTATTGTTTATGGTTGGGATTTGAAGGAGGTGTTCAGGCTTGGACACCCCTTTTAGATGACTTTAGGGTTTAGTTAAAATAGACAGTTAGGATGTGACATAAGCAGATTATTGTATCTTCTTATATTTTACCTTTATGATTGTTAATTTTGGATAATTTACACTGTTAAGTTTTATTCCTCTTTTAGACTAAAAGGGGAATTGTAGGGGAAGCTGTAGCCACGCCTTCTTAGGGGCTAGCTACAGGTGTGCCTGACCACGCTTGTGAGGGCGTGGTCAGGGGACATAGGGTGACTGCGTTTTCGCTTTCGGTTTCTCTTTTGGGCTTGTGTACAGACTGCTGCCACGCTGGCTGGCTAGGTCGCTCTGTAAGTAAGGCTTTTCCCTATTAAATACCCTTATATTTCTACCTGACTCCGTATTGGTAATTTCCCACTATAACTGTCTATTTCCTTAGGGGTTATAGGTCTATTTAATTTGTTTATCTGGTCTTGATTTAACTTGGGTATGTGGTACTTATCCAGGAAATTATCCATTTCCTTTAAATTTTCCAATTTAGTGGAGTGTAGGTTTTTGAACTGAGTTTCCTCAGTGTCTGTTGTTATGGCCCCCTTTCATTTCTGATTTTGTTAATTTGGATATTCTCTCTCTGCCTTTTGATTAGTTTGGATAAGGGTTTGTCTACATTGCTGATTTTCTCAAAGAACCAACTATTTGTTTCATTGATTCTTTGTATTGTTTTCTTTGCTTCTGTTTCATCGATTTCAGCCCTCAATTTATTTCCCAACATCTATTCCTCCTGGGTGAGTTTGCTTCTTTTTGTTCTAGAGCTTTCAGTTGTTCTGTTAGTTCGCTAGTGTGGGATTTCTCCAGTTTCTTTATGGAGGCATTTAGTGCTATGAACTTTCCACTTAGCACTGCTTTCAAAGTGTTCCATTAGTTTGGGTATGTTGTACAGTCATTTTCATTGAATTTTAGGAAGTCTTTAATTTCTTTTTTTTAATGTCTTCCTTGACCCAGTGGTGATTCAGTTGATCATTGTTCAATTTCCATGTGTTTGTGGGCTTTCTGAAATTGATGTTGCTGTTGAATTCTAACTTAAGCCATGGTGATCAGATAAGATACAGGGGGTTATTCCAATTTTTTTATATCTGTTGAGATTTGTTTTGTTACTGAGTATATAGTCAATTTTAGAGAAGGTTCCATGAGGTGCTGAGAAGGTGTATTTCTTTGTGTTTGGGATGGAATGTGCTATAGATGTCTGTTAAGCACATTTGAGTCATAACATCAGTTAGTTCCTTTATATCTCTGCTAAGTTTCTGTCTGGCAGACATGTCCAGTGGTGAAAGTGGGGTAAGTGGTGAAAGTGGGGTCTCCCACTCTTAGTGTGTGAGCCTTGATGTGTGATTTAAGCTTTAGTAATATTTCTTTTACAAATGTGAGTACCCTTGTATTTGGGGAATGTATGTTCAGAATTGAGACTTCCTCTTGATGGATTTTTCCTTTGACAAATATAAAATGTCCTTCTCCATCCTTTTGATTACTTTTAGTTTGACATCTATTTTGTTAGATATCAGGATAGCTACACTAGCTTGTTTCTTAGGTCCATTTGATTGGAAAATCTTTTCCCAACCCTTTACTTTAAGGTAATGTCTGTCTTGGAAGTTGAGGTGTGTTTCTTGTATGCAGCAGAAGGATGGATTCTGTCTTCATATCTATTCTGTTAGCCTGTGTCTTTGTATAGGAGAATTGAATCCGTTAATATTAATGGATATTAATGACCAGTGACTGCTAGTTCCTGGGTTTTTTGTTTTTGTTTTGGTGGTGGTAGTGTGTACTTTTCCATTCTTTGGGATTTGCTGTTTGGAGATTATCTATTGCCTGTTTTTTATGGATGTAGCTAACTTCTTGTGTTAGAGTTTTCCTTCTAGTACTTTCTGTAGGGCTGGATTTGTGTATAGGTATTGTTTAAAACTGGTTTTATCATGGAATATCTTGATTTCTCCATCTATAATTATTGAAAGCTTTGCTGGGTAAAGTAATCTGGGCTGGCATCCATGGTCTCTTAGTGTCTGCATAATACCTGTCTAGGACCTTCTGGCTTTCATTTTTTCCAGTGAGAAGTCAGGTGTAATTATGATAGGTCTGCCTTTATATGTTTCATGGCCTTTTTTCCTTTGCAGCTCTTAATATTCTCTTTATTCTGTAGGTTTGTTGTTCTGATTATTATGTGGGAAGGGGATTTTTTTGTCCAGTCTATTTGGTGTCCTGTAAGCTTCTTGTACTTTCATAAGTATGTCCTATTTTAAGTTGGAAAAGTTTTCTTCTATGATTTTGTTGAATATATTTTCTGTGATTTTGAGCTGTATTTCTTCTCCTTCTTCTATTCCTGTTTTTATTCTAAGGTTCCTCCTTTTCATGGTGTTCCAGACTTCCTGGATATTTTTTGTTAAAAATTTGTTTGATAACATTTTTCTTTGACTGATGACTCTTATTATCTCTATCATGTCTTCAATGCCTGAGATTCTCTCTTCTATCTCTTATATCCTGTTGTTTATGCTTGCATCAATAGATCCTGATTGTTTACCCATATTTTCCCTTTCCAGAATTTCCTTGGTCGCTGTTCTCATTATTGTGCTTATTTCATTTTTTAAGTCTTGAACCATTGCCTTCACCTGTTTGACTGTTTTGACTTCATTTTCTTTTAGAGATTTGTTGATTTCTTCCAACTGTTTGTCTTTCCCTCCATTTCTTCAAGGGAGTTTTTCATTTCCTCTTTAAGAGCCTCTATCATCTTCCCAAAATTATTTTTGAGGTCATTTTCTTCTGCTTCATCTGTGTTGGGATGTCCAGGTTGTGTTCCTGTAGAACCACTAGTTTCTGGCGGTGCTTTATTGCTCTTTGAGTGTATTCTTACCTTGTTGTTTACCAATCTCTTCCACCAATTGGTATATGTGGAACCTGTGTTTCAGGGGGTCCCTCTCTCTCCAATTGGTGTAGTTAGGGGCTCAGCTTCATTGATCAGTCCTCCAGGTGTAAGCAAGGCCACATCTCTAGCGATCACTCCTCTAGGTGTAGGCGGTTCTGATGCTCTGAAGGTCACTGATACTGCTGGGTATCATATACAGAGAATGGCACTGGAGGCTTGCTGGGACACAGGTGCTCTTTCCAAAAGGAGCTTCTTACTATAATTTCAGGCAGCAGATGATTTCGATGATTCTGGGCTGCCCAGCTCACACACCTCCTTTCAGTCCCAGGTCAGTAGGTTGGGGCATGCCTGCCCAGCTCACATACCTCCTTCTGGTCCCTAGTTGGTCCCTCAAGCATGCTTGCCAAAAGAAAATCCAAAATCTCTGTATCATGTCAGAAGATCCACCTGATATGTGATAAAAGAAAAACAAAATTTAAAGGACTATTCTATTGCCACTAAACTCATAATTCTTTGGTTTTGATTCTTTAAAACATTTAATGTATGAGTATTATATCAAAATTTATAATATTTACATATATTCAACTTTTGTCATGATATAAATGATTATATAGAGAACTAATTCTAGAAAAAGGCTTCATCTACTTTCCTGTATATGATTTCGGGTTTGAGTCTCTATCAGCTAACTAGGAATTAAGTTTTTGTACTCTAGATGTACATAGCAAATTATGGTCCTTTAACCTCTTCAAGATCTGCTGCATATGACATTTAAAACTTAAGCTTAAGTTTGCTGCAGTAAAATATTACCATGCCTACAGCAACCTTTGAAGTCTCCAAAAGGAGGATGGGGCCCCACAACAAAGATTCCACCTAGATTGTGGTAAGGTCACTAAGCCAACAAACATCACCCAAAGATTGGTTTTGGATGTCAAATTGCTCAGGACAATTTCAAGGTGGGTAGCTGAGATGGTCCAGCCTCACAGACTACTCTAGCCAGACCTTGAGATAAGCCCTGTACTTTTCCATTATACAGAGACTGAACAACAAATGATACAGATAGCTAGCCCAGGACTTGACAATTATCCCAATTTTTTTCAGGGTTCCCTAAAGATGCCATCATAAAATTACTTACCACAAGAAGTAATGTTAAGAATATGAAGCCCACATTTCCAAGAGGTAGGATGGGTGTTTTTGGTCATTCAATGGGTTATGGATATTGTTATTGTTTGGGGTGGTTAGTTACAAGCTGTTATAGCAGTGATCAGGAAAAAAAAGCTGAACAAATGAAATTAGATTCAGGGTTCTTGTTCTGAAAAGGAAAGGGGGAGATATAGATATGATAGGTTAAAAGAATAGATTTCTTTAATCTACTTTTAAACCAAAAAAGCAACTACTAGTCTTAAATATTTTTCATTAGTATTGGTTTTTGTATACTGATACAAAATTGAGGTTATCTTTGTTATACTGGATATATGTTTCTACTCTTGTTTGAGATAGTTTTTGAATATTGGTACAAATTTGAGGGTTTTTTTTTTTTTTTGGTTTTTCGAGACAGGGTTTCTCTGTGGCTTTGGAGGCTGTCATGGAACTTGCTCTATAGACCAGGCTGGCCTCGAACTCACAGAGATCCACCTGCCTCTGCCTCCCGAGTGCTGGGATTAAAGGCGTGCACCACCAACGCCCGGCCAAATTTGAGTTTATTTTTGTTAGAACATACTGAATATACATTTCTACTCTTGTTCAAGGTATCATACCTATATAGCTCATTCAACAATGTAATGTACATTTTTGGTCCTTGAAAGTTATTATTAAAAACTATTTAGGATAATAAAGAAATGCAGGCTAATAGTTAGTCACCTATTATAATCAAACTTGTCCTGTTAGGTATATTTTCAAGGTCAAACAGATATATTAGACAGGTCATTTTCAAACACTTCAGAGATCTACATAAATATGACATTTAAGATGGTTCCCTGATTTCTTTTTCAGTCTGTCATTTGTTTTTGTTTTTTTTTGTTTTTTACTTAATCTTGAATCCTGCCACTTTGCTGAAGGTGTTTATCAGATGTAGGAGTTCCCTGATAGAGTTTTTCGGGTCACTTATGTAAACTATCATATCATCTGCAAATAGTGAAAATTTGACTTCTTCCTTTCCAATTTGTATCCCCTTGATCTCCTTTTGTTGTCTTATTGCTCTAGTAAGTACAATATTGAAGAGATATTAAGTTGATGTTGGCTATAGGTTTGCTGTATATTGCCTTTATTATGCGTAGGTATGATCCTTTTATCCCTGATCCCACCAATACTTTTATCATAAAGGGGTGTTGGACCTTGTCAAAGGTTTTTTCACCATCAAATGAAAAGATAATGTGTCCTTTTTTTCTTTCAGTTTGTTTATATGGTGGATTACATTGGCTGATTTTCATATGTTGAAACCAACTCTAAATCTCTGGATTGAAGCCTACTTGATCGTGGTTCAAGAGCTCATTGATGTGTTCTTCGTTTTGGTTTTGCACACATTTTTTATTTTATTATTTTATTTTTATTACATACCAATACCAGTTCCCCCCTTCTCTTCTCACACTCCTCCCACATTCCCCCCACCTTATCCCCCCATCTACTCCTCAGAGAGAGTAAGGCATCCCATGGAGAGTCAACAAAGTCTATCCAATCACCATGTTGAGACAGGACCGAGGACCTCCCCTGTGTCTAAGCTGAGCAAGGTAATTGGGCTCCAAAAAGCCACTTCATGTACTAGGGTTAGATTCTGGTTCGCTGCCAGTGGCCCCACAACTTCTCAAGCCATCTGCTGTCACCTTCATACAGAGGGCCTAGTTAGGTCCTATGCAGGTTCCCCAGCTGTCAGTCTGGAGTCAGTGAGCTCCTACTAGCTCGGGTCAGCTATTTCCGTGGGTTTCCCCATCATGGTCTTGACCCCTTTAGTCATATTACTGCTCTTCCCTCTCTTTGACTGAACTCCAGGAACTTGGACCAATGGTAAGTTGTTGATCTCTGCATCTGCTTCCATCAGCTACTGGATGAAGGTTCTATGATAACAATTACTGTAGTCCTCAATCTGTTTACAGGGGAATTCCAGTTCAGGCACTCTTTCCACTATTGATTTAAGAGTATTTTGTTCAGTGTTTTTGCATCTATTTTCACAGGAGAAATTGGTTTTTAATTCTCTTTCTTTGTTGTATCTTTGTGTGGTTTGGGCATCAGGGTGACTGTGGCCTCATAAAATGAGTTTGACAATGTTCCTTCTGTTTATATTTTGTGGAAATAATTAATTTGGGGAGTATTGGTGTTAACTCTTCTTTGAAAATCTGGTAGAATTACACACTAAAACCATCTGGCCCTGGGATTTTTGTTGTTGTTGGAAGACTTTTAAGGACTACTTCTATTTCCTTAAATAGGTTAGATCTATTTAAGTTGTTTATATGATCATGATTTAACTTTGGTAAGTGGTTATCTATTGAGGAAATTATCCATTTTAGATTTCCTAATCTTCTGGAGTATAGTCTTTTAAAGTATGGCCTAATGATTATTGGATTTTCTCATTGTTATGTCCCCCTTTTGTTTCTGGTTTTGTAAATTTAGGTATTCTCTCCCTGTGTTTTAGTTCATTTGAGTAAGGTCTGTCTATCTTGTTTGTTTTCTCAAACAACCAACTCTTTGATTCTTTAATTCTTTGTATTGTTATTTTGTTGCTTTCAGACCTCAGTTTGATTATTTCCTTCCATCTGCTCCACTTTAGTGTGTTTTTGTCCTTGAGCTTTCAGGAACACTGTTAAGGTGCTAGTATGAAATATCTCCATTTTTAATGAAAGCACTTAGTGCTATGAACTTTCCTATTAGCACTGCTTTCATTGTGTCCCATAAGTTTGGGTATGTTGTGCATTCATTTTCATTGAATTCTAGGAAGTCTTTAATTTCTTTATTTCTGCTTGACCCAGTGGTCATTTAGTAGAGAATTGTTCTGTTTCCATGAGTTTGTAGGCTTTCTGTTATTTCTGTTGTTTAAATCCAGTTTTAGAGCTCAAAGACTCCAGTCTGACAGCTGGGGCACCAGCATAGGACTGAAACAGGCCCCCCTGAACGTGGGTGTCATTTAGGAGGCCTGGGCACTCTATGGGGCTTCTGGCAGTGAAACCAGTATTTATCCCTAGTGCGCAAATGGACTTTGGGAGCCCATTCCCTATGGAGAGATACTCTCTCAGCCTAGACACACGGAGGATGGTCTAGGTCCTGCCCCAAATGATGTGAGACTTTGATGATCCCTCATGGGAGGTCTCACCCTCCCTGAGGAATGCATGGGGGTGGGATGAGGGCGTTGGTGTGGGGAATGGGAGGTAGGGGGGAGATGGAACTGGGATTGCTTTGCAAAATAAGTTTTTAATTTAAATAATTAATTAAAAAGAAATAATTGCCAAGCATTGGTGGTGCATGCCTTCAATCCCAGCACTTGGGAGGCAGAGGCAGGTGGATCTCTCTGAGTTCAAGCCAGCCTGGTCTACAGAGTGAGTTCCAGTACAGCCAAGGCTACACAGAGAAACACTGTCTCAAAAAAACAAAGAAATTTAGAAATAATAAAAACAAAAATAACAAATCCTATGGGGCTAGAGAGATGGTTCAATGGTTAAGTGCATTTGATCTTTCAGAGAACCCGAGTTTGTTTTCCAGCATTCATTCCAGGCAAGCACACAATTCTCTAGAACTCTGGGCCCAAGGAATCTGATCCTCTAGAGTTGCAGGAACCTGTACTCATGTGCACATACCCCTGAAGCTTACTTATTTGGTGGCACCAGAGTAAATAAGAAAATCCATATAGGCAGTGGGGGCTAGACTTTCCTATTTAAAGGGGGAAAAATAAGGAAACATGCCTTCTGATGGTAACAATCTCTTCATCTTGAAAAAAATCGTCTCTGAAAAGAATCTCTCTTGCTTCTCTATACAGCTTCGTACTTAGCTCTATATCTCCTTCCAATGCTCTATTTCTCTTGTTCTCTCCTCACTGTCTTCCGTGCTGCTGCTGCTATCTTTCTCTCTCTGCATCACTGCTGCTGTCTGCTGCCTCTGTTCTCTGCCTCTCACACAGCCAAACTCTGGACAAGTATAAGTTACATTTTCAGGGCCCAACCCATTCTCAAAAACCAATATAAGTCATGCAGTTTCTCTTAGGTTAGTAATGTCACATTGTAGCTCTAAGTTGGTGAGGGTTCCCAGACACAAAGCAACATTGGAAATCAAAACTTAACAATTAATTAGCTGGACCTTGAGTGGTAGGGTGTACATGTAGACTAAAGTTGCTTCAAGTTCTGGCCTTGAATCAGTAAAACACATGTGTTTTGACTCTAGGGGCAACCCGATATTTGTCTTCAGGGGCAACCAGCCTCCTTTGAATCTTCTGTGAAGTCTAAAGTTAGCTGTCTGTGTGAAAGGCTGTCTTTGTGACAGAATCCTATGTCATTCTGAGTAATGTAATAAATATAGGCAGAAATCATCTTCCTGACCTTCCACAGCTATATGTGTGCCCAACAAGTATAAAGTACACCATCAAGGGGCTATGGAAAGAACTCCACAGCTGTTCTTATTAGGGAGGTATAGGAGTGTTGCCTGAGAAAGCTACACACAGAAACAGCCAGTCGTCCAGTCAATAGCCCCATGGCTTTGACAAGTGGGACTCCCCAAGTGGGTCAACTTGTTAAACACTAGTTGTCACTGCTGTACAGTCCCATGGCCCTTTGCATACCCCATACAAGACACACACACATACACATAATTCAAAATAATTCACAAGCATTTTAATGACAAATCCAAGATCTCACCCTGCTAAACCCTCAGTAGTGCTCTATCATTTTCTAAACATACTAAACATACTAAATTCTTGCTTAAGCTGTTTCTGAGCTGAATTCTTCCCTGCAAGATAACACTGAGGGAAATTTTGGCTCAATAACAATATTAGCAATTATGTGCCTACTTTGGTTTCTGCTGGCAGTCATTTTGAGTTTTTTCCCTAGTGTTGCTAAATGTGTCTCAGTTATTCTTTGAGAGCATCTGCATATTTCTGAGTCAAGATGGTTTGGCTCATCTTGTGCTTTCTCTGTCCTAACCCTGGAACATGTCAATTCTCTAGTAAAACCATTCTCTTAGAATGTTACAAAACCTGATCTTCCACAGCTCAGAGCCCCTCATTTGTATCTTCAATTGTGATACAATCTCTATGACTCTGCCTATGTTACAGCTACAATGGCCACCACAGTGGCAATCCTCTAGAGCAGTGGTTCTCAAATTTCCTAATGCTGTGACACCTTAATACAGTTCCTCATATTATGGTGACCCCCAAGCATAAAATTATTTTTGTTGCTACTTAACTGTAATTTTGCTAGTCATGAATTATAGTGAGATACCTGATATGCACAATATCTGATATTTGACCCCTGTGAAAGGGTCATTCAACACCCCCACAAAGGTGACTCAACCCACAACCTGTGAACCACTGCTCTAGACAGTCAGTGGTGATGGAACTCAGCCCATTGTGACACTGTAACCCATCCTGAACTCTTATTTCAGTCAAATAAATATTTAGAGCAAGTCTTCTTACCTTTCCCACACTTGAGCCCCCTTTCCCACAATACATTTACTGTGGAGCCAATCTTCAGATTCCATCAGGCCATTAAGACACTGTCATACTCATTGAGTATGCCTTTCTCTTACAGATCTGCCAATCCTTAAAATCTTTCTCAGGCAGGACACTGTTGTACTCTGTAAGGAACCATTCTTCATATCAGTCCAACCCTTTTCTCAATGTCCCTTCTCTGCCCTGAGGTTCACAGATGTAAGGGCTTTGGGAAGCACAGGCACAAGGGATAGAGGTAGAGGAGAGACTGGCAGGAAAAGTCTACAGAGTTGTTATTTTTCCTAATGATCCCATATTCATATCCAATGGTGACAGCTGTCTTCCTTGCAAATGTCCAAGATCTTTGATAGTTTTCTGTGTGTTTTATGTTCTGTTAGTGTATTTCACATGTGTGGAGGTTCTGCACATAAGCAGGGATCAGAGAAAGACGCCAGGTATCCTGCGCTATCATCTCTGCCTTATTCCCTTGAGACAGGTTTCTTACTAAACCTGGAGCTAGCCTGGCAATCAGCAAGCCCCAACCAACTTCATCTCAGCCCCCGACAATGCTTCAGTTCAAGCCATACTGAGAGATTTTCCCATGTGTGATGAGGATTCAAACTCAGGCCTACATGCTTATGTAGCAAGTGTTCTTACCCACTGAGCAATCTGTCCAGCCTCTCTTGTTTTCTTTTATAAGGTGTCTCAGATTGCATCCAGTGAGATGACATGGCAGGTAAAGGTGCTTGCCATGCAAGCCTAACATATACACACACACATACACACACAAAATAATTTTTAAATGTCTTTGGTTTGGACTGACAAGACAGCTCAATGGGTAAAGGCACTTTGTCTCCAACCCCAATGACCTGAGATCAATCCCCAGGATGCACATGATGGGAGAGAACCAACTCCACAAGTTGTCTTATGACCTCCACACACATGCCATGGTGTGTCTATGTGCACACATAATGTCATTTTTTAAAAATGGCTCAAGTTTACCTTGAGTAGATTCCCATATCATGCCTGAAATAAGTCATTTCTCCAAGAGGCCCTGATTTCCTTCAGTAAGAACATTTACAAGGGAATCTTTGTATCTTTGTTTTTGTTTTGTTTTTATTTTAATTTTTAATGATGCCACAATAAATCATAGATATTTGAATATATGAATATATATATATATATATATATATATATATATATATATATATATTCTATACTGGGCCAGCAAGATGGCTCAGTGGGTAAAGTTACATCCCACTAAGCCTGACAATCTGAGTTTGATCTCCAGGCAAGGCCCACAAGATGGAAGGAAAAACCTGACTCTCTCAAGTTTGCCTCTCTGATCTGCATACACACAGAGAATATATATTTGGTGCCACCTGCTATTGTGTTATTGTTGCTTTGAGGACATTTCAAGATGAGGAAAAATATCTATTTTTCAAAAATAAAAATAAAAATAAATCAGGTTTGTGCTAATATTTCAAACTCAAAAGTTTTTTATTTTATGTTTATAGTCGCTTTCTTTAGTTATTCCTTAAATATTTCCAATTTTTTCTTCATTTTTTGCAGTACTCAAGACAGAAACCAAGTGTAGGCAAGTGCCCTACCACTAAGCCTCATCCTCACACTCCTTCAACTTTTTTTATTTTTATGTGCATTGGTGTTTTGCCTGCATGTATGCCTGTGTGAGGGTGTCGGATCCCTGGAGCTGGAGTTACAGACAGCCTAGCTGCCATGTGGGCGCTGGGAATTGAACCTTTGTCCTCTGAAAGAGCAGTCAGTGCTTTTAACTGCTGAGCTATCTCTCCAGCCTCTCTTTTAACTTTTTAAAAAGATTTATGTTACATTTATTAATGGGGGGTAAGACAGCATATGTGGAAATCATAGTCCTCCTTTCACCATGTGTCCTGAGGATTAAACTCAGGTTGTCAGGCTTGGCAGCAAGCACCTTTACTCACTGAACCATCTGACTGGGCATCTTTTCTTTAGACATAACTCTGCATTGTAGAAACTTCAGTTCATGAGCATCTCACCTCATTGTGAGCTTAGTTTTGTGGGATTTGCTGGTGCTGGTGTTGTTTAATTTTAGGCTTTCTCTGTGCACTGACTATTTTGCAGTGCTTTCTAGGGTTGACACAAAGCCCTTCACTCCAGCTGCCAGCAACCCCTGAATATGGCATAAGACCTTATCTTTAGGTCTGATAGACATGTGTCTACCATGGCTCTGCCATACTGACAAATCAAATTCCATCCCCAGCCCTGATCCTGGAACAACTGGGACAAGTGGAATTTTTTAAAAGCTGCTATCCCTAGTGTTCCCCACTTCCCCACTGGCCAGTATCTACCATATTTGCCCACCTAATTCTGTTCCTCTGATGATGCGGTAATGTTCACCTGTTGCTCAGCCCTCCAGGCCAAGCTGGTTGAGAAGGAGCTGCTAATCTTCAGTTAGTTCCAACCCTGGGACTCTGAAGAAAGGACATGATGTGATCAGTCTATTTCATGAGACAAAGCCAACCACATATGTCCTACCTCCAGCTCTGTCTTTCTAGTTAATGGAACAATACCAAGAGCCCATCAATAGGTCACTTGTCAAGCAACTTCAAATGCAAATATTCAACTCTTTCTGTATCTTCATCCGTATTATCACAAAAGGTTCTGGGAAACTGTACAGAGCTTAGATAACATTTTAAATGCCAGTTTTATTGTGGTCTAATCCACATACAACATTTCACTCATCTGCAGTATACAATTTAATGGTCTGTAACATATTCACAGATGTATGATCATCACTGTGACCAATTTCAGAACATTCCCATTCCCCCCAAAGAACCTTGTGTCCGCTATCACTCTCTCCTCATCCCACCCATCCCCAGGGATTCACCAGTTGACTTTTTGTTTGTGATATGAGAGAGAGCCTTATTATGTAGCCTAAGATATCCTGGAACTCATTAGCATCCTGCTTCAACTTCAAGTTCATGCTCTATCATAGACAGGTCCAACTGACTTTCATTCCAGCTCAAAACCTAATGTAAAATCTAGACTTGGGTCTAAACTAAAATTAATCTACAGTTTCACAGATGAGGAAGCCAAGGCTCAGGGATTTCATTAATGTTCAGACTGAAACTTGTCCCTATGACTTCAGAATCTGTTTCCTTAAGTATATATTATGAAGATCACATGATCCATCCTTTCATATCATGTTTTTCCCTATCTGAAACCAAGTCTTGCTTTGTGTCCATGCTGGTCTCAAATTCATGGTACTCTCCCTACCTCTTCCTCTCAAGGGTCAGAATTGTGTGTATCATTGTGCCCAGATACCCATTCAAATTCTGAACAAAATGAAAAAGGTCAGACATAGTGGAACATATTTGTATATGTGCAGCTGAAGCGAGCACAAGTGAAACATATTTTTAATCCTAGAACTGAAGAGAGACACTGAGGCAATAGGATGGCTGCAAGTTCAAGGGCATCCTGGATTACATAGTAAGTTCCAAGCTAGGCAGGGCTACAGAATGGGACTACAGAGAGAGGGGTAGGGGGATACAGAGAAAAGCTGATAAAGTGGGATTGTAGCTCAGTGGTGGTATGCATGCTTAGCATGTGCAAGACCCTGGGTTCCATCCTCAGCACCAAAAAAATGTATAGTTCTAAAATAAGATTTTTGTACTATTATTCCTAGTACATTAATATAATAACTTCTATAAGTCACCAATTATGGTGACAGATGATGTCTGTGAAAATATTGGCAGAGGAATCCTGATGTCATGTCAGACAAGCTCAGCCATCAGTAAACACAGTATCCCTGTGCTGAGGTCTTCCTGTATAAGTTACTAAATTGGATTGACAAGGCTTCTGTCTCCCTCTAGTGGGAGGAAAGAAACAGCAGAATAGAGAAGGTTTTGATGTGATTAAAACAAGGCAATGTGATTTAGGATAAAGACTTCGAATTAAAGAACTTTTGTTTATACTTAGATCTGAATGACAAAAAGAAATCAGCTGTGAAGATTAGGAGACAGCCTTCTCAGCAAAGGAGACAACCAACAGAGGCAAAGGCCTTAAGGCACAGAAGTGCTAATGGGTTTGAGGGGAAAAAAGGTTCAGTGTAGAATGGCTGGGCTTTTAGGGAAGATGACATGAAATTAGAGCAACATAAGGCTGAGGATAGAGTTTATACCTGAAGCAACAGAAAATCAGTGGAGTACATTAAGCAAAGTGGAAACAGATTTACCTGATCACACTGGTTGACAGTAAACAATGGATAACTAAAAGCCTGCAGTCTCAATGTGAATCCACCCCTAACAGTCAAGGCAAGATGAAGGTACCCAAGACATCTTGCACTGAACCTGGCTAGATCAGAATTGAACGCTGAACTGCTTCTCTCACAACTCTGATGTCCTTTTCCCTTGTTCTCCCAGTAGTAGATACATGGCCCAGGTACCAGGGTGTGAAGCCAAAACCCCAGCAGTGACTAGATAGATGCCTCTTCCTCTCTCCATGATGTTGGCCACAGCTCCATACCTAAAATCCTCATGCTGTTCTATGACTATCTCTGCAGATTGGCTCTTTCCATCACTAAATACTGAACAAAATGTTTTTTGTATTACCAAATAGCCACCTTTGTTTGACACTGGTGTGCTTATAAAAAGGAAACACAAGGTGACCATGTGACAAAAGTAGCAGAATCTGAGATGCAGGTCCAACCAGAGAGCACTAAGAATTGCTGGGACCTACTACACAATGGGAAAGGGGTCTGGAATGGGTTATCTCTTATGAGGAACCCACTCTGCCCATACTTATCTCAGATCTCTGCCCTCCAAAACAGGGGGACAGGAAATCTCTGTTGCCTAAGCCCCCAACGAGTGGTACTTTGTTGCTGCAGTCACAGGAAATCCAGGCCCCATGTTAGTTGACTTGGCCCCTTGCACCACTCTGTTGTATCAGTCATAGACAGAGGAAACCTCAAAGTTGTATGCAACAGCTACTTCCTATATAATGCATCAGAATTAAAGACATAGAAATAGCACCAAAAAAACTCTGTTACTGGCAATTCTGCCCATACATCCACTAAGTGAGGACAGGGTGCATGCTTACAGGTCTTCTTTATTTCATATTTTGTGCATAATTTAATCCTCTGGCCTTTTTATACCATACTACAGAAAATGTTCCATGCAACAAAATGTTCAAAATGCTGGCTATGCAGGCCTATGTCATCAGATATATGGCCTATTTCATCACAGCCTTTGGTAGTGACAAATGATGGTGGCCATGAGAGCCACTCCAATGAAATAGTCACTGTGAGGACGAAGTTGTCATATAAAGAGGGCTGAGAATGTTTCCAAAGTGCTTGTTCCATCTCACCAAACAGCCTCCCTTGAAAAGGGAAACACTTCAAGGCCTCACCATGCCTGAGGGTATCACACACAGTGCTGCAACTGTTCCTATTTTGACATCATCTCTACCTACAATCTACACCTTATCCTTTGTTACTGCAGTGGGTGAAGTACTCTGCACTGTCTTGCTGTTTCTCTGGATTTCTCTTGGTCATGGGTCAACAGGAAGAGAGCATAAGTAACAGTAATAGGACTTCTGGGGAAGAATATGCTTCTGGATGTCTGGATCCAGAAGCTGTCTGCTAGGGGCCATAGCTCATAAAAGCAAATAGGCTAATTCCCTTGTGTGAGGGGTTAAGGACCAACAACTAGTTTTTCCAGGTCTAATTAAATAATTCCAGAAAAGAAAGAAGCATGTCCCACGTCAGGGAAGATGGTAGGATCCCAGATCCTTGGTATTTAATGTGTGGTTAATTGCCCATTATACTTCAGGGTAAGGAGGTGTCAAGAGCTCCCACCTTCTGAGAAGGGTACTAGATCCCAGCCACTGCCTGGGGCCACCCTCAGATTTTGGCTTGACCAGTCTATGGAGCCCAAGCCAGAATGTTTTCAAGCTTTCAAGGCTTCTAGGTGATCCTGCTGTGCAACCTGGGTCAACACCAGCTTTCTGCACCACTTTCAGGATAAAGTACTGGTCAGAAATGTACCTATGTATCTCTATTTATCCAAGAAGCATGAAGCCCATACAGCTACTTCAAGAAGTAAACAGCTCTTTCCTGCTACAGCCAACCTGCCTTTCTCAGTCACACCCACTGGCCCTGCTAGGAGCATAGCACCTATAAGGGCCTGACCTCCTCCAAATTCTGAAGCCTAGCAGTCACCATCACCCTAGAGTCCTGCCTTTGGGCTGCACTCAGGTTCTGATGATATCCCTACTCTGGGTTGTGTAAGCCCAAACCCTCAGAACTTGAGAACATGACTTTATTTGGGAAAAGGGTCATGGAAGGTGTAGTGAGGCAAGAGTCTTGAGCTTCTTAATTACCAGATAGACCCCACATCTACAATTTGGTGTAGAGGAAGAGACCATTAGGCCCTAGAACCAGAGATTGGAGTGATGGGTCTATAAGCCAAGCAACACCAAGGACTGCCAAAAACTACCAAGAGCTGAGAGAAAGCCTGGAATTGATTCTCAGAAGAAATTTAATATCTGACTTCCAGACATAAAAGAGTGATTCTTTTGCTGCTTCAAGCCTCTGGGAATTTTTAGGACAGCTATAGGAAAGTCATTGGCCACCACAAAACTGAACTAAATCAAACCAAATCAATAGCAGTCCTGAAGGAAAATTAAATTAGGTATTTAAATGAAGGGTTCATGAGCAAAGAACATGTCTATTCCTTTAACATTTCCCCAAAGATCTGTCTGATAGATACCTGGGAATTAGGAAACAGGAAATTCTGAGGAAGCCCCCAGCTCAGGCTTACTTTTTAAATCCTAATTCTACTCAACCTTCTCTCTCTTAATCGGCAAGAAGCCCTGTGAATAAAGCCCAGGCAGGGATTGATTTACAGATCCCACTCAGAAACATGAAAGCTTGCAGGAGGGCAGAAAGGGTTTCAGGCCTGAGGAGTCAGCAAGGCACATCTATTGCTTTCTCAACTCCAACTTCCTTTACTTTACTAGAATAGCAAGGCTAATACCAATGACTGTAAGGTCCCAGAAAATGGCTAGAACCTTGTTCACAATCTGCCAGTCACTACTAAATGGTTCCCAAGACAGAATTATCTGGGCTAGTGGAGAACATGCCATCACAAACTTCTCGAGTGTGATGAACTATGGAAACCAACATTCACACAAGACAACAATGTGCTTTCCAAAGAGAAGAGCACACTGGGGCTAGAACAAGAAAAGCATGTATGTGAAATACCCTTATGTCAGATCACAAAGCAGTCATAACTCCAAAGCCAAAATATGGGAGTAAAGAATGGACATGAGTACATAAACAGCTTCCAGGACCCAAAACGGTAACACAATCAAAGTGGAACAAGTTGTGCACTTTCTGTGATAGACAAGAGCTAATCTGACTCATGATCAAAGAGCACCCCAGGAACAAATGGCAATGATGAGACAGAAAAGTGGGTAGAAAATATGCAAATCCAAGTTACATCAGCAGAATTAAAAAGGGCCCACATACACCAGAAAAAGACACTTAAGCACACTCTTTAGTAAAGAACAACATGTCTAGCAGATGGCAGAAACACAAAGGTGGACCAACCTCCTCCACGGCAAGGCTCCAATGTTATGTCTAAGCATATGTCTTAATGGTACACATAGATCAGTGTACAAGTACTTTCACTACACCATTAGTTACGGTAGCAAAAAGATGGAATACTTCCCAAATGTCCATCAGAGGCAACACATGTTATGGCCCTAAGTGGCACATACCCTGGGAGGGCAGGCTGCAGCTCAGGGCAATAAGGCACCAGCTGGAGGAAGAGCTGCACCCAGCCCTGCTTGGAGAAGGGATGCTCCCTGAGAGCCCCTGACCTCCATTCTAGACTTCCTAGGAGAATACAGGAGGGAGGAAGAAGCTACAGAGGCAACTGACTCAGGCACACAGAAGAAAAGGGGAAAACACAGCCCTGACTGGGGCTGTCTATCCCAGTGCAGAACTAGCAGGCCTAAGGGCTAAAGCAAGGATCCAACTAGGTCCTGGGGCCAGCTCTTTGACAACAAGCCCTTAATTGTGGACTATGCAGGTGAAACAGGAAAGCACAGGTTGCATAGTTCAGGACATGGTATTACAAGTGGCCTTACATCTGCTGTTCCTACTCTATGCACTCCATGACATGTATCTGTAGAGTGTCCATATCAGGTGCCTGATACTGGCACTTGGGACAACAGAAGTCAGGTGGTTCCTCAGGAGGACTTCTCCGCTGGTTGGGCAAAGCCAGATGAAAGGAGTGGTGAGCTGAGAAAAAAAAAAAACAGAGGCCAGCTGGATAGGCTTCATGAACAGACTGGGTAGACCTCAAAAGGGAAGGAGAGGCTAACAAGGTACTAAGACCTACAGATACCACCATATTTGACTATGTGTGGCTGGGAGCCACCTCTACCAGCACATTCCTCCTTTTGCCTCAGGGTGCTGTAGGCTACTGCTGGGGATGGCCAACAAGAGCTCCCCAAATCAGAGCAGCAGGGAGGCTAATGCATGCTTTCCCTCAGCACAATATTCTGCCCTCCCTATCCATCTCCACCCATCATCTACCACCTGTTCACTCACCTGGAGCAGGGAGTAAAGGGGGCTGGGAAGTCTCTACATGTCGCTTCCTCATATCCTCAATCCTTTGAAAACAAAAACCATTCAATCAATGCCTGCAGGAATTTTTATGAATAAACATCTTCATTGAGATATAATTCATGTACCATACAATTCACCAATTTAAATTGTATCATTCAGTGTTTTTTTACTATATTCAGCATATCCAATCATTTGTATAATTTTAGAATATTTCATCATCTTCCAAAGGAAACTTTGTACTTACTAGCAATTACTCCTGGGTTCCCCCTACATCAGTTTTCTCAGAACCTTACTACAAACTACCACATACCTGGTAGCTTAAAAATAACAAAAATGTGCACGATGTAGGAGGCCAGGTGCCCTAAATCAACGTATCAGAGGACTGGGCAGAAGTACCATACTCTCCCCTAGATGATAATAGTTAACAGATTCGTTGGAATTTCTTGGCTTATAGCTGAATCCCAGACTCTTTGTCTTGGCCTTCTTGTGTCTGCCTTATGTATCTTAATGTGGTGCTTCTATAAAGACCACAGTCAATTTATTAACCTGATAGGACCTTATGTTAACTAGCTATATATACAAAGATACTATTTCCAAATGAGGTCAGATTATGAGGTTTTAGGTAGACATGAATTTGGGAGAACTCTATTTGTACTGGTTAGTTTTTTTTGTTTGTGGGTTTTTTTTTGTCAGTTTGACACAAGCTGGAGTCATCTGATAAAAGGGAACCTCAATTGAGTAAACGTCCCTATTATATTGACCTGGAGGCAAGCCTGTGGGGCATTTTCTTCATTGATCATTGATGTGAGAGTGCCTAGTTCACTAGGGATGGTGCCATCCCTTAGGTAACCACCTGGGCTATATAAGAAAACAAGCTGAGCAAGCCATGGAGAACAAGCCAAAAAGCAGTTCCTCCATGATTTCTGCTTTAGTTCCCATCTCTAGTTCCTGCCCTGACTTCCCTAATCATAGTAAAACTGTAGGATGAATAAACCCTTTCCTCCCCAAGTTGTTTTTGGTCATGGTGTTTATCACAACAGTAACAAAACTAAGACAGACATTAGTACCAGGCTCTTGGGGATTTGCTAAGACAGACCTGGCCATATTGTTTTGTGAAAGACTGTGGAAGGACTTTGGAATTTTGGACTGGAAATGCCATCATCAAGTAGTTAGAGCTTAATGGGCTGTTCTGTGGGAGCCAAGGAAGATAAGAATGCTGACAGCAATGAAAATGATGAAGGCCTGGCTTGTAAAGTTTCAGAGGGAAGCAAAGCAAAGATTCTATCACAGTCATTCATGTGGTATTTTGAAATAAGAATCTGTAGTTCTGGTCAGCTGGAGCTGAAGAATCAGGTATGATGAACAAGAGACCAGCAGCATTGAAGTAAAACCTTTGCTTTACTGGCACAATTGATGCTGGTTACCTGAAGCCAAGAAAGTGATTAAGAGACCAGCATCACTGAGGTGAAATCTTCTAGACTCTAGAATCCAGTGAGTATATCCTCAGGGTCAGTACACAGAAGCTCTGGTTCAGAGTGGGTCAATGTTGCATCTCATGCTAGCAGTCAAATTGGGCTATATGAAGGGGTTATGGAAAGCAGCTGAGGTTTGGTACTATTTGAGAGGTCAGGAGAAGTTATTTGTGAAGGTGCACCCTCAGTGCAGTGGAGATGCCAGTACCATGGGACAACCACCAAGAATAACAGTAGCTGTGGAGAGAAGCCAGCCTGAGCTTATGAGACAAAGTATGTATGTGTGCTATGAATGGCAAAGCCAGAGAAGTATAGCTGCCTAAGCCCTTTGGAGCCCAGAGGATTATTAGTGGATACCCGACATCAAGCACTGCATTTTTTTACACTGTTGGATTTTGGTTTTGCTTTGATTTGATTGTGACTGTGCCATGGTTCTTCGCTCTTAGAGTAAAAAAATATGTACCTTATTATTTTATAGGAGCCCATTGATGGACTTTAGACATTTAAAGAGACATTTTTTTAAGAGTGATGGAATGTTTTAAAGACTGTGGGACTTTCAATATTATGGGAGGAGGGTTTGTTTGTTTTTTGTTTTTTGAGACAGGGTTTCTCTGTGTAACATCCTTGACTGTCCTGGAACTCACTCTGTAGACCAGAATGGCCTGAAACTCAGAAATCCATCTGCCTCCCAAGTACTGGGATTAAAGGAATGTGTCACCACTGCCCAGCCTAAATTTATGTTTTATATTGTCATCTTAACATGAATTGGAGAACAAATAAGAAAGGAAAGGTTTTGGTGTATTTGTATGTCAAGTTGACAAGGGGTTAACTGTGCTGGTTGGCTTTTATCAACACAAACTGGAAAGAATCTCAATTGGCTTGTAGGTAAGTTTGTGGGGCTTTTTTTGATTAATAATTGATGTGAGATACCCAGCTACAGTGGGTGGTGCAACCCCTGGACTGGTGGGCTAGGTTGTGTAAGAAAGCAAGCTGAGCAAGGCAGTAAGCATCATTCCCCTCTGGCTGCTGCTTCAGTTTCTGCCTCCAGATTCCAGCCCTGACTTCTTTCCATGACAGATTATAAACTATAATCTGACCTTTCCTCCCTTAGTTATTTTAGTCATCATGTTTATTACAGTAATGGAAACCAAACTAAGACACTAGGAAACCTAACATCCCCTCAAAAACTCCAGCCTTAGATACCTATCAATACATGCATTTCTGTGAAGTTTCTAGTTGGACCAGTGGTAAAGGTCACTGTTGGAAGGACAGAACATGGGGAGAGCAGCAGGAGGTAAAGGGAACTTAATGCAAACACCAAGAGTCATCAATCTCCTGCAGTTACTACTGGTTGTTGCTAGTATATGACTGCTCTGTGTGTGGCTGTGTTCTTGGCTACACTCTTAGAGGCCCACCTGGCTGACTCATGGCAGCCAACCTTCAGCTTGCTGTACTCGCGCTGCAGCTGCTCCAGCTGTTCCTGCAAAAGCTCCTTCTTCTCCACCAGCTTTTCCCGGGCATGCCTCTCAGCTTGGAAGTCAGCCTTGTAGATATCCGCCTGGCAAATAGAACAAAGGTATGCCAACTATCCATCAGCTGCCCATCAGGCATTCTATGCCATGCCCCACAGGAACAGAATCCTGTCATGTCCCCCAGAGCCACATGATAGTACACTAGGAACAGATATGAAAGCCTGTGATCCCAAGGGCACCAAGAGGTCAAGGACCAATGCAAAGGACTCAAGAAGACTAAAAGAGGCCACCAAAGAATGATGCCAAAGAGGTGCACCAGACCCCACTGCCTGGGAGGGTGGGTCACTCATGTGGCAGGCAGGTTGGAGCAGAGCTCTCACCTGGGCCTTTAGGACTGGCACAGTCTCCATCACAATCTTGTGTTGCTCAGCTTCTTCTTTCAGTTTATCAATCAATTCCTGTTTGGCAACCAGGGCCTCCTCAGCTTGCTGGAGCTGTTGCCTCAAATCTTCCAGCTGCATTCCCTAGAGAAAGATAAAGGGTGCTCACAGAGTCTCTTGGCCCACAGTGGGGCCAAACTACCTCCCTGGCTGGCCACTATTCTGAGAAGGAAAATCTAGAGCAAATCCAGTCTGAGATTCAGGTCAAATGACAAAATCTCAATGTGTGCAGGGAGAAGGCTTCATCCTGCTATGGCCCCACAGTACATAAATGTTGAGGTCTTTCTTAGGATGCACAAAGATCTTAGGACTGATAGGAACTCTGAGGATATAAAAGGCACTGCCTCTTATTTTGCATCATCTCCTTCAGAGAATTCCCAGCTAGGGAGTCTTCCTCTAACTCCTCAAGGACAGGAGCCACCCTCTCTTCGAGGCTTCCCACTCCACAGTAAGTACTATGCACTAACCCTCCACAGACTGAAAGCCCACCACACATCAGACAAGGCTGCAACCCATGAGTCCTTCAACTCTGCCACTTGGTCAAAGGTCTGCTTATCACACACACACACACACACACACACACACACACACACACACACACACACACACACACACACACTATACACATGCACCCATGTTCTCAACCAAGAATTCCCTCCAGAGATTAAGCAGCCATTTTAAAAGATTTTCTTGATCATGGTGGATGATTTTTTGATGCGTTCTTGGATTCAGTTTGGCAGTATTTTATTGAGTATTTTTGCAACAATGTTCATGAGGGAGATTGGTCTGTAATTCTCTTTTGTTGTTGGGTCTTTGTGTGGTTTGAGTATCAGGGTGACTATGACCTCATAGAAAGAATTTGGCACTGTGCAGTAGTGGCGCATGCCTTTAATCCCAGCAGTCAGGAGGCAGAGGCAGGCGGATCTCTGTGAGTTCGAGACCAGCCTGGTCTACAAGAGCTAGTTCCAGGACAGCCTCCAAAGCCACAGAGAAACCCTATCTCGAAAAACCAAAAAAAAAAAGGAAAAAAAAGAATTTGGCAATGTTCCTTCTGTTTCTATTTTGTGTAATAACCCAGAGAGAGAAAGACAATATGTTATGTACTCACTCATAAGTGGACATTAGCTATAAAATATAGGATAGCTATGCTACAATCTACAGACACAGAGAGACTAAGTAACAAGATTTCATAGAGGGACACCCAGATGTCCCTGGTAAGGGGAAATAGAAGAGATTTTGTGAGTGGACTGAGGACAGGTGGGGATGGGAATATGAGTGATCAGGTTGAAGGGGACATGGAAGGAGAGAGTGCTGGGGGTGCATTTCAGGGTCGGGCAGAAGCCTGGCACAGGGTAATTTCCCAGGAGTCTATGGGGAATACTCCAGTTTAGACTCCTAGCAATAGCCAATAAGTAGCCTGAAATGGCCTCTCCTGTGACCAGATTGGTGCCTAGCTCAATTGTCATCATAGAGGCACCATCCACCAAGTGATAGGGCCAAATGCAGAGACCCACAGCCAAACATTAGGCAGAGTATATGGGACTCCTGCAGAAGAGGAGAAATGAGCCAGAAAGGTCAAGGACACTATGGGAAGGCTCACAGAATCAACTAGCCTTGGCTCATAGGGGCTCACAGAAACTGAACCAACAACCAGGGAGCCTGCATGGGACTGACTTAGGCACTCTGAATATATGTTACAGTTGTGTAGCTTGGTCCTTTTGTGGGACTCCTAGCAGTGGCAACAAAGGCTGTCTCTGACTCTTTTACTGACTTTTGGGGCCCTACTCCTCATACTGGGTCACTTTGCCTAGCCTTAGTACATGGGGAAGTGCTTAGTCTAACTGCAACTTGATATGCCATGCTTTGTTGAAACTCCTTGGGAGACCTGCCCTTTCCTAGATAGAGATAGAAGAGGAGGGGATTGGCGGGGATGGGAGTTGGGGGGGCTGGGAGGGGAGAATGAGGGGAGGCTGCAGCTAGGATGTAAAATAAATAGAAGAATAGAAAAATAAAAAAAATTAAAGATTTTCTTAATTTATGTATGTGTGTATTGTGTGTGTGTGTGTGTGTGTGTGTGTGTGTGTGTGTGTGTGTGTATTTACCCAATGAAGTCAGAGATGCTATCAGATCCCCCAAAGCTGGAGTTGCAGGTAGCTGTTAGCCACCTAATGTGGGTGCTGGGAACTGAACTTGGGTCCTCTGAAAAAACAAGTGCTCTTAACCATTGAACCATCTCCCAATTCCTTAAGCAGCCATTTTTATAATTCTTCAAATGTGACCACTAACTCTGAGTCACTATGAATGATTTTGTGTTAGCTTTTAAGTTCTTTTCTCCATTGACTTCTATTACTATTACTATTAAATTTTAGACAAATAAGAAAATAAAGGTTTTTATTTTAAAATTAATGAGTTAACTCATTTCATGAGGAATTTTATATGCACAGAGGTCTTTATGTTTTTACTGTTTGAACCCTCCCTTAATGTATTTGCTAGAAATAATAGTGTTCAAATATTTTTAATCTACTTGTGCAACACCATAGTGTCTTTCAAAATTTGTTCATACAGGTTCTGAACTAAGGCCATATTTAAGGCCTAGAGGAGCTCACCTTTTACACAGAAGGTAAAAAAAAATTCATAGTCATAACTGCAGATGAAAAATGTTTTCATGGAGCTATCGTAATCATTAAGGCAGTGGAAACATCCAGTTCATAGCCTAAAATTTTAAATTTATGCTTAGGGAGGGGTCAAATTTCAATGACTATTTTACCCACAATAACTGCCTATTTTGTTATAATAAAATACATAAAAATATAAAATTTTGTTTAACTACACTCTGCAACTATAAGAATTCTTTTTTACACAGTTGTACATACATACACACACATATCATGGGGTTTGATTTTGCTCAATTGCCTTTCCTACTAGTTCTCCTCATTTTATTAATAGAAAACAAACACACTCCTATTTTTGTAAATACCTCTTCAGACACTTCATCTTGCATAGCTGCACTGTACTAGAACTGCAAAGATCTTTATGGTAAACAATTTTAAGAAATTTTAGTATACATCAGAAATGCCTTCAGAAATCAGTTTCTCTACTCTGTTAATATCATTTGGCTTCCCACTGCTCTCTGAAGTTGTTTATTCAATTGGGGGGGGCTGTTTGAGGGGGTTGTTTTGTTTTGAGACAGGGTCTCTTTGTATAGCCCTGGCTGTTCTGGACCTTACCATGTAGACCAGGCCAAACTTAAACACACAGAAATCTGCCTGCCTCTGCCTCCCAAATGCTAGTGTTAAAGGCATCAATATGTGGGATTTTGACAATCTTGTTCAATTTTCTTATGAGTACTAGGTTATAAAGAATTATCAACATTACCCATTCTATTTATGAAAAAAGAGAAGAGCTAATAAACTTCATTATAGGAAAAAAAACTGTGACCACTAGAATGCTGGTCATCGTAGCACACACCTGTTATCTCAGCGCATGGAAGACGGCATCAAGAGGATCAGGAGTTCAAGGCCAGTCTCTGCCTCTTTAAAAGTTCAAGGCCAGCCTGGATTATACAAGACCCTGTCATTTAAAAACTAAACAATCACCAGACATTGTTGGTGCACGCCTTAAATCCCAGCACTCTGGAGGCAGAGACACACGCGGCTCTATGTGACTTTGAAGCCAGCCTGGTCTACAGAACGAGTTCCAGGATAGGCTCCAAAGCTACAGAGAAACCCTGTCTCAAAAACAAAACAAAAACAAAAACAAAATTAAACAATCTAGGGAGGTCCAGGTCCAAGCCTCAGGCCTGAGAGCATCGTCAGAGGGAGGCCTGATCCACTTGCTTAGAAGCAGCATCAGAGGGAAGCCCAAGCCTCAGGCCTGGGAGCAGCATCAGAGGAAGTCCTGAGCCTCTGGCCCAGGAGTGGGGAGCAACCACCAGATGAGACGAAAGCAGCGGATTCCAGCAGTGGCTTCCAGAAGCTATCACAAGAAGTTCCTCTGGGAAAGAGCACCTGTGTCCCAGCCAGCATCCACTGCCATTTCTCAGCTACCACATCGACCACTGAACCCTCAACCCCACCTATACCTAGAGGAGCAATAACTGGAGCCTTGGCCCTGCCTCCAACAGGAAGAGCATCCAACGGAGCTATAGCCCCACCTGCACCTAAAGGAGTGACCACCTAAGCCTTGGGTCCACTTCCACCAGGAGGAGTGATCACCATAGGCTCTGCTCTGCTTGCACCTGAAGGAGTGATCAATGGAGCCACAGCCCCCAAGTACACCAATTGGAGATAGAGAGACCCCCTGAAGCACAAGCTCTAACTATACCAATTGGAGGAAGAGATGCATAGACAACAAGGTAAGAACACATTCAACAATATAAAGGGTAATACTGCACCACTAGAAACTAGTACTGTTACAAGAGCAAGACCTGAACATCCAACAAAGATGAAGCAGAAGAAAACAACCTAAAATATAATTTTATGAGGATGGTTGAGATGCTTAAAGAGGAAGTGAAAAATTACCTTAAAGAAATGGAGGAAGGGGCTGGAGAGATCGCTCACTGGTTAACAGTACTGGCTATGCCAGGGAGGCAGAGGCAAGTGGATCTCTGTGAGTTCGAGACCAGCCTGGTCTACAAGACCTAGTTCCAGGACAGCCTCCAAAGCCACAGGGAAACCCTGTCTCACAAGACAGAGAGAGAAATGGAGGAAAAGACAAACAAAAAATTGGAAGAAATCGACAAATCCCTTAAAGAAAACCAAGAAGCAATGTAACAAATGAAGGAAACAATTCAGACTTGAAATCTGAAATACAGGCAATAAAGAAAACACAAATAGAAGGAATTCTGGAAATGGAAAATCTGGGTAAATGATCAGAAACCACAAATGCAAGCATAAACAACAGAATGCAAGAGATGGAAGAGAGAATTTCAGTCATTGAAGATATGATAGAGGAAATAGATTCATCAGTCAAAGAAAATTTTAAATCCAACAGATCCTTAACACAAAACATGCAGAAAATCTGGGACACCATGAAAAGACCTAATCTAAAAATAATAGGAATAGAAGAAGGAGAAGTTCAACTCAAAGGCATAGAAAATATATTCAACAAAAACATAGAAGAAAACTTTCCCAGCCTAAAGAAGGACATGCCTTCTCTGCCTTCCTCTCCCCAGCCTTCTCCTGGTCTGATAGCACTGCCTATGCTTCCTACCTGGCTACTGGTCAATCAGTGTTTTATTCATCAACCAATAAGAGAAACATATATACAGAAGGACATCCCCTATCAGGATCGTTGAGCGGGAGAGAGATGCAGTGGAAGAGCAATGAAAGATATCTTAATAGAGAGAACCACTATGGGCTTAGGGAGAAATCTAATGCTAGGATAATTACCAAGAATCCACAAGGATGACCCCAGCTAAGACTTCTAGTAATAGTGGATGATCAAACAGGCCTACCCCAGTAATCATATTGGTGAATACCCCAACTGTCATCATAGAGCCTTCATCCAGTAATTAATGGAACTAGATGCAGAGATCCACAACCAAGAACCAGTCCGAGAGCTCCAGGAATTCAGTCAAAGAAAAAGAAGAATATATGCACAAAGGAGGTCAAGATCGTGATGGAGAAATCTACAGAGAGAGCTGAACCAAACTCGTGGAAACTCACGAACTCTAGACTGACAGTTGTAGAGACTCCAGGCAACTGAACTAGGTCCTCCATGTGTGGGAGACAGTTGTGAAGCTTGGACTATCTAAGGGATCCCTGGCAGTAGGACCATGATACACACCTGGTGCATGAGCTAGCTTGTTGGAGGTCACTCCCTGTGGTGGGATTCCATGCTCAGTCTTAATGCATGGGAGAGAGTCCAGGCCCTGCCCCTATTATGTCAGACTATGTTGATTCCTCATGAGGGCCCTTACCCATGAGGAAGAGTGGCCTGGGGGTGAGTTGGGGGAAGGGGAAGGGTGGCAGGAGAAGGGGTGGGAGGAAGAACTGTGGTTGGAATATAAAAGGAAATTTAAAAGAATAAATTTTAAAAACTAAAAGAGAATAGGCTAGGGAGATAGTTCAGTTAATAAAGTACTTGTGGGGACCTGAATTCAAGCCCGAGAACCAATGTAAGAAAAAGAGCTGAACATGTGTATCTCTTGAAGAATAACACCAATGATGTCATCTGACTTCCACATACATTTATGTATATGTATACACACAAAGTGGTCACTAGAAACTGCACCCAGTTTAGGCCTGATGAGGATAAACTCAAAAAGAGCTCCAAATCACACTAGAAATGTTTCTGGGGGAGGAAAGAAGAGGCTAGAAAGATGGCTCAGCAGTTAAGATCACTTGTTGTGCTTTAATCCCAGCACTCTGGAGGCAGAGGGAGGCAGATCTCTGTGAGTTCGAGACCATCCTGGTCTACAAGAGCTAGTTCCAGGACAGCCTCCAAAGCCACAGAGAAACCCTGTCTCACAAGACAGAGAAAGAAATGGAGGAAAAGACAAACAAAAAATTGGAAGAAAAAAAAAGAACACTTGTTGCAGCCAGGTGGACACACCTTTAATCCCAGTACTCAGGAGGCAGAGCCAAGAGGATCCCAGTGAGTTTGAGGCCAGCCTGGTCTACAGAGCAAATTCCAGGACAGCCAGGACTGTTACCCTAACCCTGTATCGAAAAATGAGATAAATAAATAAATAAATAAATAAATAGCACTTGTTGCTCTTGGAGAGAACCCAAGTCCAGTTCCCAGAACCCATACGATGATTCACAACATCCACAACTCCAGTTGCAAGGGATCCATCACTCTTTTCAATCTTCCACAGGTATCAAGTATAGGGTAAAACGGCCAGCTAAAGAAGCACACTTTGAGCAACTGACACTACAGCCACCTCTGGCCCTAGACCAACTGAAGCATGAAACCAACCAATCCCTGAGTACCTTGACTCTGAACTCAGAGCCAGTGAAAGAAACACTTTATCCCTGAGCCCAGAACCAAAGAAAAACACCCTGACTTTAAAACCAGTGCCACAGTGAAAGATCCCCCCCCACGCCCTAAAATTGGAGCCAAAAGGCTTTAAAAAGGCCAGTGAAAACAACACAAGTTTTCCCTGAAATTAGAACCATCTCTGCCTCTTACCCACTAAACTAACCAGTCCCTGAGCAGGAAAACTAAACAATCCCTGAGCAGAAACCTCTCCCTGGGAAAACTCTGCTCCCAAGAAGCCCTATGTAAGCCCGTCTGCTTGCTCAGTTGTTGGCTGTCCTTTCCCAACTTTGCAGAGGCAGCCACTCTCCTAGACTCCTCCTTCCCAAATAAATCTTTCTCAAAAGAGTCTGGGGTGAAGATCTTCATTTGCCAGCACAGAACAGAAGAACTTGCTAGGGCATGCCCTTAAGGAGACTTGAGGCTGAGAAGAACAAAAGAAACTTGCTGTGTGACATTCCTTAAGGGGTTACGCAAGTCAGTAGCAGAAAAGTAACAACTATTAGAGACAGAGGAGATTACTACATTTCAGCAGGGGCTTCCACTTTAGCAGACTGTAGCCTTAAAAGAAGCCATTAACTCTGCTAGGATATTCCCTTAGGGGAACAGAGCAGGGCTCAACTGTAATGGCCCTCTCTGGGAGAGGAGCAGGATTGCTATAGTTTCTGCAGAGAAACTATCACCTACTGCACCACAGCCTCAGGTAGCCTGGCTTCCCAAAATGTCAGGACATCTTTCCCTCCAGGGCTGAGCTATCCTGTTAAGGCTCCTCCCTCCAGAGCTATCCTATTGCAGCTCTAGGTAACCTGATTTCCTGACAAGTCAGGGCACATTTCTCTCCAGGGCTGAGCTGTCCTATTGTAGTTCTACCCCTCCAGAGTTGTCCTATTGTGCTCTAACCCTCCACAGTCGTGCAATTGCTGCTCTACATAGTCTGGCTTCCTGATAAATCAGGACACCTTTGCAGCTCCAGAGCTGTAATACACTCGCTTACATTTTGGTGCCAAAACCTGGCACTCACATTTATTTATACCAAGCATACACATAGTACACATACATATGTGCAAGCAAAATACTTCTTTCTATACATTAAATAAATATAAAAATGTTTTTAGCCGGGTGTTGGTGGCGCATGCCTTTAATCCCAGCACTCAGGAGGCAGAGGCAAGCAGATCTCTGTGAGTTCGAGACCAGCCTGGTTTCCAGGATAGGCTCCAAAGCTACAGAGAAACCCTGTCTCGAAAAACAAAACAAAAAATGTTTTTAGAGAAAAATAAATGTTTCTGGAACATCTCCTGGAACGTCTGATCACGAAGGAATGGCCATGCAGAGTATCTGAAGGTCCTACACACACACCCTAGAGATGTCCTGTGGATGCATCCCGTCTCCTTGTGGCCATCTCTAAACTGTCAGAGCCACAGCCCAATGACGGTGTCAGGCAATTTGAGAGTCCCTTCCAAAAGTTAGATGTGCCAGATCTCATTCACATTACTCACATTACTCACATTACTCCCCTCCAGGTTTATGGGACAGGGGAGGAGGGAGGGAAGAAGGTAAAAGCCTTTCCCTGGACAGCCCAGGGCAGCTATACTTACTAGCTTGTGTTCTTCACTCACCTTGCTGCTCTTGATGTGGCTGTCATAGTCTTGGAAGAGCTGATGATACGCTGCTTGCAACTGAGCCAGCTTCCGCCTGTGCAAAAGGGGCTGTCACTGAAGAAACTGCTTTGTCCCAGTACAGCCACAGCTTGCCTGGTACAGCTTCACCCTCTTCCTTCTTGTCCCATAAAAGACCTGAAATGTGGGCTTCCTGGATTACATGTAGGCTCCTGGGGCCATCAACTCTGAGGCAGGCTTTGCTGACTGCAAGGATACACTGAAACTGATTTGGCTGCTACACAGTTCATGTTTTCCTTACATCTTGGGATATTTCTAACAAGGGCTAGGGTACAACTCAGGAGTAGAACCTTGGGCTAGCACCAAAAAGAAAATAAATAGGAGAGATGTTTACAATAAAATGACATCTGACTGCATTCAGCACAAAACAAAGAGGCAAGGAGACTGTTCTAAATTAAAGAAAACTCAAAAGGATGCTGAACCAGATGCCAATAGCATGTTTAGAGCCTGTGCAGGCACTGTGGGCCCAGGTGAGTCTTTAGGGCCACCATGGCTCCTTGCTTTCCTTACACCTAGAGCATATGTCAACTGTGGTGAAAAGAACCTGTGTAGGACATATAAATAAACTATGAATGTGGATAGAAAATACTTCTGTTTACATATAATAGTTGACTCTGTCATTATCAAGGCAAAGTCAGCTCTTTTATTCACAGGGAGTCCCTACCAGAACTCCCCAGAAGGCATAAAACACCATGGGTGCTCTGGGATCTCTTGGTACCAACCCTTACAGCCACTCACTTCTCCTCTGAAGCAGCCTGGCGCTCCATTCGCAGGGCAGCCTCCACACTCTGGTTCTGCATGCGCAGCTGGTCCACCTGCACGCTGTGCTGCTGCTGCAGCACCTCCCGCTCACTCTCCAGCTGTCTAACCTGCTCACTAACTGCTCGCATCCTGACATGCAACAAAAAAGAACACACTGAGGGGGCTGGAGCAAGACAGCCTGGGGAAGGGGTCAGGTCCTAACTAGCCTATGTCTAAGAGCTGATTCTGGTAAGACAGTAAAGGGACCATGGCAGCCAGAAGATGGAAAATAAGAAGCATCTCCTGCAACTGGCCCTGAGGTCATAATAGTAGAAAAGCTGCTCTTCCCCAAAACCAGCTGCAACACTTGGGAGAGCAGGCCCTTTACCTTACCTGGGTAACACAATAGAGCCAACATTGTTGGCAGAGGTGTGGGTGAGCCAGCCCCAAAGTTGTAAGCATAGGAAAGCTGTCCCCACTACTTGCCTGTCATGTGGCAATGTAGGTGGTAAGAGATGTTCCCCCTTTACCCCTCGCCCATCTCCACCTGCAACAGACAAGAGAGCTGATCCTCCCCCTTACTAGCTGCAGCATTCAGGATTCAGTTCCTGCCTCTTGCCTAGGCAGCACAGCAGAACTGCTCAGTGGTTGGAGGTGATGGTGACCCAGCCCCAATGCTATGAGCCAAAGAGAGCTGCCCCCATTACTTATCTGTGGTAGTCCCACATCCCACCCATCAACACCTGAGACATGTGGAGAAGCTGGTCCTGCGGTCATAAGAATAGGAGAGCTGTCCTTACCCCTCACCAGCTGCAGCACTTGGGAGAGCAACCGCCTGTACCTCATCTGAGCAACACAACAGAGCTGGCCCTAATGGTGCCAGTGTGGGAGAACCAACCCTAAGGGTGTGAAAGCAGGAGAACTGGTGCCACCCCTCGCTCATTGCTGCAAGAGGTAAATTAGCCGGGAGCAATGCTGGAGAGCTCACCCTGGTGGTGAGGACAGGGGAGGACTGGTTGGCAGACCAACCCTACAGCTGCCCAGGCCCAGATCCAGGGTTATGAATTGACCTAACCCTAATATCCATCCTATTTATGATCTGCTGGACCTGACATGCAGACCCAAAGCTGCAGAATCTCCACAACACAGGGCAACAGCAGGATATCCAGGAAGAGTCCTAGTGAGGGCCGAGTATCAATAGTGTAATAGGAACCAGAAACATCAAACCAGACCAATGACTCTTTGTAGTGAACACTTACAATTAACAATATATGGAGACAAAGGGATTTACAGCATGATTGTGTCACACTGTAGCTTCCAAACACTCACTTTTCTGCAAAGAGTCAGAAACATTAGTGCATGCCTCACAGAGGATGCCAATGTAACTGACTCCCAATAGAAACATGGGGTTCAGAGTCTCCAATGAAAAATAGTTCATGGGGGCTCTGTGCTTTTCATAGGAGTGACTGTGTAATGTATCCAGTCTTCTTTACCTAGGACTATCTGCCTTGGTGGATCCCACTGCATACCTTTCCATGATAAACTTCAGTCTGGATAGTGAGATCGTGAGTGTGGCCTTAAGGGGGCCCTGCAATGCTTCCTAAAGAATAAACTGAACCCGAGTGTAATGGTTTGAATGAAAACAGCCCCCATAGGCTCATAAGGAGCAGCATTATTTGAAAAGATTTTTGTCGGAGTGGGTGTGGCCTTGTTGATGGAAGTGTGTCACTGGGGGTGGGCTTTGAGGTTTCAGATGCTCAAGCCAGGCCCAGTGTCACTATCTCTCCCTGCTGCCTGCCAATCCAGATGTAGAAATCTCAGCTCCTTCTCCAGCACCATGTCTTTCTGTATGCTGCCATGCTTCCTGCCATGATGATAATGGACTGAACCTCTGAATGTAAGCAAACCCCAATTAAAGGTTTTCCTTATAAGAGTTGCCGTGGTCATGGTGTCTCTTCACAGAAATAGAAACCCTAACTAAGACAGCAAGTAAAGGGTCAGATACTGGAAACAAAAGTGGAACTAGATTCCTGGATATCTGGCCAGGGCTCTCCCAAGGCAGACCTGAAGGCTCCAGGGAATTTAAGAAAAGACTTGTCAGTCCTTCCTCTCTTAGGGGAGAGGAACTCCTGGAGCCTCACTCAAAACCCTGGAAAGGGCCTCCTGGAGTAGCTTCCCCTCCCCACTCACCTTCCCTCTAAAGTTTGTCGTTCTTTGGTGGCAGCCTCCAAGCGACTCTGGCTCTCCTGGAGTTCCCCTAACAATGATGTCACCTGGGCTTTCACAGAGGCCTTGTCCTCAGCCATCTGCTGCAAGAGAAAAGGGAATTTCCTATCAGTACTACTTTCTCCCATGATGCCCAGTTTTGGCATCCCCAAGGGCTGAGGCAGCCTACAAGCAGCTGATGTACTAAGGGCTACTCTTGCCCCTCAGCACCTATAAACCTAGGTACATTGGAGCCTCATTAGCCCAATGGCTATCTGTCCTCTCCCAGTCACCAACTTTGACTTTCAGCTGGTAGTAAACCTTTCTCAGTCTCTTTGAAACTCTGAAAAGGGAGACCAGACCCAAAGACAGCAAGAAAAATAAACAACCTAGTCCATATATACAACAGGTGAAAAGTTTCAAAAAATGAGAGAAGATGCTGAATTTTTATAAATACTGAGAGCTGAACCAGCAAGAAGAATTGTCGGGTAAAGGTACTTGCCACCAAGGCCTATGACCCAATTTTGATCTTCAAAACCTACATGGTGGAAGGAATGCTGGGGGTATTAAACCATACTCAGCTCAGCCAAACTTTAAGGTTGACCAAACATTAACATGCCTTCAAACAGCTTAAGATCACATTCCTGGAATGTCCCAGACCCCTTCCTGGTTCCTACTTGCAAATTCTCAGAGTTGTTAAAGGAACAGACTATTCTGACCAACACTTGATATAGGCTGGAAAGCTAGTAAGTACTACCAGCCATGACTCCTTCCTGTATCCCTCTCAAAGTCCATGTATTCCCTATGATCCTAACGCTGTCTCAAAAAACCTGAGTGCTACTCCTTTGAAATGCAATCATCAAAAAGGATAGGACTCAGACTCCTAGTCTCCTAGTATGGTAAAAACATACATTTGATTTGTACAAGCTCATAAACACACTGGCCTCATCACATCGACACTAATACCCTTTGTCATTCACTTCAGCTCCCTTCCCCTGCCCAAATCCTCCATTTTCTTTCTATCTCTATTTCTGTCCTTATTTTTTGAAGTACTAAAAATTGAACTCCAGGCCTTACACATGCAAAGTATATACTCTTATTATTGAACCACACTCTAGTACCTACTGTCATTTTAAAATTCCCAGTCATTGAGTGGAGAGATGGCTAAGAGTACTTGTAGCTCTTTAGAAGATCAGAGTTCAGTTCCTACCACAACAACCATCTAGTAGCTTACAGCCACCTAGAATTCCAGTTTGAACCAGCCAGAATGGCTAAAATCAAAACCACCAATGACAGTCTATGCTGGAGAGGATGTGGAGAAAAAGGAACACTCCTCCATTGCTGGTGGGAGTGTGAACTTGTAAGACCACTTTGGAAATCAGTATGGCGGTTTCTCAAGAAAATGGGAATCAGTCTACCACAAAATCCAGCAATTCCACTCTTGGGCATATACCCAAAAGAAGCACATTCATACAACAAGGACATCTGTTCAACAATGTTCATAGCAGCACTATTTGTATTAGCCAGAACCTGGAAGCAACCTAGATGCCCCTCAACTGAAGAATGGATAGAGAAAATGTGGTATATTTACACAATGGAATATTACTCAGCAGAAAAAAACAACAAAATCTTGAACTTCGAAGGCAAATGGATGGAACTGGAAGAAACTATCATGAGTGAAGGTAACCCAATGACAGAAAGACAAACATGGTATGTACTCATTCATATATGGATATTAGACATAGAGCAAAGGACTACCAGCCTACAATCCACACCACCAGAGAAACTAGGAAACATGGAGGACCCTAAGAGAAGAACACATGATTCTCCCAAAGAAGGGGAAAGGGACAAGAACCCCTGAGCAAATTGGGAGCACAGAGGGAGAGGGGATGGAGGGAGGAAAAAGAGAAGGGGATAGAGGAGGGGGGAGGAAAACAAGAGGGATCAGGAAGACTGAGACAGGGGAGGAATAGAGGAGGGCAAGAAACAAGATACCTTGATAGAGTGGGCCAGTATAGGTTTAGAGAGAGGTCTGGCACTAGGGAAATGTTCAGGGATCCACAGGGATGACCCCAACTAAGAATCTAAGCAGTAGTGGAGAGGCTGCCTTTGATGCCCTTCCCCTATAATGAGATTGATGACTACCTTGGTTGCCATCCTAGAGCCTTCATCCAGTAGCTGATGGAACCAGAACCAGACACCCACAGCTAAGCACTGAGCCATACTCCTGGAATCCAGTTGTAGAGAGGGAGGAGGGATGAGCAAAGGAGCCAAGACCGTGCTGGAGAAACCTATAGAAACATTTGACCTGACCTAGGGAGAGCACAGAGACCCTAGTCATAAAGTTGGGGAACCAGCATTGGACTGAACCAAGCCCTCTGAATGTGGGTGCCAGCTAGGAGGCCAAAACAGTCTATGGGACCTTTAACAATGGAGCCAGTCTTTATCCCTAGAGCACAAATGGACTTTGGAAGCCCATTCCCTGTGGAGGGATACTATTGCAGCCCAGATACACCAAGAAGGGCCTAGGCCCTCCCCCAAATGATGTGACAGACTTTGATGATTCCCCCATGGAAGGCCTCACTATCATTAGGGAGTAGGTAGGAGTAGGTTGGGGAGGGTTAGTGGGGAAGGATGGGAGAGCAAGGGAATGGGGGAATTGATACGTAAAATAAGATTTTTTTTCTAAAATAAAAAAATTATTTAAAAAAAAAGAATTCCAGTTTGAAGGGATTTGACATCTCTTCTGGCCTCCAAGAGTACCTACACACATGTTACATATACAGACACAGACACAAACATCCAAACACATAAATAAAAATAAATCTTAAAAAATGATAACTATCCAGTCACCTGTGCTGATCACCAGAGCTCAGCTAGCTCTTTCCCTCTCATTGTTATCAGTTTTTGAACAAAATCTGTTTTCATGGCTTTAACAACTGTCCACCTTTATGTTTCACATTAGGATCCTTATAAAAAGAGGAGGGTTGTGAGACAGCTCATGGAGTCTCAGCCGGTAAAGATGCCTGCCATGAAGCCTGACAACCTGAGTTTAATCCCTGGGACTTACATGGTAGAAAGAGAAAATTGACTCCTGCAAGTTGTCCTCTGACCTACATACGCACACCATGGCATAATCATTCCCAGATGCATGAGTACATGCACAAACACACACACTACACAAAATAAAATGTAATAATTTTAAGAGAAGAGACAGAGGGAAAAGGCTATGTGACAAGAGAGCTGGGGAGTCCCAAGGATTGCCAACACTGATAATGTACTCGAAGAAGTACCCAGAATAGCCCTTGTGAGGAATCCACCTGCCCATACCTCCATCTCAGATCTCTGACCTCCAAAACTGGGGACAATCTCTGTTGTCTAAGCCCCCAGTATATGGTACCTTGCAGCTGTCTTCCCAGATAGGAACCAAATGTTTTGACAGGGCACTTCCAGCAGCATTGTGAACTTAGCCTTACACTGTTGAAACCTAACTATGGCAGCTCCTCCCTACCCTTTCTCCCCAGATTAACCCTCCAATGAGGTACAACACCTGTTCAACTGCTGTCCCCAGGGTCCTGAAACCAGCCAGTCCAAAAAGGCCCAGAAATATCCTCTCATCCCACACTAAGGACACCATCCTTTGGAGATAGTGCAATACAAGGCCAACTTACAGGCCTGGGACCAAATACTTTCTCCAACTGCACTTGGAGATCATCTCTGAGCCCCGAGAAATCCTGCCTAATGAGAGTACCTTGGTTTATCAGGGGCCTAGGGTCCTACCAGGCTGTTTGAGCTGATGCCAAGGTGTAAGTGAGGGCCTTAGAATATATGGTATGGTACCAGCTGGACTTCAGGGTGGCTAGGACCTGAGCAAGCTGGGTCAGGTGCCCAAGCACTCTGTGACTTCACAAATGAGTCCAGTATAAACCCTGGCTCCCAAGACATAGACATGCTTCCTGGGTGACACCGCTCTATGTATACTGCCCGTACTGCTCACAACAAAACCACTGTTCCCTGAGAAGCTTACATCTGGACTCAACTGGCTCCTGCCCTACATGTCTTGTACCTTGATGATTTTTAATGTGGACCCTTTCACTGTAATAAACTAACAGTGAGTGTGATGACTTCTCTTGGTTCTGAAAGTATTCCCAGCAATCAAGCTGGAAGAGGTCTTGGGGGACCCCCCAACAACATGCCTCCTATGAGAACATGAATGTCATTATGGTCTTCAAACACAGGTGGAACAGAAGGGCTGCCTACCCAACAGCTACCTGTTGGCATTTCTTCAGGTGCTCCAAATCCTTTAAGACCTGTTCCCTCTGCCTCTGCAGGTCAAGCTTCTCCAAGCTCAGTCTCTCCACCAGCTTCCTGGCTTCCTGGAATTTGCACATGAGGAACTCCTTCTCCTCCCGCTGGCTGACCTGAAAATGCAGCAGCTCCTCACAGCGTTCCCTTAGCATCTGATTGCTCTGCCGGATGGCATCTGGGGACAGGGAAAACAGCAAAGTAGATGTGAGTGCTGACAGCAAGGCACCCCTGAAATACTAGGCAGCCTTTCTCAAAGTCAAACCAATTTCCAGCCAATTCCACTGATGATATGCCCCCAAGTGTCTGCAATGCATTACTAAACACATCATTCTCACTTGAAGGGATACCTCAAATACAACTTTCTCTTTATGTGCTACATTTATATTCTGGTCAGTTGAGGGTATCCCTAGCCTGGAGCACTCAGTTTTAGTTCTGCCAGGCCTGCATCTATGTCTTCAGGATCAGGGGGCCCTAAACATGCCTGCAGACTTGAGAAAGTAGGGAGACAATCCCCAAGGTAAATTTCACTGTGTAGTTTCTGGCTACAGCCTAGAAGCACAGAAAGGACAAGTTAAAAATATCTCTAACTTTCATCATCTTCAGTTGCATATTCAAGAACAGCCGGGCGTTGGTGGCACACGCCTTTAATCCCAGCACTTGGGAGGCAGAGGCAGGTGGATCTCTGTGAGTTTGAGGCTAGCCTGGTCTCCAGAGTGAGTGCCAGGATAGGCTCCAAAGCTACACAGAGAAACCCTGTCTCGAAAATCAAAAAAACAGTTAATGCTTACCTTACAAAATGAGGGTGACATGAAGGAGACAGGGTGCCAGTACAGAAGACACAGTCAAAGATCTCTTCTCACCAGAGCTGACCACCCTCTTCCAAGAGCAGGCCACACTACATCTTAGGAAATAAAGTTCTCTCTCCCAAGGAAAACTATATTCCCTCACACCTAAAAGTTTGCTGTGTCCTGAGAAAGATGAAGCCTACTACCATTAATCCCTATACCCCACTTTCCCCACTACCCACATGTCTTCTCAGCTTGTCCTCTTTCCCCCTTTCCCTTTCCCTTCCCTGGTGCTGGCCCTGAACCACATTTTTCCCTATATGTGAATCTTCACAGAGAATCCCACCTGAAACCAAGCAGGAAGATAGCTAAGTTTGAAATGACGGCTGTTTCCTAGGAACACCATAACCTCATCCATACCCTACCAATAATAAGGTGCAAGTGAAAATAAGTTTGTCCTTACTGTGCCAGGCCCCTCCTGACTTTTTACTCCATGCCTCCCTCACAGTGAAAACTTCACCTCTGAGCTCTTGGTTCTCTTCCAGGCAGCGCTGGAGGGTCTCAGGAGTACCCTGCTCTGAAGGCAGCTGTAACATTGCCGGCTTCCCCAGAGAAGATTCTTCACCCTGCATGTCCTGGTCCCCTGCTGGGCCACCACTGGGCTGCACCATTTCACTCAACTGATTCTTCCAGAGGTGCTTACTCATCCAACAAGGCAGTGTCTAGAAGAAAGACAGTAGAAGTGCATGACACAGAGCAGAGTTCTGTCAACCAGCACAATGCATTCAATCTATACAGAAGCCCTAGACTTCCATTCATACCAAAAGGCTGTACATTTTATCTAGTGGAATCAGATACAAAAGTGGAGTTTGGATCTAAGACATAGCAAATATTCCCATTCCAATGAGAGAGTTATTTGTGGAAGGAAAGGGCAGCATATTTGGGAATTCTATCTCCTCACTTAATGTAGTAGAATGGTTGATATATCCATGTCCTAATCCTACAACTCAAAGACCTCCTCTCAGTGGAATTGGCCACACACTTCCAAGAGCAGGCCACACTCCATCTTAGGAAAAAACTCTCTCTCTCCCAAGGAAAACTATATTCCCCTCCCACCTAAAAGCTTGCTGTGTCCCAAGAAAGTTCAAACCTACTCCCACTGATCCCTATAGCCCACTTTTCTCCTTACCCACCATGGCTTCATAGCTTGTCCTCTTTCCCAATAAATGTGACTTTACTTGGAAAAAAGGATCTTTACAGATGTGATTAAATTAAGGATCTCAAGCCAAGCAGGGTCTTTAATCCCAGCACTTAGGAGGCAGAGTCAGGCAAATCTCTTATGAGTTCAAGGCCAGCCCATTCTACATAGTAAGAATCTGTCTCACAAATATTAGGCCTCTCAAATTGAGATCATCCTAAGTTACATGGTTTGGCCATGACATCAATAAAAAGTACCCTTCTGAAAGACAGATGAAACAGGACTGGGAATGTAGTTCAGTGTTAGAGCATTTACCTAGCATGCACAAGGCCCTAGGTTCAATTCCCAGTTCCTCACATACACACAAAAGAGACAAGAGAGAGAAAACAGGTGGAAATACAGGGAGGCAGCCATGGGAAGACAGAAGCTGAAATTAGACTGATGTAACCACAAACTAAAAACAACTGAGCCACTAGCAGCTGAAAGACACAGGAAGGATGCTCTTGTACAATTTGCAGGTGGAGTGTGGCCTTGCTGACCCTCTGGCTTTATTCTCCTGGCTTCCAGAACTGTGAGATGTTAAATTTCTGCTGTTTTAAGCCACCAGGCCTGTGGTCATTTCTTATAGGAATCACAGGAAATTCAAACACTTGGTAAGAGAATTTAGGAGACCACATTGTACCTGAGGAGTGTTCCTTGGGAGGATAGAAGAGACCTCTGGTGTTTTCTATATGCTAAGAAATTTGAAAGTGGGACTTGCAGTGTCAGTCTGAGACAAATGACCCCTGGTCTGCTTATGTTGGTTTATAAACCAGATGAAGAACATGCTGGGCAGAGCTAACCTGAAGACTTTCTAAATCCTGCCTAAAACTGACTGCCAGGAAGAGGACAATCTCAATACAAGCTTCCAGAAGTGGACCTTCAGTAAGGTAGGATGCCTGTAACACTGAAGAATCTTGGCTATTTACACTAAAAGTGTTGATACCCATAGATCCATCTGCCCAAGCTCACCCAGCTGACCTTTCCCTCTGCTGCTTCTTCTTTATTTATTTATTTATTTATTTATTTATTTATTTGGTTTTGTGTTTTGAGACAGTGTTTCTCTGTGTATCTTTGGAGCCTGTCCTGGCACTCACTCTGGAGACCAGGCTGGCCTCGAACTCAGAGATCCACCTGCCTCTACCTCCCAAGTGCTAGGATTAAAGGCGTGCGCCACCAATGCCCGGCGACCCTTCCCTCTTCTTCACCTGCTTTTTCCTCCAGCTTCCAGAAAAGCCTATTCTAGTGTCCCTCACTCTCTCAAAGGATGAATGTGCTGAGGCCTTTTCACTGAGTTCCCATTCCTTCATGTTGAGATGCCTTGGGGCCTTTTCCAAAACACATTCACCCCTGCAGTAATTCTCTCCAGTCCCATGGCTTTAACCCAAATCTTAATATTGATAAAACCCAAACAGTTCTCACTCCTAAATTGCAGACTCAAATATAAAACTACTTGGATACTTAGAAGTCTACTCAAAAAAAAGAAGAAGAAGTCTACTCAAGGGGCTGGAAAGATGGTTCAACTGTTAGGAGTACTCAATGCTCCTCCAGAGCATTTGGTTCCTAGCACCCATGTTGAGCAGCTCACAACTATCTATAACTCTAGTTCCAGGGGATCCAATGTACTCTTCTGGTCTCTGACACAGACACACACACACACACACAGAGGTGTGAGCACAGACAGACAGACAGACAGACAGACAGACAGACACACACACACACACACACACACACACACACACACACACACACACAAATAAAAACTAAAATTAAATATTTTTAAAATAAAAAGAGGTCTTGTCAAAATTAATTTCCCAGAACTAGAAGTATATCTCAGCAATGGAGTACTTGCCAAACATTCACCAGACTCTGGATCCCCAGCAGTACCCAAAAAAGTGAGTCTCCCAAATCCACTTCTATCCACAACTTCCCTTACTATCAGTTGAAAACAAATCCATCCCCCAACTATCAGGACAAAAAATTTGAGCATTTCTGAGTTTTTGCTTGCTTGTTCGATTAGTTTTTCTGTTCCTTTATCTTCCCCCCTGCCCATCTTTTTAATTCATGAAGACACACTATAACATTAGGTATTTTAAGTGTGATCATGGTGTTGTAGTTATGTTTATTGAGAGTACTTTCTGAAAGAGATACATAATGAAACACTCACATGTCTGAAATTCACTGCATAACAAAAGAGATACCTATGGATAAACCCAATAGAAATGAAAACACATGTCCATATATAAATGATCACAGCAGCATTATTCAAAGCAGCCAGAGTGGAAACAATCCAAATGTCCACCAACTGATGAATAAGCAAAATCTGTTACAAAAACAAGAACACATGCTCCAAATAATTGCTAAGAGAAAGAAATGTCACTAAAAGCTATATACTGTATATACTTACAAGCATAAGAAATATCCAAAACATGTAAATCCTGACAGAAAGTAGTTTAGTGGTTACTTAGAGAAATGAGGTGGATTGGAGTTTCTTATTTAGGATTTCTTTTAGGGATGATGACAATGTTCCGCAATTAGTGATGTTTTCACACTCCTATGAACCCACTAAAAACCACTGAATTATACACCTTAAATACGTGAATTGTAGCCAGATGTGGTGGTGTACTTCTGTAAATCCTAGTACTTAGGAAGTAAAAGCAGGAGGATGAGAAACTCAAAAAGAAGGGATCTTCATGAGACTCTCTCCAAAAATTTTGAATTATGGGCAAGTGACACATCTCAGTGGATAACTATTGGTATGCAAGCCTGGAAACCTGAGAACACATTCTGGCCATGACACTCCACACACATCATGCATACACACACACAAATAGTAAATATTTTTAGTTTTTAAATGTGAATGGTGCAGCATGCAAATTATGTCTCAAGAAAGCTGTTTTTGAAAATTATAATGGGTGGAGCAAAAAAGATGATTACTCAGTGGTTAAGAGCACTTGCTGTTGTTGCAGAGACAGTTCCCAGCACCCACATGGTGGCTCACAAACATCTGCAACTCCAATCCAAGGGGACCTCACACCTTCTCCTGAATTCCTTTAGCAACAGGCAAGCATGTAGTACACATACATACTCACAGCCAAAACACCCACACACATAAAATAACATCTTTTCTAAAGAGGAAAAAAAATCATGGTAGAGTACTGTAAGGGCTGTGAATTAAAGTTAGCTATGAGTTGATAGAGACAACTAAGAAATGTGTACATGGAACTTACTATGTTAATATTTCTACTTTTGTACATTTTTAAAGTTTTCAGTAATAAAAGGCTGACAGCACTATCATCCTTCACATGGATTACTGCAATAATCTCTTTACAGATCACCATGCTTTCTTCCCTTGCCTTTTACAATCAATTGACCCCACTGGGACCAGTTACATCAAAGATAACTTTGACTGTTTCTCCCTTTTATCGTGAACCCTTCAAAAACAAAGGCAAAGTCGGTACACTTGAAAAAGCTGAGGCAGGAGAATCTTGTGCTCGTGGTCTGCCTGGCCTACATTTCGAGATGCTGTTTCAGAAAACAAAGTTTCATCAACAGAAAAATGTCTGTGAACTAAGAGTTCTAGCACTTGGGGCCAAGCCCTTAGGCGACAGATAAGCAGAGGGAAGGACAGAAATCAGTCCAAGTAAGCTGGGTCGCGAATCTGCACTTCTTGAATAAATGCTCTAAAAAGCATTCGAAAGCATGCAACAGAACAAACTGGGCCCAAGGTGGGGGGAAGGGGGCTCAGGAGCCTCGGAAGCTGCATAATGGCCACCGATGGAGCCCTATCTTTGGAGAAGAGGACTACACCTGTCAGCAGAGTCGGCCAGAAGTGAAGAGGGCCTGAGCAGCGGAACCCGACCTCTCAGATTGAATCGGAGCTCTCAGAAAGTCCTGGTTGGGCGGTCACCCTTCCCTTCTCGGCTGTGGAAACCCCTGCTTCCGGCTTCCGGTGTCGTAAGTGTGGGATCCGGAAGTAAAACACAGACTCGAAGTCGAGGAGATTAACTGGAGCTGCGAAGCCACAATAGTGCTGCATCCCACTCTGAAGAGAAGCCTCAGACCGCCAGCCTGCATTGGCTAACCGAAGAGCGCAACGCTCTTCACTGATAAAGATCACACACACACTCACACACACACACACTTACACACTTTTTTTTTTTTGATACAGGGTCTCTCTCCTAGCTATCCAGATCTACCTGCCTCTGCTTCCCGGGTGCTTGGAATTAAAGGCGTGTGTCACCTCGCCCACAGTTGTCCCCACCCCATTTTCAAGGCGTCGCATTCGCAATGAAACACCCCAGTTTTAGTCTGGTTCTGTCACTGGGCTCTCTGCCACCAGGTCCCTACCATGGAAAAAGCCTAGAAGAAGCTGCTAAAGGACGCCAAACCGATTGCAAGGGGAGGCGTGGCTATGCTGCTAACGGAAGTGGGGTCATCCAGGAGTGCGCAGGGACTCGAGGGTCCATCGGAAAACAGACCATAAAGTATGGCTGGGGTAGCGATGGGGACGCAGGAGAACTGTGCGGAGCTGTATCTGTGCCAGCAAAGCATCACGATCGCGGAGCAGGAAAGCAGGGACGGCCAACAGGGTGGGGCTGACAAGGGATGCGTGCGCACCTACTTCTGCTACTCTCCCCTCCCTCACCGATGGAGTAGTCCGAAGCTCCTCCTCTCCTGCCTCTCCTGAGGCGGGTCAGCTCAGTCAAAGCACCCGCCCTCCTGCGTTAAACGAGCCAGCTAAGCGCAGCCCCCGGAAACGAGCTGTGCACTCCAGAACTGTAAACCTGTTTGGCAGCAGCAACTAAACACAGGTAAAGGGGGTGGTCTGATAGCACACCGGTGGAGGGATGTGCTTCCCGCTTATGAGCCGCGTGTCCCTTTGATGAGCGCTATTTGTTATGCTTGGATATGGAAAAAGATCTACGAGGTCTTAACCCATCCCATTGTACCCCGCACTTCCCCGCATTAGGCCCATGAGGACTAGACTTTTAGAAGAGAAGGGTCTTTCTGGGATCATTTAGCTTGGCCAGCAGAGAGCTGGGGCTGAACTCCATCATCTGCACAATGAAAAGATGCTCAGTTCATTGTGGCGTTTCTGGCAGAGACTGGAGTGCGATGGCCCCAGACACAGTGCGATGCTCTGACCGCGTCGCTTTCCCAGAGTGGATTCCCTAGCTGAATTCCATTAATGCTTATAGAGATTTCGTAATGTACAGCCCCCAGAGAAGACAACATAGGATATGGCTGGAGCCCAGAAGCAGCAGTTTCTGATTCTGATAAGGTTAAGTTGTCAATGCTCTTCTGTTCTCCTGCCTTATCAATGAGTCTTTCTTCCACCAGAAAACACCATGGCAGAGCAGGTGGCCCTGAGCCGGACCCAGGTGTGTGGCATCCTGAGGGAAGAGTTGTACCAGGGTGATGCCTTCCACCAAGCTGATACACATATATTTATCATCATGGGTGCATCGGTGAGTCTCCCCTCAGGCCCTGAGTGTAAAAAAATCAAATGTAGCATTTTGCAAGGCACTTCTCTCTCTTTACCTGAACTTTCCCAACTGACTGCTAAGGGGCCACACAGGTTCTAATTTGAACTCACGGCATATGTTCCCACCTGTGTGTCCTGATCATCACAGCAGTCAGTACCTGCTGTACATCATGTACTTCTGTCAAATTTCTCATTTGCAAGGCTTTTCAGAAATCTATGTTCAGCCATTAAATGTGGGCCAGACTTGGAGCATGCAAGTTCTAAAGCACCATCTACTTGAACTTCTTCCTCCTGGATGGAAAAAAAAAAACTGAGGTGCAACCAGGAAGTGCTATTCAGTCTATATGTTTTCCAAATCTGTAATTTGACAAATGTTACAGTTGCTTTCAGTGAAAGGATCTGAGGTCCTGCCTCTGCCTCTTTTCTCTCTATTGCATGAAGTTCCCTGGAGGCAAACACCTACTCTTTACCACATCTTCCAGAGCCTACTGCAGATTTCTGTTGATTCCACCTGGTTCCCAGTTGTCTAACTAAAACAACTACCAATATGCTCTGTTAGGAAAAACTGAAGAACAGAAGCGTAGTCAGAGGGGTGGTGTGATGATGGTACACAGTGAGACTGGGGCAGGTGGGGCACCCTCTCATGTGCTTTGTGGAAGCAGGGCATGTTCAGTGACCAGGGTTTTGTGGAAAAGGTAAACTCAATTGCTTGCTTTTAACCCTAGAATCTGATCACCCTCGTGTTACCATCTTCACTATTAACTTATTGTGTAACCTTGAGCAAGAACTTCACTAGAGCTAATGTGTTATTGAGAGGGTAGCCACTACTAGCTCAGCACCTTGCACACTTTGGGCCCCTCAGTGCTGGGTGAACTCTGTGGTTCTTTGTTCATACAGAGCATTGCCACCCACTAAGGGTTAGGGCTGTAGCTCAGTGGTAAAGTACTAGGCTCTTATGCATGAGGCCCTAAGTTCAATTCCCGGTACTATCAAAAAAGAGGAAATCAGAACATGCCACCCCCTTTGCCAGACGTGTTCTTTGTCAGCCTTGTATTTCAGAGCAAAAGTGGAGTGAGAAAACTTAGAAAAGGAATGCAGAAACAGAGGAGAAGGGCTCAGCCACTGAAAGGGCAAGGGAGAGACACCCCCAAGGCACTGTCCCCTAACTCCCTATAACTGTAAGACCCAACAGAGGTACCCAGTTGGAACACACAGTACAGCAGTCCTACCCTCAGCCGTAGCACCAGCCTAGTCCCCTTAAAGGAGCCATGCATACATGTATCAACTACAAACCTTAGCATATAGGACTCTGACTATTAGGTCCTTCAGTCTAAATGACCACCTGGAAGAGAAAGTAACTAAGGATGATTTCCCCTGCCCCACCCATGCTTTTATAAGCTTGCAACAATAATAATCTAAACATCAAAGATAGTTTACAACTGGCAGACCTGAACTCTTAGATACCTCATTGATAGCTTGTTGTGTGACCTGGAACAAATGTCTCCATTTCTCTGAACATTAGTAGTCTTCATCTAACAAACAAGGGCCAGACAGCCTCTGGCTTTATCCTAGACTAATTATGTGAGTTCTAGCCTGAAATTGAGCAACTTCATTTCACTGCAATCGGTATGGTTCCCCTTTGCTCTCCTCTGCTCTGGAGTGAGAACTGAGGCTTCCAGAATAGAAATGTGAACTGCTAGCTCCAGCAGAAAGGAGTGGGGAAGAAAGAGAAGTTTGCTGAAGATCATCATTTTTTTTTCTCTGTTCTTCTCAGAGGGCCTGAGACAAATAGACCCTGTGCCGGGACAGCCCCCAGAATATCTCTTGCCTGACACTTTACTGAATGCATGAGGCAGGCAAAGTGCTGATCTAGGATACCTGCAAGTTCTCCATTCATTCAATGTAGCAATCAAGTGTCTCCTCCAATCCACAACAGCCTCAGTCCCTAGCCTCATGGGGACAGTGTCTTTTGGGAGCAAGCAAACCAACAGGATTTTAGGCAGCTGTATGTGACAGAAGTCACAAATGGTCTCTTGTGTACTAAGACCCCTGCAGCACACAGGTCCCAAGTGGACCTAGAAAGCAAGGCTGGTTGAGGATTAGAGGGCAATTGTCCTCTAAATTGGGAACAAGCTCAGTGTGATCTAGAAACTAAAAGGAATCCAGTGGCTGCCAGGCCCCAAGCCTAGGAAACTGGAACACACCAGGACAAGTTGAATCCAAGTAGTGCCCTCTACTCCTTCTTCCTCCCCAGGTCCTTGCCCAGTCTTACCCATGTACCCAGCTTCCTACCTAGGGGCATTCTTATGCTGCCTCACTGTAGCCACTCCTCTTCTCAGGACTCCCACCCAAACAAGGAAGGAAACAGAAATCCTTACTGCCCCACTCTAGAAAACCTTTTCCTTGTGGACTGGTAGGGGGAAGGATCTGTGAACCTAAAAGGACACCTCCCCCCACCCAATAAGACCTTGGTGAGGCTAGAAAGTGACGCTTTTCCCCTTATGCAGAAGAAAAGGTATAGGTCTGGGAGTCCACATGGGCAGATGGGTTCACTACAGGGCTCATCTCTATACATCAGTTTTCCCACCTAGCCTGTGTGATAGCCATAGACTGTGGGTACTCAAGGTCCATCCTGCTGACAGGCCTGTATGAGGAGTGACCTGGCACTCCAAGTCCATCCCTCTTCTTGAGTCATTTCAGAATTGACTTCTCCCTTGGGCTGGTAAGATTCTTGCTGTGTCATGATGACCTTGGCATTCTCCCAAAAGCCTGGTGACTCGTGGAGTCACTCGTGTAGGAAGGAGGCCTTTTGTTAGATTTTTTAGCCCAAACCTCCCTAACACACCCCCCCATCTCATTCCAGTAGCTGAAAGGCAGCTCATCCTCAGTCACAGCCCAGAACTCTACTTTGGGAAGCTAGGTAGGTCCCTCATCCACAACAACCCTTGGCTGTGGTTTCGGTTTATAAAACAAGAGGTCAAACCTCAGCTGACCATAGGCCAGTTGGTACTCAGGGCTCTTTGCCCTTATCTGACCTATAGTTGTGGCTGGAGATCTTAATCATGCCCTAATTCTCCTAAGTCACCACATGTCCTTAGGTAGCTCCTTCCCCTGTCATGATCCTTGGGCAATGTGAGGGGGTGGCAAAGATGAGAGACTTTCAGCTACCTCTCTAATTGCCCCCACTCCCACACATTTTAGATTTTAGTTCTTCTCATGTTCCTTACCTAAGAGGAGATCAGGGAGAGCCATGAAGCCAGCAGGAAAGGCAGGGTCACCCCCCCCCCCATCCCTGAGAAGAACGGCTGCCTCCCGCCTCCACTGTCCTTAGTCCTACCTCACCTCCCTTGAGTGACTTGAAGCCAGGTAGACTGTCGGTTGCAGGGACTGAGCTAAAACAAGGAGAGCAGGTTCTATGTCTGGTTAATCCCAAAGGGAACAAGAACAAACAGCTCTGGGTGTGGGGCAACTGTGACTCAGCAAACCTGTCCCTTGCCACCAATACATTGGCTGGAGTTTGTCCTGATTCCTCCCAGTCTGTTGGAATTTGATCATAAGCAAACACTGCCTGCTTAGAGAAGTTTGCAGGCCAGTGTTCTCATTGTTTCTTTCAGTGTCTAGTTCCCAGCAAGCCAGCCGTTTCTGGTGTGTGAGAGACCAGGACAACATGAGCTGTAACCCACATCCCACTGATGAGAGATGCCAGAGACAGACCATGAGGTTACTCTGAGGAACCAAGAGCCATCCTCAGGGGAGATGCTGGCCCAGAATGGGGCTTGTCTAAGCTGACCTTTGTGGGACCTATAAGGACAGCCATCTGGCACAACAGGGTAAAAGCTGTGCCAAGCAAAGTGGCTTAGGGGACAGCAAGTAGGCCACTCAGATGGCCATACTAGGTATCATATGAGGGAGTGACAGAACAATAGGAGCCCAGCTGGCAAGTCTTAGACATTTTCCTAAAGATACTCGTCATAGCATGGGGCTACAAGGTGGCCATTGGGCTCAGGCTTCCAGAAGTTCATATGGAAGATGGCAGTTATCGAGTGGACCCACTCCACAGTGCTCAAAACTTTAATCCTGAACAATTGACAGACATGGGCACTGAGTGGAGGGAATTGCTCCCTCAGGCCAACACAGGTTACCAAAGTTTGGTAACAGGCCCCTGTAGAAGTTTTGGGAACCCAGTAGAACCTAGAAATGACCTACACACACTTGCTTCCATGGACCTGTCACTCAGAAAACTTCTGAAGACAAATATTTAAGCCGCTGGAAATTCTGATTGTCCATAGACATCCTTATCAAGAACTGCCATTTCCTATAGAAATGTATTCATCAATGCAGCCACATAGCTCAATCTCTTTTGTTTGTTAATATGTTACTGAGGACATACCACCTCAAGGCTTCCTGCATGCTAAGCAAATCTACCACTGAGCCTGAGCCTGAGCCTTCCCCCCACCACCCTTTGCCCCTATTTTTTTACACAGGGGCTTACTACATTTCTCAGGCTGGCCTTGAACTTGTTAATCTCCTGTCTCAGCCTCCCAACTACTGGGATTAGAGGTATATACTACTATATCTGTCTCAGTCATTTTGAAGTTTGTATCTAAGGTTGTATTGACTCTTCAATTATTTTTTTTTTTTTTGGTTTTTCGAGACAGGGTTTCTCTGTGGCTTTTGGAGGCTGTCCTGGAACTAGCTCTTGTAGACCAGGCTGGTCTCGAACTCACAGAGATCCACCTGCCTCTGCCTCCCGAGTGCTGGGATTAAAGACGTGCACCACCAACGCCCAGCTGACTCTTCATTGTTTTGATTATGTTTTATCTATTTTATGTATATGGGTATTTTGCCTGCATGTATGTCTGTACAAGTTGCAGTGCTGGTGCCCTTAGAAGTCAGAAGAGGGTATCAGATCCCCCTGAAACTAGACTTACAGATGGTTGTGAGTAACCATATGGGTACTGGAAATCAAACCAGGGTCTTGTGAAAGAATATCCAGTGCTTTTAACCACCAAGCCACCACTCCAGCTCCACCTCTTCATTTTAAAGAGCTAGTCAGCATGGGCTATGTTGTGTATTAGTCCACTTGTGATGGCAGGAAGTTACCTATTGGTTATTGTGCTAAAGGAAAAAGCAGTTCACTTCGATTTCTGGAGGTACCTGATCCATGGAGCCCAGCATCTTCGCAGGTCACAGTGGGCCCAGGTAAAGAGTATTGTTCTGGCTGCATTCTGCATAGCTTGTTTAAACTTGGCAAAGTTCATGCCACCTAGACCAACTCCATCTGAAAACTCATTCCAAACATCTGGGAAATTAGTGCCGAAATACCTTGTTAGATGGAGTGGTGTTTTGAATTTTTAATTAGATATGCCTGTAAAAGTTTCAACAAATTGCTTTTGCATAAATATTCAGGTCCTTAATACTCAGAGATGCTCACCTCTCCCCATGTAGTAGCAGTACCCTGTGTAGTGTGAGTTTGCACCCATCCCATATTCCTAATTATAGAGTTTGAGATGAAAGGGCAGATACCTACTCTATTGTTCAAGAGCTTGGTAGCCATTTCAGCCCCTCCTTCTTATACTTTGTTTGACAAGGTACGAACTGAAAGCATGCTGGGCTGTTGATGGTTACTGGAGATTGAACTGGGTGTGTACATTGGCTTAGAGTGGAGCATGGAGGGTGTTAGATAGGTCATTTTTAATGGAGTTGGATCATTTTCTCTGTAAGCCCACACAATAGTATTCTATTGAACTTATTTCTAGGTTCTTTATAATACTAACTTTTGTAAATGGTATTGTTTTAAATTTCTTATTTTAAATTGCTTATTTTGCCAACTACTTGGTGTTAGTAAATAAAAGCAGTTAATCTGTATCTATTAATATTTATAGTGTTTTGTGGGGTGCTGTTTGGTTTGTTAGTTTTGCAATGATAGAGATCAAACCCACTGCCTCATGCTTGCTAAGCACTTTACCACTAAGCCCCAGATGTTTATAATTATTATTGGAATATATATATATAAAAGGACACAGGGGCTGGAGAGATGGCTCAGAGGTTAACAGCACTGGCTGCTCTTCCAGAGGTCCTGAGTTGAATTCCCAGTAATCACATGGTGGCTCACAACCACCTGTAATGAGATCTGTTGCCCTCTTCTAGCCTGTAGACATATATGCAGACAGAACACTGTATACACAATAAATAAATAAATCTTTTTTTAAAAAAAAAGATGACTTCTACTTTAAAAAAAGAACACAGACCTTAAGGGTGTGGCTGGACAACTTTTCACAAACTTGGCACACCCTTGTAAATTTCTCCCACATTAAGAAACAGGCTGGAGCCAGGCGATGGTGCCACACACCTTTAATCAGGAGGCAAAGGCAGGTGGACCTCTGTGAGTTCAAGCCAGCCTGGTCTACAGAGCAAGTTCTAGGAAAGCTCCAAAGCTATACAGAGAAACCCTGTCTTGAAAAACCAAAAAAAGAAAGGAGAGAGGGGAGAAGAAAGAAAGAAAGAAAGAAAGAAAGAAAGAAAGAAAGAAAGAAAGAAAGAAAGAAAGAAAGAAAGAAAGGCTGGAAAGATTAAAAAAAAGTACTTGTTACTTTTGCTCAAACCCAAGTTTGGTTCCTAGCACCCACATCAGGCAGCTAACAACTCCCTGTAACTCACAATCCAGGGAACCCAGTGGCCTCTTTTGCTTCTATAGGTGCCTATACCAGTGTGCATATACCACCACACATATACATAATTAAAATAAAATAAATATTTAAATAAAAAGAAGAAACAGAGCATTATCATCTGAAGTCCTACCCCTTATGAAGCTGAAGCAGGAGATTCAGGGAAGACGTTCAAGACTATCAACACAACAAGGCTCTTGCTTAAAACAATGTAAAACATATGGTGGTACACTCCTGTAATTCCAGAGAGGTGGAGGCAGGAGGGTTAGGAGTTCAGGGCCAACCTTGGCTACATAATGAGTTTGAGGCTAGCCTAGGACACATAAAACCCAGTCTTAAAAAATTACAGCAAAAACCTACACTCAAAAAGCATCCCTCTGCTTTTACGCTCTTTTCTTTGTACACATTGTAGTGCATAAATAGTAGTGGGGCCGGAGAGATGGCTCAGTGGTTAAGAGCACTGACTGTCCTTCCAGAGGTCCTGAGTTCAATTCCCAGCAACCACATGGTGGCTCACAACCACCTTGAATGAGATATGGTACCCTCTGCTGGTATGCAGGCAGAAGACTGTATACTTAATAAATAAATAAAATCTTTTTTAAAACATAGTAGCTGTACTGTTGATGGCCTAATTTAGGACATTTCTTAGGTATCCACACAATTCTTAGGTACCCCTGCTAGCCAGTTTACTACCTCCCCAGGCAAACACTCACCTGAGTTCTGTCATAATAGACTCATGTTGCCCATTCTTGGACTTTTAAGTGAACCCATGAGTATTCAGTCTCTTGTGTCTAGGTTCTGTGGTTTAGCATAATGTATCTGAGATTTGCCAACATTTTTTGGAATGGTAGAATGGTAGCTCATTCCTGAGTAGCTGAATACAAATATACAGTTTGTCTATCTGTGTGCTGATTTATTTGAGCATCTCCAGGCTTTTGTTTTTTGTTTTTGTTTCATTTTGAGATAGGGTTTCTCTGTAACACTGGCTGTTCTGGAACTTGATCTGTAGACCAGGCTGGCCTCGAACTCATGGAGATCCCTCTGCCTCTTTCTCCCGATTGCTGGGACTAAAGGTGTGCACTACCACCACCTGGGTCCAAGATATTTTAAATTAAAACTGCCACAATCATTCACGAACAGATCTTTGGATGGTTGGCTGCCTGCTTTTTTCTCTGGGAGAACACCTAGTGGAGGAATTGTGGGTCATAAGATAGGAGTAGGTACTTCACTTGATAAGAGGCTGCCAGGCTGTTTTAGATTTAGTAACTATTGCACGTTTCTATCCACAGTCTGTGAGGTCCACACCAGTTTTTTTGGGGGGAAGGAGGGAGTTCTATTTGACATAAGGTACCATGTAGCTCAGGTTAGCCTAGAACTCACTATGTTGCCCAGGCTAGTCTTTGAATCATGAAGTTCCTCCTGCCTCCCAAGTGGTTGAATTATAAGTATGTACCAACATGTCCAACTGTTAATCATTAGATTACAATCATTCTAATAAGTATGAAGTGGTGTCTTGCTCAATTTGTATTTTTTGACACCTGATGATCTTGAACACTTTCCATGTATTATTGAATGGCCATTCATTTTCTTTCTAGTGAAACATCTGACCAAGCCTTTTACCCATGTCAGTTAAATTGTTTTACATTTTTTGTCATAGGAGCTATTTAGATATTCTGAATATAGATAAGTTTAGTGAATGGTATCTCTAAGGCTGCAGCTTGTCTTTTTGATGTTAGGGATTATAATCTGGGCCATGCACATGCAAAGCACATGGCCACAATTCCAGGCTTGCCTGCCTATTTCCTTTCTTCTTTTCTTTGTTTCATAATACTGGAAATTGAACCTAGAGTTTCACATATGCCCTTCATATTTTCATATCATTCTCCTCTCCTATCACCTCTCTCTCTGTGCAGGCCTTGAACTCACTATGTATCCAAAGATAACCCTGAAGTCCTTATTCAAGGATAACCCTGAAGTCCTCTTACCTCCACTTCTGGAGTGCTATGATTACAGGCTGCAGTACAGTGCTAGCTTATGATTATTACTTTATATCCTAAGAAATCTCTACCTACTCCTATTGCTTTTTTTAATCTAGCAACTTGGCTAAATTCTCATTAACTCTAATGATTACTTTGTAGATTGATTTGAGATATTTTTTCAAGAAATTATTTTTATTAGTTCAAATTAGAAACAAGCCTGATTCACGTCAATCCCTGCCCTCTCCCTCCCCTCCTCCTACACCCCCACCAATCCCCCACCCCATCCCCCTTCTGCTTCTCAGGGAAGGTAAGGTCCTCCATGGGGGATCCCCCAAAGTCTGTCATATCATCCTGGGTAGGGCCTAGGCCCTCCCCGATGTGTCCAGGCTGAGAGAGCATCCCTCCATATGGGATGCGCTCCCAAAGTCCTTTCTTACTCCAGGGATAAATACTGATCCACTACCAAAGGCCCCATAGAGTACTGAGGCCTCCTCATTGACATCCTTGTTCAGGGCTCTGGATCAGTCCTATGCTGGCCTCCCAGACATCAGTCTGGGGTCCATACACTCCCCCTTGTTCAGGTCAGATATTTCTGTGGGTTTCACCAGCCCGGTCTTGACCCCTTTGCTAATCACTCAACCCTCTCTGCAACTGGGTTCCAGAGTTCAATTCAGTGTATAGCTGTGGGTGTCTGCTTGTGCTTCCATTAGCTACTGGATGAAGGCTCTAAGATGGCATTTAAGACAATCATCAGTCTCATTATAGGGAAAGGGCATTTAAGGTAGCCTCTCCATTTAGATTGCCAATTGATGTCATCCTTTTAGATCTCTGGAAATCTCCCTAGTGTCAGATCTCTCCTTGAACCTATAATAGCTCCCTCTATTATGGTATCTCTCATCCTGCTCTCCTCTATTCTTCCCCTAACTCAACTTTCCTGTTACCCCACTTCCTCCTCTCCCCTCCTCTTCTCCCCCTCTTTTTCTCCCAGCTCCCTCTCCCCTACCCCCATGCTCCCAGTTAGCTCAGGAGATCCTGTTCCCTTCCCCTTCTCTGGGGTCCATGCATTCTTTTCTTAAGAGTCCTCCTTGTTTCCTAGTTCCTTTGGTGAAGAGGATTGTAGGCTGGTAATCCTTTGCTCTATGCCTAAAATTCACATATGAGTGAGTACATACCATGTTTGTCTTTGTGACTGGGTTACCTCACTCAGGATGGTTTCTTCTAGTTCCATCCATCTGCCTGGAAATTTCAGGATTCCATTGCTTTTTTCTGCTGAGTAGTACTCCATTGTATAAATGTGCCACATTTTCTCAATCCATTCTTCAGTTGAGGGGCATCTAGGTTGCTTCCAGGTTCTGGCTATTACAAACAATGCTGCTATGAACATGGTTGAACATATGTCCTTGTTGTATGAGTGTGCATTATTTGGGTATATACCCAAGACAGGAATTGCTGGATCTTGAGGTAGACTGATTCCCATTTTCCTAAGAAACCTCCATACCTATTTCCAAAGTGGTCATACAAGTTTGCACTCAATAAACAAGCTATCATCTAATAATAAGTTTTTGTCTTTTTTCCAAACCTTACAACATTTTCATTTTCTTGTCTTATGATACTGGCAAGGACTTCTAGTTTAAGACTGACTAAAGAAGCAATAGCAACAAAAAAGAAGCAATAGCAGGCATTAAGAAATCTCCTCATAGACACCCAGACGTGTGTCTATGATCATGTTTCCAGAAAGATTTAACTGAGGAAGAGAGGCCTACCGGGAATGTTCATAGTACACCCTAATGGTTGCTGTCCCTGGCTGAACAAAAGGAAAACAAGAGAAAGTGAGTTGAGTGTCCATATTCATCTTTCTGCTTCTTGACTGTGAACACAAAGTACTTCACACCCCTATCACTATGCTTTCCCTGACATGACAGACTGTACCCCCAAACTATGAGCCTGAATGAACCCTTTATCCCTTAAGTTACTTTCTGTCAGGAATTTTGTCACTGCAACAAGAAAAGTAGCCAATACCACATGGTGTATGGTGTTCTTAGGATGTTTGATAGATGTCCCAAATCAAATTAAAGAGATTCCCTTCTGTCTTTGATTAAAAAATCTCAAATAGAATTTTTTACATTTGCTGAACTTAACAGAGTTGCTGTATTTTAAAAATCAATACACAGAAATATGTAAAGCTTTCTCAGAAGGCCTAATTTTGCAGACCTCTAATCCCAGCTACTCATTTTAGGCAAGCATGGTGGTGCATGTCTTTAGTCCCAGGAGGTAGAGGCAGGTAGATTTCTGTCTCAAAAACCAACCAGCCAGTAAATAGAAAGGCTTTTGCATCTGCCTTTGTCATCAAGTTGTAGAACTAAGGTCTCAGAGTGGCTGTAGGAATACTCCCCCTTTCTTCTGTCTTCAGGGGAAATTTGCTTCAGACTCAAATTTTCATTTCCTTGATTATGATAGAAGCCACTGGCAGTGCTCTCCAGGCCAGGGGTTGTCTCTAGTCATTGCCACCTCTTAGGTCTTTTGCTCCTTTATATTGTAGGTTGGATTTTTTCCAGACATTTGTCCTTCATGCTGAACATGGTGGCACATGTTTGTAATCCCAGCACAAAGGCTGAACAAGACGATTGTTTGGAGTTTGAAGCCAGCAAGGACTACATGCTGAATTTAAGACTAACATGGGCAGGACAAGGTGGCACACGTCTTTAATCCCAGCATTGGAAGACAGAGGCAAGCAGATCTCTGAGTCCAAGGCCAGCCTGGTCTACAGAATTAGTTCCAGGACAGCCAGGACTATACAGAGTTCTGGGATTAAAGGTGTGCCCCACCACTGCCCAGCAGTTGCTAGGTTTTTGTTGGGTTTTGTGGTGGTGGTTTAGTTGGGATTTTTATTAGTTTTGTTGTTTTGTTTTGTTAGTTTTTGAGGCAGGGTCTGGCTGGCTTTGAAATCCTGATCCTCCTGCTCCAACCACTTAAGTACCGGAATTATAGACCTGTGCCACCAACGCCAGCTTTTCTTTTTGGTTTGTTTGGGTTTGTTGTTTGGTTTGGTATTTGGGGAAGTTGTTCTTATATTGGTTTGATTTTTTGAGTTCTTAATTTAGTCTTTGAGATTTTCATACATGTATACAAAATACTTAAAGCATATCACCCCTCCATTGTCCCTCTAACTCCTGAGCCCCCTTCCACCTCACCCTCCCAACTTTTCTTTTTTATAACCCACTAAGTTCAGTTAGTGCTTCATCATCCACTCATTGAGCAACGAGGAGCCACACCCATGAAGAAAAATTATACTCCCCAGCAACCTTATGGTTGCTGCCAATAGATCCTTAGCTAGGGATAGGAGCTTGTGAACGCCCCACACACACACACACGCACACGCACACGCACACGCACACAGACACACACACACTCCATGCTGCCATGTTGACTGGCGTGATCTTATGCATATCTTCTACAAGCAACCACAGTTGCTGTGATTTCTTCATGTGTGCCACAGCCATGTCATATCCAGAAGACAATTCACACCTCTCCTCCCCATCCTCCAGCTCTCTTTTGTTAATTTTCTATTTTGTTTCCATTTGTTTTGTTTTTTTTACTGCAGGGATGGAAAGGAGAATCTGACTTCTCCAAAGTCACTGAGCATTATCCCCAACCCCAATTTTTTCATTGTATTTTTTCATTGCTTCCTTATAAATTTTTTTTGCTGTTTTAAAATTCTGGAGGAGGGGCTTTTGGAATAGTGTCTCCCTATATGTTGGAAGGTTATAAGGTTGCATGCCACCAAATCTGGCCTTTGTTACTGAGCGAAGACCACACTCTGCATCAAGCCTGGCCTGCTGCCATTTTTTCTAAGTTCATTAATTGAATGACCATCTCATTACTTTGTAGCCCTTTTATGCTAATGTGACATCTGTCATATCTCACAGAATTTGTTTTTGTTGTATGTGCTGCCTTTATCATTCTTAAGTTCTAATGAACTCAATGTCTAGGTTTTCATCTTGCACCCAGCAGACTCATCTACTTACCTGTATTGGTACAAGGCTGGGGCAGGCTTGAATTTCTGAGCTTCTCTGATGATATATGGGAGCATAATAGATATATCTGTAGCTGAGTGGTAACCCTAAATGAGGACGCATTTTACCAGTGGTGGGGAATGATCTAGGTCATGACAGCTCTTTCTGACCACGTTTCCTCTGCTGCAGGGTGACCTGGCCAAGAAGAAGATCTATCCCACTATCTGGTAGGTATATGTCTACACTATCCTGTCCCCCAAAAAACTCTTTACCAGGGATAGGCTTTGACCTTCCCTACCCAGTTTGAAAACAGTCTTATTGTAACCTTAGGTGGCTGTTCCGGGATGGCCTTCTACCCGAAGACACCTTCATTGTGGGCTATGCCCGCTCCCGACTCACAGTGGATGACATCCGCAAGCAGAGTGAGCCCTTCTTTAAAGTGAGTGACATTGGAGTATCCCAGAGCCTTGTTTTGCCCTTTCCCCTACCCCACAGCAAGACTAACTCCAGGCAGCCCATGAGGAAATGCCGCCCCCCCCCATCATAAGCAACACTTCCTTCCCCACTTTTCACTTGACTGGCAAAAAGGCAGGGCTACCCAGAACACTCAAGCTCTGACACCTCACATCCTTGTTCTCCCTTACCAACCACTTAAGAGCTGTGTCCTCTTACTTATGCCACCTTTTCTGTGACTTCTGAACAAAGACAGAAGAATATGGTCAATTCAGCCTCAGATCTGTTTCCCAGCTCCACTCTGACCCAGCCTCTCTGGCTCCATCCTGCTGTGCCCTGGTGCCACACTAAGTCATGCCAGCAGCTGGAAGTACCTCCAAGTACCTCTTCCCCCTGGCAAATGTGCTATATATTGGCATTTTCTCAGCACCTATAGTTTGCTGTGATAATTTTAGAGAGACATCCTTCTCCAACGTTCTTTTCTCTCAAGTCAGTTTCCTGAAATCAGAATTCTGTTCTAGGCATGAGGGCCCTAAAGATATGCAAACTATACCAGTACTTTGCCCCACCTGCATACAGTATTCCTGCTGTATGTCTCAGCCCCATCCCCATGGGTACACAAAGTTACCAAGATGAAGGAAACTCTTGTACTTGTGGAGCCAGGACAGTTGATTCAAGAGAAACCCAATTTAGCTGTGGAGCAAGACATTATACAAAAATGAGATCCTTCACTCCTTAGGGAAGAACAAGTATAGACTCTGAGAGAAGTAGAAGCTGGCGTTTACCTGTCTGTCTATCTCTCCCAGGCCACCCCAGAGGAAAGACCCAAGCTGGAGGAGTTCTTTGCCCGTAACTCCTATGTGGCTGGCCAGTATGATGATCCAGCCTCCTACAAGCACCTCAACAGCCACATGAATGCCCTGCATCAGGGGATGCAGGCCAACCGCCTATTCTACCTGGCCTTGCCCCCCACAGTCTATGAAGCTGTCACCAAGAACATTCAAGAGACCTGCATGAGTCAGACGTAAGGCCTATCGTTCTCTCTCCCTTCCTGTCTGTTTGCTCTTGCTTCTGCTACTCTAAACCCAGGTCAAGCCAGTCTAGGCAAGCTGAAAAGCTGAATGTTTGTTGTCCAGATGGATTAGCATTTCAAAAAAGGGAACAGGCTATAAGTACTAGAGTTTTCTAACAGCCTTTGTTATTACCACATATACTTACTCAGCAGCTTCTAGCCTCCAAGGCTCTTACTACAAAATAGTGGCCCCTTGGAACAGTTTCCACTGACCACAAGATGACAGTGTTGCTCCATAGAACACTGTTCATTGTGAGGCTCGCAGGCGCTCTCTCTCTCTCTCTCTCTCTCTCTCTCTCTCTCTCTCTCTCTCTCTCTCTCTCTCTCTCTGTCTCTTTCAGATCCCCAGCAGGCCCACCAGGAGGCAGTGTTGTTTTATAAGAGACCACTGCAGACTGAACGCCATCTTTCTTTCGTTTTTTGAATTTAGAAAACAACTTTAGTGCTCTGTTGTGAACAGCAAAGAAAGGAACCTGCTCTTTTAAAATCAATGGAAATCTGGGCAAGGTGACTCACACATATAATCCCAGCACTGTGGAGACTGAGGCAAGAGGAGTAGTTGGAGTTCAAGGGTAACCTGAAATACAGAGTGAAATCAAACAACAACAACAAAAAAAACTAAGCAGGGTATAGTGGCACACACATGTAATCCCAGGAGGCAAGGGGCAGGAGGATCACTATGTAGTCAAGGTTGGCATGGCTACATAGTGAATTTAAAGTTAGCCTAGTCTTCATAGTATGAACATGTCTCACCGGTGGTGGTAGCTCACACCTTTAATCCCAGTACTCTGGAGGCAGGAAGATCTCTGTGAGTTCAAGACCAGTGTGGTCTACAGAGGGACTTCCAGGATAGCCAAGGCTATACAGAGAAACCCTGTCTTGAAAAACCAAAAAAAGAACCTGTCTCAGAAAAAGCTAGTTTAAAAAACAAATAAAACCAATAGAAGTCAGTTGCATTGGGCCATAACTGTAGTCCCAGCTAATAGTCCCTAGTCCCAAGAGATGATGCAGGACTACTCTTTGAGCCCTTGAGTTCCAAGCCAACCTGAGTAACATAGCAAGACTTTATCTCAAGAATATAAAACCAGGGGCTACAGAGATGGCTCAATGGTTAAGAATACTGATTGCTCTTTCAAAGGTCCTGAGTTCAATTCCCAGCAACCACATGGTGGTTCACAACATCTATAATGAGATGTGATGCCCTCTTCTGGTGTGCCAATGTACATGAAGACAAAGCACTCATATACATTAAATAAGTAAGAATATAAAAACCAATGAGGGAGGCCAGACACGATGGCACATGCCTGTGATCCCAGCTCTTAAGAAGTAGAGACAGGAGAATCAGGAGTTTAAGGTCATCCTTGACTACATAGCAAGTTCTAGGCCAACCTTGGCTACATGAGACCTTATTTCAAACTAAATAAAGTAAAACTAATAGGAAGCTGTGTCCTTGATATCCTATCTGTCTACTTCTCTGTTGGATGCTGGGCTACTTCTGACCCACTGAGGATCTGGCATGGGAAAAAGGGAAACAAATGCCCACCCAAGAATGTGCCAGTCATGCTACCCTTAGCACCAAGGTGGGCAAATCCCAGAAACTGATCCAGTCCTCAGCATGTTAGCAGGAAGGCTTCTAAGATGCTGCCTGTGCAGGGTAAGGATAAATATCAGTCAGTAGAGCTCCCTGGGTCACCTGAGAATATAGAGTGGATGAAAGCTCTGCTTCCTGGGGTGAGGGTCAGGGTGACATGGCCCTGGGCCTATTCCTGGGGGAAGATTTGGGAAATAACATGACTGGGGGCTCCTAGCAGAGGCTGGAACCGCATCATAGTGGAGAAGCCCTTCGGGAGAGACCTGCAGAGCTCCAACCAGCTGTCGAACCACATCTCCTCTCTGTTCCGTGAGGACCAGATCTACCGCATTGACCACTACCTGGGCAAGGAGATGGTCCAGAACCTCATGGTGCTGAGGTGCAAAGGGGACAGGGTGGAAGAGTACCAGGGCAAGGGTGGCAATGTGAGGAGCCCCACCTGCCCCACTACCCCAAAGACAGATTCCTCAAAGGTACCGGCCAGGGTGCTAGGCCCTAGCTTGGCTCAGTTACAACCACTATACTGTGGAATCCCAAGGGTAGATCCATTCACAGACCCTTCCATAATAATGTCTCCCACGCTAGCCTCTTTCCTATACCTCCCACAGATTTGCCAACAGGATCTTTGGCCCCATCTGGAACCGAGACAACATTGCCTGTGTGATCCTCACATTTAAAGAGCCCTTTGGTACTGAGGGTCGTGGGGGCTACTTTGATGAATTTGGGATCATCAGGTAAGAACCCATATCCCACCCCAACTTAGTTCATCCTCACACCCTGAGGGCTATTATTCAACCCATCCAGCTAAACCCCAAAGGGTTCCCAGGGTCAGCAACTACTTTGTTGCCTTAGGAGACCTGGAAGACACTAGGGTTAAGGAAGCAAGGTTTCCCAGTTTGTCACTAGAAAGCCTTGTTTAGTAATCCTAGGGCCCCTAGAATTTGGTCATACCCTTGTTCCCACCCTGGAAGTGGCACTTGACCACAGTATCTGCCTCTTCTGATACTAGGGATGTTATGCAGAACCACCTCCTGCAGATGTTGTGTCTGGTGGCCATGGAAAAACCTGCCTCCACAGATTCAGATGATGTCCGTGATGAGAAGGTAGGTAGAGAGGCATTTCTGCCAGTTCCCCAGCAGCTGTGCCTATGGTAGGCCACTCTATGACAAGGCACTGGGCTCATGTCCATTTCCCTACACCCTCCCTGTGACTGAGGGGCCCACCCATTCTACATTGGTTTTCTCCCAGGTCAAAGTGTTGAAATGTATCTCAGAGGTGGAAACCAGCAATGTGGTCCTTGGCCAGTATGTGGGGAACCCCAATGGAGAAGGAGAAGCTACCAATGGGTACTTGGATGACCCCACAGTGCCCCGTGGGTCCACCACTGCCACCTTTGCAGCAGCTGTCCTCTATGTGGAGAATGAGCGGTGGGATGGTAGGTGACACCTCTAGGACCCAGAAAGGTAGTGCTAGATGTACCCTCAAATATACACTTATTAGCATGGTCAGACACATGGTGCTGAGTGTTAAGGGATGCTGGAAGGAGGGCTGGCACAAGTGGAACACCACCCTAGTCATATTTATTCCTCATGTACACATTCACACATGTACACAGGCACCAGGAATCTCCCTTCCTCCATCCCTCCCTCCCTCCTTTCCTCTTTCCTTCCCTCCCTTATTCACACACACACATTCACACAACACAAGACTATAGGAAAGTCAGTTCCTGAGGCCAGCCCTGCCCCTTAGGGGTACCCTTCATCCTGCGCTGTGGCAAAGCCCTGAATGAACGCAAGGCTGAGGTGAGACTACAGTTCCGAGATGTGGCAGGCGACATCTTCCACCAGCAGTGCAAGCGTAATGAGCTGGTGATTCGTGTGCAGCCCAATGAGGCTGTATACACCAAGATGATGACCAAGAAGCCTGGCATGTTCTTCAACCCTGAGGAGTCAGAGCTGGACTTGACCTATGGCAACAGATACAAGGTTCCCACGGGGGGACCATCTGGGCAAGGCCCTAAGGGAGGACCTAGGTAGGCAAGTACAGTGGTATCAGCAACATTACCCCTTTCCCAACCCTGCAGAATGTGAAGCTCCCTGATGCCTATGAACGCCTCATCCTGGATGTCTTCTGTGGGAGCCAGATGCACTTTGTCCGCAGGTGAGGGACCCCCAGCCTAACATAGTCAGGCAAGAGAAGTGGCTTTCTCCCTCCCCACACATATGCCTCCACTCCATTCTATACTGTATCCCTTCAGTGATGAACTCAGGGAAGCCTGGCGTATCTTCACACCACTGCTGCACAAGATTGATCAAGAGAAGCCCCAGCCTATCCCCTATGTTTATGGCAGGTAAGGGAAGGATGGGAGCTAAGGGAGCCATGCCAAATGAAGCAGGGCAGTGGGAATTACCAGGGACAAGGGTCACTCATGTCTCCCTTTGCCTCCCAGCCGCGGCCCCACAGAGGCAGATGAGCTGATGAAGAGAGTGGGCTTCCAGTATGAGGGCACCTACAAATGGGTGAACCCTCACAAGCTCTGAGCCTTGGGAACTTATACCATCTGCACTCTGCCCCTTTTGGACACCCTTTCTGTGTCTATCCTTCTTACCACCTAACCTCATATTTGGACTATTAGCCCCACATTGGAACGACTTTGGGACCATAGGCTTTAGCCACACATTCCAGTCCCTGGGCTCGTGCCACCACTCTATACCCTATGCTGCTGCTGCTGCTGCTACCACTGCCACCACCACCATCACTGCTGCTGCTGCTGTTACCACCACCACTGACCCCAGCTACATTCCTCAACTATCAAGTTCTCCAAGTTCTCAAAACTCACTGTAATGCTTTCAGGGCCACCATTGACCCTATCTGAGCCACCCATCTCTCCACAAGAAGCAAATCACCTCCTCCCCTCACTCCAGTCCCTGCAAAGGGAAGAAGAACAGCCTATCAGTCTGTCCCTAGACTCCTCAAGACAGGAGTTAGGAACAATGGGGAGGAACCTTGAGCCTCAGAGGGATAAAGACCAAACCACACTCCCTAGTGTCTATGGGCAAGCTCCTCAAAATTCAAATGAAATGGTCAAGGACACCCATGTGAGAAGACCTGCCCATGGCCACACCAGCTTCAGTGCCACTTGACATTCCTCCTCACCAGCTGGAAGAGACCACATACTGCCTAACAATATTGTGGCACTAGAGATGTCCCCTAACCAACTCCATACTCCATGGTCATCATCCCACCCACAGGCAGCCTTCTCACCAAAGGAAGGCAGAAGTAGCAGCTATGATTTCCCTACCCCAACCTTGCAATTAAATCCTCCAACAGTTTTACCTGTCCCCCTTGTCATTTCCTCCCTGCTATCCAGATCTATGAAGGAAAGACTTATTTCCTCCACTCCCATGTATATTAGTCAGGGTTCTATAAAGGAACAGAACTAATTATAAATATATATGTTGCTTACAAGCTGCAGTACAAGTAGTCCAACAATGCTGTCTCTAGACAAAAAGGCCAAGGATCCAGTAGTTGCTAAGTCCATGAGACTGGGTACCACAGCAGCCCCAATCTCATGCTGGAGTCCCAGTTTTCAGTCTAGGTTAGAATCCCAAAGAAGTGGGTTCTAAGCCCAGCAAAGAAATGGCTTGTGAACTTGCCAGCGAAAGTGAAGACAGGCAGGGAAAAAAACAAATTTCCTTTGTCCATGTCCTTTTCTGTTGGCTGCCACCAGGTGTGGCCAGATTTAGGGTGGACCTTCTGACCTCAAATGATCTGGATTTTGAGTGGATCTTCAAGACCTCTCACTAGCCTGCTATTGAGAACTGGGTATCCTCACCCCTCCCTGCTCTCCTATCCAGGATGGCAATACAGTCTGTTTAGGGTGAGGATGGCAGGCAGGACCTCAGACCTAAAGGATGAGCTGAGGCTCCTTCCCAGAAACCTTCAAGAAAAATGGATAAAGGCAAAAGAAAGAACATTACCAAGTTTATTCTTGCCTATTTGCTAGGATGGCATATGGCACTGTTGGAGAAGGGTAATCTTGGTATTGTGCAATCTCAGCAAGGCAATTTCTTTTTGCAAAAAGAGTGTGCCAGAACCCAAATTGGACTAGGGAGCTCACTTGTCCTCTGTTTTTTAACCCTGATATAGGTAGTGACCACATATCATCCCATTGCTGGGAGATCAACCTCACAATCTGACATGATAGGCTAATTCACACAAAGGCAGGGGGGATACAGACTCTTCTAAGTTTATCACAGCAGCACCTCTACCCACCCCCATACTGGAGTGTTTACTGCATCCCCTGCTTCATGTAGAAGTGGTACCTCCAGGTTGTGAGAGGAGAGCTTTCCCTGCACAGCAAATAGTGGGAAAGGGCCCTTGATTGGAGACAGAGACAAATCACAGACTCTTAAGGGTCTCTCTTGTTATTTAAGAGAGTATGCCCCTAGCAGCCCTAATGAGCCAGGCTCAGACATCCATTCTCAATAAGCCAATTAAAAGAGCCAAGTTAATTGTGAAAAAGATTTCTTCAATGTGGCCATTGGAAAGAGGGATGAACAGATCCAGTGACCGCCCCCTTGCAAAGTCCATACTTAGGGTCCTGGCATGAGGTTAATGTCTAAATAGCAAAAGAGGGAGCACAAGTGTCTCTTTAGAATATTCTCTTTCACTGGGTGGTGGTGGTGGTGTGTGTACACTGGAACAGAAGCCAAAGGCTCTAGTGAAGACACTCTACTGTCACCTTACCTCTTGGAACATACATGAGGGTCCTCATGAGCTCCATGAACCTACAATGGGGAAGAGGCATGTGATCCTCAGTAAACATATTCACAGGTCACCTCAGCTCTGAATGCCTACACTGAAGCACAATCATGAGGGACCAAATGAGCACAGTCAATTGATGGGAGATTTGAGATTCCCATGGGTTAAGGGTCACCTCAGCTATGGGAGTCCACATGGGAAAAAATGACAGATATGCTGAGGAGAGTCATCCATCACCTTAGTTGTTTTAAAATATATGCTTATTTTTTATTTATGTGTATGTCTGTATGTGCACATGCAGGTGCCCCTGGAGGCCAAAAGAGGGTGTCAAGTCCCTGGAACTCGAAATGTGAACTGTGTGATGTGGGTGCTGAGGACCAAACTCAGGTCCTTTGCAAGACCAGCAGGCACACCTAAGCACTAAGCCAATTCTCCAGTACATTACCTTAGGTCTGGTGCCAACATTGGTGCTGAGATTCATGGGCTAATCTGGGGAGTTCCACTGGCATAGAATATTTGAATACCTATACTGAATGAAACCGGGGACTTCTAGATGGAAGTCAACTGTCATCTCAGGTGTTTGTAGTTGCACTAGAATAGAGACATTAGGTCTGGGCTACAACATTGGCTGTCTCTGGATAAGCAGATTATGGTAGTCATGAAGGCCCAGGTTTAGTTGCCTTTCACCTTGGCTGCAGGGTCCTAACACAGAGAAGCACAAGAGAGAAGTGAGTACATTCAGCTAATCATTCAGATGTGAGTCTCTACCGAGGACCAAACACACAATAAGCAAACAGCACTTCAGAAATGAGAGGTACAATGTTGCAGGAATCTTTCTGGAATAAGCATGCTGACACAAATGAGAGTGAAAGAGAGATGTCACCATTTAAGTAAAGCCAGGATAGCTCCTGAAAGGTTTCAATACTGGGTCTAGTTTGCATTTTCATTTTATACTCTAAAACCACAAGGTGGTGTTGTCAAGCAAGCAGAATTTACAGAAGCCTTTGTGGCAGTCATCAGGTTGTTAAGGGCAATGACCCATTCTTTCAGCCATTTATCTAGGTCATTCTGTTCCAGGTAGCAAGTGAAGTCATTCATGCTTAGCAAATAGGCAGTACAAGCAGTACTTTAAACAAATCACTAAATAAATCAACAAACGAATGTCTAATAATTGGTCATTTCTACCTTATTCTACTTCGGGGCCATGACAGTGAAGCTCAATAGTCAGCAAAGACCATCTCAGATCCATGTAGCCACATAAATCATAAATGAAGGTCCAAATGATGGCATTCAAGTGAAATCCCTATACTGTAGAGAATGATGAATAGGTGAAGTCATTCAGCTGCCATTTCAACTCTGGGACACAAAAACACAGATGGGGACTCTCAATTGTCACGTAGGATCTTGAATACTAGGTTACAAGCAAGGGGTAAGGAAAGTGCAGCCCTAGGGAGGTGGATCAGAAAGAAGTTCAAGTTCACCTTTGTCTATACAGCAAGATGGATACCAGTCTGAGAAACATAAGCACCACATTTCAAAATTAAAAATGAAGAATGGAAATTTGACATAAAGGTAATTCACTGCACTGGGTCTGAGAATAGATCTGCAGACTTTGATTAATAATAAAAAATTGGCAATTAAGGATAAAGTTGGGGCTAGAGAGATGGCTCAGCAGTTAAGAGCTCTGGATGCAGCCAGGTGTTGGTGATGCACGCCTTTAATTCCAGCATTTGGGAGGCAGAGGCAGGTGGATTTCAGTGAGTTCAAGGCCAGCCTGGTCTACAGAGCAAGTTCCAGGACAACCAGGGTTATTACACAGAGAAACCCTGTCATGAAAAGACTAAATAAATAAATATAATGAAATCAAACTGCTGTAATTTTATCTTTAGGTACAGAACACAACCAATTCCAAGCAGGATGCACCAAAAGAGATCAATACCTAGAAGTACAATAATGGAAACTACAAAAAGCCAGAGAGAAACATAACCAGGAAGTCCAGCAGTAGTGGCGCATGCCTTTAATCCCAGCACTTGGAAGTCAGAGGCAGGTGGATCTCTGTGAGTTCGAGGCCAGCCTGGTCTACAGAGCGAGTGCCAGGACAGCCAGGACTACACAGAGAAACCCTGTCTCAAAAAAATTAAAAATTTAGCTAAGGGGGCTTGTCAGAGCCAAGGAGCTCCCTCAGTTGATAAAGTACTCATCACACAAACATGAAAACATGAGTTCAATGTCCAGCACCCATGTGCCAGGCAGGACAGTGATCATCTGTAATCCTAGTACTGGGGAGGTAAAGATAGGAGGATCCCTATAGCTCACTGACCAGCCAACCTGAGCAAATTGGCAAGTCTCAGATTCAGTGAGATACTTCATCTCAAGATGTAAGATAGAGGGCTGGCAAGGTATCTCAGCAGGTAAGAACCCTAGAACCCACATAAAAGTGGATGGAGAGAATTGGATCTTCAAAGATGTTCTCTGACTTCTACATGTACACACACATACAAAAAAGTTTTTTTTTTAATTAAAATAAAGTGGAGAGTGACTGACAAAGATACTAAACACCTCAAAGGCCCTTAGTGCAGTTTTGGTTTTGTTTGTTTTGAGACAGGGTCTCCTGTAACCCAAGCTGGTCTAAAATGTGTTGTATAGCCAAGGCAGGCCTTGAACTTGCAATCCTCCTGCCTCAGTCTCTCAGCTGGGATTACAAAGGTGCACCCTGAAAGAGCAAGGTTAACTCCATTCTCAGAAAAGCTGGACACAGAGGAACTCCAGGACAGACCAAACCCTCCCCCTTAGCCTCCAGGATGCCTAGTTCCTGGTTATTGTGTGCAATAGCCCACCTGTAAGAGACAAACAAAACGACAGAAACCACAAAATGTTCCCTTCTACAGCCAGCCAATGAAAATAGCTGGGAACAAGTATTTAATTCCAAACATAAGACTTTGAAAATTTTCCCTAATTGTTCCCAAATATCAACCAATCAGGAACTGACCCATACCTCTCTCCACTCGATGATGTAACCCTGCGGGGGGGGGGGGGATTCTGGGAAGAGGAACACAGAGTGAAGTTGCCAGACTCATTTTGTTGTCTACCTGACACACCTGGGAAGAAGACACTTCACTTGAAGAATTGTCTGCATAGAGTTCACATGTGGGAATGTCTGTGGGGGGGGGGGGTATTTTCTTGACTGTTCATTGATGCAGCAGTACTGAGCCCATTGTGGGCCTAGAGTGCCATCTCTAGGCAGGTAGACCCAGTTGGGCTGTATGAAAAAAGGTAACTGAATGTGAGCCTGGAAACAAACTGGCAACTATTCTTCCATGTCTTCTGCTTTAGTTTATGCCTTCAGATTCCTGCCTTAAATTCCTGCCCTGTCTTCTACTTAGTGATAGATTATTATCTGGGAATTATAAGATGAAATAAGCCCTTTCATTTCCTAAATTTCTTTTGGTCATAATATTTGTCATGGTAATAGAAAATCAAACTAGAGTGAGAACAATTGTAGGTTAACAGCAAAAGTGAGCATAATGTATGGGATTTCCCATGTATACCCTGTTCCTACATACACATGTGTCTGTGCCATATAATATCTATTGCAATCAAGATACAAAGAGATTTTGTGCGTGCCACCCATGTGGTATGGTAGCAGGACTTTTCTATGATGCAGCTGTCTGAGGGTCACCCAAGGTTCCTCTATAACGTTGGGGCATGTATCTTCAGCCTACAGGCCTGTCTGACAGACTTTTTTGTGAAGCAGAATATTCTGAAGGGCTGTCCTACCTTGTCTTGGAAAAGTTCAGCAGTCCTTTCTTTTGTATCCTGCTAGTCCAATTTGGACAGCACACTATCATCAGTAGAGGCAAGAACACTTTCTTGCCCACTTTGTCTCCCAGTGGCTAACCTTTGCCACAAAGAAAGTAAACTCCATGTGGCATTTCTTCAATGCCCATCATCTTCTCTGAAGTAGATTGGTGCTGTCAGGAGCAAACATGTCTTATTGTCATAAAAAAGAAGAAGAAAAAGAACTTACATTATTAAAACATCTTAAATACCATATTCTGAAGGTCTCAAGTGTTTGAAGATGACCTGTCTATCTAAAACATATCTGTTTGACCTTGAAGACATACTTACGATTATTACAAGTTTGATTGTAATAGGTGACTAATTATTAACCTGCATTTCCTTATTATCCTAAATAGTAATAATAATTTTCAAGGGCTAAAAATTTGAATTACACTGTTAAATGAGTTAAATAGATACAATAACTTTAACAAGATTAGAAATGTATGTACAGTATGTTCTAACAAAAATAATTTCAACTTTGTATCAATATACAAAAATACAAGCCAATGTAAAAATTTAAAACTAGTAGTTGTTTTTTTTTGGTGGGGGGTTTAAAAGTAGATTCAGGATGCTGGAGAGATGGCTCAGCGGTTAAGAGCACCTACTGCTCTTCCAGAGGTCCTGAGTTCAATTCCCAGCAACCACATGGTGGCTCACAGCCATCCATTATAAGATCTGGTGCCCTCTTCTGGTGTGCAGATATACATGGAAGCAGAATGTTGTATACAAATAAACAAATAAAATCTTTAAAAAAAATAGATTCAATAATCTACCTTTTTGGCCGGGAGTTGGTGGCGCATGCCTTTAATCCCAGCACTCAGGAGGCAGAGGCAGGTGGATCTCTGTGAGTTCGAGGCCAGCCTGGTCTCCAGAGCGAGTGCCAGGATAGGCTCCAAAGCTACACAGAGAACCCTATCTCGAAAAACCAAAAAAAAATCTACCTTTTTATCCTATTTCTATACCTCCCTTTATTTCTTTCTAGAGTACATTCAACAATCTACCCTTATACCCTATCATATATATAGCCCCCTTTTTTCAAAACAATAACTCTGAATCCAATCTCCTTTGTTCAACTTTTTTCCTGAACATTACCAATAACAACTTGTAACCAGCCCTCCTAAACAATGACAGATACCCGTAACACCCAATGAAGGACCAAAAACCACACAACCTGCCTCTTGGGAATATGGACATCATATTCTTAATTTTACTTCCTGCTGTCTGGGGATGACAGCATCTTTAGGAGAACCTGAAAAGAAAAACAAATGGGTTAATTGCCAAGTCCTGAGAGAGGTAGCTGTATCATTTGTTGTCCAGTCTCTGCGGAATGGGAAAGTGCAGGGCTTGTCTCGAGTCCTGGCTAGAGTAGTCTGCAGGGCTGTATCACCTCAGCTAGCCACCTCAAAATTGTCCTGAGCTGTTTATAGTCCAAAGCTGATCTTTAGGTGGTGTTTTTCAACTTAGTGGTGTTATCATAGTGATGACGGAGTTTCTGTTTAGCCTGGTCCCACCACCCTTCAGTCCCAAATAAACACACAGAGGCCTCTATTAATTATAAACTGTTTGGCTTGATGGCTCGGGTTTCTTATTTGGCTAGCTCGCTCTTAATTATTAACCCATTTCTATTAATCTGTATATCTCCACTTTGCCTTTGATTACTGGTGATGCCCAGCCCTGTTGCTCTCTCAGCAGCTACATGGCATCTCTCTGGCAACTTCTCTCTGCGTTCCTCTTCCCAGAATTTTCCTAGTCTGGTAGCCCCACCTATGCTTATTTCCTGGCTACATCTTACCTGTCTATTGGCTGCAACAGCTTTACTCATCAACCAATAAGGGAAACATGTATTCAGAAGGACACCCCCATCATCTTCTCTTTTTTGTTTGTTTGTTTGTTTGTTTGTTTGTTTTTTCAAGACAGGGTTTCTCTGTGGCTTTGGAGGCTGTCCTGGAACTAGCTCTTGTAGACCAGGCTGGTCTTGAACTCACGGAGATCCGCCTGCCTCTGCTTCCCGAGTACTGGGATTAAAGGCGTGTGCCACCACCTCCTGGCTCCTCTTTTCTTTCTAAATAAAAAAGAAGGTTTGAACTTTGACATAGTAAAAGTACATAACAAAACAGTTATCAAGCAAGAACTATAGTTAACAATATTTAGTTTGCTAACATTTGGCAAAATTTAAAGAAAATATTCTATCATCTATCCTATCTTTGTGACTCTAAAGTTTAATATGTAACAATATCTTATCATAACTAAGGAAAACCATAACCATAACTATCTGTCTTCAACTCCATCAAAGACCCCAGAAGGATAATATATAAGCTATAGAATTGACAAAGACTGGAGGGGAGGGAGAGGGAGAAGGGATTGACATGTGAAACAAGTTTGTTCCTAATTTGAACTAATAAAAGAATAAAAAAAAAAGAATTGACAAAGACATCTCACTGCCTAGACAGTCAAAGTTTCTCTTGTAATGTTGGGGCATCCATCTTCAGCCCATAAGCCATAGTGTCGGGTAGACTTTTTAATAAAGTAGGAAATTTGAAGATCTGCTCTGTCTTGTACTGGCAAAGTTCATCAGTTGCTTTCTTCTGTAAAGCAGGAACCTTGAAGGACCATCCAGCATATTTCGTATCAATAGTTGATCAATTTCATCATTACCTTGTGCTAGAGGGCCATGGGATTAGATGTTTGTTTTATATATAGAATGATTCCTATTCCTGATTATTTCTTGTAACAATAAATAATAAAGTCAATTCTGTATCATCTGGTATAAATTCAGCAGTTTCAATATGCAAAGCAACTCTTTTTGCATACTGCATATCAGTGACTATGTTGAGATGTTCCATAAAATCCATTAATACCATAAGAATAGCATATAATTTTGACTTTTGGACAAAATCATAAGAATTTTGAGCCACTTTACTTAAATTTTCTGATTTGTAACCTGCTTTTCCTGATTTGTTTGCATCAGTATAAAATGTAGGAGCTCCAAATATTGGTGTTCCCCATACAATGCAAGGAGGGATCCAGTTAGTTCTCTTTATAAATTGAATTCTCTTGCTTTTGGGATAGTTGTTGTAAATCTCTCCCAAAATATTACTGTAAACTCTTTACTAAGATTCACTTTATGCCCATAATTTGTCAATTTCATCATTAGTAAAAAGGTACTACAATTTTTTTTTTTTTTTTGCTTTTTTGGAGGCTGCCCTGGAACTCACTTTGTAGACAAGGCTGGTCTTGAACTTACAGAGATCCGCCTGCTTCTGCCTCCTGAGTGTTGGGATTAAAGTCATAGGCCACCAATGCCCAGCTGGTACTACAATTTTTGCTGGGTCTATTCCTGCTAATTGATGAAGTCTCAATTTTCCTTTTAGAATCAACTACTCAGAGATCTTTTCCACATAAGTTTTTAATTTTTACTCTGTTTATGTGGTAAAAAAAATATCCATTCTAAGATATTAGCCTCATCTTTTCACCAGGTCTTCCATTGTAATTGAGGACCACACTCTAAAACAGCTTTAACAAAGTCTCTTCAATCTCTATGGATAATCCTATTACAAGTTGCCCATGAGTTTAACATCTGCTTCACAAAATGTGAATGCATGCCATATGAGACTGTTGCTTCCTTGAATCTCCTTAAAACTAACATTTCCACAGGAGTCCATTTAACTCGAGCACCCTTGGCGATATCTGTCATTTGGCAGTTCCTGACTGGATAAATTAAAGTTGGTTGTTTGAAAACCTTAGGCTGTTCCTCTCTAACCTTGTAATGCATGATGAAATTGTTTCTCCATTAAATTCCTCTGTCTGGGTCTGACTATCTGTAAAATCTGTTTTATTAAGTTTTTCTAAAACTTGTATCTTAGCACTCATATTAACCAACTTTTTAGTGTTAAAACAAAAATGATAAAACTGATGTTTATAAGTCCCATCTAAATTAGCTATCCTCTCATTTAATTGTTCCATTTTCAAACTGTCCAGCATATTATCATACAGAGACCTAAATCCCTTCACTGTAATAGTGTTTCCTATTATTTAATATGGGGAAAACTCTCTCTCTTTTTAACTAATTCCCCCTTTTAATAATTCTCAGTTGTCTTACCAAATCTTCCAAGGAAGATGGTGGGGCTTAAAGCTGCATAGCACTTCTGATCAGAGAATACAGGTGGTGTACAACCTGGCTGAGGACAGCTGCAGCTGCTAGTGTGTAGCCATGTGCTGAGAGTGGCAGCCCAAGGAGAGGTGGTCTAGGGAAAGCCTGCAACCCACAAGGGAGGGGAAAGCAGGCTGTCTGAAAAACACACAAGGAATTGTGCAGAAGAAGCATGTGTTATGGGAGCTGCCTGAAGGCAGAGCCAGCCAGTCTAGGGTAGGTAAATCCTGTGGCGTTTGGAACCCACATGCCTCTGGAATTTGGGTGGCATCTTGAAACTGTTTTAGAGAGGCTACAACAAGAAAATCCCAAACTTGCTAAGAGCTTGGGAAAAAAGAAAAGAAAACCTAGCCGGGCAGGGAGGGCAGTGACTCCAGCGGGAGCCCCTCATGCAGCTCTGGCCTGTGCTGGTTGCTCAAAGCCACAGACAAGTGGCTTTTCCATGAGTTCATGCCTTTAAGTTGGGCACCAATATGTTACACAAGTTCTAATAGGCCTTAATAATTTAACAGTCCAGAGTATGATATTAGGGGGTGAAAACTGAAGGATCAGAGAAGCAGAGCATCCAGCCACTAGAGCTCTTTTTTAATTTTTTATTATTTTTAATTACTCATATTTACATATCCTTATCTCTACAAAAATCCACATACTGAAAAGAGACCAAGCTCCTGTCTCCTCCCCCTCCTGCCTAATTAATCACTTCCTCTCTCAACCCAGCCATCTCACTTTCTGTCTGTACAGACCTCCAGACCTCTATGGTTAGCTGGTGACTAGCTCTGCCCTCTGATCTTCAGTCAAGCTTTATTTGTTAAGCGTATAAACACAATATCACTACAACCAATTGCTGGGATTAAAGGCATGTACCATCACCACTCAACAATTTTTTTAAAGATAGGTTTTCATGCACTTCAGGCTGACCACAAACTCACTTTTAGCTGATATTGGCCTTCAATTTCTGATCCTCCTGCCTCTGTCTCCCAAATGCTGGGATTACAGACATAAACTAGCACACCTGACTCCATTACCACCATTTTTAAAAAATGCTTGACACTGAGTTGGGCGTTGGTGGCACACGCCTTTAATCCCAGCACTCAGGAGGCAGAGGCAGGTGGATCTCTGTGAGTTCGAGACCAGCCTGGTCTACAAGACCTAGTTCCAGGACAGCCTCCAAAGCCACAGAGAAACCCTGTCTCGAAAACAACAACAAATGATTGACACTGAATTAGTTAGTTAGTATGCATACAGTGTTCTGCCTACATGTATATGCTTGCAGGCCAGAAGAGGATACCAGATCTCATTACAGATGATTGTGAGACACTATTGCTGGGAATTAAACTCAGGACATCTGAAAAATAGCTAGTGCTCTTAACCGCTGAGCCATCTCTATCCCACCATTTTTTTTTTTGAGACAAGGTCTAAGGAATCTCAGTCTATCCTCAAACTTGATAAAGGGCCGAGGATGCCTTTAAACTCTTGATACTCCTGCCTCCACCTCCCAGGTAGCAAGATTACAGGTGTACCAAAATTGAAAATGCTATGTTCTAACCAAAACAGTGCTTCTATAAACTTTTTCTATATTTTGGAGCATTACCTAAAAGTGGTGGAGTTCCTGTAAGTGGGATCATTGGGTCAAAGGACAGGAATGCTGTTTTACTTCTGTCCAGCTGCTGCCTGAGGAGACAGATGATTCCAGCTGAACGAACTGTCTCAGCTGCCCTGGCAGTGTAGGTGGTCGAGACAGAAAGCTCAAGCAAGAGGAACGAGGGTTACATTCCAGACATCCCACACTGAGTGATACATAAAATAGAAAAAAAAAAAGACTCCCTGGGGAAAAAATCAGAGCAGAAAGAAAGCAACCAAAGGGCCACTCTCTGGGACTCAGGCTTTGCTTTACCTCCACATGTGCTTCTGGACTTTCCGTGTTCTTAAAAAACACATGCTAACCTAATGTCATTATCTACGTCCCCAGATCCATTCTCTTACCAGCCATGAGAGCTCTGATCTCAAGTCTCAAGCAGAGCTTCGGCTCACCAATTGTATAAATAGAAGATCTCCCGCCAAACAGAGCGTGTGGAGGCAGCGGGGAAGCTGGCTGTGGTGGTTTACACCTGTAATCCCAGCATGAACTATAGGGTGTGATCCGATCTCAAAAAAAAGTATAGGAGATTCATCTGGCAGCAATGACTCAGGCTCTTTCCAGGAAGCTAGGTGGCTCAGCTTGAGTACAAGCTGAAGGGAAATAGCCTCTCTAGGCACCTCCCACCCAGCCTCTGGAGAAGAGGGAGGAGGCGGGTCTGAAGGCGGAGCCTGCGTGGGGACCTGCGGCCCCACAGCGCAGCCTGTGGGCTTATGGCGGAGCGGCGCCTGTGGGCTGTGACCCTCCCTGGGCCGCCATTGTCGTGCTGGCCAAGCTTCTCTGCGTGACTCGTTTGCTTCACCTCGCCCGCAAATCGAGACCACTGGAAAATCCCTGATCCAATCTGCGTCCTTCTACACCCAGGCAGCGTCATTGGCCTGCCGGGTCTCTGCCGGCAGCCTCAACAGGACCGACCCGATCCCCGGGCCTAGCACGGGAGGGGCCCGAGTCAGGGAGAACAATTGCTACGTTCCAGTCCTGGAGGCTTCTGTTAGCCAGACTGAGAGCCGCGACGGGTTTCCAAAGCCCTGCTGGCTAGGAAGTGCTTCTCCCAGTGCTCACGAGGAACTGAGCCTGGTCTGGTGTCTGGAGGAACAAGTTGTAGCACCGATCGTGCCCAGCACAGACTTGTCCCTACCCCACCACCCAACCTACTCTCCTGCTTCATTCCTCTCAGAGCCCACGGTCCCCAAACAGTGCACCTGCCGGAGGTCCCAACCCAGTGGGAGAAGTGGACATGAGGTTGGCAGGTGGGTGGCTTCCACAGCGAACGGAAGAGAGTCCAGACGTCATAGTGGTTGTGTCAGGAGGGGCCCAGGTAGTCACTGGTTTGTTATTTATTAATGGATGACTGTGCACAAACACTTATTTTATGAGCAAATTCTTTCACCTATGAAGATTTCAGCTTCCCAAACTATAAGTTAAGGATTAATATATAGTCACTTACACCCAACTCAAGTAACAGGCCAGTTGCGTTTTGGAAAATGACTTGTGAGAAAGAGGTTCCAAAGAGTCTAGTGTCTGGGTGGGGAGGGGTGGAGAGTAGAGCAGAGAGGCGTGGCTGCTGTCAGCTGTACAACTAAGATACCTTGTGGGGATGAAAATGGTTCGTGGATCAGACTGATTGGGGTAAGAGTACAATTCAAGAACTGATAAGGTAGCAACTTCATAGATAAGGGCTGGTAAGGGCTATAAGGAACTGACAGGGAGGATGTGGGTTCAAGATTGATCAGGACTAGAGCCAGAAAATAAGGTGTCATTGCTGCATGGTGTTTAACTTGATAATTGTGGTAGATGAAATCTCCCATAAAGAGAGTATGCAGACAGGAGAAGGCAGCCTGGAAAAGACTAGCTTTTGAGGAAAGAGTAATGGAAGATGACATAACCAAAAAAGAGAAAGTCCCAAAGACTCAGGTCAGGAGACTGTGCTAAAAGCTAGCAGTGAAGTGTTTGCATCAGGATGGCTAGGGTAGCCCACCCAGATGTCAACAAAGAGCAGGCAGGCAATCAGAAATGTGATATCATGAAAGTCATGGGTGGTCTGGTTTGGAAGGTCATTTGTTTGCTGTTGTGGTGGCAAGACTACATTGGATGAATTTTGGGAGAGTGGAGGGTGAGATGATAGAAATCACAATGTAGATGACTTTTTTAATGTGTATGCTGGGGATGGAACTCAGGGTCTCATGCATGCTGGACAAATGCTGTACCACAGAGCTATATCCCCAGCAAAGAATAAAGTTTTAAAGAATTTGGTGGGGAAGTGGAAGGTGAGGAGTTAAAGGATGAGATTTTTCTTGCAGGAGCTCTGTTTCATCTTTATGTTATTAAGTTAGGACCTGTTAATATTATGAAAGTGAAATAGAAAGAAGGAGCCTTAACACAACATACCTGAGACAGGAGAGAACTTGATGGATCTTGAAGCGAGCAGAAGTACTGGTCTTCAAAAGTTTAGATCTTTCATCAGAACAAGAGGAAAGGAGAGACAGATGGGTGAGCTGTAAATACACTGACAGTTTCAGAGGCAAGATGCTGAGGTTGGTAATATGGAACCTGTCCAGAGCATGAGTTCTAAAAAGTCCTTCCAAACCTGCTGGGGAAAACCATAGTAACCTCAACATTTAAACTCACTTTCTTCCCTCCACCAGGAGTAATTTCATGTCTCCTACTTGGGTCTGGTGGGTAGCAATGGTTCCTCCACCTTTCGATCCTGCCATCACTTGTTGCCAAATAGAAGGGGAGATCTAGTCATGTGAGGCAGTGGGTTGTTGCTGTGTTTCTTCACTGGTGTCTGAGATGGACCTGCCCTATGTCTGTCCTGCCTGCAGGCCCCCTTCGCATCGTGGCCCTAATCATCACTATGGGTCTCTCCTGGATCCTAGTCACCATCCTCCTGGGTGGTCCTGGTGGTGGCCTTCCTCGAATTCAACAATTCTTCACCAGTGAGTGTGGGGACCCTCTTGACTCACTGTACAGGTGTTCAATATGGGGTGTGATGGCTGGGTTTTCCATCACCTTCTTGACAGGCTTTTTGCTACCTTCAGCCTATCTTCTAACACAAATGCAGCCTTGTCCCTACCAACTGATATGAGAGCAACACACCCTAATTGCAATCCAATATTGAGTGGAAGTTGATAGAGTGAGAGTAAGGAGTGGAAAGGCTTCCACTGAACACTTGATCATCTTGGACTTTCTGCTGGGCTCTGAGATACACAAGGGACTCTACATCTTGTCACTGGTGCCAAGTCACCTAAGCACTATTTACAATTCCAATTCATCCTTTTCCTGGAGCAGGCAATTTTACATCAGGGCATCATTGAGACTTGAGCGGGTAATATGCCAAGTGTAGCCTGACTTGACCCCAAGTCCCTGATCCTGGCTGGTCTGCTGTAGGTTCCTGGAGGCCTCTGTGCTAACAGAAACAACTCTCTGTATCCACAGGCCCAGAGAACTCAGTGACTGCAGGTAAGCTTCCTGTCCCTTCCCTATCCTGTCCTGTGCCAGAACTTCATACTGCCTTTTGTGACAGCCCTGCCTACTGCCAGCCAAGCCCACCAGGATTCCTGTTGTTCATCTGGCCTTTTCCCCACTAGCTATCATAGCCTTCTGTGCTGTCAACCTAGTAAAGTTACATCAGAATGTGAGAGGAGCAGACAAAGGAAAAAAACATTACCATTCCAAATGGAAGACATTGGGAAAGGGGGGGGGGGGCACTCATGGTCCTAAGCAAATCCCAAACATAGCAGGGCAATTCTTCTAGATTTCAAGACCTAAAAAGAAATGTGTATGTCCATATACTTTGCTTGTAGACCCACTAAAGTGACCCCATCCTCTGGAATGGGAGATAGTGTCACCCTTTGTCTTGGGTTCCCTCTTTGGCCTCTTCATTCCTGGCTCTATATTCAGAATCTTCCTTCCTTATTTTCTTCCTCCCTCCCTCCCTTCCTTGTTTCTTTTCTTCCTTCTGTCTTTCCTTCCTTTCTTCCTTCTAATCTCTTGTTCTTTTCATAGGCTGAGTGTTTCTGTTGGTATAAACTTCTAACAAAGTTTCCTAGCCTCTCCTGTGATTTATGAGGGGCCAGGTTATAAGACAAAAGAGTCCTCCAGAGATCCATCCTGTATAATCCCATATCAAGTCCAGGCTTCTGAAAGGTGGAAGCATAACCACAATCACATGCTTCCTTTCTTTAGTAAATACTAAGCCAGCCATCCTCTTTGTGTTCTCTCTCAAGAATGCCTTTTTAAAAAGTTTATGGTGTTGGTAATTGAACCTAAGATCTCATCCATACTGAACAAATACTCTACACTGAGCTATTTTCCTAGCCCATAAAATAGTTTATATTTTTTGATAGAGTTTCACTCTATAGCACAGACTGGCCTTGAATTTACTATGTAGTTCTCAAACTCTTGGTGATCCTCCTGTGTTACCATATCAAATGCTGGGATTACAGGTTTGGACTGCTTTCTCAGTTTTTACAATACAATTAGGCTAACATTTTCTTTCTTCCCTCCTTTCTTTTGTGACAGGGTTTTAATGAATCCTAGGCTATCATTAACCTCACTATATAACCAAGAATAACCTTAAATTCCTGATCTTCCTGCCTCCATCTCCCAAGTACTAGGATTTGTTTTTTATGTTTATGTTCTAGCTCCTTCATGACTAATGTTTTTCCCCCAACTTCTCTGTCTGCTCTCATCTTAAAATGAACCACAGAGAAATCCTGTCTCTCAAAACCAAAAAAAAAAAAAAAAAACTTCTCTATTATTCTCTTCTTCCTGAGATTGCACCAGAACTGTGTTTACTATCCATATTGCTTGCTAAATTGGTTTTAACACAGAGACTGTGTAGCCCAGGATAGCCTTGAAACCATGATTCTCCTACACAGCCTTACAAGTGCTGGGATTACAGCTATTCAGTAGCATACCTGGCTTTACTCTGTATTCCTACCAACAGGTTTTTTTTTTCCTTTTTTTTCTTTAAGCAGTACAGGCTCTTTCTACTATATACCTCAGAGCTCTGCATCCTTTATCCACTCTACCCAGTTCCAAATCCATGTCCATATTGTTAGGTATTTGTGGTATTTATTTACATAACCCCCCCAATTCCTGGCACCAAAACCTATAGTAGCTTCCTGAAGCTATCCTATGAAAAATAGTGCCTTAAACAACCAAAATTTACTTTCTTACAATTCTGGAAGCCAAGAGTATGAATGAAGGTGTCAGCAGGGCTGTGCTCCCACTGAAAGCTCCAGTTAAAGGTCTTCCTGTGCCTCTGCAGATCCTAGAAGCCTTCTTTGTTCCTCATTTTGTAGCTGTACCACTCTACCTTTTTCCTGTACTGTCTCACAGAATCTCCTTCTGTGTGGTTTTACCTCTTTTCTTCTCATGAGGACACCAGTCACATTGCATTAAGGACTCAACCATAGTCCAGTGACACCTCATCATAATTTATCTGTCTGTAAAGACCCTGTTTCCCAGCAAGACCCCTGAGAAACTGGGAATTCAGACTCCAGTATATTTTCTGTAGAGTTATAATCCAAGCCATTATAGAGGTCATCCCCACCCTCACCCTGAAGAAATCCAGAGGCTAGCAGAGCTCGCATGCTCCACCCACCCACCCCAGTTCATCTACTTTGCTGACTGTGTGCCTTATCCATGGAGCTTCCACCCTGATTTTCTGGACCTCTGCTTAGTTCTGATTGTATAAGTGTTCCAAGCCAGCTCTCAACCCCCTTTCCCTTTTCCTACCAGTAGCAAAAAACCCTCATTCTTGGAGTTCCTACTCCCTTGCCAACACACCACTTGGAAGCATTCCCAGCTTTGGTCTGAGCCCCACCCACTGTCTTCCCCAGTTCCATGCTCTGTGGCTGCTCCTTCAGTCATGTGGCTGGTCCTGACCTCTACCCTCAGATCTCAGGTAACACCAGGGCCAGGCACATGGGTCACATCTGCTATCATTACTCAGAACCAAGGACCAGGAAGTACAAGTGCGGCCTGCCCCAGCCATGTCCTGAGGAGCACCTAGCCTTCCGAATGGTCAGCGGGGCTGCCAATGTCATCGGGCCCAAGATCTGCCTCGAGGACAAGATGTGAGCACATGGGCTGGGAAGTGGGAGGGAACTTGAGACCAGGCCTGCAAGGGCCAAGGGCTAACAGCTATGTGAGAAAGAAAATCTGATATGCCCACAAGGGATCTTCTGCCCCTCCTGCTAGGCTCATGAGCAGCGTCAAGGACAATGTGGGCCGTGGGCTGAACATCGCTCTGGTGAATGGTGAGTCCCCCATGTTGTGGGGTCAGAGTTCAGACCATAGAAGCAGATATCATGATATGGCCTGCCCCCTTCATTTCATTACTCCCTCTGCAGGTGCAGGTGGCTTCTGGGCACTCCAGGGGAAGCTTGGGAAAAATTCTATGCCAGCCAAAAGCTCCAGAAAGGAGGTCACCCAGTTAACAAAAACATGATAGTAGTGGTGGGTGCATAGGACCTCATGCCAGAGGCTCCATGGGCTGCAGCTCTGTGAATGAGAGGATGACAGCATGTTTGAAGCATCTGGAAGGGCTGCAAGCTTCTATACTTGAGCCTGGGCTAGGGGTTAAAACAGAAAGGTAGCATGGCCCAAACAGTTTGCTTAGCAGGTCTTCCTCTTCTTGCCACAGGGGTCAGTGGTGAGCTCCTGGAAGCCAGAGCCTTTGACATGTGGGCTGGAGGTGAGTGGCTACCACAGCATCCTATTATTTTTTCCCTGAGGCCCTGCCTTCTGTGTCTTTGCACTCAGCTTTTCAAGTATAGCTTTGGCCTCACAAAATATAGAGATGGGGGATCTCTGTCTGGAGTCTATGTTTTGTGACCAGATGGCCTCGCTTCTTTACCAGTTTGCCTATGCTCATACTGGTAGCCCTCGATGTGGAACAGCCTTTGCCTAGTCCCTACATTGTTTTCCTCATTAGAAGAATGTTGTTTGGTGGGGAAGGGCTTCTCAGTGGAAACTGAAGCTCTGTGTTCTGTGGGCCCATCTCCACCAGATGTCAATGATCTTTTGAAGTTCATCCGGCCACTGCATGAAGGTACCCTAGTGTTTGTGGCATCCTATGATGATCCAGCTACAAAGTAAGTGACTGCCAAATCCAGCTTCAGTGTTGTCCCAGTACAGTAACAGTCCCCAGTTCACATTTCTTCCTACTGTGTGACAGGATGAATGAAGAGACCAGGAAGCTTTTTTCTGAGCTGGGCAGCAGGAACGCCAAGGAACTAGCCTTCCGTGACAGCTGGGTGTTTGTGGGAGCCAAGGGTGTGCAGAACAAGAGCCCCTTTGAGCAGGTACAGCAGAGAAACTGGCACTTCTGACCCCTAGTCCTGGCAACCTGGCTACCCCTTCTCTTTACACCAAAGTTTCCCTGAATTCTATCCCTCAGGGCCCTGAGCGCTGTCTCTGACCTGTGCTCTGGTTAGCCCTGGCCCCTTGTTATTACCACAGGGAGAGACAGTAACTTTGATATTCCCTGTCCTGTATGTATTTCGACCTAAAGATACTTTAAAAGTCAGATTGCACATTGGCCAGACTTATAACTAAGAAAACTTCTTCACAAACACCTTCAGGATGCTCAGTTCAAGGATGTAGCTCATTTATGGTGGGTGGTTGTCTAGCATACATGAGGCCCTGCATTCAATACTTAGCATTTCATAAAATTGGGCATGAGGACACACCTGTAATACCAACACTGTGGAGGTAAATGCAAGAGAATGAAAAGTTCAAGATTATCCTTGGCCATATAGAAAATTTGAGGACAGTCTGGGCTACATGAGAAACTGTCTCGGATTAAAAGGGAAAAACAAGATGCTCACTACCATTTTAGCCTTGTCACAACCCAGTTTCCCAACAACTCACGCTCATGCCCTCCAAGACCCTTCACTCCAAACTTGGGCAGCAGCTTCCAGCATTTCCCTGAAGCCAGGGCTACATGGACTCCCTCCTGTGCACAGTGCTCACCATCCTGGTATACATCAGGCCCATGGCTCATCCCAAGTTCACATGTGTGAGAGAATAGACCACTTCAGCCATCCCCTGTTTTCCCTGCATGAAGAGAAGGGCAACAGATTGGAGAGTACCCTGGTGGCTGGCCACTGAGGGCCAGATCATAACTTCCTGTTAATCCCTACAGCATGTGAAGAACAGTAAGCACACCAACAAGTATGAGGGCTGGCCAGAGGCCCTGGAGATGGAAGGCTGTATCCCTCGAAGAAGCATGGTGGGCTAGCACAGCAGAGCTCTGGGACCAGACTGAAGGAGGCAGCATGGCACCAGTGTAGGGTGAAGGCCTTGTCCCATGCCCAAGCATGAGGCTCCCTTGCCCCAATACATCAGGGCTTGAAAGTGGCCTCAAGGTTATTAGGGCTGCAGGGCTGGCCCATTTCACTTTGCTATGGAGCTTAGGTAGTTGTGTCCCTGTTTTCCTAAAATTGATTCCACAGTCAGTTCCACCCAGCCCCTTCCTCTGCCCCTCCTGTGTCATCTTCTGTTTCTTGAGTGACCCCAGAGGCAAGGGTCTTCAGTGCTTGCTCCTTTCACTGGAGCAGCCAGTGGGTAGGTTGGGACACCTTCCAGATCCTCTCCCTCCCAGAGGCACTGCACTGCCATCCAACCCTGTTTTCAGTGTGATCCTTTTTAAGTAAGCCATATCAAAGCTTAATCAGGTCACTTCTGCAAACATGAATGGAGGACTGGCCTTTGGTGCCCAAGTAGCTGGAGTCCAATCAAAGTTTCTCACAAGTATATGGCAATATGCAGTTTGTCAGAGGTCTCACCTTCTAAATGACCTGTTTGCTAATAAACTAATCAATGGCAATGGAATAAAATGTATTCAGATGTTGTCCTTTGTGTGTGGAGGGGACAGATGAGTCCTAGAGGATAAACCAACCTGTTGCTCCTGGAACTTAAGCAGACAGCCTTTGTCAACAGGCCCTGTAGCTCAGATGTGACTCACATAGGAGGCAGAGTGGCTCCCCAATTGGCATCTCCTATGGTCTTGATTAGAAAGATAGCTCTGTACTCTGGAACCCAAAGAAGCTCACCAACTCTCAGTAGCCCAGTGTGAGCCTATAGGGAGGAAGATGGGAATTAAAACCAGTACAGGCACTGAAATATCAACTCCAGGAGTGCAGAAGCAACCGGGTTCCAGAATGGAGTGAACAAAACTTGGACTTCCTGGGTGGAAGACATCAAGGCATAGTAATTTGAGGAGCTCATAAGGTATCCCTGAGGTGGCCATGCCAGGTGATAAACTTAGACTTCTGTCCTACTGTGGCAACTTGCTCTCCAAGCCTTTAATGCATTGGTGTTAACTACGGAGTCTCAGAAAAAAAATGCTGAGAGCAAACCAGTCATTAAGAAATGAGAGTAGGGGGCTAGAGAGATGGCTCAGAGATTAAGAGCACTGACTGTTCTTCCGGAGGTCCTGAGTTCAATTCCTAGCAACCACATGGTGGCTCACAATCACCTGTAATGAGATCTGGTGCCCTCTGCTGGCATGCAGGCAGAAGACTGTATACATAATAAATAAATAAAATCTTTAAGAAAAAAGAAATGAGAGTAGGGCTGGGTGTAGTAGTATGCATCTATTATTCCAATACTTAGGAAGATGAATGAGGCAGGAGAATCAAAAGTTAAAATCAAACCATGGCTACTTAGCAAATTCCAGGACAGTCTAAGCTACATGAGGTGCTGCATCCAAAAGGGGGGTGGGTCTGTAGGGTGGCTCAATTGGATAAAGGCACTTGCTAGCAAACCAGGTGATTCCCAGAGCCCATGGTAGGAGAGAACCAACTCCTGCAAGCTGTCCTCTAAACATGTATAGGTACATACACTAAATAAGTAAATATTAAGAGAGAAAAGGGAGAGAGAGGGGGGGGAAGGAAAAGGAATGGAAGTATTTCGTGGCAGGTGTGGGGTGCCCACGAGGAGAGGCATGCCAGGAAAAGAGAGTTGTGTGTCCCAGACTAAAAGGGTCAAACAAGAAAGTCAGCAGGGCTCAGCTCCTTGTCTCAGATACAGTAATGATAACAGCTATGATATCCAGCCCTCTAAGTCTGTATCAAACACAGTTTCTGTCTCTGTTTCTCTATCTCTCTGTCTCTCTCTGTCTCTCTCTCTCTCTGTGTGTGTGTGTGTGTGTGTGTGTGTGTGTGTGTATGTGTGTGTGTGTGTGTGTTCATATGGATGCACTATATGCATATGGAGGCCAGATGCTGTCTACCTTGGGTTCTTTATTTGGTTTGGGTTTGTGTAGTGATATATTATTTATGATTTAATAAAGATTGCCTGAAGTATTAGACTGCAAAGCCAGCCACACTAGCTAGTCATAGAGCTAGGCAGTGGTAGCACACACCTTTAATCCCAGGACTTATGAGACAGAGGCAGATGGCTCTCCCTGAGTTCAAGGCCACCCTGGCCTACACAAGATTGAATCGGTCTAAAAAAGAATTAGAGCTCACACCTTTAATTCCATCTCATGAAGACAGGATTGCCCCTTTCAGTCTGAGGTAGAGGTAAGAGCTAGTGGCTGGTTGCTTTTCCGATCTTCAGGCAATCCTTATTAAATCATAAATAATATATCACCACAGGTTTGGGTTTGGATTTTTGGTGGAGGTTGTTGACGTTATTCAGAGGGAGATTTGTTTGTTAAACAGGGTCTTACTGTACCTTTGACTGGCCTAGAACTTGCAAATATCCTCCTGCCTCTGCTTCCCAAGTGCTGAGATTAAAGGCAGATTGTAGTGTATTTAAGGGGTAACAAGGATTTATTAAGATATGAAAAAGGGAAATACACTCATGAATACAGGATATGATAAATCCAGTTGCACAGTCCTTTGATGGGGAATGTACTGTGTATGTTCATTTTATTGATTATTGAATAAAGTACTTGTTTGGCCAATGAGACAGCAAGTTAGACAGGACTAGAAGTCAAAGAGGATGCTGGGAAATGTAGTAGAGAAATGATGTTCCAGGAAGGAAGTGACATAGCAAGGAGACTCATATTTAAGAAAGGAGAAACAGGAAATGTTCTCTTTCCCCTTTGCCTCCTCCAGCAGCGGGATGTGAGCCACCAGCAAGAGAGGGCCCCAACGAAAGGCATCCTCTATAAGTCTTATAAAATATATAGATTTATGATAATTAAGACTGAGCTAACAGATGAGGAATCCTAGTCATTGGCCAAGCAGCATTGTACCTAATACAAGTTTCTGTGTATTAATTTGGGCCCTAACTCGGGCAGGCAGCTGGCGTAAAGTGCACATGTGACGGTGGGGCTCCGGCGGCTTTTGGCGGAAAGATTTATCGTAACAGTCCTTGGTAAGATGGAGACCCATCACACACTTCTTCATGCCACCTGACCAGTCTTCACCACCCAAGAGAGCGCACCCCCTCCCTCCTTCCTTTCTAAGAGGTCACATAGGCAGGTGAGAAGCTTTGCCTCTATCAGGCCAGATAGCCCAAGGTCATGGATGGAGGAAATACCCACTACATTTCCCCTTTTTTGTCTAAATAAGAAGGTTCTAAACCTAATACAAAACTGTATACAAAAAGAATGATTATCAAATATTTCCAGGAGAAAGAAGGGGTAATAACAAACAAAACTGGAACTACAACCAACAAGAACATTGTCAAGTAAGAAACACATACTAAATTCCAGACTGGGTGAATGACAAATTACAGAGATTACTCTGATAGCTGTCCTATCCTGAAGAATCTGACTCTCATACCTCATATGCTCTTAGTTAAAATATAAGGATTGTAACTGGAGCCATCTAGTCTTCAACCCCATCAAAGACTTGAGAAGGAAAATAGTATTACCTGAGTAAGCAGGAAGTGCAAGCAAGTGACTTGCAAAAGATGCAAAGTATGACAAACCCCTGGCTACCTGGGCAGTCACCCCAAGTCTCTCTGCAATGCTGGAGCAACCAGCTTTGGCTCCAGGCTTAGAATATCTGGCAAACCATTTTCAGAAGCAGGAAGATTCAAAAGGCTGTCCTACCCTGTCTTGGCAAGGTTCAGAAGTTGCTTTTCCTTGTAGCTCGCTTGTCCATTTTGGACAGCATGTCTATTGTCAGCAGTTGAGGCAAGGGCAGTTCTTTGCCGAATAGGCCAGTTTGGTCAAGAAGAAAACAAACTCCATATGAGACAAAAAAATGTTTGTGGGCTGACTGCACGCTACCTGATGGCAACATTGGGGGGGGAGGTGGGGAGTGGTAAGCATGATGCTCATTGCTACTTCCATGTTGGAAAGCAGAACATGGCAAAGCCAACAGCCAAAGCTGTCACTTTAGATCTAGCCACACCTGCTTAACATTTTAAAAATTCTCCTCAAAAAAAGGATCACAGATACACAATAAAAACAGATTCACGGGCCGGGCATTGGTGGCCCATGCCTTTAATCCCAGCCCTCGGGAGGCAGAGGCAGGAGAATCTCTGTGACTTCAAGGCCAGCCTGGTCTACTTAGCGAGTTCCAGGACAGCCAGAGCTATTACACGGAGAAACTCTGTCTCGAAAAACCCAAAAAAAGAGAGAGAGATGAATCATACACAGATAAAAAATAATTTAAGGATAATAAACTAAGGTCCTTAAAGGAGAAATAGAGTAATAAAAATTATAATGGGCCATGTAAAGATAGAAAATGTACAGAGTCTGCATTATAAATATTATTGTATTTTCTTTAACTTTTTTGCCTGTTAATGAGCTAACTGCAGAGAGAGATTTGATTGTGGGGGCTGCTAAGCTAAACCAACATAAAGGTATCTTGACTTCAAAATTTGGGTCTAAGGACAGGTTACTTTGGAAAAGAGGTTCTGCTTTTGTTTCCACAGAAGATGAAAAGCTGTGGATTCCTTCCAGGTTAATATAGTTTGATCATGGGCTGGGGAGATGGCTCAGTGGTTAAGAGCACTGATTGTTCTTCCAAGGGGCCTGGATTCAATTCCCAGCACCCACATGACAGCTAGTAACTGTCTGTAACTCTAAAAGCTGACACCATCACACAGACATATATGCAAATAAAATAAAAATAAAGTATTTTAAAAATATGGTTTGATCAAACAAGCCCCCCTGAAATAATATCCCATGTGATCCAACATCAATGACAGCTTCAGGACTGCTGGCTGAAATGGACCAACTACACAAAATACCCCAACCAAGACTTGACCATAATCATAAATTTTCTCAGGGTGCCCATAAGATTACTGTGTCCAACAATCAGCAGGAAGTGGTCTACAAAGCCATGCCCAAATTTCCAAATATTGTTTATAAATGTTTGTTTTCTTTTAAAGGAAGTTGATTATAAAAAATTAGTGCTCATAGTCAATCACTTTCTAAAGAAAAGAGGGGGATATGATATAGGAATGAAGACATTGGTATGGATTTTCGTTTATCTATACAAATTTAAGGTCAATTTTGTTATAGTATGTGTGTATTTCTACTCTTGTTTAAGGTATTATGTTTATGGAAATCATTTAAAAATGTAATGTATAAGCCGGGCGTTGGTGGAGCACACCTTTAGTCCCAACACTCACGAGGCAGAGGCAGGTGGATCTCTGTGAGTTTGAGGCCAGCCTGGTCTACAAGAGCTAATTCCAGGACAGCCTCCAAAGCCACAGAGAAACCCGGTCTCGAACAACCAAAAAAAAAATGTATTGTATAGTTTAGAAATACAAATCTATAATAGTCAAACTTATAGTCATGTTAGGTTTTCTAGATATGCAGAGATATATTTCAGATGGATAGGTAATCTTCAAACACTTCAAAGACCTACAGAATATGGCATTTAAATGTTTTAAGAACTTAGACTTTTCTCAACAGTGAGGCATGTCTGCTTCTGGCAGCACCAATTACTTCAAGAGAATGATGGGCATTGAAGAAGGTCTTCATGGAGTTTGCCTTCAACATGGTAGAAATAGTCATTTGTGCAAGAAACTGCTCTTACCTGGAATGCTTGACTGTATGGTGTATAAACTGGACATGCAGGACCAACAAGAAAGTGACTGTTGAACTTGCCCAAACAAGACAGGATGGTCCTTCAGAGTTCTTGCTTCACAAAGAAAACTGCCAGACATTCTACAGTACACAGAAGAAGCCAATTGATGAACTTTGCCAGTACAAGGCATAACAGATCTTCCTACTTCACTGTAAAATCTGCCAGATACTATGGCCTATGGGCTGAAGATGGATGCCCCAATGTCACAGAACTTTGGGTGACTGTCCAGGCAGCCAGATATCTCTGTCATTTCTAAAGTTTTGAAAGTTGCTTACAATGTACTTCAAGTTTACTGAGGTAATACTATAAACTTCTAAAGACAGTTATAGTTTTTCCTTAGTTGTGATAAAAGATTAATTAGATATAAAACTTTAGACTCACAAAGATAGATGATAGGGTATTTTCTTTTATTTTGCTAAATGCAAATAGGCTAAATATTATAACTATAATTCTTGCTTAGTGACTGTTTTGTTATATGTAATGTTACTATCTTAAAATTAAAACATTATTTTTTAATTAGAAAAGGGGAGATGATGTGGGATGTCCTTCTGTATGCTGCAAATATTTGTTGCTTTTATTGGTTGATAAATAAAGCTGATTTGGCCAATGGCTAGGCAGAATAGAACCATGCAGAAAATCCAGAGTTATGGAGAGAAAGAAGACAGAGTCAGGTAGATGCCATGTATCCACTGGGGAAGCAAGATGTGAGGTAATAAGCCACAAGCCTCATGGTAAAATATAGAATAATAGAAATGGGTTAATTTAATTGTGAGAGCTAGTTAGTAATATGCCTGAGCCCTTAGCCAGATAATTATAATTAAGCATTAGAGGTTTTTGTTTTTTAGGGGGCTTTTTTTGGTTTTTTGTTTTGTTTTGTTTTGGTTTGGTTTGGTTTTGGTTTTTGGTTTTTGGTTTGTTTGTTTTGTTTTGTTTTGTTTTGAGAACTGGCAGATGGGATGAGAAACCTCATTTACAGCAGATTCCACCAGGACTAGTATTAGTTACTTGTTTTGTTGTTTTGAGAAAGGTCGCACTATGTGGCCCTGGATGGCCTGAAACTCACAAAGATCTGCTTGTTTCTGTCCCCCAAGTCCTGGGATGAAAGGCATGTATCACCACATTCCACAACTTCTATTTATTTGTTTGTTTATTCAAATGGCCTGGAACTCAGAATTAAGCAAGGCAGGCTGCCAGTAAGCTCCAGGTATCCACCTATGCCTGCCTCCCCACACCTGTCTTTTTGTTTTATGTGGGTTGTGGGGCTCAAACTCAGGTCCTCATGTTTGCACAGTTATAGACTGAACACTCTCCAGCTCCTGTACCAGACTATTTGAAGAATATTCTGGGGGCTCAGTAGTCTTATGTTCTATCCTCAGCACTGCCAAAAGAAAATTACATTACTATTGTCCCTTTCTTTCTTTTGAGCCATTTTAAGTTCATAGCAAAACTGAGGTAAAATTACAGAAACAGCCCATCAGACTCCTGTTGGTTACAATCAGTGAACCTATATTTTTTTACATTAGGTTTGCCCTGGGTACTATACATTCTTTGATGCTTTTTAATGTGTATTTATTTTTGTGTGTATATGTGTGGTCATGTGCAGAAGTCAGAGGACAACATTCAAGAATTGGTTCTTTTTTTCCATCATGTGAGTCCTAGGAATCAAATTGAGGCCTTAGGCTTGGCAGCAAGTACCTTTACCTACTGAGCCATCTCATAGGCCCACATCTTTGAGTTTTGACAAATTATATAATTGCACATCCACAACTATGTTATCAAATATATATTTGTCTCTTGAATCTTCTATTATGAAAAATTTCAAAAATCTCAAAGAATAGAGAATAATATAAATCCAGTACACCTTTCTCTTGTTTCCACAATGTAGCCAACATTGCCTCAGCTACACTTATAAGGCTCCAAATGGAGATCAAGCAAGTTTCAGCTTATTCATTCAAGATTTTGGTTTTAAAGCTGGGTTTTTTCTGCTGACCTATCTCTCCCTGTGGCCAATTTACCTCATCTTCAGACAGACACATTTTGACTTTCCAAACTGGATCTTCAGCCCAAGCATGTGAGAAAACCAGCCCTCTCAAATGTCCTGACTATCAGTATTGACTTCTAGCAATATGTCTCAAACCCATTTGAGACAGACAGTACCAACATTCTGAGATACCAAGTATACACACAGTGGTGTGCTTACTGATACTCTGAAGATAAGCATCAGCCTGTCATTAGGACTTCAAAAGAGTAATTTTGTTTGCTTTTTATTGTGTGTGTGTGAGAGAGAGAGAGAGAGAGACAGAGAGAGACAGAGAGAGAGAGAGAGGTGAATGAATGAATGAAAAAAGGAAAACATGACTGCTCCTAAGTATGGTAGAGGAAAAAGTTTATTGTAGATACATGGGAGAGCATAGGTAGAATCTGGGACATCTGGGAGAGACCAGATGTCCAGACTGAGCTGTGCCATGTGGGGATGGGGAAGGAGAAGAGATATGGGAGAAAGGGGAAGGAATCAGATGCAGCAGCTAGGAGGCCCAAATGTACAAATAGAATTGGCAACCAAAATGAATGGATTATATAGTGAACTCTCCCCTGGGCTGCAGAGTTCAGGGTAGGGGTTGAGGTATGCAAGTCAGGAGCGTCCTGTCTTAGGTGAACCCTGTGAAAGGGCCATTTGACCCCCAAAGGGGTTGCAACCCATAGGTTGAGAACTGCTGCCTTAGAGCATGTATATCCATAACATATATACATACTTGCATGTCATATGTATGTACTAATTTGAATTTTATAAAACATACAATATGGGGCAAGAGAAATAGTGAGTGCTTACTGCTCTTCCAGAGGACCTGGGTTCAGTTCCCAGTGTCCCCGTGGCAGCTCACAACCACCTGTAACTCAAATTCCAGGAGATACAACACCCTCTGACCTCTAATGGTTCCTGCATATATGGTACACATAAACTCATGCAAGCACACACACAGATAAAAACATTTTTAAATATACCTTAAAATTGTTTTACAATCATTTTCAGAGGTGTGGATATAGATCAGTTGTAATCCTTACCTAACATGAACAAGGCACTGCATTTGATCCTCAGCATCATATAAACTGGGTTTGATGTTGTGATGATGCAAGCAGAAGGATTCAAAGTTCAAGGTCATTCTCTCAGCTACATTAGAAGTTTGAGGTCAGCTCTGAGATTCTGTCTCATAAACAAATAAATGAGTCTAGCTGCTGCTTCTTTGGGAAAATACCAAACAGTGGATGAAGCTGGTGAAGTGAGAGGGCCCAGAATACCTGGGGACTCAGGATTAGGAAGCCACAGCAGCTTCCCCAGAGTATTTGGCAGCGTTCTTAGGCACTGTGGTCATGATTGAGGCCATGGCCATTGTTGGGGCTTGTGAAGGTAAAGCCCTATACAAGGAGTGAATCCACATCACTAAGCTGGGCCTCCTGGTCAAGGATATGAAGATCAAGTCCCTGGAAGAAATCTGAGCCAGGCATTGGTGGAGCACGCCTTTAATCCCAGCACTCAAGAGGCAGAGGCAGGCAGATTTCTATGAGTTCTAGGGCAGCCTGGTCTACAGAGAGAGTTCCAGGACAACCTCCAAAGCAATACAGAGAAACCCTGGAGAGAGAGAGAGAGAGAGAGAGAGAGAGAGAGAGAGAGAGAGAGAGAGAGAGAGAGAGAGAGAGAGATCTGCTCTCTCTACCCCATTAAGTAATCCAAGATTATTGACTTTTTCCTGGGCACATCCCTAAGGATGAGGTTCTAAAAGATCATGCCAATGCAAAAGCAGATTCGGGCTGGCCAGAGGACCAGGTTCAGGTTTGTTTCAATATTGGGGATTACAGTGGTTATGTTGGTCTTGGTGTCAAATGCTCCAAGGAGGTAGCCACTGCCATCTGAGGAAACATCATCTTAACAAAGCTATCCATTGTCCCTGTGCAGAGAAGCTACTGGGGGAACAAGATTGTCAAAGCCCCACACTGTTCCATGCAAAGTGATAGGCCACTGTGGCTCTGTGTTGGTGCGTCTCGTCCCTGCCCCCAGAGACACTGGCATTGACTCTGCTCCTGCGCCCAAGTAGCTACTGATGATTGCCAGTGTTGATGACTGATACACATCAGCCAGGGGCTACACTGCCACCCTAGGCAACTTTGCCAAGGCCACCTTTGATGCCATCTCCAAGACCTACAGCTACCTGACGCCACCCTCTGGAAAGAGACTGTGTTCACCAAGTCTCCTTATCAGGAATTCACTGAGAATCTTGTGAAAGCCCACACCACAGTCTGTTCAGAGAACCCAGGCTCCAGCTGGGTTTTTTGTTGTTGGATTTTTGTTTTGTTGTTGTTTTGAGACAGGGTTTCTCTGCAATAATGGTTTTTATACAAGAAAAATAAAGTAAATTAAGTCTGTTTTTTTGTCTAAATATGACTGCACCAGCAGTAATTCTATAGAACTTAATACAAGTGGCAGTTAGCTTATTGCTTTTATCAGAAAAAAAATCCTCAGATGGCAGCTAAGAAAAGTTTGTTCAGTTTTCTTCACAAGAACTTCAGAACACACTACAATGGGAAAAATCATATTATTAATGGAATGAAGCTTTATGTACAAGCTCAGAGACCAAAGGTTTTGCAAGATCAAATATGTCTGTGAAGAGAGATTTCTGAGTCTGAAACTACCCATTAAATAAATGTAACTGAGAATAAATTTTAAAATTTATGATCTCAACTTTACTTTGAATTGGTATGTGCACATGATTGCAAGTGATTCCAAAGTCCAGATGACAGCATGAGATCCCCTGTAAACTGGAGTTACATGCCAGGTGTATATGCTCTTAATCACTAAACCATCTCTCTCTCACACACACAACCATCTGCCAGATAAATACATATTTAACAAATTATTGTTGTTATAATTATTAGTTTGGCTTTTGAGACGGTTTTTCTGTGTCAACAGCCCTGGCTGTCCTGGAACTCACTCAGTAGTCCAGGCTGTCCTCGAACTCAGAGATCCACCTGTGTGCACCACAACTAGCAAAAGTCTCATTTAAAAAAAAGTAAACAAAACAAACAATAATAAAATAAACAAAATTATTTTGTGCGTTTGAAAGACAGAAGCATGTATGGCAGTAACAGAACCACCTGCACACAAATCACCTTTCTTTGTAAAGATTTATTTTTATTTTATGTGCATGAGTGTTTGCCTGCATGTTTGTATGTGCAACAGATGCATCCAATATGGGCAGAGGCCAAAAGAAGGGTATCAAACCCCCTGGAATTGTAGTTACAGGAGGTTTTTAGTTGCTGAATGGCTGATGGGAAATCGAACAAGAGATCTCTGCAAAAGTTGTAAGACCTCTTAACCACCGAGCCATCTCTTCAACCCCCACATCACCTTTAATTCAATATTTGTTTACTGTCGAGTGGCATCCTTTCTACACCTTCCCACCACCCACTTTTTCCCCCAGGAGGTAACCACACAACAAAGTACTTGTTTCTCAGTACGCCAAAAGCGCTGACTCAGGAAGTCAGGTCTCACGTGGTAGGGCCAGCTCGTCGCTCCCAGAAACGTCACATCCTGGGGGAACCCGATCAGAGATGAGGGCCTCAGTGAGAGGGCGGAGTCCTAGTACGCGGGTGGGGCCTCCGTGGGGCGGAGCCTGTGGGGGCGGGACGAGGCCCGGGCGGGCCGAGCTCGCCCGCATCTGCCGGCCCTGCGGCCGCTTGTGCCGAGCTCTGTGGCCGCGGAAGCAGGTGAGAGACACTGACTGGGAAGGGAGGACGGGAGGTGGCTTATGGCTCCGTCCGCAGTCTGCGATTACCCGCTCAGGCCAGGCCCAGCATGAGGCCTTGCGGGCGCGGGAGTGATGTGAAGGCTCTCCTGAACCCAAGACTGACCGCAGGGTTGTGAGCCGTTTCTAACTTCTCCAGCCACTTGACAACCTTCTGATTTCCAGGTGCGAAGGAGACCTGATCATCACTGCCAGATATCCTAACCCCCAACACTTCGATGCTGTGGAAAAAGCTTCCAGACAGGATTGCTTCCTTAACCTTGGAGTGTATTTACCCTAACTCTTCAGCCCCTCTATCAGCAAAGGTGTAGGATAGGAACCAAATCCTTTTGCAGTGAGTGAGTGACTCAGGTCTACCAGTCCTACTGGAAGGATGGGTTATGGGTGGATGGCCTTTAGCCGCTCTCTTAAGTGGTCCACACCACTCTGATGCCTACATCTTTCCATCTCCACTTGACTTGTTACCCTACTCTGGTTTTCCTGCTTCCCTCTTCATCGGTGAGACACAAGGCTGAACCAGGGCCCTCAGGGTAAGTGACCCAAACTCAGAAGTCAGCAAAGGCCATATAGATTGAATTAGGTCTAGGGTCAAAGACTGATCATGCTCCAGATAGCTTAAAGGTACCTGGAAAGCCATAATGTAAAACCTGCTTTGTCCATGGCCATCTAGTTGCTCCAGTTCTAGCAGATGATGATACTATCCAGTTGAGAAATGGAAGGAGGCAGAACCCTCCTTTCACCCCAAATTACTCTACCCTTAGAAATACTCAGGTTCCACTATAAGTTTAAAATTCTGGTAGGTGGCTCACACTTATCCTCGCATTTGGAAGGCAGAAACAAGTAAATCTCTGAATTCAGCCCAGCTAAGACTATACAGTTAGGCCCTGTCTTAACAACAAAAAGACTGGTAGCACTGAATGTGGTAACATACTAATTCCAGCATGTAAGAGACAGAGACAGGCAGATCTCTGTGAGTTTAAGGCCAGCCTAGTCTAAATAGTGAGTTGCAGGCCAACCAGGACTACATAACAGAGAAACTGTCTCAAACAAAAGATTCTGGAAGGGGAATGTATGCCAGAAAACTCTTGAGCAGAGATTTTTGGATGTAGCAACAGCTATGAGAGCTCAAATTCTGAGACTGGGGAGCTCTGGCAAGAGAAGCTTGCCCAGTGGATAACTAACTCACTCCCACTATAACTTCCTTTAGAAGTAGGGATGTGCTTCCCACAAGGACTCCCATCTCATTAGTATAGGGCAGGTGGGACAGGACATGAAGCCACAGCAATGATATACCCAATTCCATGTCAATAGCAGGCACCATGCCCTGCAGACTTTGGTTCAGTAAGTCACATATTGCCCATGTCACTTTATCACCACTTTGCAGCAGGCAAATGGCATTCAGACTCCTCTATTCTGTTCTTTAAAGACCTGGATCTGGCACAAGACAATGTTCCCATCAGCAACCTATTTTTCTTCATTTTTTTCTGTGTAGTCCTGGGACCCATTTATCGTCCAGGCTGGCCTTGAACTTACAGAGATCTGCCTGCCTCTGTTTCCTGAGTGCTGAGATTAAAAGTGTACACCACCATGCCCAGCTACCATCAGCACTCTTTGTTCTTATCTGACTAGTGTCCTTGTTTCCCCCAGGAAGCCATTTTTATTTGATTTGCTTTGTTTGGAAACAGAGTATCAAATCCTCCAGGCTGCCCTGGAACTGGCTATGTAACTGAAGGATGATCTTAGATTGCTGTTTCTCTTGCCTCTACCTCCCAAGTGCTAGGATGACAGCAGTGAGCCAGGATACATAGCCCCTCCAGGAAACAGTTTAGTTCATTCCTACAGTGCTGTCACAGCATCTTGAAACTAGTGTGAAATGGGCTAGTGGTGACAGGGTTAGAGATCGCTCTCCTACAGCCCTTAGTACTAGCTACTACTTAGTAAGGTTACCAAAGTAGTCAAGTCCAGAGAATTGGGAGACTGAGTGGGGTTTTCTATATGTTGGTGACCTCTCTTGAGGGCTGAGAAGCTTGAGGCAGCTGTGCTGGAGGAGGAGATGGCTGAATGACATTCAAGGACCAGCAGTATCCCCAAACTAGAAGTAAAAGGTTCTTTGAGAGCCCCGTGCTCCTGAGCTTGCAGTTTCTCCTCTTCATTAGCCATTTTCTTTGCCCCTTCTCTTTTCAGGGAAAGCCCTGCTATCAAGAAAGACCACACAGGACTAGGACCTTCCCATGGACCCTTCTCAGGACACTACAACAGCACAAGCAAGGGTGTTCCCCTAAGACACGAGGGCCCTACGAACACTATCCTTTGAAAGGTGCCATGGTGGTCAGGAGAAGCAAAGGTAGCTCCAAGCAGTTGCCTGGCCTGGGAGGACAGGGTGGTTGTACAGGTCTCATAGTTATGCTCGGAACTGCCTTGCTGCTCATAAGCCTGCCATGGGGGGCCCAAGTGATGGCCAGTGCCAACCTCAGCACTGCTCAGGGCCACACTGTGCCACTGACAGGTGGTCACTATTTGAGCATTGGGGATGGTTCAGTGACAGAGTTTGAGTTCCCTGAAAAGAGTGAGGGTATCATTGTGATCTCTAGTCAGTACTCGGGACAGGCCAATGGAACAGGCCTCAGCCCTACACTGAGGGTTATATCCCTGGACACAGAGGTGCTGACCATCAAGAATGTAAGTGCCATAACCTGGGGCAGTGGGGGTGGCTTCGTGGTGAACATCCACTCAGGTCTGGCTGGGCTGGCCCCACTCCACCTCCAGCTCATGGACCTCCATGAGACCCCACCTTTGCTGATTGAAGAACGGAGAGATTTCTGCATCAGGGTGTCACCTGCTGAAGACATCCCTTCTACCCTCAACCCCAACTTGGGCCACTTCTCAGAGAACCCAATCCTCTACCTGCTCCTGCCTCTTATCTTTGTCAACAAATGTTCATTTGGGTGCAAAGTGGAACTTGAAGTTTTGAAGGAGCTCCTACAGAGCCCCCAACCCATGCTGTTGGGCCTCTTGGGCCAGTTTCTGGTCATGCCCTTCTATGCTTTCCTGATGGCCAAAGTCTTCATGCTACCTAAGGCCTTAGCTCTTGGCCTCATCATTACCTGCTCATCACCTGGCGGTGGGGGGAGCTACCTCTTCAGTCTCCTCCTTGGAGGAGATGTCACCCTGGCCATCTCCATGACTTTCATCTCAACAGTAGCTGCCACAGGTTTCTTGCCACTTTCATCAGCCATCTACAGCCGCCTTCTCAGCATCCATGAAACACTCCACGTGCCCATCTCCAAGATACTGGGGACTCTGCTGTTCATCGCCATCCCCATAGCAGCAGGTGTGGTAATCAAGTCTAAGCTCCCTAAGTTCTCAGAGCTGCTGCTACAGGTCATCAAGCCCTTCAGTTTTGTACTTCTCCTGGGTGGCCTATTCCTGGCCTACCACATGGGGGTCTTCATCTTAGTGGGAGTCAGGTTACCCATCGTACTGGTGGGCTTCACAGTGCCCCTGGTTGGCCTTTTGGTGGGCTACAGCCTAGCCATGTGCCTGAAGCTGCCAGTGGCCCAGCGGCGGACAGTCAGCATTGAGGTAGGGGTACAAAACAGCTTGCTAGCTTTAGCTATGCTGCAGCTGTCTCTGCGTCGCCTTCAAGCAGACTATGCCTCTCAGGCCCCCTTCATTGTGGCACTGAGTGGTACCTCCGAGATGCTGGCTTTGGTTATTGGCCAGTTCATCTACAGCAACTTGTTTCCTGTTCCATGAGGACCCTGGATCAAGTTTTATAACCCCAGCCCCCATACTCCATCCACTGTCCCCACAGTTCTGTACCAAAGGCCTTTTGTTCTCATGCACTATGCACTCAGACAAATCCAGGCTTTTTTTTTCCAGCTTTCAGTGCCAAAGAGGCCATGCTGAGTTAGAAATATATTTCAATAAAAGACAAAAGCAAGCTTGGGTCCCTTCCAGTCTTTGTCCCTTGGAGTGTATGGATGGGGATAGGAAGAGTGTGTCTGGGTTGATATGGACCAGGATGGTGAACAGGCTTGGTGACCGTGCACAGAGCCCACTCTCTCCTTCCTCTGTGCTTTGCACATGGTAGACAAGTGTTGTACCTTTGAGCTATATCTCCAGATCTGCAAAGGCTTTTCTCTATCAGAACAGGGCAGGACTCTGTTCTATAATGAGTGAAGAGATAGAGGCCTAGGTCCACTACTTTGGAGCCTCGGCCAGGATATTTTTGCAACCAGACTAGAAAGGAAGAAGTAGAAAGCCATTGGGCTATGGCAGGTAGGACTGGACCATTTCTGTATCTGAGAGACACTACTACATGTTTGCCCTGATGTGGTCCACCAGCAGGGTAGGAATTAACAGGTCAGGCCTTGCATGAGGCTGACATTCTGGTCCTTCCTTTCAAGCCACAGCTCCCCGGTGAAGCAAGCCTGACCCTACAGATTCCTCGCTCCTATCCCAGTGGGCGGAATGGCCCCACTTCCCTGCACCAAAGCCGCTGGAGGCTTGTGGGCCCAGGGCGGTGGACGCTACCCCAGGCTCAGGCAGGCGCAAAGGCCTGGAGGCGGGACCGGGCGGGAGCCACGCGGCGGGCTCGCCCCTTTCACGGCTTCCGGCGGCGGCGGGCGGTTCCGGCGCGCGCCCGGGGCAGCGGCGCGCGGCAGGGGACCATTGGGGTTTACATTGGTCCTAGTGGACGCGGCTGTGGGCATCATGCAGCTGACCGTGAAGGCGCTCCAGGGCCGGGAGTGCAGCCTACAGGTAAGGTTACCCTGCAGGCTGCTACACTCACACACTCCTGCCGCTGGGGCCAATGGCGGGCGGGGGAGGCCAGGAGAGCTAACCTCAGGAGGGGGCACTAGGGCTGCATCGCCCAGGGAATTCGGACTAAGCCCTTGCCTCTCCACCTCGGCCGGATCAGGTGCCGGAGGACGAGCTAGTGTCTACACTGAAGCATCTGGTCTCGGATAAGCTGAACGTCCCTGTGCGCCAGCAACGTCTGCTGTTCAAGGGCAAGGCCCTAACAGGTAACCAGGGAAAGGAGCCATCCAGGGACCCCCCACAGGAAGTAGGAAGTTGGAAGTTGGGGGACGGGATGTACAGGCCAGTGTAATGGATTAGAGCAGTGGCTGCCACTAAACCTTGGAAAAGTAGCTGAGACGCCACCACCCCATAGCCAGATGCTGCAGTGTTTCACTCTAGCTGTCCATGGCAGGATTGCTCTCTGGCCACCCCCACAACAATGAGGAAGGAACCCCACCAATCTCTCTTTGGCAGATGAGAAACGACTGTCAGATTACAACATTGGGCCCAATTCTAAACTCAACCTAGTCGTTAAACCTTTGGAGAAGGTGCTGCTGGAAGAAGGGTCTGCCCACAGACTGGTCGACTCCCCACCCCCACCCCTCTGGCAGCTGATCTCCAAAGTCCTGGCCCGTCACTTCAGTGTAGCAGATACCAGCAGGGTCCTGGAACAACTACAGAGGGTGAGCAGAATAATTCTGGACCTCCAATCTTAATGTTTCTAGCCCCAGCCCCCACCTATTACAGCATACCCCTTCCTGCTTGCACCCCCTGAACCCACCTGGTCTTCTCTTCTCAGGATTATGACAGATCTCTGAGCCGCCTAACACTGGATGACATTGAACGTTTGGCCAGCCGCTTTCTACACCCTGAAGTAACTGAGTCTATGGAAAAAGGGTTCTCCAAATAGCATTTCTGGGAGTGGGGGGAGAAATCCCAGGTCAGGCCACAGCTGCATGTTGCATTAAATGTGTTCTCATGTCGCAGTTTGGCTCATAGTGATAATAATAGCTGGTATGTACCCAGTTCTTGCTAGGTGCTAAGCACTACTCAAAGTACTTGGCCTGAATTCTCTTCTGCCTTCCACAGGACAGTTGAGGCTGCACTGTAGAAACACCTAGCAATGGCTTGGGACAGCCAGAATCCAAGTCTAGCCAGCTGTAGAAGTGCCTCTGTAGGAGAAAGAGTGTGTTGTTTTGAGGGATGGGCCTTAACATTCCCATTTAGCCCACTCAACATACACACTCAAGTGACTCCCTCAGGAAGCCACTAGTCCCTGTCACCTGTCCTCTAGTATGTCTGGCATACCCTTGGCAAATCTCCATAGGAAGCCAAGTGGTAGCCATCCAGAGTCCCTCTGCTGCTGCAGCCAGTGTGCTCTTGATGAATGACAAAGTCAGGGGCTGGAGGATCAGAAAGATACCCTAGCTCCGTTGTATGGCTTAAGTCAAGTTTCTGTGCCACTTAGGTCCCCTACCATTGAGTCTGTTAGTGGTGACCACTCCTCTGACCTGAATAAGTTTCCTTCCCTCTTTCCCGGCTCAAGGTGGGAGTCTGCTATCACCAACTGCAGTGCCATCTTGTGTTCAGTAAGCAAACTGAAGCCAAAAGTGAAGTGGTAGCCAAGCATGGGCCACAGATGGAATATCCTGGGCCTTTGTGACATAGCTCTTCTTGGGGGGACCCTATCTGCTTGGCTCCTCCTGGAAGTCGGTCTCATCCATGAGGGACAGCAGGTGACTCCACAAAGCAGTGTCACAACTAGGATTCTTCCTGGGTCTCCTCACCCAGCGTTCTCCCACAGCATGAGACGGATGCTTCCTCTGCCACCTGTGTACAGGGACTTTCAGTTTGCACACCTTCATTGCTTAAGAAGAAACTCAGGGTGCTGAGGAGGAGATAGAAATGTAAGCTGAAGACAGTGGTTCTTCTTTTCACTGAACCTATGCCTGGGTGCTAAAGGTCATGTAAGTACTAGCTCCTTTGAGGAGGACCCCCTGGGAGCAGTTGAGGCTGGAAGATAGCCACCTGCAGGACATTACTCCTGCCCCTCCACTCTTGCCAAGGAAGCAACTCTGAATGTTGTTGGGACTACACTGGCCTTTCTTGCCCAACGGCCTCCTGCATGGGCTTTGGGCCTTGTGGGACAAATCTTGACTCCCCATAATGGAATGATAAACTAAAGTGAGGCCTGAGGGGATGAGCAGCTGGTAGACCCTGCTCCTCCCTGAGACCTGGGGTACCACATCAGGGACCTGCTTGTGAGCACATATGTGGACTGGCAGCTCAGATAATAAGCTTACCAATGTCCTTGTTCACTTTGAGTCAGGGAATGTATTTGGAAAATTAAATAACACTTAAGGTGCATGTGAGACTTTTTACCAAGACGAACTCTATTAATAAACTAGTCTGCTTTTGGTTTCAAATAATTGGTTTAACAACACAGGAAACTTACTGGCTTACAAAAGTGAAAAAGCCCAGGAGTACTGGCAGTTGATGAACAATTTCACCAAACATCCAGCTTTTTTCCTGCCTCCCTCTGAATTCTCCAGCATCTGCTTCATCCTCACCACTACTTCCAAGGATCAAAGGGTGGCTGCCTGCAGCTTCATCAAACCATTTGCTGCCAGCAAGGAGCACTTTCTCTCTGTAACATAGCTTCTGTCTCAGATGCCCCAGCAAATAAATGCTCTCTTATTGGTCAGAACTGAATCCTGTGTAATCACTGGGGCTTGGCATATGGAAAAAGGATTTGTTGGTTATCAGTTAACACCTACTCAGGTAGTCTTGATCTGCTTTCCTGGGCACATAGGAGCTGTACCAAGAAGGAAAAGTAAATGCATGTCCTGGTGGATGCATATGGCAACTCTCCACTACAGGAAACATCTGAGCCAGAAAGAGTATGACCCCTTGGAGATAGTAAAGGAGAAAGGGATGAGGGCTCAGACAAGGAGTGTTTTCTGAGACTTGCATCCAAATGCATTTAAAGTTTCTAAATGCAGAGGAAACAAACCATAGACATGTTCATGAGTCTCTTGAGCCAATGCTTCTCAATTCAGGGTGTACAAAGCCTGCAAGATCCTCACCTTGGCCAAAGAAAGGACAGTGTTTAGACGAGTTTATGGGACAATTGGTATGTATTGCAGTGCAGCTACCTATAGAGCAAGAAACTAAATAAAGGGTTCTTCAGGAATTGGGCTATGGCTGAAACAAAACTCACAAGTGTAGGAAGGAGTTGCGAAAGGGATCCAATGATATCTGATTGCCTTGGGATGCTGGGGTAACTGTATGTGGGAGGTAAGGGACAGGGGAGGTGAGATTGGACATGGAGATGAGTGAAGTGCCCTCAAAATATGAATTGAGGGCCCTGTAATGGAAAAGCTGATCCAGAAAAGCAAGAAGGGGACTCCTTTTGATAGTCAGCTCTTGTATTGTTAATGAACCTTTTCTTTGCAGAGCACTTTTCTCATTTCATTCTCATCTGACTGCCAAATGTAAGAAGTGGATGAGGAACAACTTGAATCCATACTGCTATACCCAGGAATGTTCTGTAGACAGAGTCCTAGATACTGGAAGGATGATTGAGGTAGCTGCCCAGAGAAGGGGGCTAACAAAAAGGAGAGATCTCAGCCTCAAGGAGCCAGCTTCACTAACCAGAGGGGAGTTTAGAAGGGAGCCACAGGCAAAGGCATGGGCAATAGGTGGTGTCAAGTGCAAGTCAAGGGCAAGTTTGCAGAAGGGAGAGACCATCAGTGCTGCCACTACAGGAAGATGGTGGACCCTCTCTCTGGAGTTCTTAATATATAGCCAAAGAATCCTCAAGAATCTGTTACTCCACAAGATGTGTGTACGAAGGAATGGAGGCAAATAGGTTTCAAACCTGGGACAAATGGCTGAGATGCCTATTTAACATCAAAGCAGACTTGGCCTCCGGATTCTCTAGCATCCCTCAGTACCTACTTTTTACAGGCCATCCTGGCTGGCATACTTGGCCCCCTATCCTGAACTCTCCAGCCCAGGGGACTGGGCTGCTCTTCTCTCTATAATCCAACCATTTTGGCTACTCACTCTCTTTGTACATTTGAGCCTCCTAGCTACTGCCCCTGGTTCTCCTACCTTTCCCTCACCACTCTTTTCACAGGGTTCAGGGATATGTTCACTCAGGACTCTTCCCAGATGTCCCTGCCTCTGGCTATGCTCTCTCACATATCTATAATAAACTTTCTCCTCCACCATGCCTAGGAGCATTCATGCTCATTTCCTTTTCTTTTAGTTTCTTTATTCATTCAATATTAAGCCTTGGGGAGTTCTGTCAGGGCAAGAGTGGCAGAGAAGAGGAGGGAAGACAAGAGGTGACAAATGCTGCTGGGATGAAAAATAGGAAGGGGGACATAAGAGGCTGGGAACTCATTGAAAATAGAGTGACCACAAGATGCAGATCCTGCTTTTGCCCTGAATTTGGTATAACTTTCCATACACCAACAGACTAAAATCTAAGGATCCTCATCAGGGATTGGAACATTTGCCATAGGCACTGTGCCCTGCTGAGATCCACTCACTGCTCCCTACCCAATATAAGTTCCTGACAGCCGCTTCCTGACTCTCAGATTGGGGCCTTGGTCCTAGGTATGTGATGTGATCACAATCACACCAGGAAATAGCAGCAGAAATGAAGGGTCCAGCTCAGGTGGCCTCCCAAACACAGAAATGTTGTGGGAGCTGGGATGAGATGTTTGGTGGGCCAACAGGAGGGCAGATTCAGGAGCTCAGCATTTATGGTGAGGCTCATTGAGTTGGATATTCACAAGGGATAGATGAATTAATGAGAGGGTTTTGGATATGAACTTGTGATTTCTTCCATGTCTACATGTACATGGCAAAGTAACACAAGAACAGCCCCCAAACAACTACATTTAGAATAGTTTGAACATCCTTCATCCAACTGAACCTTTTGGAAAAGAGCCATGAAAGTTTGAGACATTCCCTCATGCCTCTTCCCTGTTACAACTTTGTTCTAGCACCACAGTATACTCTAGGCCCACCTTGTATACTTTCTTGCCCTTGACTAAGGATCAGCCTTTTACGGGAGAATGGTATTTAGAAACCAAGATCTGTGTAAAGGATGTGCTCACTATGAGTGAAGTGTCACTATTTCCAGACCCCTTAATAAACAAACCTTAGAAATATATATCCATATATATCAAGAATTCACAAGTTCATGCTGAATCTTTCAGCCATAATCTCGTGTCACAGTTCTTTCACACCTTCTCTCATTCTACAGTGAAAATTCTAGTTTCTGACAGCATCGATATATTTACTCATTTGTTCTACCAGATAAAGTCTATCTAAACATATACCCAAAATAGTTTCACACTCACCTCATCCAGACCATTATCCACATTAAATATGCTAATAAGAAAGCCAGTTATTGGAGTTGGGCATTGGTGGCGCATGCCTTTAATCCCAGCACTCAGGAGGCAGAGGCAGGCGGATCTCTGTGAGTTTGAGACCAGCCTGGTCTACAAGAGCTACTTCCAGGACAGCCTCCAAATCCACAGAGAAACCCTGTCTCGAAAAAAACAAAAAAAAAGAAAGAAAGAAAGAAAGAAAGAAAGAAAGAAAGAAAGAAAGAAAGCCAGTTATCTTTGTATTTAGAATATATCCCACAAGAGAGTATGATAATAGAGCTGTACTTAAAGAGCACCAAATTAGCTGGACGTTGTGGTGCATTCCTGTAGTCCCAGCTAATCAAGTGACTAAGGTGGAAGGTTCACCTCAGCTCAGGACATAGAGACCAACTTGACCAACAGTGAGACTCTTTACAAAAAAAAAAAAGTTATTTTTAAAAAAATGGAAAACGGACAGTGAGGTGGCTCAGCAGGTAAAAGCATTTGCTGCACAAGCTTGGAGAGCAGCTATCTTAATCTCCTACAGAAAAGTATTTTAAGTGGTTTCTGGTTTAGCCTTCCTGAAAATTTTATCACAGTAATTATGTGTATTCAATTCCCACTCCTCTTTTTTTCTTTTTCTTTTTTGTCTTTTACTTCCTTGTTTCATGAGTCAGGAAGACTACCAAGCACTCTCTGTTCTCCAAGCTGGCCTCAAACTCATGGCAGTCCTCCTGTTTCAGCCTCACAAGTACTTGGATCCCAGGCATATAGTACAATACCCAGTTTTGATTTGTCTGCTTATTTTGAGTATTTTGGGTGGTAATAGGGATTGACCTCAGAGCTTTGTACATTCTAGCAAAGAATTCAATCAATGAAATATATTCACAACTTTTTCTCCCATTTTAAAATTAAAGTTAAAAGCCATGTATGGTGGTGCATGCCTTTAATCCCAGCACTCAGGAGGCAGAGACAGGAGTCTCTCTTGAGTTTGAGGCCAGTTTGGTCTACATAGTTCCAGGACAGCTAGGGCTATATAGACAGACTCTGTCTCAAAAACAAAACAAAAAATAAAATTAAGTAATATTTTGCATTACCCTACAAAGTAATTGATTTCATCATAGTATCTTCATTTTTTAAACTTATTTATTTTTAATTTTTCCCTTTTATTGAAAATAAATTCTTTTCTCATACAATATATCTTGATTATAGTTTCCATCTGCTCTTCCCAGTTCCTCCACACCTCTCCACCCATCCGGATCTACTCCCTTTCTGTATTTCATTAGAAAAGAACAGGTTTCTAAGAGAAAACAAAAAAACATAACAAAATAAAATATAATAAGATAAAACAACAGGACAGCCTCCAAAGCCACAGAGAACCCCTGCCTTGAGCCCCCACAAAAAATAAAACAAAAGCCATCGCATCAAAGTTGGACAAAGCAAACCAACATAATGAAAAGAGCCCCAAGAGAAGGCATAAAAATCAGAGACCCACTTGTTAACATACAAGTCCCATAAAAATACTAAACTGAAAGCTATAATATACAAACAGAGAGGACTTGGTGCAGACCAACGTAGGCCCTGTAATTGCTGCTTCAGTCTCTGAGTTCATATGAGCTTTGCTCAGTTGATTTAGAGGGTCTTGTTTTCTTGGTTTCCTCTGGTTCTTAGACTCTTTCCACTTCTTCTTCCTCAGGGTTCCCTGAGCTCTGCGGAGAGAAATTTGATTGAGACATCCCATTCATCCCATTTAGAGTTGTGTGTTCCAAGGTCTCTCTCTCTCTCTCTCTCTCTCTCTCTCTCTCTGTCTCTCTGTCTCTCTCTGTCTCTCTGTCTCTCTCTGTCTCTCTCTGTCTCTCTCTCTGTCTCTCTCTCTGTCTCTCTGTCTCTCTCTGTCTCTGTCTCTGTCTCTGTCTCTCTCTCTCTCCTTCCCTCCCCCTCTTTCTGTGTAATGTCTTGCTGTAGGTCTCTGTACTTGTTCCCATCTACTGCAGGAAGAAGTTTCTCTGATTATAACTGAATAAGGCACTGATCTATGAATATAGCAGAATATCATTAGGAGTCATTTTATCACCACTTGTTTTAGAGCAGTAAGTAGCATTCGGTTTTACCTTAGGTCTGGGCTATCTAGTCTCTGGTTCTTGATTACCCAAGCAGTGTTGGGTATGGGTTCTATTGTTGGTATTCTTAGTTGTGAGGGATAATCAAAGAAAGAGCATCACTCTAGAATATAATCAGATTCTGAGGCAGCAGGGAGGAACAGTCTCTGATGGACTTGAACCCCAAACAACAGTGCAGAAGCATATTTATTGGTCGTTACACAAAAGTTGTTTTTTGGGTAAAACAAGTTCCTCATACCAAAGCTCCTGATATAATCTATATGTTTTGTGAAGGAAAACATCACATCCCTGCAACTTTAGTCTTTATTGTCCACTATTTGCAGTACTCAATAATGCATGGCATTCCAAGTTTGACAGGACCATACTGTACCTAAAGTCATGCAAAGGTTGTAAAGCTCCTTCATAAAAACAACTCTATAGATAATAGAAAACAATCACTGTTTTCCATGATGATTTCTTCAAGGTCTAAGTACTTCCAGAAAACAATTATCTCATTCTAATGTTTACCCTAGATACAATGACTCTGCTAGAACAGCAATAAACATTGTTAAGCAGGTGTCATTGTGGTAGGATGAAGCATAATTTGGGTATATGCCCAAGAGGGGTATAGCTGGATCTTGAAGTAGATCAATTCTCATCTTTCTGAGGAACCACCATACTGATTCTCATAGTGGCTGTGTAAATTTGCAGTCCCACCAGCAATAGAGGAGTTTTCCCCTTACTCCACATCCTTTTCAGCATGAGCTGTCACTTGTATTTTCTATCTTAGCCGTTCTGACAGGTGTAAGATAGAATCTCAATGTAGTTTTGATTTGCATTTCCTTGAAGGCTAAAGATGTTGAACATTTAAGTGTTTCTCAGCCATTCAAGTTTCCTCTATTGAGAATTCTCTGTTCAGATCTATACTCCATTTTTAATTGGATTATTTGATTTTTTGATATCAAGTTTCTTGAATTCTTTATATATTTTGGATATTAGTCCTCTATTGAATGTGGAGTTGGTAAATATCTTTTTCCAGTCTGTAAGCTGCTGTTTTGTCCGAATGATAGTGTCTTTTGCCTTACAGAAGCTTTTCAGTTTCATGATGTCTCATTATTAACTGTGGATCTTAGTGTCTGTGAGATTGGTGTTCTATTCAGAAAGTCTTCTCCTGTGCCAATGAGTTCAAGGCTATTCCCTGCTTTCTCCTCTATCAGGTTCAGGGTACTTGGTTTTATGTTGGGGGTCTGTGATCCATTTGGAATTGAGTTTGTCCAGGTTGGCAAGTATGGATCTGTTTGCATTCTTCTACATGCAGACATCCAGTTTGACCCGCAGCATTTATAGAAAATGCTGTATTTTTCCAGTGTGTATTTCAGATTTCTTTATCAAAAAACAGGTGTGGATTTATGTATAGGTCTTCAATTCTATTCCATTGACCAATGTGCTTATTTTTATGCCAATACCATGCTGGTTTTATTACTATCATTTTGTATTACGACTTGAAACCAGGAATAGTGAGACCTCCAGAAGTTTTTTTATTGTTCAGGATTGTTTTGCCTGTCCTGATTTTTGTTTTCTTTTGTTTTTTATTGTTAGTGTGTGTGTGTGTGTGTGTGTGTGTGTGTGTGTGTGTGTGTGTGTGTGTGTGTTTCCATATAAAGTTAAGAATTTTCCTTTCAAGATCTGTGAAGAATTGCAGTGGAAATTTTTTGAGACAAGGTTTATATGTGTAACAGTCCTGGCTCTGTAGACCAGAGAAGCCTCAAACTCACAGAGATTCATCTGCCTCTGCCTCCAAGTGCTGGGATTAAAGACCAGCACCACCACTGCCTGGCCCTGTGTTGGAATTTTGATGGGAATTGCATTGAATCTATAGATAGCTTTTGGCAGGATTGCCATTTTTACTGTGTTAATCCTACAGATCCATGAGCATGGGAACCTTGCCATCTTTTGATAGCTCCTTCAGTTTTTCTTCAAAGACAGCAACAACAGCAAAAGAATAGGTATGAAGAAAGTGGACAGCATTGTTTTCTTCCTGATTTTAGTGGAATTGCTTTGAGTTTCTATTTATTTTGATGTTGGCTGTTGGCTTGTTTTATATTGATTTTATTATTTTGAGGTATGTTCTTTGTATCCCTAATCTTTTCAGGACTTTTAACATAAAGGGGTGTTGGATTTTGTCAAAGGCCTTTTTTTTGCATCCAATGAGATGATCATGTGAGGTATTCTCTTTCAGTTTGTTTATATGGTGCATTATATGGACATATTTACATATGTTGAATCATCCATGCATCTCTCAGATGAAGCCTACGGGATCATGGTGGATGATCTTTTTTATGCAACTCCTTGCATTCAGTTTGTAAGTGTTTTATTGAGTATTTTTGCATGTATGTTCATAAAAGAAATCAGTCTGTAATTCTCTTTATTTGTTGGGTCTTTATGTTGTTTGGATATCAGAGTAACTGTGGTCTCATAAAATGAATTGAGCAGTGTTCTTTGTTTCTATTTTGTGGAATGATTTGAGGAATATTGGAGTTAACTCCTCTTTGAAAGTCTGCTAGAATTCTGCACTAAAACTGTCTGGCCCTGGGCTTTTTTTTTTTAATTGGGAGCCTTCTAATTACTATTTCTATTTCACTAAAGGTTATAGGTATGTTTAAATTGCTTATCTGATCTTGATTTAACTTTGGTAATGTAACAGGTCCCCAGACCTTAATAGGCCCTGAGACCTTAGGACAACTAACTTTCATGATGGAAGTACTATTCAGGCTGTAAAACTCAGAATGTAGACAGCACCACCTGCCAAAACTAAAGCTAAGGCCCAATTAATACATCAAAGTCCATATAATTCAGATAAAGTGTCAACATGTATTAACCTTGCTTTTTAGTTTCTGCAGTTCTGCTTCTGGCTAACTGTTCTTATTAACTGAAGTATGTCAACCCAGAACATTTTTTTGGTCTTAAAACCTCATCCTGAGAAAATCTTGGGGCTACACTGAGATCCGAAACACCCAGTGTAGATGCCAACCAACTAATAAAGATTTTCTATTGTCTTAACCCCATGTCTGAGCAATCTTCTCTGGTGAATATCCCACAATACAGTAAGTGGTTCCTATAGAAAAATTTATCCATTTCTTTTAGATTTTCCAATTTGATGTAGTACATATTTTTAAATTATGTCCTTATGATTCTCTGGATTTCATTAGTATCTGTTGTTATGTCCCCCTTTTCATTTCTAATTTTGTTAATTTGGATAGTCTTTTTCTGCCTTTTAGTTAATTTGATAAGGGTTTGTCTATCTTATTCATTTTATAAAAGAACCAATTCTTTGTTTCATTGATTTTTTGTATTATTATTTTTTGATTATTATGTGATGAGGGAACTTTTTTGTGGTCCAGTCTATTTGGTGTTCTGTAAGCTTCTTGTATTTTCATAGGTATGTCTTTCTTTAGGCTGGGAAAGTTTTCTTCTATGATTTTGTTGAATATATTTTCTGTGCCTTTGAGTTCTACTTCTTGTCCTTCTTCTATCCCTATTATTCTTAGGTTCGGTCTTTTCACAGTGTCCCAGATTTCCTGCATGTTTTGTGTTAAGGATCTGTTGGATTTAAATTTTTCTTTGATCAGTGAATCTATTTCCTCTATCATATCTTCAGTGACTGAAATTCTCTCTTCCATCTCTTGCATTCTGTTGTTTATGCTTGCATTTGTGGTTTCTGATCATTTACCCAGATTTTCCATTTCCAGAATTCCTTCTATTTGTGTTTTCTTTATTGCCTGTATTTCAGATTTCAAGTCTTGAATCATTTCTGTCACTTGTTTGATTGCTTTTTCTTGATTTTCTTTAAGGCATTTGTTGATATCTTCCAATATTTCATTTGTCTTTCCTCCATTTCTCTAAGAGAATTTTTCATTTCCTCTTTAAAGGCCTCAATCATCCTCATAAAGTTATTTTTTAGGTTGTTTTCTTCTCCTTCATCTGTGTTGGGATGTTCAGGTCTTGCTGCTATAGCACCACTAGTTTCTAGTGGTGCCTTATTGCTCTTTATATTGTTCAGTGTGTTCATACCTTGTTGTCTAAACATCTCTTCCTCTAATCGGTATATGTGGAGCTTGTGCTTCAGGGTTCTCTCTTTCTCTAATTGGTATAGTTGGGGGCTGTGGCTCCCTTGATCACTCCTTCAGGCACAAGTAGAGCAGAGCTAATGGTGAACTCTCCTCCTGGTGGAAGTGGGCCCAATGCTCACTTGAGGTGCAGGTGGGGCTACAGGTCTGGTGGATGCTCCTTCCATGGGGCTGAGTCGATGTAATAGCTGGGTATCTCCCACCGAGAAATGGCAGTGGATGCTGGCTGGGACACAGGTGCTTTTTCCCAGAGGAACATTTTAAAAAAAAGATTTTATTTATTATGTGTACAACATTCTGCTTCCATGTATATCTGCACACCAGAAGAGGGCACCAGATCTCATAACGGATGGTTGTGAGCCACCATGTGGTTGCTGGGAATTGAACTCAGGACCTCTGGAAGAGCAGTCAGCGCTCTTAACCTCTGAGCCATCTCTCCAGCCCCCCCCCCCAGAGGAACTTTTGATAATGGTTTCTGGAAGCTACTGCTGGAAAGTGCCACTGTTGCTTCACCCGGTGATCACTCCTCCCTTCTGTGACTGAGAGTGAGGTCTCCCTCTGACACTGCTCCTAGTTCTGAGGTTCATGGCTCCCTTGATGCTGCTCCAGGCCTGGGCCTGAAGCTCGGGCCTCTCACTGATGCAGCTTCTGGGCTCTGATGCTGCTCCCAGTTCTGAGGCTCTTGGTTCCCTTGACACTGCTCCAGGCCTGAAGCTCGGGACTTCCTCTGACGCTGCTTCTGGGCTGGGATTTGGGCCTCTCACTGGCACTGCTCAGTGCCTGTAGCTCGAACCTACCTCTGATGCTGCTCCTTTTTTTGTTTCTATTTTATTAATTTCAGCCCTGAGTTTATTTCTTGCCTTCTACTCGTTTTGGGTAGGATTTCTTCTTTTTGTTCTAGAACTTTCAGATGTGCTATTAAGTTGCGAGCATGAGATCTCAATTTTTTTATGTAGGCACTTGGTGCTATGAACTTTGCTTTTACCACACTTTCATTGTTTCCAATAAGTTTGGGTATGTTGTATATTCATTATCATTGAATTCTAGAAAGTCTTTAATTTCTTTCTTAATTTCTGCACTGACCCATTTTTCATTCTGTAGAGAGTTATTCAATTTCTATGAGTTTGTAGGGTTTCTATTGTTTCTGTTGTTGATGATATCCACTTTAACCCATGGTCATCTGATAAGCTAAAAGGGGTTATTTCAATTTTCTTGTATCTATTGAGATTTACTTTGTGACTGAGTATGTGGTCAACTTTGGAGAAAGTTCCATGACGTGCAGAGAAGAAGGTGAATTCATTTGTGTTTGGGTAGATTTTCTATAGATATCTGTTATGTCCACTTATAATGTCTGTTAGTGCCAGCATTTCTGTGTCTAGTTTTTAGAAGGTAACGTTGGAAGTGAAATCTAATGTTGATAAACAAGCCATAAGAAAGTTTAGGAATATTCTTACTAATAGAAGAGGCAAGCACAAAGTGCTGAGGGGTAGGCTCAGGAGTAGAGAGAAGGCCCTAGTGAGTGCTGGAGAGATGGCTCAGAGGTTAAGAGCACTGACTGCTATTCCAGAGGTCCTGAGTTCAATTCCCAGCAACAACATGGTGGCTCACAACCATCTATTATGAGATCTGGTGCCCTCTTCTGGTGTATAGGCAAACATGCAGACAGAACACTGTATATGTAATAAAAATAAGTAGATAATTTTTTCTTAAAAAAAAAGAGGGCTGGAAAGATGGCTCAGCGGTTAAGAGCACTGACTGTTCTTCCAGAGGTCCCGAGTTCAATTCCCAGCAACCACATGGTGGCTCACAACCATCTGTAATGAAATCTGGTGCCCTCTTCTGGCCTGTAGGCATACATGCAGGCAGAACACTATATACATAATAAATATACATAATAAATAAAATCTTTAAAAGAGCGAGAGCGAGAGAGAGAGAGAGAGAGAGAGAGAGAGAGAAGGCCCCAGTAACCACACAGAATGTGGTGGCATAGGGGCAAAAAAAAGGGGGGAACTGGAGCCACATCATACAGGGATCTTATAAACTACTGCAAAGCTTTGGTTTTTATTCCAAGTGCCACTAGAAAACGTTTCAGGGATTGTTGGTTGGTTGATTGTGATAATGGGAATGAAACCAGAACCTTGAAATGCCACATAAATGGTGTACCAAATAAATTCTATCCAATCCACCATGACCTTTTTTATTTTAAGAGTTTTAAAAATGTTTATGTGTATGAGTGTTTGGTCTGTATGTGTGTCTGTGTTTTTTGAGGGTTTTTTGGTTATTTTTTGTTTTTTGTTTTTAGAGGCAGGGTTTCTCTGTGGCTTTGAAGGCAGTCCTGGAACTAGCTCTTGTAGATCAGGCTGGTCTCAAACTCACAGAAATCCGCCTGCCTCTGCCTCCCGAGTGCTGGGATTGAAGGAGTGCACCACCAACGCCCAGCCCAATATACAGGGTTTTAAGCATTGATTTAATCTATACTAGAAATTAGACAGAGTGAGAAGAGTGAGTTGGGCATGGGTAGGATCAAGGAACATTGTACACATGTATGAAATTGTCAAAGAATAAGTAAAAGATATCTTAAATTTGCCAGGAGGTGAAGTTCAAAGCCAGCTTGTTATACAGAGCTAGTTCAAGGACAGCCAGGGCTAATACACAGAGAAGCCATGTTTCGAAAAATCAAGAAAAAGAAAAAGAAAGAAATTAGAAACTTTTGTGGGGGATATGCTGTAGACAAGAAGAAGATCAATCTCAGAGCTTTTGAAGGTGTGATGCAGAGAGAGAGGCTAGACAGATAGTTTAGTGATTAAGAGAACTTGCTGCTTTTGCAAAAGACCTGGGTTAAGTTCCCAGAACTCACATAAAAGTTTACAACCACCCATAATTCCAGTTCCAGTACCCACATGGACAACAGGCACTACACACATGTAAAAACAGGCAAAACATTTATACACATAAAATAAAAATAAATAAATCTTAAACCAGATGGTGGTGGCACACACCTTTAATCCCAGCACACTTGGCAGGCTTGTATCTGTGAGTTTCAGGACAGCCTGGATATCTCTCTCTCTCTCTGCATCCCGAGTGCTGGGACTAAAGGCATCTGCCACCAATGCCCGGCTCCTTAGATCCCTTTTAAAAAGAAACTGAAGGGAAAGCTGGATGTGGTATGGCACTTTGGAGGCTGAGGGAGACTAGATCAATCTCTTAGAGATCCCAACAGAGGCCTCCAGATGGGGACCGACCCAATTTAGCAACTTTGTCGCCCGCCCATTCCCGCAGGTGCATGTGGGATTGGCAGCCTGAGCGAGGGCGGAGCTTCCGGAGGATAAGGCGGGCTCTGGGCCGTAGCGATGGCGGAGGGTGGCTTGGAGGGTGGAGCAGCGGTAGACATGCAAGCAGCACACAGTTTAGGCCACACTGCAGATGGCGCCGATTCCCCGACCAGCTGCTGCTGTCCCGGTGATGCAGGCGCAGTGGCAGTTATTCCCAGTGGAGCTCACCCTGCTGCACGAGCATCGGAAGTCTCCGGTTGGAGCAAAAGCACTGTTCCTTTAACCCAAAGGCCGGGAATCCGACATCATAGATTGTATCCTACCGGACAGGGACAACTGGGTCACTTTAGGGATGCTTCAGGAGGGAAAAGGGGTAGTCTGGAGACGGGGGTGGGGTGGAGGGGAGCAGGGGGACCGGCTGATTGAGGTCTGTTAACCACGGGAGGTCTGGGCATGAGAAGATAACAGGGGGAGGGGAACCGGAGGGTGGAGGGAATGAACAGGAATTGCCCAAGCAATGTGCAAGATGTAGTCTGGGGAGCTTAGACCAGATGAGATGGTTTTAGAGGGCCAAGTAGGCGAAAACGATTCAACATGGTGCCTTTCCTGAGTCTCTACCAGTGCCCTTACAGTGCCTTTCCCGACCTCTTTGGAGGCAGAAATCGCCTGTGGGTCCCTAGCTCCTGATGCCGAACCGCACCGAGGAATCTTGGGGAAAGACCTTAAAGTCAGCGGCTGCATGCTGGAGGTGTAAGTGCTGAAAGAGTCTGGCATGCTGGGTAGGTGGCTGGACTATTCTCTACCCAAGACTGCACTTCCTTAGAGACAGCACACTAGGGTGACTTCTAAGAAGACTCTTGGTGCAGTGGACCAGTCTTTACCTGCAGGATATGGTACAGTGGGAGCCTGAGGGAAGATCCAGAAAGGTAGGAGCCAGGAGGCAGAGGCAGACAGATTTCTGTGAATTCCAGGCCAGCCAGGGCTACATCGTGAGATTCTCTCTCTTTCCAAAATAAATAAGGAAAGAAGGATAAGAATTACTATTTTAAACTTAATATTCTTTTTCCTCACTCTTAGACACTGGATCTCAGAAGACTCTCGCCTCCTCCGAATTTCCATCATGAACTTTCTTGACCAGCTCGCCCTAGTGGTGAACACCATAAAGCGCTTTGGGCCCCCAGTTTCTCGTTAAGCCTGCCTGGGAAAAGGGGCTCAGATCTGACCTTATGTCGGTTCCCTCCAAAGCAGACAATTTTCTGGAAAACATTCCAGAAATAGTACCTGCTACTTAAATGTGGGGCCTAATATTTTTTTGCCTGACTTGGTCCTCAGGCACTTAGGGGCCACTTGTTTAGTTTGGTGCTCAAATGTTGCTGAAGAAAATAAAGCTGTGCTTCTAATCTGTATTTGAGTATTTTCAACCTCAAGATTTTCTTTGTGTTGGAGGAGAGGTATTTGTTGTATAAAATAAGAGTATTCACCTAATGTTGTGAGGTCCTTGATTCAATCCTCAGCAGTGAAAAACTACATTAGTAGAAAGTAGAAGAAGACAATTACAGAAATAGAGGAAAATTAAAAACACAAGCACCCTGTCATTTGGGGCTCACTTTGGGAAACTTTTGGTATTAGAATTTTATCAATATAATAAATGTGTAGCAATATCATGAGGCCCCTCTTCTGAGGAGATATTGGCAGTTTATGGCTGCTGGGGAAATGGAGTTGTTTTTCTTCAGTAGTGTAACCACTGTTAAGTTGCTCATAATTCTGTAAATAACCCCACATCCATGATCATGCAAGCAACCCTAATTAAATTCAGTGAGGCACTAATGAAAGACATGAAAATGGAGATGTAATTGTTAAGAAGAAGGGGTTGAATAGAGGATAAGAAAGGACAATAGGGGATGGATATATTCAAAATATATACATTGTAAACATGTATGAAATTGTCAAAGAATACTTTTTTGTGTCATTATGTAACCCTGGCAGTCCTGAGACTTGCTCTGTGGACCAGGCTGGCCTCAAACTCATAGAGATCAGCCTGCCTCTGCAAGGTGTGTACCACCATAGCCCAGCTTTAAGATTTATTTTTATTGGGACTGTAGAGGTGGCTAGGTGGTTGAGAGCACTGGTTTTTCTTCCGGCAGACCTCAGTTTGACCCGAAGCACCCATATGCGCTCAAACTGTTTTTATGCCCAGGCCCAAGTCATCTAATGCCCTCTTCTGGCCTCTGTGGTCACTTCATTTATGCGGTACACAGACATACAGGCAGGCAAATCACCTATACACACAAAATGAAAAAAAATTAAAGCACTCACATGGAAGCATGATGACCTTGATTTAATCCCACAAAGTGACAGGAGGGAACCAACTCCTAAAAGTTGTCCTCTGACCTTGGGGACAGCTTGCACATGTGCATATATTACAAACACACACACACACAATAAATATAATTTTTAAGTATAACACGAGTAATAAAAACCGAGACAGATATTGGGGTTCAAGATGAAGATCAAAGAAGCAAAGCAGCCAGCAACTAGCTCTTACCTCTACCTCAGACCAAAATGGGTGACCCTGTCTCCTTGAATCCTCAGAGTGCAATGCAGACTGCACTGCTCTTCACCAAGCCTCAGACTGCAATCCCTAGGGTTCCTGTCTCCTCCGGCCTTATATTCTTCTCTGCACCCAGCCATATTATTACTGTCTCCACCTACTTAGTGCTGGGGTAAAGGTGTGTCACTCCAAGTACTGGGATCACATTTGTGTGAGCTGTTTCTCTTTTGGACTGTATCAATTTCTTGTAGCTCAGGGTGGCCTTGAACTAACAATATCCATCTACTTTTGTCTCCTGTTTCTCTCCTGCGTCCTGAGATTAAAGGTGTGTAACACCATCACTGCCTGGCTCTATGGCTGTGGCTAGCTTTGCATTTTGATCTCCAGTGGCTTTATTAAATCATAAATAATATATCACCACATAAGTATTACAATAATACAATGCAAACTTTTTGCAAGATTATCATTGCAGTTCTTACTAAGTATTTTTTCACCTAAAGTGAATTTTGACTCTTTCTAGTCAATTTGTTTTCTTTTTTGAGACAGGGTCTCATAGCTTAGTCTGGCCTCAAAATCCCCAGCTTCTTATCTTTGTCTCTACCTCCAGAATTCTGGGATCTCAGGCATTCACAATCAACCTTGGCTTATACATAAGAAACAATTTTTAAGCATTGTAGAATAGGCACATATGTGATGCAATTTAATATAATTATTGCACACTTAAAAATCATTTCATTCAGCTCAGTGGTGATGACACACACCTTTAATGCCAGCACTTGGGAGGCAGAAGCAGGCAGATCTCTGTGAGTTTGAGGCCAGCCTGATCTACAGAGCAAGTTCCAGGACAGCCTCCAAAGCAATACAGAGAAACCCTGTCTTGAAAAACAAAAACAAAACAAAAAAAAAGATTGAAAAAAACGGTTAGTTTATGAGCTATCAGTAAGATTTCTTTGAATGTTGTTGATATAACCTAGTGAATTTCACTACTGAAAATGAGTCTTTACTCACCAGGTAGGTTTCCAAAATCCTTAGCACTGCTAATATTCTCCCCCCAAAAAAACTTTGTTTATGTAACAAATAACCCAGAAACAAAGCATAGATTTTATAGCTTCTCCACCTATCCAGGAAAAGTGCCTGACAACTGGCATTTGTAGGTTGACATCAACTCCCCATAAAATATATGTCCTGAAACTTGGCTACACTCAGCCTAGTGGTTAATTTGTAGATTATGTGGTGATATATTATTTGTACAAATAAAGCTTGTCTGAAGATCAGAGGGTGGAGTTTGACTCTAGCTAACCATAAGAGGTAAGGAGGTCTGTACAGGCAGACAGGAAGTGAGATGGCTGGGCGGAAAGAGGAATATAGGCAGGAGGAAACAGGAACTCACTCTCTTTTCTGCTGGGAAGCTAATGAGGAAAAGTTGGCTTTGGCTTGCCTTCTCTCTGATCTCTCAGCATTTCTCCCTTTATCTGACTCCAGACTTTTATTAGAACTCATGTTACATATACCAAGTTTGACTCAGTCTTTTCCTATCACTGTGGAAACTCCTTCCCAGAGCAATTAAAGAGCCTAATACCTATTGTAAGAAATTACACCACCCTGGATGATAGAAGAGCTACAGAAGAGAGAACAAAAGAGTCAGAAAAAAATCACAAAGTAAGTATACTAGCAAACTTCTATAAATGAGCAGAGACAAAAATTAAAAGTATGAATAAATGATGTGTATCATTGAAGGTCTGGTAGACACAGGTGCAGACATAATAATTATATCAAAAGAATCTTGTCATCCAAATTGGCCTCTTCAGAAGGTAAATGTTCAACTTTTAGGGATTGGAACTTTATCTCAAGTAAAACAAAGAGCAAGAGCAAGATGACGCAAATGTATAGGGCCAGAAGGACAGAGAGGAATACTGCAATGAATTTGTGGGGATGTAATTTGTTACAGCAAGGAAATCCTCAGATAAACATTCCCCCAATCATAGAAACAAGCCATAAATAAATGTATGGTTCTGGAAATTTTATAGGAAGGTATTATTAAGAACAATCACCAACCATTCAGGTTGTGCAAGAATAGGACGCAACAGCTGCTAATCTTCCATAGGCACCAACAGCCCTACCTTTATAATGACTAACAGACAAACCTGTTTGAGTTGTGCAATGCCTTTAACAACAGAGAAACTGCAGTCTTTAGAAGAGGTGATACAGGAGCAACTAAATGCTCAGCATATTGAGGAACCAACCAACCCTTGGAATTCTCTTTTATTTGTTATTAAAAAGAAATCTGGAAAATGGAGAATGGTAACAGATTTAAGACCTGTTAATAAGGTAATACGGCAAACAGGCTCTCTACAGTCTGGAATTCCTTTGCCTTCTCTATTGCCTAAAGGATGGCCTCTCATAGTTATTCATTTAAAAGATCGTTTCTTTAGTATACCATTACAAGAAAAGTACTGAGAAAAACTCGCCTTCACACTGCCTACTTACAATAATTCTCAGTCCACTAAAAGATAACAGTGGAAGGCTCTCCCACAGGGAATGTTAAATAGCCCCACCCTGTGCCAATATTTTGTGTGGCAGCCTTTGGAAATAATACATAAGTAATTTCTTCAATCTATAGTATACCATTACATGGATGACATTTTATCTTATTCAAATGTAGATAATTTAAAAGAATGTTTCAAGAAGTAAAGAAAAATTTGCCTTGTTGTGGATCATAAATTGCACATGAAAAATGCAAAGGGGAGATTCTATTAATTATTTAGGCTATAAAATAAGTTTACAAAAAAATTAACCCCAAAAGGTGCAAATTAGGAAAGATCATTTGCAGTCTCTTAATGGCTTTCAAAGATTGCAAAGAGACATTTCCCATCTGTGGCACATTATTAGGATAAAATCTGATTAACTGGTTAATTTAAACAAAACTTTAGATGTTGACAAGGACTTAACAGCTGAAGCTGAGAGAAAATTGGCTTTGGTGGAAGAGAAATTACAGATTGCACATGTGGATGTGTAGACCTGAAGCTTAACTGCATTGTAGTCATATTACCCTCTAAGCATTCCCCTATAGGAGTTTTAATGTAGAGGGAAGATATTATCATAGAATGGATCTTTTTACCACATAAACTGAGCAAAAAGTTAAAAACTTAGGTGGAAAAGATCTCTGAGTAGTTGATTCGAAAAGGAAAATTGAGACTTCATCAACTAGCAAGAATCAACCCAGCAGAAATTATAGTACATTTTACTAATGATGAAATTGATAAATTATGAGTAGAAAGTGAACCTGGGAAAATCGATGTTGTTAATTTTTTGGAAGAGATTAACAACAAATATCCCAAAAGCAAGAAAATTCAACTTATAAAGAGAACTGACTGGATCCTTCCTTGCATTGTACGGAAAACACCAATAACTGGAGCTCCTACATTCTGTGCTAATGCAAATAAATAAGGAAAGGCAGCTTATAAATCAGAAAATTTAAGTAAAGTGGATCTAAGTCCTTATAATTCTGTCCAAAAGTAAGAATTATATCTATTCTCATGGTGTTAATGGATCATAAAGAACCTCTCAACATAGTTACTGATTCACAATATGCAGAAAGAGTTGTTTTTGCATATTGAAACTGCTGAATTTATACCAGACAATACAGAACTGACATTATTATTTAATCAGGAACAGGAATCATCCATATATATCATATGTCACACATCCAATCCCATGGGAGTCACGCCCTTTAGCACAAGGTGATGATCAAATTGATCAACTGTTGATAGGAAATGTGCTAAAGGCCTCAGAATTTCATTAAAAACACCATGTCAATAACAAAGATTTGAAAAAAGACTTTTCCATCACTTGGCAACAAGTCAAGAAAATTATAAGGAAATGTTCTGCTTGTTCTTTATACAACCAAACTCCACTACAGCAGGAAGTAACCCAAAGGGTATTCAAATGAATAAAAATCTGGCAGATGGATGTGTTCCATTTTATAGAATTTGGAAAATTAAAATATGTACACCAAAACATTGATACCTATTCAGGTTTTCAATGGGCAACTGAATTTGAGTTTGGAAAAGGCTGATTTGGTAATTGCTGGAAGTTATGGCCATCATGGGTATACCTACAAAAATGAAGACAGATAATGCTCCAGTATATATCTCTAAGAAAATTAAACAGTTTTTTTCTCGTTATAATATAAAGCATATTACAGGTATATCCTACCGGGCAAACAGTTACAGAAAAGACCAAATCCAACTCTAAAGGATATGCTAAATAAACAGAAAGGGATGATAAAGACCCCCCCCCCAGAAACAGATCACATAGTGCTTTATTAACTTTGAATTTTCTGAATGCTTATGAGAAAAGGAACAACAGATGCAGAAAGACATTGGCTAACAGAAAAAATAATGGAATTAAATCAGCCGGTATACTTCAAAAATGTGTTGACATCTGAAAGGAAACCGGGACATGTGTTACATTGGGGAAGAAGTTTTGCTTTTGTTTCCACAGGTGAAGAAAATCTATGGATACCATCAAAATTGATAAAGATTTGATCTGAACAAGGCACTTCTTAATTAGAAGAGACGATAGTTCATCAAGCAGCATGGCCATTTAATCTAAACTAAGCTATAAAATTAATAAATGCTTTTCATTTGATCAGATATAACTTGCCAAAGGAGAACCTCCTCAAAAATTTAGGGTTGGGGAAGGGCTTTATTTTTGTCTTTTCATGAGAATAAAGGTATCCGGCTAAAGAATCTGGGGATCACTGGATAAATGAGACATCTGAAAAAAAAAAACGGACAAATCATCCAGAAAAAATTGCCCCAAGAAAAATAATAAATTGGCCTACTGGTTTATCACATTTCCAATAGAATAAAATTTTATAAATCTTCCCAAATGTTTGTTTCTGTTTTTTTCTACAGACATATAATGTAAATGATCTTTTTGTAGTCCCAGTCCAATTAAAGATTAAAGCTGGCTTTGGAGTTGGAGTGTGGCTCTCTCCTTCTCAAAACCCAAGTTTGCTTGTTAAAGTAAAATAAAAAATCTGTCTCATGTCAGAAGAGCCACCTGATATGGAACAGAAGAAAAACAAAAATTAAGGGACTATTTGATGGGGGCTGTCCTTCTGTATATGTTTCTCTTACTGGTTGATGAATAAAACACTGGCCAATGAGGCAGGAAAATAGGTGGGAACAGAAGATGAGGAGAATTCTGGGAAAGCTAGGCAAAAGGAGCCCACCAAAAAGAGTCGCAATGTAGAGCACAAAGGAGTAGCAGGTCCAGACCCTTCTCGGGTAAGATAAGACCATGTGGAAACACATAGATTTATAGAAATAGGTTAATAATTAAGACAGAGCTAGCCAATAAGAAGCCCAGTCAACAGTTTTATCACTAATATAGTGTCCTGTGTTTCTTTGGGGCTGAGAAGGGCGGTGGAACCTGATGGTACACGATGACTTCAGCAACACTATTTTATTGCCATTAATCTCATAATCCGTTGGTTCTATTTTGAGTCTTTAAAGCTTTACCTGAGATATAAATATTATCTAAAAATTAGATTTATATATATATATATATATATATTAAAGTTTTTGTCATGATATTAATAGTTGTATAGAGTACTAACCAATTTTAGAAAAAAAAAAGGCTTCATGTACCTTCCTGTACATGATTTCAGGTTTGAGTCTCTAGCAGTTTTCTACAGTGAACCATGACCATGCCTAACTGCAACCTTTGAAATCTCCCAAAGGAGGATGGAGCCCCACAATGACAATCCCACCAGAACTATGATAACACCATTAAGCTGAACAACTCCAACTAAAAATTGGATTTGGACTAAAAGCTGCTCAGAACAATTTTGAGGTTACCTGCTGAGATGATCCAGCCTCACAGACACTGCTCAGAACAATTTCAAGGTGGCCAGGTGAGGTGATCCAGCATCACACACTACTTTAGCCAGGACTTGAGACTAGCCCTGCACTTTCCCATCACACAGGGACTGAACAACAAATGATACAGCTTGACAGTTAACCCAATTTTTCTTTTCAGTATCCCCTAAAGATGCCGTTGCCCCCAGACAGCAAGAAGTAAATTTAAGAACATGATGCCCATATTCCCAAAAGGTGGGGTGGCTGGTTTTTGGTCATTCAATAGATTATGGATATCTGTCATTGTTTAAGGGAATTGGTTACAAGTTGTTACTGGTAATGGTTAGGAAAAAAAGCAAAACAAAGGAGATTAGATTCAGGGCTCTTGTTTTGAAAAAAATGGGAGGATACATATATAAGACAGAAAGGTAGATTATTGAATCTACTTCTAAAAAGCAACAACTAATTTTATATTGGATTGGACTTTTGTATATTGTGTACAAATACTGTATATTGATACAAATTTGAAATTAATTGGTTAAAACACACTGTACATACATTTCTAATATTGTTCAAGATATTGTACCTATATAGCTCATTTAACAATGTAATGAAAATTTCTAGTCTTTGAAAGTTATTATTATCAACTATATAGGATAATAAGATAATGTAGATTAGCAATTAGTCAGCTATTACAACCAAACTTGTAGTCATATTAGACAATGTCTTCAAGGTCAAACAGAGATATATTTTAGATAGACAGGTCATCTTGAAACATTTCAGAAATCTACAGAATATGGCATTTAAAATGTTTTAATAACAGAATTTTTAATGACAATAAGACATGTCTGCTCCTGGGAACACCAATCTACTTCAGAGAAGATGATGGGCATCAAAGAAACTCCACATGGAGTTTGCTTTCTTTGTATCAAAGGGCAAGGAAGTTCCCTTGCCTTGACTGATGACCGTATGCTGTCCAAATTGGACATACAGGACACAAAATAGAGTGATTGCAAAACCTTACCAAGACAAGGTGGGACAGTTCTTCAGAAAATCCTACTTCACAGAAATGTTTGTCAGATATGCTAGACCTATTGGCTGAAGATGGATGCCCCAATGTTGCAGAGGAACCTTGGGTGACTGTTCAGGCAGCCACATATTTTTTTCATTTCTCACATTTTTGTGGAAGTCACTTGCTCTCACTTCCTGCTTAGTATTATTTCCTTCTCGGGTCTCTGAGGGAATTGAAGACTAGTTAGTGTAGTTATAGTTTTCCTTGTTTACCATACTCAGAAAAGAAATACACTAAAGATATGTAAAGTGTAAAAGATTGAGACATTTAAAGATAATTTGATAACGCAAATTAGAATAGAAAGTAAATTATGTACAAGACTTTGGACTCGCCAAGATAGGATAATGAAGTATTTTCTCTGAATTTGTCAAATGCAAATGGACTAGACATTGTTGATGCACTTATTGCCTGAATATATTGTATAGTTATTGTACTTATTGTATATAGTTTTTCTTATATTAGTTATAACTATTTTTAGACAAAAAGGGGGATATGTGGTGATATCTTGTTTGTACAAATATGTAACACAAGTTCTAATAGGCCTTAATAATACATGCTGAGAGATCAGAGAGAAAGCAAACCAAAGTCACCTTTAACTCTTTAGCTTCCCAGCAGAAGAGACCGAGTTCCTGTTTCCTCCTGTCTATATTCCTCTCTCAACCCAGCCATCTCACTTCCTATCTGTCTGCACAGACCTCCAGACGTCTATGGTTAGCTGCTGGCTAGCTCTACCCTCTGATCTTCAATCAAGCTTCATTTGTACAAACAAGATATCACCACAGATACCATTAGATATTTCACTATAGGTTATCATGTTCCTCAGAATAAAGGCAGTTGTGCCTCTTCCTTTCTACTCTGAATGACTAATGATTTATTTTCTTCTATCTGAGGTAAGTTTTCCTCTTGTTTGTATCCCTTGGAAAGCATGTGAGCCTTCTGTATGTTACTTTGAGTGTGTGCTGCATGGAACAGAGCAACTCTGTGTATAGAAATAGGTTTTCCTCACTATTGAGGCATGACTCTTCTAATCCTGCCGCTGCCTCTCAAAAAAAGAGGCAACTACTAGTCCCTGTCTTGCTTTCAGTGCTGTGCGGTTATCACAGGGGCAGATACTTTTCTCAGGCCTCATCACCTCCCTCACACACTTGTGCTCCCATGTCCTGTGGAACTTTCAACTGGAATCCATTAGGTGCCTCTCGGGTTCTGTCCTTCTGCTTGCCTTTTCTTCAGTGTTCTGCCCTGAAATTAAAAGCCGTTCCAAGTTCCTACTCAGGGTCTCATCTGCTAAAGTTGGTGTCATTTATTTATCTGATGGGCTCTGTTATTAAAGCATTCTCTCCAATCTCTTTTCTTTTGGTTTTTCGAGACAGGGTTTCTCTGTGGCTTTGGAGGCTGTCCTGGAACGCACTCTGTAGACCAGGCTGGTCTCGAACTCACAGAGATCCACCTGCCTCCTGAGTGCTGGGATTAAAGACATGCACCACCACTGCCCGGCTTTCATCTCTTTTTCTTAATCTTTATTTTGGAAACAGGAGCTGGAGAAATGAATGTAAGTCCCTATTACTGAAGACATCATGTTTCAGACACAAGATTTAATTTTTTTTAAAAAAAAATTATGTGTGTGTCCTGAGTTTGTGCATGTGAGTGCAAGTGCCCCTGGGTGCCAGAAGAGGGTATCAGATCCCCTGGAGCTGCAGCTAAGAGTTCTCTGCTATTGGGCGTTGGTGGTGCATGCCTTTAATCCCAGCACTTGGGGGGCAGAGGTAGGTGGATCTCTGTGAGTTCGAGGCCAGCCTGGTCTCCAGAGCGAGTGCCAGGATAGGCTCCAAAGCTACACAGAGAAACCCTGTCTTGAAAAACAAAAAAAAAAAAGTTCTCTGCTATGGATGCAGGGAACTAAACTCTAGTTGTCTGGGAAAACAGCAGTATGTGCCCTTACCAACTGAGCCATCTCTTCTGCCTCCCAAACAAGGCACTTATAGTATTTTAAATTAATTGAGAATGTCATATAATGTATTGTAGTTGTTCACCCCCACTCCTCTCTTAACTCCTCCCAGATCCACTACTGCTTCCTTAACCCCCTCCCCAAATCTGTGTCCTCATCTGTTGTTTTGTTTTTCAAGACAGGGTTTTTCGAAATAGCCCTGGCAGTCCTGGAACTCGCTCTGGAGACCAGGCTGACCTCAAACTCAGAGAGCTACCTGCCTCTGCCTCCCAAATGCTGGGACTAAAGGCATGAGCCACCACCAACTGGCCCATGTCCTCTTTTTCAAAATAAATCAAGTCCAATTTGTGCGGCCCATGTACTCCTGGGTGTGGGGCCATCCACTGGGACATGGTTGACCTGTAAAGGGCCATATCCTTAAAAAAACTAATTTTTCCTTCTCCAAGAAACCATCCACTGTTAAAAGCTCCCCAGTTATAGATGGGACCTCATTAACCTCTCCTCCTCAACACTAGACTGTTGATTACCTTGATCTTGTACAGGTCTTATGAGGCAGCCACAGCTGCAAAACAAGGCATTCTTTAACTTCTAGACAAAAAAGAGAATCACACAAGCCAGGTGTGGTGTTCCTCTTGTTGTTTGAGATAATTCATGTGGCCCACACTGGCCTGGAGTTTAGTATGTAGCTGAAGCTGCCCATGAATTCCTGCTGACACCTCTGAAGTACTAGGAGTAAGCTACCCTGTTTTATTTTTCACATGTGTATTATATGCATGATGCAGTGTCTATGGATGAACCTGTTGTATATGTGTGGAGGCCTGAGGTTGATGTTGAGAATCTTTTTTCTATCACTCTCGAGCACCTTATTCAATAAGGCAGGGTTTTTTTTTTTTTTTTCGGTTGAACCCAGAGCTTGTCTATGTGACTAGCATGGTTATCCAGCTTGTCCCAGGATACCCTTGCCTCTGCTTTCTGAGCGCTGTTAATTACTGTCCAGACTCCAATCCTCAAGTTTGTGTGACAAAGCTTTTAACCACTGAGCTATCTCCTCAAACTCAAGTTATCCTTTTTTAAAAAATTGTACAATTATCTTCACCACATATACATCATCTAAAAAGTGATGGGAGTAATTCACACACAGGTAGGTCCACCACAGTTATAGTCCTATTAATTGCCACATCTTCAGAATTTGGGGTATAAGTGAAGCCACTGAAAGTTTTTCTTTTAAATTAGTTTCATTTTATTTTTTGTGTATGAGTGCTTTGCCTGCAAAAATACAGCATGCATGGTTGGTGCCTGAGGAGGCCAGAAGAGGGCATCAGACCTCCTAGAACTAGAGTTACAAAGAATTGTAAGTCACTATGTGGGTGCTAGGAATTGAACCTAGATCCTGTGGAAGAGGAACTGGTGATCTTAACCACCCAGCCATCTCTCCAGTCCCCACTGAAGAATTTTTTTAACACAGTGGGGACATGTCCCTTATTTCTTAACAGCATCTCTTTGTCTCCAACTAACAATGTGCTAAAAGGGCAAGGCAGAAGCAGGGAGATGGACACAACTGAGTAGAGACAGTGGATGCAAGGAGAAGGAAGCAGACTTATTCAGTCTTGAAGCTAGGGCCACCAAGATTGCCTAATGGACTACCCATGGCTATGATCTTCCTCAAATCATAAGAAATCCTACAAAGAGTTATTATTTCCTCCCACAGTCAAGCTTATCCACAGCCCAATGGTCTACCCACTTGCGCCAAAGACAAAGACATGCACTGACCCCATTTCCCAACATTTAATTAGGAAAAAATTACAACAAAGAAAAACTCATGCAACGAAAGAAGAGTGTGGTGGGGTCTGGGACTATCAGACAGGGCCATATTCCTCAGAGGAGGCAGGAGGAGACACAAAACAGTAAGGCACTGCCACCTTGTCCCCTAGAGATGGGCACATAATGGGGCAGCTGAGGCTCAGGGGGTTCAGGGCAAATGCCTACAACACTGAGGAAGTTTGGCAGTACGGACACGAGGAATGTCCCAGAGGTCCAGGCCCACATCAGGCCCAAGCACAACCTGGTTATAGTTGTCTCAGAGACAACAGGCCCCATGAAAATGTGGTCTGACACCTGAAACATCTGAAGAGGGACACTGGCCAGGCCCAGCCAATCTGAGGGCAGCTTCAGATGTATAATCCAACCCCAAATGCTGCTGGTACTGAGGCTCTCTTAGTACAAGTGGGGCCTGACATGGCAAAGGTGAGATGCCAGATACTAAACCAAGGCTGGCAATGTCATAAAGGAAGCAGGGCCCACATCAACCAAGGACGCAGGTCTGTGAGGCTAGCAATATTCCATGGGGCATGTATATTTACATATGAAAGTTAAGGTGGTTAGGTTAATAAATAGGTGTGTAGGGTGTACAGAGCTAAGAGGGCAAAGACTTTCTTGACATGGAAACACAAGGGCAAGAGGGTGGGGGTATTGCTGCTGCTGGTGAGGGAGCTTGGTCCTGTCACCCCCTCCCCCTGCAGGACCCAAAGCAAGGCACTAACGAAGAGGGCCCAGGTGTGATGGGGGCATCTTGGCCTGGTAACCTCCCCAACAACACCAGATCTGGGTCTCAGCCCTGGAGACTCAGGCTACAGCCAGCCACTCCCTGGATGGGAGGATGGCTCAGAAGTGAGAAGCCCCCTCCTCACCATCTCCCCACTCAGCTGCTGCTGGACACCAGGCTGATGATCTGTTCCAGCTTCTGCCGAAACTTGTGCTTCCGACAAGAGGCATCTCGGTCCAGTGAGGTAAGGATCTAGGAGATGAAGATCAATTGGAACAGGCTCCAAGGCAGGGCTCCACTTCTGCACAAAGCCCTTGCTTCCCAGATGGGCTCTTCCCTCCCACAGGCTTCAGTGTGTGTGCCCAGCTCAAGCTCCAAACCTCTAATCTCTCAGCAAAACCACCTACTTATCTTGACTCCTAATATCATCCCCAAGCACAGAGCTTTCTCTTCTATCATGGCTTCTTTGGAGAGTGGGCCATACTTGCTGTTACCAATTCCTGTTCCCTCCTAACTGAAACTCCAACATCTTCTTGGCAAATCTGTCCACTCCATCCTCCTTGATCCATGCAGGGATCTGGCTCAGGATACAGGGTTGACTCTGCCAGCCACTTCTGGATTCCCTCCCAGTCCTCTTCTAGTTCAACTTTTCCTGTTTGACTTGTGAGGGGTTCAGAGTACCAGATCTCTCTCTAAGGCCCCTTGATCTCTCTTGGTGAACCTCTTTTTTTTTCTTGAGACAGTATCTATGTATCTTTGAGTGTTCTGGAAGTCACTTTGTAGACCAGGTTAGCCTTGAACCACAGTGAACTGGCTGTCTCTGCCTGCTAAGTGCTGGAACTAAAAGTTCCATGAGTGGCCAGGGCTTAATCTTTTTTTTTTTTGGTTTTTCGAGACAGGGTTTCTCTGTGTAGCTTTGGAGCCTGTCCTGGCACTTGCTCTGGAGACCAGGCTGGCCTCGAACTCACAGAGATCCGCCTGCCTCTGCCTCCCGAGTGCTGGGATTAAAGGCGTGAGCCACCAACTCCTGACTGGGCTTAATCTTTAATACATCTGTGCATGCATGCACATCTGCATTTGTCTGTGTACACATGTGCATGTGAGTACACATGCATGTGTGTGGAGTCCAGAGGTCAATACCTGGTATCTTTTTTCTATCATTCTCTACCTTTTTAAAAATGTGTATGAGTGGGGCTGGAGAGATGGGTGAGGTTAAGAGCACCGACTGCTCTTCCAGAGGTCCTGAGTTCAATTCCCAGCAACCACATGGTGGCTCACAACCATCCGTTATGAGATCTGGTGCCCTCTTCTGGTGTGTAGATATACATGGAAGCAGAATGTTGTATGCATAATAAATAAATAAATAAAATCTTCCACAGAAGCCAGGGGAAGAGACCAGATCCCCTGGAACTGGAGCTAGAGGGCTGTGAGTTGTCATGTGGGTGCTGGGAATCAAACTTGGATCATCTGGAAGAACAGAAAGTGCTCTTAACTGCTGAGCCATCTCTCCAGCCCATCTACCTTATTTTTTGAAATAGGGTCTATCATTGAACATAGAACTCACTGATTGGCTAGACTGGCTGACTAAGGAGCTGTGGGGATCTGCCTATCTCCTCCAGTACCATCTCCAGTGCTGGGATTATAGAAACATGCCACCTTATCCAATATTTTTACATGGGTGCTTAGAATCCAAATTCTGGTCCTCATGCTTTCATAGAAGGTACTCAATCAACTGAGCCATTTTCCCCAACCCCTGGCTCAGGGCTTTACGTTCCATCTATGGTTTCCAAAAGTGTACTTCATCCAAAGACTTCCCCTGAATCTATACTCCTATACCTGGCATAATTGTAATTTTGAGTCTAGTTAGCAGGAGAATGATAATTGGACTCAATCTTCCCAGTCTGATGCAATCAACTTTTACACCATCACTGATACCTATCCCAAGATGCTCTATGTTCCCTCAGGGCTTTAGCACTTTCCATGGATTACTTGAGTGGTTCTGAAGATTCTTGGTTTTTGTTCCCTGGGCCCCACAAAGCTGTTCCATCTACAGTCTTTCCTGTGGTTTATAGTATTACTGTTTTTATAGCAGTGAACTTCATCCTGTCAGTTGCTTAGGCTGAAGAAGTCCCACAGTGATCCTTGATTTCAGCTTGTGACCAACATCCAGTTATTCAGAAGAACATGAATCCAGGCCTCCACAGCCTTATGTGTTCCTCTGTCTGCTGGCATCTCCAACCACAAAATCCACAGGCCCTGGTAATAGCTAGATGCACCTACTTTCAGGTCCCATTGTTAGTATTCAGGCATCTGTATTGGCCTGTCCTTGGGTTCTGACAGGATATGCTCTCAACTGCAGCCACTAAGAGCACCACCTGTGCACATTCACTATGTTCCCTTTTAAAGGGGTCCTGCCTGGCCGGGCGGTGGTGGCACATGCCTTTAATCCCAGCACTCAGGAGGCAGGGGCAGGAGGATCTCTGTGAGTTCGAGACCAGCCTGCTCTACAAGAGCAAGTTCCAGGACAGCCTCCAAAGCTACACAGAGAAACCCTGTCTCGAAAAACCAAAAAAAAAAGAACAAAGGGGGCCCTGCCCACCTCCCATCCTTCTCTTTCTCTCCCTATTTTAGTGTGTTCTTTCTCCTCCCCTCTCTCTCTCTCTGCTTCTCTGTCTCTCCTTCTCTCTCCCCCCTCTCTCTGCCTTTCTTTTCTCTTCTGCCACTCCTGTCCCCAGAGGTCAGTCTCCCCTATCCCCTGCTTTTCCCTTTTACTTTCCCCCAATTAAAAAAACCTCTACCCAAGCTCTGTCCCATGGCATCTTTCTCTCGAATGTCGCTTTTTTAAAAATTACAACACCCACCCCATACCCCTTGGCCCACCTCTTCTGATTTTCCAATCTTTTAACTCTTATTCAGTGGGAACTCTATACTCCAGCTAATGGTTTCTCTCCTGTATTCCTTAAATCCCAGCATCTAGGGAAATTATTACCTGTGCTGGTCCTAGGCAAGGGATGGAATGTAGACAAGATACAAGATAGATTCTGTGTCCCAACTTGCTCAAATCCTTGAGGCATTCCTCAATCCATCAACCTCCATGCCTTTGCCCCTAATTGCATCATCAGAACTATGTAACTGGGGGTATGTAAGGTGCATCAACATACCTCCTGACGGTACTTGGTAACGTAGAAGTAGAGCTCGCTGAGTGCACTTAGGACATTGAAGTCATTGGCATGGAGGCGGGACTGTTCCACTAGGTAGGCGTCCATGTCCTGGTCACTGATTGATGCCATCTTTGAGATATCTCGGTAGTACCTGTAGAGACCCTGGGTGAGTCAATCCTGCACATATTAGAAAAGCCAAAACTCATGTCATCAGTGTTTGGCCAGCCTTAGACAGGCCGTTTAGGCAGCCAGTTCCAGCCTGCCACCATGCCCACACAGCAGTCTCACAAGGCCCACCTCTCCACCCAACTCTTGTAATTAGGGATGTCCTTGGCATAGAGCAGCTTGTTGGAAGGGGAGTCCTTGCCCAGACGGTGCTCTGATGTAGAACAGGAGTCCATGAAGGTCTGGGCCACCACTGACAAACAGGCATCCGTGATGCTATTCTTGTGGATGTCAAACACAAACTGCGGGTTCTTGATCACATTTACCCAGAAACGCAGAGGTAAGCTGTACAGAGGGACATACATTTGAGACTCCCAAGTGGCCCTATGGGTCCCCCTTTCTCCACTGCCTTCCTTTATACCTTGTTACTGTCTAGCCAGCTCATGTCTTCTCCTGAGGTAACAGGAAGGACACATTTAGGGTAAATGGCTTTTTATTTAATATTCTGCTGGACTCAGGCAATGAGAAATAAGAACAGATGGCTTTCTGTCCTCAACCTCCATCCCTGAAGTTTCCACTGTCTCTACCTGTGCCAAGCCATCAATATCTCTACCCTGTTTAGTGCCCTGGAGAAAAATGGCCAATCCCAGTGCTAGACTAGCACTTCCCATATGCACAACCCAGCAGTACCCACCTTCTATATACTCATATTCAGTTCCAGGCCAAGTCCCATCTCTCCTGCCTGAAAGGCTATTCTGCTGTCATTCAACCTGCCTCTATGGGCCTTAGAGTTTGGCTAAGTCTAGCCTCTTCCTCCTACCCATCCTCAAAAGGGCGAACAGCAGCCAGGAACCCATAAGTACCAGTTGCTTTTCCAGGTATGGCGAACATCAGGGTCACTGATCTGGCGCTGGTCAGCCTGTTCATCCAGGAAGTCAAACATGTATTTGATAGCCAAGGGTAAAGCTGAGCCCCGGTGGGCAGTACTGAACACAGTTTCAAATAGGTCATCCACAAACTTCTGCAACGTGCCCTACGAGTGACAATAAGGCAACTGTGTCACAAAGTTCCCCAAATATGACAGACAGGGGCAAAAAAGCTCAGTAAAGAACTCCCCCTGAAGGCCAGCATTCCTAAAATGGACCTGCTCTTGACCTCAGGCCTAGAGGTACTACTGCAAAGGCCCTGAGAAAGTAGCCCCTGCCTGGTAAAACCAGCTCAACTCATGGCTAAGACTGGGCTAGAAGGTGTTTATGCAGGTACCAAGGGAGCCTGGGGCAGGCCCACACCTTGGTGGCCAGCAGCCTTGTCAGATATATTTCTGAGACCATCTTGCTGCCACGGTCTCCCTCTCGGTGATCAGCATGGTCGTGGTTCTTCACCAGATGCCACAGCTTGGTGCCCGCCTCCTGGTCAGGTGTGAGCATAGGTGCTCGGGAACGGAGGCTATCCGGGCTGCTGGCAGCACGGAGCAAGCTCTCTAGGGCAGAGGACAGATGTGACCCTTAGGCCCTGGCCATTATCCACCCTCTTGCTCCATTCTCCTCCAAGAGCCCAGGAACCTTTGTGAAACCCATCTATTCTTGCCACCCCTCCCTACTAGGTGCTACAGAACTGGAGACTACCCAGAGGCCCAAAATAATGAAGGTGTTTCCAGATGGATCAAGACAGCTACTTGGGGCTTCCTAACATGACTTATACAACCTTAATTAAAGGGCACAGGGCCAACAGAGGCCACCATGATGAGGATACCTACCATAACGACTGAGTGAACGGGTAAAGGTGAAAGAGTTGGCCATGTTATAAGCAGACACTTGTTTGGGCACCAGTGCTACTAAGGAACCATCTGTCACCTGGAGGTCCAAAGACAAAGAGGCAGTGCAGGAAGTCAAGGGGCCACCACTCATCTAGACTCTTAATGTATATATGTATAGTGGCAACCAAGGCCCTATGAGGAGGGCTTATGAATATAGGGATAACGACTGGGAGCAGACCTGGCTACTGCTCGTAGGTGGACCTGGGGGTGAATAGGCTCCCAGTTCCTCACCTGGTAGTGGGCCAGTGAGTTGACTCTCTTCCAGTCACACTCTATCTTTGTAGTGACATCCTCATCTTGAAGGATGATGCGGGCCATGCGGCCCTGGCGCCATTCTGCAGGTTACAGTAGCTCTTAGGGACATTTACTTCACAAGACCTTAGGCCCACTTCTCTTAAGGAACAGAGCCCAGATATAGAGTATGAGAGTCCCCTGGGAAGGATTGGCAGGTGTGGGTTGGGAGAAAAGGAAGAGACCTTACCCAAGTCCATGTCCTCAGCTTTGGGGCGCTGAGAGTATGGGATACCCTTGTACACAGTATCCAACAGCTTGTCTTTGGCTTGGGTGATGCTGTCACAGTTGAGAACCTTCACAGGGACCTGAGCATTGCCCTCGCTCTCCGGGCACACACAATGAAGAGTCTAAGAGTGAAGGAACCCCAGCATCAATCCTGAGCAAGACTCCTCCACCCCATCTCCTGCTCACACTGCCCCATGCTCACCAGAGTCTTATAGTCAATTTGCTGCCGGATGAGCTTGTCCTCACTTAAGGAGTACCGGGCCTCTCCTGTTATGGCATCAATGGGACCTTTCTCCATCTGTTGCTTGATGGCACAGTACAGCAGGAAAAGTGGCTCGCCGGCACATTCCTGCACCCAGGGTCAAGGGCATAGCTGGCTGCCTGGCTGGCTTATCAATTAACTGCACCACCCCTGAACATTCCTCCCCTGCTGCCCAGTCCCCCAGCACACCTTCAGGAACTTATGTAGCAGGAATGTGAACCAGTTGGTGAGCATCTTCTCAGCCACTGATTCTGTCCTGTGGCAAGAGATAGGTCCTAAGGCCCTGGCCTGCTAAGGGTGGGGATTGAACAAATGGAGGGGCTGGAAATAGGAAATGGAAGAGTAGACTGGGGGAGAGGCCAGACAAGACAGTTACATACCTGCGCAATAGCAGCTTTGGGTGGTTCTTGCTCTCAAGGTTTTTTTCTATGAGGTCGGCTAGCAGTTGCTTGAGCAGCCCGGTGGCATAGTCAAGCCGACTCTGCAGGGCCACCATGGTGAGTGATGCTACAGTGCCACGGTCACGCATGGAAAAGCTGCTCTGGGCTTCCAAAGTGTGGATGAAGGTGAGCAGGAAGGCACGGCTGTGCAGCAGCTGCCCAAATAGGCGCAGGGCCTTCTCCACATTGGGGGGAGTCTGTGGGGACCAGAGAGTCTTAGAATGTAAGTAGTGGTAGCTCTGGGGGAAATAGAACATGGACTGGCTACGGGGGGGGGCTCACATCCAGTTCCTTGAGCACTGGGTGGGCCTCAATGCCAGGGAAAAGCACGCGCACAGCATAGGTCCGATAGTCCAAGAAAGGGATCTGCACACCATCCATGTGGTTTGTCAGTTCATTGATATCTGTCTGCAGCTCAGCAAAAGCTGGGGGAAATTAGGGTGAATAAGTTGAGCAACAGGCAAGGAAGTCACACAGCTCTCACATACTGTGATACACTCCTGGCTTTAGGCACCTTCTTTGCACTCCAAGGCCACACGAGACTCCAAGTTGTCCATCTGGAGCTGGAGCCGCTTGAGTGTTCGGTCTGCATCTTGAGTCTTTCGCTTGTAGGCGATCAGCACAGCAGTGATGGCCAGCAGCAAGAGTCCACCCCCTGCTGCCAGTCCCACCATAGCCGGTAAGGTCAGTGCCTGATCAGCAGTGATGTGCAGGGTACCCAACCAAAACTCCAGGCCACCTACCAGCACCTGTAAGTGTAGGCTCAAGGTGAACCAACTCTCATGCACACCCAAGGCTGCCCTGGTGGCCTCCCAAGCCTATACGTACCATGACAGACTGCCGGCCTGTCTGGGTAGGGGAATCACACAGAAGTTGAGTATCTGAGACAGTTAGTGCACACGGCTGTCCTCCAATCAGCACTGTATAGTTGAGGCGGGAGCTGCCAGCTGCAGCAGGGATCAAGTTCTTGCCCTAGCAATGGATAATCCACACAGAAACGGTCAAGTTTTCCAGCTCTCTGCTCCTCCCCTCCTTTCTACCCTCTATCCCTGTCCCCAGTACCTTCAATACAACATGTGAGCCAGGTTTGACATCTAGTACACCAGATGGCCCAATTGGTTCAAAGCTGGGATCGGGGTAGTAGGTGAAGGAAGAGCGGTTGAAGGAGCGGGCTGTTTGCACATGATCCAGCAAGAAGCCAAACTCATCAGGGTGTTCACCTTGGGACCGAGGCTGAGGACGCCCAAGGAAGATGCCAGGGGCCTTACATAGCATTGAGGTGTCATTGATCACCTGGCATGTCTGTGAAGACAACAGCAATCACCTGGGTACATGAAGCCTTGAGTAAGTAGCAAGGGTGGGAGAGGGGTGGGAAGCTGCTACTCACATTAGTGGTCTCAATACCACGGTACTTAGCCCGTATACGGGGTTCCTGCACCGTCAGCAGATGGGTTCCACTCACAGTGATGGCAGTACTTCCACTGCAGAGATGGGTAAAGGTCTCAGGTTCCCTCCTCCACCCTGCCCTGAAGTTACCAAGGTTTTTCTGAGACCTCAGCACCTCTAACCTTGTATCATTTAATAAGTACCAGGCTCTATATGGGCAAGTCTGTGTCCCCTACTGATGCAGGTTCAGGAAGGATTTGATGCCCCAAGGCCCCAGTAACAGGTAAGGCCCCAAGAGAGAAACTCAGCACCCCAACTCAGTACTCAACCCCATTCTCCTCAGGGTCTCACTTGATGATGCTCCAGGTGGGCTCAAGGTGTGTGACAGTGGGATCCTGGGTGTAGGTATAGATGACTCCAGGGCTGGAGATGTTGGCATGGTCAATGGCAAGGGTGATAGGGGCCTGACTGGGGCCCAGGGTGGAGACAGGTGAGATACACACGATTGCCTCGGCATCTCTCCTACATAAGTAAGCAGTAAGTTTGAAGCAGGTGACCTTCAGCTACCCTATCCCCATAGCCCTCCACATAATGCTCAACTCCAGACTGCTTATCCTCAGGCCCACCTCACAAACTGGCACTCGCCATCTCTTACAATCACTGTGACCCTGCTGCCAGCATCCAGAGAAGTTCCAGAGATGGTAAGCCGAGTGCCCCCAGAAGCTGGGCCCCGAGTAGGACTCACATGGTCAAATGTTGGTGTCTGGAGAAGAAGAAGCCCTTGAGAGGAGGTAGTAGCCAACCCCATCCAAGGGCCACTCCACATCCCCCCAGTTAGGGAAGGGAGAAGGCTTGGAAAGGGGAAGGAACTGGTAGGCCATGTACCACAAAGCTGTAGAGCTGCTGGGACTGTGTGCGGAAGTCAGCCGAACAGTCACCTACACAGAGCTCAGCAGGGCCAGGAGGTGGGCTGGGCACCAGCGATTCCTCCATCTCACATACGATCCTAGGAGTCACAGAAGGTCAGGACCAGCTGTGGTACACAAGGACAGCGTATGCTCACATGGCCACACTCACCTTTCAGCACTGACATATTCAGTGGGGATGGAGTTACAACGTACACCGGCTACTCGAAGACCAACCTCACGGGAAGTGAGGCCCAGGTTCTCACCTACAATGGTGACCCAGGTGCCACCCTCCTTGGGTCCCATGAGTGGGTGGATCTGTGGAGCAGGATAAAAGGCAAAAAGATCAGGCCAGACTCACACATGTCCAGCAGGCAAGGTAGGACTAGTAGGTGAAACTAACCTGGGTGATTCGGGGATGGCTGCATCGGGCACCCTTCTGGCTTGGGTGCATCCAATTACTCTTGGGAGCTGGGCAGTGAGCCCGCAGCTGGCACCTGTTCTCCGAGATGCACCAGCCACAGTTGAATCGGGGATCAGCCTTGAGGCAGAGGCCACAGCTAGGCCGCTGAGCCCAGCACTTGTAAAGAAGGGCTGCAGGCACAGGGGACTACTGATGGAGCAGGCAGTGGCAGAGAAGCAGGGGGCTCTAGGGCCTCCAGACTTGCCCCAGCAGTGTCAACTCTGCCCCAGGAGCATGCTCCTTAGACCCATACCGTCCCTCACCTCGGAAGCTGGGAGGCTTATCAATGGGGAAATCTCCATCCCAGACCACAGAGAAGTCCAGTTCAGTATCACCAAACTCATCACCTTCATAGAAATACTAAGAAAAATGGAACCACATAAGCACAAAGAAGATAAGCAAAATCCTTGCCCAACTTGGGAATCTCTGGTAAAAAGACTAAGAAGGACCTTCCAGGGACAACCAGAGGTTTCCAGATCAGTAAGTTGGGCATTGACCAAAAACCAAAAACAAACCAACAAAAATATCCCTGGCTGGCCCACCGGGGACCTCACCGAGGCATTCTGGCACTGCACACTGCTGCTGTTAAAGCGCACTGCAGGTACCCGATGCTGCCGCCCCTGTACACGGACCACACATTCATAATTCTTCTGGCCTGACTGAGGCTGTGGCAGATTCTTAGCCCGCAGGGTTAAAGGCTGCATGACACCCACAGGGATCAGGAGGTCTCCTCGAGGCAGGATCTCAGGGCAGCCCTGGGAGGAGAACAACTGTCAGAGGCATGCTGTGCTACCCACCTTTCTTCACGTCCAAGGAAATAGGAGAGCAAACAAAAAAGTGAGAGGCGAGCCCCCAAGGAGCCCCAGCCTTTTGCCATGCACTGCACCACCTCACCTCAGGGCTGTGGACCCTGCCCTCCTGGAAGGAGCACTCGTGTGGGTGGCTGGTACACATATGACGGTACTTACACCAGTGGCAGGGGTAAGGGCTGCCAACACAGGACATGCACCTGGAGATGGAAGTGGCTTCAGAAAATAACAAAGAACGTCACACCACCCTGTTATCACCCTCCCACAAAATGCACTAAGGAACAAATGAAGAGGGCAGGCAGAACCTGCATAAGCCACAAATTGCATATCAGGATTGGAGAGAAGTGGGGACAGAGCAGGAAGACCCAACAGCTCACCCCCAAAGCCCTAGAGACAACCACACTGCAAGTTTTATATATCCCAAAGCACCTTTCTATCTCCACATCTAGGGACAGATTTTGGACCAGGTACTCACGACTGGAGGGCACTGCAGTTGTAGAAGACAAAGTCAACCCCAGCAAACCTTACACCAGTCTCCATAGAGAGCAGCTGCAGCCGCACAGTATGAGTGGCCCCTACAGCAAGCCACATGGTCATCATCAACTACCCTGGGATCCTGTGCTACCCCACAACACCCAAAATACCCCTAGTCCACTGACCATGCCCTCTGGTAAGTGTCTGGAGCTCCTGAAGGGATGGGGAAGGGCAACGCAGCTCTCCAGAGGGCAGCAGAACAGCCTCACTTTTAGTCACTTCCTCAAATGAACAGCTGACACCCACACTGAGGTCTGGCACGTTGCGCATGGCTACAGTCAGCTGGGGGAGGCAGAGGGCTCAGAGCAGGGTGTAGCCCTTCCTCATGAAGCATACATGCACCCAAGTACCCTCCATATCCCTTACCTGCACCGCAGGGGATGTCACCGATACATTATTGGGCCGGACCCGCACCTGTACACATTTGTTCAGCTCCTCTGCAAAGCCATGTGGGGCAGAGGCACCTGGACAGGCCCCTTCACGGCAGCACCTGAAATGGGGACAGGCCAGAGCAGTCTGAGCACTATCCCAGGAAGGTTCAGATAGGGGTTCAGTAAGAGGCTGAGGAGGGCAGAGGACAGCATACCCAGCTCATACTGCCAGGCAACAGTGTGCCTTGGCCTCATCCCCTGAGATCCAAGGGACGTCACTCAGGGTGAAAGTTCCGCTCATTAGCTGGAGAAAGTGGAGGACAAGGGAGGGAGGGGAAGGCTCAAGGCTCAAAGCTCAAGGCTGGGGAAACTGGGCAGATGGGTGAAGGAAGGTATAGCAAGTGTTGCTGGCTGCTGTCCAACTGGCAAGGCCCTCCTAAATCCTTCTGTCTCCCAAGATAATGGCCCCAGGGAGCCCATTGCTGCCCCCATGTCCCTCACCCTCTGCCCTCACCTGTGCTGTAGCACACACCAACCACAGTGTGGGTCCCCTGAGCCCAGGCATGCAGCACAGCTCAGATACTGCTCACAGGTCTCCACCGGGAGTTGGCTCACCTGGGGACAGCCACATCAGCACACAGCCCACCCCTGCCCCACCATCCACCACCACCCACCACGGGCCCACCTGCTTCTCACTCAGGAGGTAGATGTGCTGGTGGTCAGGGCTGAACAGCAGGTCTCGGAGTATGGGACTGCCCTCCACCACAGGGACTGTCTCATAGAGCTGGGCATCCTGGGAGCCATCAACCCGCACCTGAGCCACAAGACCAGGACAGAGAAATGACAGGCCAGCTTTATGCTACCATAGTTCCCTGTACCCAGAGCATCCTCTCCAGCCAAGGACTTTCTAGATTGCTGCTGAATTGAAGTCAGGCAGGACCTCCTTGAGCCTGCACTCAGTTTGAAGGCCTATAGCTCCAAGAACCACAGCCTTAGGCTAAGGATAAGGCAAAGGCTCCCTTGGGTTCAGCTAAAAAAAAAAATGCTGGTGGAGCCACCCAAGGAGCAGGACTCAGCTCTTGGGGCCTAACCTGGGAAGTCATCATAACCTGTTCAGGGTTATCCAGGCTCGTGTGCCCTTCTTCCCATAGTGTAAAAAACATTCCCAATCCCATAACACAAGGGTTCTAGCACCAACCTTCTTCAGATTACCACTGCGTGTACCGATGAACACCACAGAGTGCTGGTGGTAGGTATAGGCAGCTACACTGGCCATGCCATCAGTGCTGTCGGCCAGCAGAGGTAGCCCCTCAATCACGTGTAGGCCACCCAATGGTTGATTCAACACTAACCCACAGAAGTTTCCATTGATCTGCATGGGCTGGTGACACAGGAGGGGTGAGTGAGAGTTCAAGATAGACAGATGCTATTAGATCTCATTCTATAAAGGAGCAGAAACTAGAAGCTACTGCCCTCCAAACATGCCTGACGATTTGCCTTAGGACCCCATGGGAAATGGGACTGGGGATAGAAACCAGGAAAAGGGAAGAGAAGCCTGGGAATAGAGCAAGAAGCAAGCTGGGAATTAATATAGTGTCAGGAAAATGAAGGTGGCAATATACAAATAGGACACTGGTCAAGACATAAGAAGAGAGTAAGGCTCTCAAGAAACGTAAAGCCGGTATCAGAACAAAGGTGTTACTCCCAGGACCATGCCAAGCCTGGGACTGGACAGATAGCCACCCAGTAGGAGGCAGAAAGGCAAGAAAGGCACAGAGCTGTCATGTCTAGCACAGGGACAGCAGGGCAAGCAAAGGGCTCACGGTGTTGATGCATGGCAGCTCTTTATTCAGCAGCCAGGGCAGGGCCAGTGTGCCCTCCCCACGGTAGCAGGATTGGATTCGGCGCCGGATGTGGGCATTGATGTTGCTGAGGGTGAAAAGGCAAAGGATGGTCTGCCGAGGTGGGCTGGCTCGGTTCTTCTGGCCCTGAGAGAAGATGGTGAAGAGGACATCCTCATCGGCTGGCACACCCAGAGCCTGGGCCAGTAGCAGGCCAGGCTTGGCCAGGTGGGCACTCTGCACCAATCGGTACTCCACACCATGCCAAGAGCAGCCAATGGGAAACTCTACATAAGAGTAGAACTCTGAGTCTCCTGAACACATGCGAACAATCTTGGATGTGAAGAATTTCTCGCCTGCTGTATCCAGCAGTGTCTGCTGGGTGTCCAGCTGCAGTGTTAAGAAGTACACAAAGGAAGCACTGACAAAGCCATATATGTAGTAGATGTCAAAGGCAGGGTACAAGGAAAGTGTGTCTGAAGGGATCTTGATCTGAGAAGAGACAAACTCATCCTGGTACACCTGGAGAGTAGAACAAAGTATGAGTACGGGATAAAGGCCTCCTCCCCACTCCACCTTGATTTTCCAACCCTGGTCTAACAATGTGGTCCTCCAAAGGCTTCCTCTGTGATCTCCAACCTGCCCTGCCTGGAAAATTACTGGAATTCATGCCACAGAGTGCAAGGTAACCTCAGCCTCTCTACAGGCTTTCCACAGGTGAATTGTGCCCACTTTTCTGTCCTCAGCAGCTGGTCTACATCTCTGTGATAGTAAAGGATCACAAATTCCCCTCTCAAACCAAAGCCTTCCTTCCCAAGAAGCAGGACCAGCACTGAAGGAAAGGAGTGAATAAGGACTGGACTCATAAGAAGCAGGGGAAAGAGAACACAACAAAGAGGCATGGCTCACCCACCAGACTGAACATATCTGCACTGTCTTCATCGTCGATGAGCTTACGGGAACTCAAGGTGGGAAAGTATTCAGATTTGCCATCAACAGCGGTGCCCACAAACAGCTTGCTAGGCCCCTGGCCCTGTTCAACAATGACACCAGCCATGGAGTCAGGCTCCTGAGCTCCTGACAGGTAGTGTTCCTTGCGATGGTGGGGCTCACCCAACTTGAAGAGATCATCCAGACGCAGGAATTGGCAGATGCCCTGCCAGATGCTGCCACAAGCTATCAGACGACGGGCTGCATAGTCTATGAGGAGTAGCTTGTTCACATTGTCCACAGGCACCAGGCGATGGGAGCACACACGCATGCTAGGGGGTGGGTAGCAACGAGCATTGTCCTCAACTGGCCCTGTGACATGGGCCCGTAGCTCAGTCAGGTTGGAAGCCAGCTTGAAAACTCGGTTCACTGCACCTACAAACACCTCCCCAGTCACTCGGTGCACAGCCAGGTGAGTCAGTGTGGTATCTGTCACCACAAAGGTACGAAAGGGCCTGCTGCTACCCAGGCACCCTCCTATGGTGAAGAATAGCAATAGGAGAAGGCAGACAGTGGGCATGACTGGCAGATGTATCAGGGACGGGCCTGAGGAGAGACAGCAAGTGGGAGTCAGAGGCCCCAGACCCAAGTTATTCTCCCTCCCCCTGACCTGCCTGGCCCAGGGACCCTGGAAGGTCAGGCTCCATGCCACAGAGGGGCAGGGCAACTCAACCAACATGACAGAGCCCCAGATGGTGACTGAGGCTGGTAGAGGGGAGGGGCCTCTAATACAGCAAATGAATGAGTAACAAGCACAGGCAAGCTTGGAAGCCATCAATCATCCCCCACCCCTGTACTGGAAAGAAGCCAAGAGGCCTTGTCTCAACTGGGCCACACCCAAGGGGGCAGCAGAGGCAGATGCTTGAAAAGATAGGGTGGGAGGATGTACCAGAAGTGGGACCCAAACATTACATCCTAAGGCTGAGAGCAGTTGATGGCACAGGAGAGCATCAACAGGACCCCAAATACCCCTTGCCTGAGCTAGGGAAGGAGAAAGGCACTAAGAGAACAATCACAAGCTGGGGGTGGAGGTGCTTCTCTGTGAGTGGCACTGCCAACAGGAGTCCTAGAGCAAAGCTCTGGAGAATTAAGGCCTGAGGCTAGTTTCAGTACCACCACTTCTCTAGCTCATGGCCTCAGGTGCTTTCCTCTCCCTGAGGGCCTTGGCTGCCTGCCTATCCAGGAGTCTGCTGTCTGGCCCTTCTGCTGCAACACAAAGCCAAGACTCTCACCAAGACAGACATAAGTCAAGCTTTGCTCAGATACAGGCAGACAGATGCTCTGCCAGGTCTGTGTGGCTCTCCCTGAAGATCCAGAGGTTAGTCAGAGAGGGGTAGGAGCAGAGGGGTCTAACCCACTTTTGAGAGTCCCCAAAGTCTTATATGTAGGAAGCAGTGTCCCCAAATACAGTTGAGCAGCATCCCCAAATACAGTTGAAGCTTAGGGATATGGAGCACAGCCCATACAGATAGGGACAGTGCTGGCACTTCATCCCCAGGCCACACCCTGCCAGCCTCTGGCTGCAAAGACAGCAGAGCAGTCTCTGCAGTCAATGGAACAGAGCTCTGTGCTACCCTCTCACTGCCCATTTCCCAAGGGACACAGACACAGGAGGGACTCAGCATTGGGGGGGGGGGAATCAAATCAAGGAGGCATAGAAAAGAAAAAAGAAAACCAGCATTTCCTGGAACAGGGAGCAATTCCAGCTCGAAACTGCCAAGTTTCTACTCAGATTGATCAGCTCTCTGGAGTTCTTTTGTCAGGTCTGCATCCCAGACCCCTCACACAACAGCCAGAAGAATGGAAGGCAAAAGAGAAAAGCGGATGCATCATACCCTCACCTTTTCTACACTCTGCAGAAAGCCAATTTTAGAAAGCAGCCAGGGACAGATTGGGAAGGAGACCTGGAAAGTCGTGATTTGCAGCCCAAGACCCCACCCCAGCCCCCACCTCTAAGTGGCAACCTCAGGCATCACAGAGGCACCCAGTACCTCTGCTGCAGCCCTGCCAGCAAAAGAGCACGGTGATAAGGAAAGCTCCATACAAATATCTGGGTCCACAGCCCGCTCTCCCACAATGCTTCCCACTTACTACCAATCCAGCCGGCCCTGCCCCCATTGGGGGCACCCCTGGGCAGACCTGCGGAGACCTTAGTCAATGCAGAGGCTACAGCAATGCTCACTGATGCTGCTGCTCCTCTACAAAAGGGTAGTATCAGGCAATGGGGCTACAATCGAGTTGGCTCTTTCTTCTTGCTCAGGGCACGTAGTGTCTGATGAGCCTCAAAAGGCCGGGAAAAGGCCTGACCCCTGAAACCATCTGGAACCCCAGGCTGTCTGAATACAGGACATCCATCAGACTACTGGCACAAGGTTTGTAAGGATGGGGCCACCTACCTGTCCCTCCAACGCGGCTGACTCAGGGTGGCCAGCGCTGGCCACGTGGATGTGCCTCCGTGCCCTACAGCGGCCCCACTCCCGTGTCCACGCAGCCTTCGCGCGCTGCAAAAACTGCAACCGCCGTCGCCCACACACTGGGCTGGCCCCAGGCCGCTTGGGCCTTTTAAACCTGGACCGTACCACCGCACCGGGAGGGGACTGCCAGAGAGGGCAGGCCGGGGCCTTGAAAGGCAGAGCGAGTGGGAGTGAGGCCACTGGTCCCCGGGGCCCAGGACTCTAGTGCACAGCGCAAGCCGCCCATGGGCCACTGGGGATCCCTTCTTGAGATATGACCCCCTTCGCTCAATGGCTGAGTCCTAGGCGCGCGCCTGTCTACACCCCCATTTCCTCGCTTGCTGCCTCCAGCAACCCTGGAATCCGTGCGCGGCGGCGCCACACCCCCTTGGGCCTAGAGCGCGAGTGGGCTCCTCCTCTGGGAGCCCTGGGCCACCTGCTGTGGTTGCAAGATTTTGCTTGGGTCGGCCTATCAAAAACACACTAGCAAAGATTGCGCTCTAACTCTTTCCCCAATGGTCCTAATAATGTACAAATAATACCCAGCACAAAGCTTGGAGTACTACCATTTTCACCTCTCCTTCTTCAACAACCCACTCTGACCCTGAATGTGGGATTCTAATTCTCTTTTCCCCCCTTTTCTTTTCTTTTCTTTTCTTCTTCTTCCTTCTTCTTCCTTCTTTCTTCTTCTTCCTTCTTTCTTCTCTCTTCCTTTTTCTTCCTTCTCTCTTCCTTCTTCTTCCTTCTCTCTTCCTTCTTCTTCCTTCTCTCTTCCTTCTTCCTTCTCCCTTCTTCCTTCTCTCTTCCTTCTTCCTTCTCTCTTCCTTCTTCCTTCTCCCTTCTTCCTTCTCTCTTCCTTCTTCTTCCTTCTCTCTTCCTTCTTCCTTCTTTCTTCTCTCTTCCTTCTTCCTTCTCCCTTCTTCCTTCTCTCTTCCATCTTCCTTCTTTCTTCTCTCTTCCTTCTTCCTTCTTTCTTCTCTCTTCCTTCTTCCTTTCTTCTCTCTTCCTTCTTCCTTCTTTCTTCTCTCTTCCTTCTTCCTTCTTTCTTCTCTCTTCCTTCTTCCTTCTTTCTTCTCTCTTCCTTCTTCTTCTTCTTCTTCTTCTTCTTCTTCTTCTTCTTCTTCTTTTGGTTTTTCAAGACAGGGTCTTTCTGTATTGTTTTGGAGGCTGTCCTCTTGTAGACCAGGCTGGCCTTGAACTCACTGAGATCCACCTGCCTCTGCCTCTCAAGTGCTAGGATTAAAGGCATGCACCACCAACACCCAGCTCCTTTTTCATTCTTTCATTTATTTTTCCCTTTAGTGCAGTATGGCCTAGAATAGACCAACCTTGTACCTCACCCTCCAAGTAATGTGTTATTTTGGTCTTGCACAACCACAGCTGGCTTTTTTCTCCACGTTGCTTTGAAACCGTGCCTCACACTTGTAGCCCAGGCTGGCCTTGAACTTCCAATGATCCTCCAGCTTCACCTTCCCATCTTCTGGAATTACAGGTGCTTTACTAAGATATAATTCATCTTTCATGTCATGTATTTAATGTATACAGTTCAGTGCCATCTTAATATAATCGTAAAGATGTGCAGCCATCACTGCTATCTAATTCTGAAACATTGTCATCACCTCTTTTTCTGTTTGTTTTTTCTTTCTTTTTGGTTTTTCTTTTTCTTTTTTTTTTTGTTTGTTTTTTGTTTTTTGTTTTTTGTTTTTCCGGGACCGGGTTTCTTTGTGTAACTTTGGAGCCTATCCTGGCACTCAATCTGGAGACCAGGCTGGCCTCAAACTCACAGAGATCCACCTGCCTCTGCCTCCCAAGTGCCATTTTCATCACTTCTAAAACCAACTCTGTAGCAGTTACCTATCATTCTCTATTAACCTCACATACATACCCAAGCTCTGGGAAGCAGTCATGTACTTACTGACTGTGGAGTTGCCTCTTCAGGACATCTCAAATACAGTCATGCAATATAAATGTGTTTTTATGTTCATTCTTTCACTTAATATTTTCAAGTTTTAGCCGGGCGGTGGTGACGCACGCCTTTAATCCCAGCACTCGGGAGGCAGAGGCAGGTGGATCACTGTGAGTTCGAGACTAGCCTGGTCTACAAGAGCTAGTTCCAGGACAGCCTCCAAAGCCACAGGGAAACCCTGTCTCGAAAAACAAAAAAAAATATTTTCAAGTTTTATCATAGTTATACCATGGATCAAGACTTTCTTTTTGGGCCAGCTAATATCCTGTTGCATAGATAAGCCAAAATTTATTTATTCTCTCATTAACTGACAAAATTTTGAATTGCTTCCCTCTTGGGCTATTTGCATAATGTTACTAGGAACAGTTTTTTTAAAAAGATTTTATTTATTTATTATGTACCCAGTCTTCTGCCTGCATGCAGATCTCATTCAAGGCAGTTGTAAGCCACCATGTGGTTGCTGGGAATTGAACTCAGGACCTCTGGAAGAGCAGTCAGTGCTCTTAACCACTGAGTCATCTCTCCAGCCCACTAGGAACACTTCTACATATTGTTTATTTGTAGATAGATTCTCATATAGCTTAAGCTGATCTTTAATTCCTAATCCTCCTGCCTTCACCACCTTCCAAAAGTTGGGCTTACAGGTGTGCACCACTTCTTTTTTATTCACATGTATACAAGTACATAAATATGGCAAACATCTGTACCCTTGTGCACATGCATGGAGGCCAGAGCAGAACACTTGATGTCTTTTATTGCTCTTTGGCTTATTGTTACCTGTCTCCACTCCCCCAAAGCTGTGGTTGTAGACACATGTATAGCTCTGATTGACTATTTAAGTAGGTGCTTCGAATTCAAGCTCATTTCCTCAAGCAAATGTTCTTGTAGAGCAAAGGTTCTTGCCTACCAAACCATCCCCCAGCCTTCTTTTTGGATTTTTGAGACATTCTTTCTATATAGCTTGATAACTCACATGTAGAGCAGTAAACTAGGTTGTCTTTAAACTCTTAGTGATCTTCCTGACCCTACCTTCCAAGTTCTGGGATTAGAGGCTTTTGATATCACACTGGCTTCTCTTTTGTGTTTGTTTTGGTTTGGGTTTTTGAGACAGGGTTTCTCTGTGTAGCCCTGGCTGTCCTGGCACTTACTCTGTAGACCAGGCTGGTCTCTACCTCCCAAGTGCTGAGATTAAAGGTGTGCACCACCACCATACAGCTTATTTTATTATTTTATGTACATGATTTGGTTTTTCTGCATTTATAAATGCATACCAAATACAAGTCTAGTACTCTTGAAGGTCAGAAGAGGGCATTACATCTTGTGGGACTAGAATTGCATACAGTTGTGAGCTGTCATGTGGGTGCTGGGGGTGGAACCCTGGTCCTCTGCAAAAGCAACAAATGCTGCTCTTAACTGGTGAAACAACTCTCCGGTCCTGGTCGTAAACTCTTCATTCTCCTGCCTCAGCCTCTCACCTGCTGGAATCAAAGGCATGCCTCACCATCCAGAAAGAATGAATTTTATTTTTTAAAGTTTTACAAATTTATTTTATATTAATGGGTCTTTATCTGCATGTATATCAATGCACCATGTGCATGCAGTGCTCTCAGAGGCCAGAGGAGGGCACTAGATACCCTGGAACTGGAGTTACAGACAGTAATTAGCCACCATATGGTGCTCAGAATCAAACCCAGGTCCTCTGGATGAGCAGCCAGTGCTCTTAACCACTGAGCCAAATCTCCAGCCCTAAAAATGAATTTTATACTGGGTGTTAAGGACGTGGTTCAGCAGTTAATAGAGCATACTGCCCTTGTGGAGGACCCAACCAAGTTCAGTTTCCAGAACCCATGTCTGGTAGCTCACAAATGCCTATAACTCCAGATCCATGGCATGGGATGCCTCTGTCCTCAATAGGCACCTCCTCAATAAGTACCTACATTCATATGCACAGATGTAATCAGATTAGTGACTACCGTAATTGTCATCATAGAACGTACATCCAGTAACTGATGAAAGCAGATGCAGAGATCCACAGCCAAGCACTGGGACGAGCTCTGAGAGTCCAGTTGAAGAGAGGAAGGAGGGATTGTATGAGCAAGGGAAGGGGATCAAGATCATGACAGAAAAACCCAGAGAGACAACTGATCTGAGCTTGTGGGAGCTCACGGACTCTGGACAGACAGTTAGGGAGAGGACATGGGACCAATCTAGGCTCTCTGCATTTGGGTGACAGTTGTATAGCTTGGTCTTTTGTGGGGCCACTAGCAGAGGGACCAGGACCTGTCCCTGATGCATGAATTGGGTTTTTGGAACCTATTCCCTATGGTGGGATGCCTTGTTCAGCCTTGATGGAGGGGGAGGAGCTTGGTCCTGCCTCAATTTGATATGCCATGCTTTGTTGATTTCAAGGGAGACTTTACCCCAACTGAATGGAGATGGAGGAAGAGTGGATGGGGGAAGCAGGGAGTGGGGGAAGGAATAGGAGGAGAGGGGGGAGGAGAAACTGTGGTTGATATGTAAAATAAATTTTAAAATGATGAAAAAATAAGAATCTTCTTAACAAGCCGGGCGTTGGTGGCTCACGCCTTTAATCCCAGCACTCGGGAGGCAGAGGCAAGCAGATCTCTGTGAGTTCGAGACCAGCCTGGTCTACAAAAGCTAGTTCCAGGACAGCCTCCAAAGCCACAGAGAAACCCTGTCTCAAAAAACCAAAAAAAAAAATACATGAAAAATCAGGAAAATGTTTATATGCTTATATTAGATGGCACAAATGCTATTATCTTTCATACATAAAAGGTACCTATATTTCAGATTTTTTTAGGAGGAGGGCTAGAGCTAGGCAGTGGTGGTGCACACCTTTAATCCCAGGACTTGGGAGGCAGAGGCAGGTGAATCTCTGAGTTTGAGGTCAGCCTGATCTACAGAGTGAGTTCTAGGACAGCCAGAGCTATATAGTGACACCCTGTCTTGAAAAAAAAGGTGGAGGGCTAGAGAGGTGGTTCAGTGATTTAAACACTTGTTCTTACAGAGTACCTAGGTTTGGTTCCAAGTACCCACATGGTGACTCAAAACCAACTGTAACTCCAGTTCCAAGGGATCCACTACCTTCTTCTGGCCTCCATGGATATTTATCTACATGCAAACAAAACTCTCATACATATAAAACAAATAAAAAATTTAGAGAGGCTGGCAAGATAGCTCAGTAGCTCAACAGATAAAGGCACTTGCTGCCAAGTCGGAGGACCTGAGTTGGATTCTTAGAACCCACATTACAGAAAGAAAGAACTGACTCTTGCAAGTTGTACTCTGGCCTACATACACATTATGACAATGTTCACACCCAAACACAGATACAGAAACATAACAAAAAGATCACCAAAGCTATACATGGTGGGTACATGTCTATAGTCCTCACACAAGGGAGGTAGAGGCAGAAGGATTAGGAGTTGAAGACCATGCTCAGAATATGACTTCAGGGCCAGCCTGGGTTACACAAAACCTCATTTTAAAACAAATAGAATCTGGAGAAATGGCTCAGAAAATAAGAGAACTTGCTGCTCTTGAAGAGGTCCTGGGTTCAGTTCCCAGCACCTACACTGTGGCTCATGATCCCTTCTGTCTGTATGAGAGTTTCTATATTGAATTAAATGAGGCATAAAGACTCTCTCTGTGGGTATAGTTAGCACCATCCTATGGGCCAGAGTCCCAGAATGAATAAAAGGAACTGAGCTGAGCACTAGCTTTCACCTCTCCCTGCTTCCTGAATGTGGATGCAACGTAACCAGTTGCCTCAAGCTCCTGCTACCATACTTTCTCTGCCATGATGGATTGTACTGTCAAACTATGACACAAAATAAACCCTTTGTTTTTTAAATTTTATGTGCATTGGTGTTTTGCCTACATGTTTGTCTGTGTGAGGGTGTCAGATACCCTGGAACTAGACCTACAGAAAATTCTGAGGTGCCATGTGGGTGCTGAGAACTGAACCCAGGTCCTATGGAAGAGCAGCCAGTACTCTTAACTGCTGAGCCACCTGTCCAGCCCCACTCACCCTTCTTCCTTAAGTAGCTTCTGTCAGGTATTTTATTGCAACAAGGAACATAATACAGCTCAACATGTCAGACAAAGGGATCCTGTGTTCCACCATGGCAGTCTTCTGCCCCTCTATTGGCCACAAGAATGCCAGGCATGTTGATATGTCTTTAAACCCAGAACTCAGGAGGCAGAGACCGATGGCTCTCTATGAGTTTGTGGCCAGTCTGGTCTACATAAGGAGTCCCAGGATAGACAGGGCTACACAAAAAGACTCGTCTCAAATAAATAAAACAAACAAAAAACTGACCTCTCCTTCCCTGACAGACCTTTGTCTTCTTAGTCTTGACCCTAAGGACTCCCCAGACACTTGGTGTTGTTTCCAAAAAATAGATCCTTTCCCATCAAGACTCAGGACTGAATTTCAAGGAGTTCCTTTTCTAGAAGCTGCAGGACTGGAGGTAGTTCCTATCTAGGTATGACTGAGTCCCATGGGCCTCAGATCCATATGAATGTAGAGTTCAAGGAGCTTGGAGGCTAAAAAGTGTATTTGAGGCACTAATATGTGGATGAGATAGCCGAGAGAGAACTTTTTCTCCACAGTGCCTTCTTTTCTGATGGTTTCTCAAAAGACAGATTGGGGTTGTCATGGAGAACTAAGACAATTTGCACCTAGGACTCCCAGCAGCATACATCTGGAGTAGATGATGAGGTCTAACTATCTACTACAATGTGCTCCCAAGATACCCTGACCTACTCTACCCTCTTCCCTCCTCAGAGTGATTTCAGATGTCTCTACCATAGGCAGTCAAGGACTTAAGAGCTCCTAGCTAGCAGCCAGGCCTCCTCCAGCCACAGCAAAGCTCACTACATAGTACCATCAAATATTCATGTTTGCCAAAGAGGCAAGATGCTCTCCATAGTACAGACAAGCATCTGGCCTCAAACAAGGAAAGGAATCCCAGCTTACTTTCTCTACTCTCCAAGCTGGACCACTATGTCTTAGCTTACCCAAGAGGAATGGAGAGAGCTGGCCATTGAAATGGCATAGCCAGTGGTACTGGAGGCTGAAGCACTGCCCACCCCCAGCTAGATCCTGCCCCTAGAGCTATAACAGTGACCAGTCCCCATGAAGACTGAGCACGGTAGACACAGATGTGGCAAGTGAACAGTGACTCCAAGGCACCCATAGTAGCCCTGAGTGCTGGGACTAGAGAGAGGAGCTGGGAGTGGTTGCTTGGCAAGACCCCATGGAAGAGGCAGCTAAGAGGACACAAGGACCTGGGAAGGAGGCTAAAGGAGGTATTCCCTTTCATTGTAGAGCCCTGTCCAAGCCTGAGGACATGTCCCCACATTCAAGAACAACAGTATCCTTTCAACAACAGTTATCCATTCAACAACATTAAGTGTCCTGGGGAAGGGAAGGCTGGGCCTTCCCTTAGAAAGCCCTCCTTTTCTGTTCAGATTTGTTGCCCTATCAGTTTCCAGATAAGTGAAATGTGCAGAAGAGGCCAATCTACAGAAAGACTAAAAGCTGCTAGGGTCTAGACCTGGCAATATGGGGAATGACTGCTAAAAACCCAGAAGTCCTTGGAATAATGCAAATGTTCTCAAAGAATATGGAGGGGATGGTTGCCTGCATTGTGAATAAACTAATCTATTCACTCAATTATATAGTTTAAAAATGAACAGGTGATGTGCACACACCTTTAATCCCAACACTCAGGAAGCAGAGGCAGATGGATTTCTGAGTTCGAAGCCACCCTGGGCTACACACTGAGTTCTTAGGACAGCTATGGCTATGTAGAGAGATCCTGTCTAAAAAATAAGTAAAATGCATAGGTGAAGAAAAGAATCCTTTGGTGTGGTTTGTGTAAGAGATTGACACACAGGGTCTTACTCTGTAGCTCAAGCTGGCCTGGAACTTGCTATGCAACCCAGACTAATCTCAAAACTCATGATCTCTCTACTTCTACTTCACTAGTGCTAGAATTACAGGTATGCTCAACACACCTGATAAAATTACCAAACTATTATATAAATGTTAGTTCAACAAAAATGTTTTAGGGCTGGGAGATAGCTCAGTTGGTAAAGTGTTTTCCTTGCAAACATGAGATTATGAGTTTAAAACCTAGAATCCATACTTTTTGGGGTTTTTTGAGGCAGGATTTCTCTGTGGCTTTGCAGGCTGTCCTGGAACTAGCTCTTGTAGACCAGGTTGATCTCGAACTCACAGAGATCCGCCTGCCTCTGCCTCCTGAGTGTTGGGATTAAAGGTGTGAACCACTAATGCCCAGCTAGAATCCATATTTTTAAAAGCCCAACATTGATGGTATACATGTCCAATTTCAACCCTGGAGCTCCCTGGGGCTCACCGACCTGCCAGTCTAGTGTACTTAGCAAGTTCCAGGCCAGTGGGAGATCCTGTCTCAAAAAAAAATGTTGGACAACAGAATGATACCCATAGTTGCCTTCTGGCATGTGCACACAAGCACACACACACATTCTCTAAAAATAAAGCACAGGTTCTTATAATACACAGCTTTATAATGCACTCTGCTCAATGTGTACTTTTTTATTGTAAAAGACAAAATCAGTAATGACAATATCAGGGCACCTGGAGCCCTGGGGGAGCGCTGAGGAGAGCCAAGGTCATGCCAACTTCTGGATGTTCACCGGATCTGGTGTGAGAAAATGGGGACACGTGAAACAAGGAATGGAAGCCAGGAAATAAATAGGGGCAGGCTATCATGCTATCATGTCATATCTGATTCTCTTCTCTCTCTCTCTCTCTCTCTCTCTCTCTCTCTCTCTCTCTTCTCTCTCTCTCTCTCTCTGTGTGTGTGTGTGTGTGTGTGTGTGTGGTGTGTGTGTGTGTGTGTGTGTGCATGTTCATGTTTTAGTGATCTTGTTATGTAGCTTGGGATAGCTAGGAACTTGTGCTCCTCTTGCCTCAATCTCCCTAGTGGAGGGATTAAAGGTATGTGCCACCATATCAGATTAGTTATCTTTGGTTTCCAGGCAGGAAGGTTGCAGGTCACTGAAAGCTGAGATGACTCCCACCCTCTGACTTTGAGCTGCCCAGTCCAGCAGTGGGACCACCAAGAAGTGGCTTCTCAGGACCTAATCTTCCTGCCTGCCTTCCCTGCCTCCTTACCGTGTACTTGTCCCATTTCTTCTCTGGGTCATAGGGCTCCCAACGACTGGCAGGAAAGATGTGCTTGTTCTTCTCATACCAGCTCCTCAACACCACTTTGCCTGCATGTGACTGAGGAATGAAGGCTGTGATTCAGGGCCATACTACCTGACCTTGTCTTCCTGTGAATTCTCCCCAAGGGCAACCCCCATGTCAGGCTCAGGGCACCTTTGCCTGCCCAGTACCCTGGAACTATCATACCTCATCCTTCTCCACAGTGGCATCACTAAGCAGTCGTACATCATCATGAACATCGAAGTTGAAGAGTGGCCCTGGAGGGGAGAGGCAGTAATCCCAAGGCGATACTACTGCCCTTCCCAACATATTAGAGCAAGCTAGAGGGTAAGCCAAGTTACAATCACTTACCACTCTTTCCTCGAGCCTTGGTGACGATGAAATCGTAGAAGCTATGATGCTAGGAGCAGAGGGTGGGGAAAGGAAAGCTTGATGATCCATCTAGGCCTCTATCACCCACTACTCCCTGCAGCCCATCCTGCAGGGTGGGAGCAGGCACCACCATGCCTACCATCCCTGGAAGAATGTACAGCAGTATGGTGACTCTCCTATGAAATTAGTGTGCATGACCCAGGGTTGAAGTGACTTACATGGGGAATGATTAAGTCCTCCTTGATATACATGAGCTGCTCCACCCCTGCTGACCTGAGAGAGATAGGAGGGGATGAGCAACTGGAAGTCAGCAGAGTTGGCACAATGTTTTAAGCCTTACTTTAAGGGAAGCTGTGTAGTTTAGTGAACCTAGGATGGGAGTCCCAGTGTCCTCTACTTCTAGACCATATCACCAAGGCAGAGTTCTCTCACCTAAGCTCTCTACAGAAGGAAGTTAAGAAAAAAGAGCATAGCTCTCCTCTTTTTTTTTTGGTTTTTGAGACAGGGTTTCTCTGTGTAGCCCTGGCTGTCCTGGAACACACTCTTTAGACCAGGTTGGTCTCAAATTCACAGAGATCCGGCTGCCTCTGCCTCCCAAGTGCTGGGATTAAAAGTATGCACTGTTACTGACCAGCTAAAATGTTTTTTATTTTATGTACATTGGTGTTTTATCTGAATGTATGTCTGTGTGAGGATGTCAGGTCCCCTGGAACTGGAGTTACAGACAGATATGAGCCACTACATATGTGCTGGGAATTGAACTCAGGACCTTTGGAAGAGCTGCCAGTGGTCTCAACCTCTGAGCCATCTCTCCAGCCTCACAGCTCTCCTCTGTAAGGAGCACAATGATCAGCATAACATATTCACAGCTGTGGAGCAGTCAGAAGGTTGTTTGATACCCTGGCCAGAAAGGCAGGCTCTTCACAGATGTACAACACAGACACACACAGTGCAGTGTGTTCACCTGAGCTCACTGAAGTCTTTGCGCAAGATCTCGAGTGCTTTCTGCAGGAACTGCTGCATCGTGTTGCCCTTTTTCATCTGCAGAAGCAGTTATACCAGTGAGTTGGGATGGAAAGACAACAGCCCAAAAAAATATCTCTAAAAAGCCAAAGACCCACTCTACTAGCCACAGAGGTTTCCCAAGCCAAGACTGTCAGCTATTTTCCACTGAACTCAAGACAAAAGAGTCTTTCCACTGCCTACCTTAACTGTGCGCCGGTGTCCAGAGCCATCCCAGTAACTAAAGGTGATTTCAATCTCTTCGCCTACAAAGAACAGTTGCCTCTTGGTCTCCAGACTCAAGTGCTCAAGAGTTCCCTTGAGATACATAGCCAAGGTGAATATTTGCAAGAGAACTGTTTGGGCCTTAGCTCTGTTCTCCTCTCACTGCCCCAACTCTAGACCACATATGCCCAACTCTACTAGCATCTTATTGTTTGTTTTTGTGTCTGTTTTCTTTTGTCACTGGGTTTCATGTAGCCAAGGCTGGTTTCAAACTAACCATGTAAATAAAATGACCTTGAACTTCAGATCCTCTTGCCTTAGTCTCTTGAGTGCTGGGATAACAGGTAAAACCACTGTATCTAGCTATATAGTACTCACTCTTGATTTTCTCCTGCTTGGCTTCCCACTCCTGACGTAGCTCTTCTCGAAGCCGATTCTCCTCCTCCTAAGAGGAAATGGACAAAGGATGAGGTTCAGGGTTGCTCCCTGGGTTAGAGTCTCCAAGGCCAACTTCATGAACACCATCAAAGTCAACACCAGAGCTAGGCAGTTTATACCTCTCGGTCCCTGTCAGGCAAGAAGCTTGTGTCCACATCAGGATTCTTCCCCAATTTTCTTTTCTTTGTGGTGATCTCTAAAGCAAATAGGACAAAAAACATCTTATCATTTTTCAGAAAATGGTTCTGTGGGTTTGTTTTTAAACAAAGTCACATTTATGTAGTCCTGAGTGGCCTGGAACTTACTCTGTAGACCAGACTGAACTCAAACTCAGAGATCTGCCTGCCTCTGCCTCCCAAGTGCTGGGACTAAAGGTGTGCACCATGCCTGCCCTAAAAAGGATTTTGATCTCTGTGGACCTCTGTAAGGTCTCTCAGGCCCCTGGAGCATCTTTTAAGAACTACTGACTTAGCCAGCCATGGTGGCACATACCTTTAATCCCAGTACTCTGAAGAGGAGAAGCATGCCAGGATCAGAGTATAAGCCCAGCTTGGTACACAGTGAGTGCCAGACATGCCAACACGTGCGGTTGTGGCAGCCCACACCTTTAATCCCAGCACTTGGGAGGCAGAGGCAGGGGGCTCTCTGTGAGTTCAAGGCCAGTCTGGTCTACAGAGTACCAGGACAGTCTCCAAAGCCACAGAGAAACCCTGTCTCAAAAAAAAAAAATACCAAACAAACCACCAGACAGTAGTGGCTCACACCTTTAATCCCAGCACTCGGGAGGCAAAGGAAGGTGGATCTCTGTGAGTTCAAGATCAGTCTGGTCTACAGAGTAAGTGCCAGAACTGGCTCCAAAGTTACACAGAGAAACCCTGTCTTGAAAAACCAAAAGTAAATAAACAAATAAAATAAAGAAAAAAACAAAAACAGTACTAACCTTGATAAATAACAAGCATAAACTAAAAGAAAAAAAATAATAGATGCCAGGGTGCTGGGTGCTCGGGTCCTGTTGTTAAGACCCCAAGATGAAATCTCTGGATGGAAGGGGAAAACCCACCAAGCCATGCTTTTCAAAAGCCCCAGTGAACTAGGTGTAGTGGCACACACCTGCAATCCTAGCACTCAGAAGGCTAAGGCAAGAGCATTGAAATTTGGAGGCCAGCCTAGGATATATAGTGAGACTATCTGAAAGAAAAAATGTCACTGATACACAATGAGGTTGACAACCACTCCACTAGCCTGTGCAATCCAGAACTCCTAAGGTGGAGGCAAGATCACTATCAAGGCCAGACTGAGCTTTATAGTACCCTGTCTCAAAATAAATCAAGTAAAACAAAAAATAACACTACTCGCCACACTGACCTCTACTGGGTTAAATATACTGCTAAAATTAAAATGGAAGGGCCCAGTGTGGTAGTGCACACTTACAATCTTAGCATTGAGGAAAATTGGGAGTATCTGGAGTTCAAGGCCAGCCTTAGCTACATGAAAACCTGTCTTAATAAAAGAAATTTTTAAAAAATTACAGTGGCAGGAAGCAACCAGAGGAGAGGGGCCTACATGGCTAAGATAACAGCTATTACCTAACTTATTCCAAGTTCTCAAATGCATCCTTTGTCCTGTTATTACAGTATAACTGTTTCACTTTATCATCTACTCTTCCTGTCTCCTCCCATCTCTGCAACTAAAGAGCTCATCATGTGACTCGCTCACATTGATCTAGCCAATTTCCCCCGGGCTCTTGGGGAATCCTGAGCATACTGAGCCCATACTGACTGTGTAGCCTGGCCATGCACAGAACAGATATACATACATAGGACTATACATTGGAAGCATTGGACTTCAGCAGGTATAGATCAAATTCACCAATCACATCAGTGCCCAGTGGCCACCTGTAGTGAGCAGTTACAATACCTGACAGTAGCCAGGCATACTGTCCTATGCTTTAATCCCAGCACTCAGGGAAGCAGAGGCAAGTGTATCTCTGTGAATTCAAGGCCAGCCTTGTCTACAAAGTGAGTTCCAGACAGCCAGGACTATTACACAGACAAACCCAACTCAAAAAAATCGAAAACAAAACAAACAAAAAACCTCCACAATATCTGACAGTGTATTCATGAACATTCCCATTATTTCAGAAAGTTTCAATAGGCAAGCCTAATCCAGACTATCTTCTCCCTGCCTCAGTTTATCCTGGGTGGGCCAAAGGACAGCTTCTGGATCCTTATATACCAGGAACTAGTAGTACTCTGGTAACTTCTCACACTGGTGGGTCCTGTACAGGGGCTACTGGCCTAGCTCTGACTCAAGTCTACGCTGACAGCAATTCTATTACTTTAGCTTTAAAAATATGGTGATTGCTGCCTCATTTCTGTCTTCTTCTCCTACCCTGGGTGAAACTGGGGACCACAAGCCCAGTAGGTGACTCAGGCTAAAACATGAATGTGTGTCTTCCTTTGCCAGCCCAAATGTCAGCCCAAATGCCAGGACAGAGCTCTGGCGGGCAGTGCCCTCACCTTCCCTCTCCAGTTCCTCCTCATACATGGCCACCTCTTCCTCCTCTTCACCTCCCTCCTCTTCTTCCTCCAAGGTGAAGGACAGGCTAGAGATCTTCCGTTTGGCCTCCTTCTTGCGCTCCTTCTCTCGCAGCTTCTCTAGCTTCCTACCAAGGCATGGGTGGCCATCATGCCCCATGTTCCTGTCCTGAGACCCCTTCTCTGACCCAGAACCACTGTGTACCTAGCATGGGGTTCACTTAGCACAGGGTAGATCTTCCCAGCACCCCAGAGGGATTCTTTTTGCCCTAGTTTACTTCAAGCTAAAAGGCAGGGCTCTAATTATGACACACCAACCATAAAGGACACAGGGGTCATGGGACAGAGAGGAATGGGGACAATGCAGGCTGTTCAGGCACCCAGTAAAAAGAAAGGGCTCAGAAAGGACTCACCACCTTTACAGAGGAACAGAAAGAAAGATAAACCTGGAAAGTGAGAACCAGTGTGGAGCTCAATAGATACCACAACTGCTCCCAAAGCAGAAAATGGGGTCTCCCTATGGAATGGGAATGGGAACAGACTGACCCACCCCCAGGAGTTCCCAAGCACTCGCTGTACTATAATGGGAGGACTGCTAAGAGAGGATGGGGGACCCACAGCTGTAGCTCCTTTGACTGCTCCTTTTTTGCCAGCTGCTTCTCTCTCTCCTTCACCAGTGCCTCCTGCTTGGCCTTCATGTCATTCAGGGTCACAAGACCTGGGAGGCAAGGAGACATGGAAGAAAAGGCTGGTCACCCAGGGCCAGTGAAGGAGTAGCCCCTGGGTCTGGAAGAAGATGGTCCTGCTTACCCACAGTACTGGACTTGAGCTCTGCTTCCACAGCATCATAGTGTGCAGAAAATTTCTTGTCAATGTTGGATTTCATTATATTCTCCTGCAGGGGAGGGACACATCAGTGAGGTATCCATCTACCATTCCACTATGGAAATGAAAGAGTGGCTGTGGGTCCTAGATCCTAGTCCTAGATCTGTGCCTGGACACACTGTGATACAATCTTACAAAAGACACACACACCCTTCCTTTTCTGAATGGAATGGTCCACAAAGCTAGGAGGGCTACATAGGAGCCAAAGGAGATTCTTTCCTTCACATAACTAAACTGTTCTGGCCCCTTCAGGTCTCCTGCTGGGGATCAGCACTCCCTCAGTAGCCTATAGCCACCACCATACTCACCTTTGGCCTTTTTCCTATCCAGCCTTTAAGCTGAAGTTCCTAAAACCCAAACCATGGGATTTCAGGAAAGGATAAAAGGAAAAAAAAAGAGGGATCAAAAGGTCCAGTCCAGTCCCCACCTCCACACCCATGAGAATTTTCCTTCTTTTTGGCCCAGGATACTGTCAGCAGCTATCCAGGTCACTGTTCTTCAGTCCAGCCCCATCTTAATAGGTGCCATGTAGGTCCCTCTCTGACCAGGACCTCCAAATGAGTGGTCAGTAGAGGTATACTTCCAGTTGCCACTGAGACAATGGGGTCAGAACTAGAGGACTAGGTGTCAATACAAGCATGACTGAGGGTTGATGATACCTCCATCTGAAGGCTGTTTCTTGGGTTTGGCTTCTCACTCCCCTAGATAGGACCTGCTCTCTCACCTGGAGAGCTAAGTCCCTGTTCTTCTCAGCAGTCTTGCCCAAAGGATCAAGCCGAGGTCTCCTCGGTACCGCGTCCCTGAATCCAGTGACCACTTACTGAAGCAGCCCTGAGGGAAGCGCTAGTACTCTGAGATGCTAAAGGCTCTTGAATGAGCTTCAGTGGTATACCCCTGTGCCTTTCCACAGGAAGCGAGCTCTTCCCTGTATGCACTGGAAGGCTGGAAACATGAACTAGGAAGCTTTGTGCTCAGGAGGGGTGCCAGCGAGTTTCGCTCAACATCAATGCCACCAAGAATCACTGACTGTGGCTCCCTCCTGCTGAAGTTTTCACAAGCTAGTGGTCTCAATTTCTGACATGGCCCAACACTGAGCCCATTTTACGAATTACACTGTCTCAGCTGGCTTCCGTAACCAGCCAGACACGCGCAAGCAAGTCCCGCCCCTGGGACTCCTAGCCCGCCTTGGGGACTCCCAGAGCCAAGTAGCAAGAGAGCGCCAGGGCGCCTGCGCTGAGCGCATGCTCTGAGGCGCCCCGGCCTGGCCCACACCTCAGCAATCCTCTGCTTCATCTGCTCCATTTGCTCACGCTGTTTCTCCCTTTTCTTCATCAGGTGCATGGCGCGGCCCGCCTCGCTTGCGGCGCCCTTATACTGAGCCATAGTGGCTGTGGCGGCGCGGCGGCGACGGCGGCGGCGGCCGGCGGCGGCGGCGCGGCGGCGGACGACGGCGGCGGCAGCAGTGTAGACTTGGTCTTAAAGCGTCCTGGCGGCGGCAGCGGCCTTTTAGTCAGATGACGTGTGACGTCAGCCACCAGGGAACGTGCAGACGCCAGCCTAGCCTTACGCCCGTGGCTCTGGCACGTGATCACACTTTGCCCCGCCCCACAGACTGCTGGGATCCTAGTTTTGAGAAACCACAAGTTCTTTCTGCTGCCACTTTTGTGACAGAGTTATACCCGCTAGCTTCCTGCACACCCTCAAAGTTAACTGCTGTCTTAAGCTAGATCTCCAGTCCTCTTACTTCCTCCTATTGGCCCCAGGAGCGCCCACTGAGTGCTGCGCTCCCCTGACATCTCCTAGACAGGTGTTGCCCTTCACTCTGAGGCTAAGTCTATTTCCCCTACTTGGTCACAGACTGACACTATATGGCTGCTTGTTTTTTGTTTTGTTTTGCTTTTTTTCCGAGAAAGGGTTTCTCTGTGTAACCTTGGCTGTCGTGGAACTCAGTCTGTAGACTAGGATGGCATCGAACTCTCAGCGACCTGCTCCTACCTCCCGAGTGCTGGCATTAAAGGCGTGAGCCACCACCTCTCGGTTGGCTGCTTGGATTTTTTGCTATCATCCAATGCTAGGTATGGGTCCCTTTGCTTCCCCAGGACTGAGACTAGCTCCTGATCCACACTCCTCTTGAAAATGTGTGTGTGTGAGGCTCAGGCAGTGATGGGTACTGGAGGAGGTATTTCCAGAGGACCCATGTTCAATTCCCAGCACCTACATAGCATCTCACAACGCCCTCTACTGACCTTTGCAGGCAGCAGACATGCAAGTAACGCACATTGGTCTAGGCAAAATACCCATACACATGAAATATTAAATGTATGTATATGTTTGTGTGTGCAAAAGCCATGGAATAATGTGCAGACGTCATATTGTGGAGTTGCCTTTACATGGGATCCAAAAATCAAATTCAAGGTTGCCTGGAAAGTGCCTTTACTAATTGAGCCATCTCACCTGTGCTGCCCTGCCTCTGAGCACCCAGAATGGCCTTGAACCCAGTCTCCAAACCTAGATGCCTTTTCTCTGACTTAGAAACCACTAGGGCATGCTGGAGAGATGGCTCAGAGGTTAAGAGCACAGACTGCTGTTCCAGAAGTCCTGAGTTCAATTCCCAGCAACCACATGGTGGCTCACAACCATCCGTTATGAAATCCGGTGCCCTCTTCTGGTGTGCAGATATACATGGAAGCAGAATGTTGTATACATAATAAAAGAAATTAGAAACCACTAGTGCAAGCTGGGTGTTGGTGGCACACGCCTTTAATCTCAGCACTCAGGAGGCAGAGGCAGGTGGATCTATGTGAGTTTGAGACCAGCCTGGTCTCCCGAGTGAGTGCCAGGATAGCCTCTAAAGCCACAGAGAAACCCTGTCTCAAAAAAAAGAGAAAGAAACCACGAGTGCAAAAATGACCCCACTCAACACCAGCTGATGATGGACCTACCTCACCTGCCTTGACTCTTGAGGATATAGTTCTAATTCCAGAAGCTAAATTGCTCCAATACTGCAAAACAACTCAACAACCTTTGATTTTAGCAAAGAACCTAAAGATCCAGACTCAGGTTTCAACAGTTTTATTGGAGGGGTTTTATTTTGAAATACACTAGAGGTTGGGGAAGGGGACACATTCACTTTGCAAGATAAGGGTTTCCAACCACTAAAGGAAAAGGCATTGGGCAGGGCACACTGGGGTTTGGATCCACTTTCCCACCTCCTTCTGCTTTGCTCACATTTACGTTTTCTCAAAGAACACAACACAAAGACAAGAAATTAAAAATAGATCAACTCCCAAAGGGGGCCACACATAAACCTTCACCCAACCCAGACTTTGCCAGGGATGGGAAAGGCCAGGGCAGCTAACTCTACAGCCCCAGGCTGCACAGAAAGGCTGAAGGCTCAGACAGATAGGTCAAAGTTAATAAATTAGAATAAATTATAAGGGGGAAGAGGAATGCAATTTTGTGCTGGGAGGGCCCCTTCTCTCCAACACATAAGAGTTGGGGGTGGAGATGGGGTATCTCCAAAGGCCACTACATTAGGAGTAAGAACAGTGGGGGCAGAGTCAGCTTTTCCTCCACTCCTTCCCAAACAGCAGAATTAGGGTGTACACGTGTATACACACACACACACACACACACACACACACACACACACACACACACACACACACACTCACACACTCGTGAGCACATGTGCTCACACACAGGAATCCTCTTTTCCTAGAACCAAGAAAGAGGATACTACCCAACCCCCATCTCCCAAACCATCACTAAGGTTAAGGATTTGGTCAGTGAATCAAATCAACAAGGTAAGTGATCAGAATGTGGTGGGGGAAACAGAAGATGCTGGAAACAGGGATACCCAGCCATACCATCTTCCCTGCCCCAAAGGACATACAGGTTGGGGAAAGGGGAGCAGGGGCTGGAGGAGGGGAGTCAGCAATCACTGATCAGCCTCTCCAAAGACATCATTCTGTTTGCGCTTCATGTTCTCAAAATCAAAGGCAGACCCAGCCATGCGTTTGTAGATATCTTTGATGTCATTGCAAGTAGTCTCAAAGTGTGTGGTGGCATCATAGGAGCACGAACAAAACACCTGTAAATAGGCAAAACCCCAGGGCTCAGGGAAATCACGCAGAGGATCTTGGGTGGGCATCAACAGCCAGCACTGACTGGGACAGGTTTCTTACCTGACTCTCAGAACCATCATCAATAGGCTCATACAAATCACTGATAGCCACAAACCTGAGGGGCAAATGGAAAACAGTACATTAAAGTCTCACAATGGGTGTTGCCCATTCCTGGTTTTCAACCCAGTCTGCCCAGTTTGGCTCAGCCCCTCACTTCTGGTCAATGGGTTCCAACAGCTCCAATGCAGGCTCAACCTCCTTTTCCGGTTCTGCAGTCTCCACGGTGGTGCTGGCAATGGCGATGTATTTGCCCTGTGCTGCCACGTTGTGTGCATAGGAGATCATGCACACATAGATGTCTGACCACAGGAAGCACTCAGTTAACATGTGCCAAGGGAAATGACAACACAAAAAGGTAGTTCCTACGAAGTGGACATGAATCTGGCCCACCTGCCCCTCCCCAGCCCTACATGCAGACAGCATCCAAACTGTCAATCTCATGAAGAAGAAAAGGCCCATCCAATCCCAGACATATTCCATAACAAAATGTCACAAGGAGCCCCAAGACTTCTTGTGAGAGAGACATAGCAACAGAAGGTAATCCCTCATGGACTGACCTACCTGACTTCCTGTTGACCTGGTTCTGAGGGATGATAATTTGGCAAGAATTGGCATCATTGGTGTTCTTGATGGGGTGGCTGAGGATACAGATGATACGAATAACCTGGCCAGCCTTCCGTACACGGTCTGGGATGTAGCTAGGGTCACAGATCAGCTGCTTACAGCGGGCCACCTGTGAAGGCACCAGAGGCTTTGTACCTGTCAGATCACCACTTGCCCTGGGTAATAGTAAGCTGAGCCTAATGTAAAGCCAGGCAGCTCTGAGTGTCATCACCATCCCTCCTATAGAACACAATCCCTTCCTTGAAGCTCAGAAGTGATCCCTCACATACAGGACTAGGTAACCCTACTGCTGAAACACAATGATCACACTTTTTTTTGCTGTTTATGGGGTTTTTGTTTGAGTCTATTTGGCCCAAACTAATCTCAAACTCAGGATCTTCCTCCCTCAGCCACCTCAGTGCTCATGCCCCACCACACCAGGCTGAAGGATTTTTTTTTTTTTTGGCCGGGAGTAGGGGGTGGTAAAGCATGTGTCTCAGTATAATGCTTGCCTATCATGCATAAAACCCTGGATTAGATTTCTAGCACTGCATAAACCAAGTATGTTGACACACACCTGTAATCCCAGCATGAGGAAGGTGGAAGGAAGCACAAGGATTAAGTGTTCATTTTTACCTATATAGACTATTTGAGGCCAGCCTGGGATACATGACACCCTTTCCAAAAGAATGCATTTAGGCTGGGCGTTGGTGGCGCATGCCTTTAATCCCAGCACTCGGGAGGCAGAGGCAGGCGGATCTATGTGAGTCGAGACCAGTCTGATCTACAAGAGCTAGTTCCAGGACAGCCTCGAAAGCCACAGAGAAACCCTGTCTCAAAAAAACAAACAAAAAATGCTTTTGGGACTATAGACACAGCATGTGACTTCTGAAGGTTACTTCTTGATTGATTTAAATCCATGTGCCTCTGCCCCCACCCCCAGTAGTGGGATTACAAGAATGTACCACCACACCTGGCAATTTGATACTTCTTTTTAAGATTTATTTATTTACTATGTATACAGCATTCCGCCTGCATGTATGCCGGCAGGCCAGAAGAGGGGACCAGATCTCATTACAGATAGTTGTGAGCCATCATGTGGTGCTGGGAATTGAACTTGGGACCTCTGGAAGAATAGCCAGTGCTCTTAACCTCTGAGCCATCTCTCCAGGTCGTGAAGGATACTTCTTGCCAACAGGAATAGCTATGTGGACTTTTATTGACCACCCAGTTCCTAGCTATGAGGCTCTCAGGGTTCAGCAACAGCAAATTCACCAGCAATTAAGGCTCCCTATGAATATATCCCTAAAAAAGACCAAACCTTACCCAAGCCATGGTAACAAATGCACAGGATATGCTTACCTCTCCCTCAGATTTCACACCCACCACCTTGCCATTCTCCATGATGATTTCATCCACAGGTTTGTTCAGCATATATGTTCCCCCATATATGGCACTCAATCTATAGTAAGGAAAATGATGGGGAAGTCTTAGGACAATGGGGACCAAATCTACTGTACTCTCCCCACCCTACCTATGAGATGGAGAAAACTGCCCAGGTAGACAGAATTTAACTCCAACTGTTTCAGGTGTCCCTCCTATGAATGAACTGAGGGCCCATCTTGGCATACACCTTCCTCTCTGGAGTTTCCATCCAGAACATTCTATTCTGCAAAGTCCAATGAGTGTAGCTTCACATAGAAATGGCTCAGGAATCGAATAAAGGACTCTCTGGCAAAGAGCCAGATTCCAGGGAATCTTAGATTCAAGGTTCTGGGGTCCTAGACTTAGTTCAGGTACTACCAGGAACTGGGAAAGCTATTTTCATGGTCATCTGGTCCTTTACTTTGTATTTCCTTTACTTTTTAAGTATATTATTTACATTGACTATTTTACGTGTATGTGTTTTCTTGGCATATGTCTGTAGACCACATGCATGCTTGGAACCTATGGAGGTCAGATGAAGGTGTTAGGATTCCCTAAAACTGGAGTTATGGACAGTTGTAGGCCACCATGTGGCTGTTGGAATTAAACCTGGGTCCTCTGTAAAAACAAGTGCTTTTATCTGCTGAGCCAACTCTCCACCTTTACTCTGTACTAAGGCTGTGCCCCCATTAACCAGGGATGGAACAATGTACATGAAGATTTAGATGGGAAAGTAGAAGATGCCACAAAAATGCTCAAGGAGAGCGGGGGTGGGGGGAATGGGGGGGTGGGGAGGTGAGGGGCGGGGGGGGGTGGCCCACACCTTTAATCCCAGCACTCAGGAGGCAGAGGCAGGTAGATCTCTGAGTTCAAGGCCAGCCTGATCTATAGAGCAAGTTCCAGGACAGGCTCTAAAAAAATACAGAGAAACCCTGTCTCAAGAAAAAAAAAAAAAAGCCCAAGGAGGTAATTTCCATTCTTTTATTTATTTCATTTTATTTTTGGTTTTTCAAGAGTGTTTCTCTATGTAGCTTTGGCTGTCCTAGAACTCACTCTCTAGACCAGCTTGGCCTGGAACTCACAGAGCTCTGCCTGCATCTGCTTCCCAAATGCTGGGATTAAAGGCTTGTGCCACCACCACCAGGCTTATTGGTCTTAGTCATACCCACTAATGCCAGCTTGGGAAAAAAAGGTCCTCACCTTGCAAAGCCCTGGGGCAGCTCGCCCAGGCCATAGAGTGGGTACAAATATGGGCTCTTGCCATACCGGGCCAAGGACTCACTGTACAACTTGATACGGTTAATAGTCTCAAGACAGGGCTGATCCAGGTAGCTGGGGAACAAGAGAAGATGCTTTGACAGCAGCACTCCTGCTCACCTTCAAAGACACCATCCGCCTTCCCACCACCCTTTGTGACCTGGCAAAGATATGAGTCAAATGGAAGAGAGGGATGGAAATGCAACAGGTGAACTTATAGACAAGTACAAGAGATATGCAGGGTGGGCAGTGGATACAATAGGCAGGTGTGGGGAGGATAAAGTGTGAGGCAGACAAAGGGGCTCCTGCCACCAGCCAGCTTTCCCCTCACTCATCAGTGCGGTAGAGCGCCAAGGCATGGCCAGTGAAATCAATGACATCTTGGCCCAGATCAAACTTCCTGTAGACATCACGCATGCTGGTGGTCTGGGGGTCGACACCCTCAAAGGTTTTGGGGTCATTCTCATCAAAGTTTGCCACAAACACCAAGAATTTCCGGAAGCGTCGTTTTTCAAACATGCCCATCAGATCTGAAGGAAGGGTATTGAAAAGACTCTTTTTGTATTACTGGGACATAAAACTCTTCTTTCCACCAGAGCAGGCCAGGAAAGTTGGTGTCCTGGCTCCCACCAGAGCTCAGTCATGTAACCCTGCCCCACCCTTCTTGGCCTTAGTTTTCCTATTTGTAGGAAGAGGCACTCCTAGCTCCACTTGGGGATGCAATGGGGGTCAAGTAGGCCCTCTGCCAAAAAGAAATCCTCCTCAATGAGCTTCCTTTCTGGTAACTTGCCAGGATGGGTAGCACATTCCAATAAAGGTACTATAAAGCAAGGGGCCTCTGGTATTACATAGAGCTAAGATTAGGCTTAGGCAAATGGGAGCCTTTTGCCTAACTATCTTGAGAATAGTCTGCTTCCTCCTGTCCCATTATTCTCTGGCTAAGGAGACTCATACTTACTAGAAGCCAAGGCCTCAGTCTCAGTGGATGGTACTTTGTAGATCTTGCCTCCCTTGTATACAAAGCTGCCCTCAACCACCTTGAAGTCCAGATAACGAGTCACTTCTGTATACAGCAGCATCTTTACCAGCTGACCTGTGTCCAGAGAGGATTAGGGATGTCAGTGTAGCTCCCTTCAAAAATCTCTCAGTTGTCTGACTGACCTTATTCTGGAGCTTGAACCTCCCCTCTGGTCTTCCCAATCACCACCACCCACCAATCACCATATACATTATCTTCTTAATCTCCCTCACCATTGGCCATGAGAAATTTGGGGATCAAGTCAACATTCCAGTCTCGGCCCCGGCCCATTGACTCAGGGGGCCCTTCCAGCAACTGAAAACGTTTATATAGCTGTAAACAGGACAGAAAGAAAGAAAAATGTCAAGGACCACCTATCCCTCTCCCATTCTCCAGCCCAGCACCTGGGAACTACTTTGCCCCCATGCCCCTATGTGAGAGACTAAAAAGGGGTCTGGGTCTTAGCTCAAGTCCAAGAAGCCTTACCTCTTCCAGGGGTGTGATGGAAGAGCTCTCACCCCCATAGTAAGGGTTCCGGTCCATGTGCAGCACCTTCTTTCCATTCACAGACATGATGCCAGACAAGATGCATTCCTGGGGGAGGGGTGGCATTTGCAGCTACACTCCCATCTGCCTTCTGACCTGCATCCCTGGTTTGTCCCTGACTCAAACCCGACATAAATTTTGTAACATAAATCCCTGCCTCTTGTAGCACCTAAAACTGGAGAGAGGGGAAATGGCTTCATTCGATGTTTCCTTTATAACCCTGTTAGGCAAGACGGTGAAATGCCAGAGCATTAAATGAGGCTTAGGGAGGCAGAGCTTCCAGCAGACCCAAGGACAGTCTTCTAGTACCCACAAGCCAAGTAAGTATCTGCCTGCTCTGAGCCCACAAAAAGGTAACGAGTCTGGAGAAGAACCAATTCAAATGAAATCCCAGACCCCACCCTGGGCTGCTCCTCCTACAAAGGCAGGAGCCCCTGACCCTCCAGCCCTATCTACCGGTCCAGACTCAGGGTGCAAACCAACAACCAATCACTGTCACTAGCCCAAGGACAAAGGCAGAGGATATATTCAGCCTGAGATCTCCATGGGAAACCAGACTGGGGTAGAGGGAATGTCGTAACTACCCCCACTACTGCTGCTTCTGGAACATTCCCTGAATTACCGTCCCCTCTCAAAAGGCAAAAAGGCAGGATGAGAACCCACCCTTGGAATGCCCCCATACCCATACCTTTATACTCAATGCCCTAGTGTGATCACCACAAAATGGTAAGAGATGCTAATCAAGGATGCTAAGCAGGTGAAGGGTGGGGGCTGGGCACAACCGGTCCGGGGGGGGGGTAGTTTTCCACCTCGGTGACACAGATAGGGACGATGAAGGGGTCCTAGGGTGCAGGGATACAGGCTGAAACAGGGTCCTCTACGGGGAAGCAAGAAGATGGCAGCGCCGTCGAGTCGACATCCTAGGGTGAGGCAGTGGGGTGGGAGCGGGGTTGGCTTTGCCAGGACCAGAGCCAGGAAAGCAATGATGGGAGAATGAGACCGGTGACCAGGGCTCTGCATCACCGCGGGGGATGGGAAAGGCATGCTACAGGGCTATGAGTGCCTAGGGTGACACTTACGGTAAGACCTGTCCCCAGTACTATCACATCGTATTCCTCGTCCATGGTCAGGCCTTGGTACCAACGCCCGCTCGGCTCCTCCTCCTCCTTCACCACAGCAGCCACTGCCGCCGCCGCCGCTGCCACCGCACTGAACCAAAGATGGCGGCTATCAGTCGTCTCCAGATCCTTCCGCCGCGTCAAAGAGTCCCTCTCCCTCCTCGGGCCCTGCCACACCCTAGCGATGCCACCGTTTCTCCCGCTTATTTTCTGGAAGGGCTTCCAGCGCCTGAGTCTCCGCACCAGTACAATTTCGGGGGCAACGCAGATCTTCGCGAGCCCAGAGAAATGCGGGGCGGGGCGGGTCCGTGGCAGGTGCTGCGTCCCGCGAAGATCCATGCGCGGGAGCCGAGAGCGCCCCGCCCCGTCCCATCCCTCCTGGCGCGATCCCATACCGCCCCTCTGGGAGAAACAGCAAGGCCCTGTGGTATTTGCAGTTGCCTGTATCTTTCATTGTAAGGACTCTCCCCAAGGCCAGGAGAAATAATGGGCCTCTACCTTAACTCGTTAAGAGTATCAATCAGCTTGATGAAGACTCTCCCACCCTTCCCCTCTCACCTGTTAGGACTACACCTGGGCACTTCTTCCCCTCAGTCAAAAACAAATCTACTGTCAAGTGCAGAAATGAGTGACTCAAAGCCGAAGCCCAACACATATGACAACACGTCTTTATTTTATTAGGAAGGGAAACAAAAAGAGTACCCCCATCCCCATCTCTTGGCAGACAATCCTAGTGGGAATAAGCCTTGTGGAGGTCTCTTCTTTCTCAGGCTACAGAAATAAACCCCAGTGTACAGATCATTCTTAACATGTCACCCAAAAAACACAACAGCCAAGCTGGACAGACAGTTAAGTAGTCTTTCCATACATCTCAAACTCAAGGAACCTCAAGTTTATTGCTGTTGCTGGAAGATTCATAAAGCTTGGGGAGTGAGCATTAATTACACAGAAGCACTATAAACAGCAAGTAGCGGAGGGGCAAGAATAAATAAGGGGGAAAGGGAGAAAGGGAACCCTAGAATTAATGTTCCTTCCCCTCATGATGATGGAGCCTGGAAGATTTGTCTAATATCTATGAAGAATATATACACTTTGTTGGTAGAGATGGGGGATAGCCCCAGGGAAGCCAGTCCCTCAGTAGGTTGAAGAGGAAGCAAGACAGGCTGAGGGTACTGCAGGGTTCATGCTATCGAAGAGAAAAAAAACTTTCTATCCACTATGCCACAAGATGCAAACATGACAACCTAGACACCAACACTCCCTCAATCTCTCTCTGGCACAGGTCACACAATCTGTGTCAAAGTGATGGTGGGGCCCTTGTGGTCGTCAAAACGATCCATGGTCTTGAGGCTGAGTATCATGTGCAGGCCATAGGTGAAGATGAAAAGCATGAAGAGGGTGGTGAGCAGCCCCATCCAGATGCCTGGAGAGAAGAAGCCAGCACAGTCGCTAGCATAGGAGAACTGCTCACCCGTCACATTGAAGGCCTGGATCTAGGAGACACATAGACATGGATCAGAAGGGACCACAAGTTTCTACAGACAACAAGGGCTGGGGTTCTGGAATCAGTGAACAGTCTAGACCTTCAGAGACAGCATAAGGATGGAACTCTCAGCTACATGCTCAAGCCATACTGAAATTCTCTGGGCTCTTCTTCCCTCCCCCTACTGCCACCAGCTTGGAGCCCATTCCCCCTTTAATACCTGGAAGTCCTGAAGAGTCATCTGCCAGAGTGAGGGCACGTTGGTCACAAGGAGATTGCCTTTCTTGCTCAGACTGCTGACATACTCACAGTGGAAAGAATAGATGCTGGGTCCCGTGACTTGGGAAACATTGAAATGGGAAACAGAGCCATTGCTGTGGATTTCAAGTCGTTCCATAGTAAACCAGTATCGGGCAGACACTGGGTAGAAGCGACTAGCCAGAATGAACCTGGGAGGTGAGGGTAGCAGAGATTGTCAGATGAACAGAAGACAATGGAGACATACCAGCCAAGCCACACTTCAACCACCAGAACTTACTTGAATGTCACCATTGCACCAAAGAGTGGTTCATAGGTCAGTGAAAGCCTGTGGGACAAGGCAGAGGGGTGCTGTCAGGCTCTAGAAGGACCTAGAGTATGGTTCTCCTCAGGCTGGGTCCAATCTAAGCTGTCCTAAATCCATCCTTACAGTCACCTGCCAATACAGTGTCCCCATTTATCTGATGGGAAAACTAAGGCTCCAGTCATAAGCAAATCAGGAACAGTTGGGGGATCTGCACCTAGGTCCCAGATCTCCAGCTTAGGATTCCTTCCTCTGGTTCTCCTGAGTCCCCTGAGCCTCTTTCATCCCCTTCTTAAGGTTATTCAGCTGCCTGCTGAGGTTTCAGGTATAGGAAGCCTAGAACTGGTTTTGGCGGCTGGTCTGCTATTTGCTCACATGTAGTCCCAGGGGTTGAGTTCAAAGAAGCGCTAGGGTTCCAAGGGACTGTGTGAGGGTAATAACCCAGAACCCAACAACCAAGGCCTAAAAAGCATGGAAAGGTAAAACTTGTGAGGCTTCCTCTCCAGTAACCTCCCAGTAACATTACCCCGTGATACTATCTTCAAGTCCTTGGTGAACAGACCTTCTTCACCCCCAACATAGACACACCTGATCTACATTCTTGCCCTGTACTGGGCTCACAGTGGCAAGAAGGCCATATGTGATAACACAGTCCTTCCTTCCCTGCCTAGTGTCCTTACATGGCAAAGGAGTCGTTCCAGAAGGAGCCAGTCAAGTTAAGTTTCTCCACACCAAAGGTGAGGGAAGTCAAGTCTTTCCACTCGTCTTTGTATGCCACAGAGAAGTTTTGTGCCCAGAACAGGATCCTTGGGGCAGTGTCATTGTAACTCACAGGAGGATGGATCACATGTGATGCCACCTGAGTCTGAAGCAGCTGTCGACCTAGACCCTCAGCCACCATGGGTACATCACGGACCACCTGCAGAAATATCCAACAAGCCTTCTCTCAACAGCCCTAAAAACAAAGCCTAATCCATTGTAACAGTCTCCCTTCCCACTGGGTGCCCTGTGAGCTGAAAGTCCCTAGCCCTGATGTTCCATCTCCCTAAACTTATGAACACTTGCAGCAAGTACACATGAACACTGCCCAAGATGGGAAAAAAAGTCCCCATGAATTGAGAAAGCAATCCTTTGCCCACTAATCTCCCAAGATAAGGACTCCTGGGAGGCCCTGCCTATGACATACCCTTTCATCTCCAGGCACACTCACCAATGACCTCATAACCCCATGCCCCAGGGCCCCTGCTAGAAGAGTACGTACTCTAGAAGGGCGGACTGCAGTAAGAGCTGCGGTGTAAGGGACATCTTCAGACTTCAGTGTGCTCAGTACCTGTCCAATGACCTCATCTGAAGCGTGACAGGAGAGCAGAGAGCCAAGTCACCAGGTAGTCTGCTTAAATAAATACTCCCCACTGTCTGCTTTAGAGACCTTCTAGACCTTGAGAAATTCGGTGCTATTTGTTTCCACTGAAGACCCCTAAAACCAGCTATTTCTCCTTCTACCCCCTCTACCAGTCTCTCTGGGGACAATTGTGGCCTCAATCATGGACTCTCCAATGCCAAGCCCAACCTAAGTGAAACATATAGTGATACAGAGAACTCTAGATCTACCCAAATTCTTTTCCATGCAGATAGACTGTCCTTTACTACAAAGACAAGTCCTACTACAAAGACAAGTCCTCCTAATTGCTTTGCATAATGTTACTGGTCTATTAAATCCATAGATTTGTTAGACCTGTGCAGAAGCTAGATTACAGGGCTCTTGCACAAGGGTCATAAGGCACCTCTATCAGGTGAAGCTAGCTACAGAAGAACATGGCCAGGCAGGCAGCCACTATGTCCCTGCTCAGCTGTCAGCTACTCTGAGAAACAGGGGGCCACCCTTGTAGTGAGGAGAAACCAGTTCTATTTTCCTGGGACCACACTCACCATTGCCTGTGAGGACCTCCCTTGGTGCCATCAGACCGGAGCTAAGGATAAGAAAATAAGAGGCCCTCAGGTTGCTTTTTCCCTCAAATCCAAACAGCTTGCCTGGAGCAATTCTCTCAACCCCTCTAGCATCTCCTTCCCCACTAGCTGCACTCACCAAGCCTGTGCACTTCAGCTGCTGCCCTGACAGCCATGCAGAGGCCCAGCTCAGCAGCAATTAGCCCTCCTCCACCCCATACCTCTATTTGCTTCAGTATCCCTACCTGGAATTCCATTTCCCTTTCACCAGTTTGCAGGTACAGTCCCTGTCCAGTTTTATAAAGAGGGCCTCATTGGGTGAAGAAGTTTTCTACAAGTAGGGACCATGTCTGCCTCATTTCTGGAAGCCCAATAGGAATAACTCAGTAGTGGATACTTGTAAGTCACAGCCTAAGAGGAAGTCCTTCCTGTCTCTTCTGGGCATACAAGGAACTTTCTGGAAGAGTCTCAATGTAGTAAACAGGAGAATATTGTCATCTTTGGCTCAACTCTGCCACCAAAGCTCAGAGCCCAGGACCTTACCCATCTCTTGAAGTGCAAGGCTAGAGGCTATGCCACCCAGGCTGTACCTGGCTGTGTAGGGCAGATGGATGAGCAGCAGGGCAGGGAGGCTGGCATTGAGTTTCAGCTCCTTTAGAGTAGCTAGATCCACATGCAGGGGACTAGCCCCAAGCTTCTCCTGCAGATAGGTAGTCAGAGTGCTGATTGCATACCAGTCCACAGCAGGAAGCACCAGTGAGGAGGGAGCCAAATCCAGGGCATTCTGATGGCAGGGAAAAGGTGAAAGGTAAAATAATCCAGGGAACAATGAACCTAATAAGTACAAAAAAACTTGCCTGAAAAGCCATACCCCTTAGGGATGTCACAATGGGTCAGAAAGTTATGTCCCACATTTGACACTCACATCCCAGGCCATCTACCCTCAAAAGCCTCTGGTACTCTCTGGGAAAAAGAGCACAGAGTATATTTCTGTCCTCTTAGCTGGGGCTGTGAGCAGACCCTTACCTCCAGGTTAGAAAAGGCACTGTCCTGCTTATTTCCAAACACACCACCATATGCTGTGAAATCCTCAATGCTTAACTAAAAGAGAAGTAGAAGAGATGTCACCAGAAGGCTGGGCAAGGAACAAGGACTAAGGGCAGTGGGGGGATTCCCAGGGCCAAATATATTATAAGTCATATTTGACATGGAGGAGGAGAGTGAACCACCAGCACTTGTGGTGGAGGTGAGTGGAAGGCTCATTCTTTCCTCCCCAGCACTCTGAGGGCAGGGTGACAAGACACTGAACGTGGTCATAGGGTTGGGAAATCTATGGAAACCTAGCTTATGATAACCTACAAAGCAAGAGCCACACAGCAAGAAGTAGGGAGGAAAGAGGGAAGCTGGAAAGAGGAAGAGGACAGCAAAGAACATTTATTACATGCCTCCTAAGTGGGAAGTAGAAGTCAGAGCAAAGAGAACCTCTATGTCCAGTGTGGACAGGATCCTTTTTTCAAGGGAAGAAGTCCTTATCCAACCATTTTTGGTGGGAGTTAGGAAAGAGGAAAATATTGGAACACAATGGAGGAAACTGGAACTTCTGAGCTCCCAGGACTCCCATTAACTCCAATTTCATGCCCTTCCCTCTACAATCTACAAGTATCTTACCCCTCCTCCCTTCATTCCCAGCTAGCTTCCTCTGGCTTTTCCCAGTTAGGCCCAGAAGGAATCTTAACCAGCTTCCCTAAACTCATTGTGTTTACTATACATAAGCCCATCCTTCTTTTCTAGCCTCCCCTCCTAGTATACTCTCCTATACTCGGCACTACATATACAAGGCTTTGTTATACTCAGAACTACCACCAACCTTTGCCCTTGTGCTCCATCTCTAGGTGACCTGGCAGATCATCTCGTTCCTTTTCAATCACTCTCTAGGGTCCAAATCACATAAGCACTCCCTTGAACTTACTAAGAGCACTCCCTTGCCCAGGGCCTTTACACCTCTTGTTTTCCTGACAGTAATGTCCCTCCTCAAAAGTCACATGACTCCCTACTACTAACAAGATGAGACCCTGCCTGATCACACTGTTATCTAAAGCAGTATCCTTTGTTATTGTGTTGCCTTAACCTGCTTCCTTCTCTAAAGGACTGACAGTATATCATGTACCAACTTAGCTCTTTTTTAAAGTTTTTTTAAAGATTTATTTATTTATTACGCATAGTGTTCTGTCTGCATGTATGCTGCAGGCCAGAAGAAGACACCAAACCTCATTATAGATGGTTGTGAGCCACCATGTGGTTGCTTTGAATTGAACTCAGGACCTCCTGAAGACTAGTCAGTGCTCTTAACCTTTGAGCCATCTCTCCAGCCCCCCTTTTTTTTTAGTTTTTAGAGACAGGGTTTCTCTGTGTAACAGTACCAGCTGTCCTGGAACTTGCTCTGTAGACCAGGATTTGAACTCACTGAGATCCGCCTGCCTCTATCTCCTGAGTGCTGGGATGGATTAAAGGCATGCGACACTAGCACAGGGCTCAAATTTAGCTATTTTTTTCCCTTTTTTTTTGGTGTTTTGAGACAGGGTTTCTCAGTGTAACAGTTCAGGCTGTCCTAGAACTTGCTTTATAGACCTGGCTGGCCTCAAACTCACTGAGATCCACCTGCCTCTGCCTCCAAGTTCTGGGATTACAGGTATGCACCTGGCTTCAAATTTAGCTCTTAACCACTTGTCTTCACAAGACTGTCTACTTCCTAACACATACTAAGCACTCTATCATTGGCAAAAGAAGGAAATACCCTAATATTGGGAGACTGTGGCTAGAGGATTTATGTAGATTACTTCTCTCAGTCCCCTGCTATAGGTAGATATTTTCATTTCACATGTGTAAAAACTGTGGTTTACAAAGATTATTTCATGTTCTCCAAGGCTGAAACAGGTGGTAGGACTGAGTTAACAGTCTGACTTTATTATTTACCACCTTTCAAAAAGACTATTGACCAACATAATCACCACCACCAGCAGACACAGCAACAGAGGGAGGCCACAAACAAAATGAGCCAACTAGGCCACTAAAGAGGAAGGGACAAGTAGAGACTTGACATCCTCCTGAACAATGATCTTATGCTGAGCTAGAACCTTCTCATAGTCCATAATCCTGCTCTGGGTGCACACACCTGGAATGAAAGGAAAATAGAATGCTGGCCCAGCACAAAACTGGGGGACAGGACTGATACCCCCAGAACTAGAAGCAGTGTGTTGTACTGTCTCCAAATCTGGGCCTTCAGCAATTAATTTTACCTCATCAATATTACTTCCTTTAGCAGTTAAACCAAAAAAAAATATTACAATTGTGATATTTAAAATTACAGTTCTGCCAACCATTAGCTATTGGGCAAGTCACATTGATCTTCCCCCAAAGTGAATCTTCTCATCTGTGAAACTGAGTGATAATCCCCACCATGCTACAGAACACCAGAAAATAATGCTTAGTACTAGTTAAGTATCTAATGTTTGACCCCTTGCTCCCTTAAATCAAGTCCCTGCCATTCCCATGGGTATCCTGTTCCCACTGAAGCATCTCTTACAGGTCTTCAAGAAAATCTAGCCACACCTGCCTACAGGTGGGACAAGGTCACTACAGCTTCACCTGGGAAATGGCAGTGAGGGTGAGGTGGGGTGTGATTACCAACAAAAAGACATAGCAGACTGGAGTAGACTCACCTTGTCCTGAAGGAACAGCAGTACATTGCGGGGGCCCAGCTCCAGGGCAGGGTCTAAGTAGGTAGAAAGCTGCATATTGCTGGTAATATGACCCTCATGTGTGTCGACCATAGGAGCCCACAGGTCCCTAGAAGTGGACGGAAGAGACACGTCAGATGTGATTGTGTGGGTTGAGATCCTAAGCCCATGAGCTCCCGGCTTCATGTAGGCCCCTGAGTAAGAGACAGTTTCCATCTGGGCCTCGAAACCCGGCCAAGGACAGCCCTGGAGTTCAGCATAGGTGACTCATCCACCGCGGCGCACAGCACAGCCCTCCTAAACCCCACTTGGCCCAACTCAACTCGACCCGGCCCAGCCCGACCCAACCCGCTCACCGGTCACTCGACCACAGTACCAGTGGCACCTGCTGCTCCGCGGCCACTGCCGCTGCCACCACCACCAAAAACAGATGCAGCCACAGGACTCGGGCCCACCGTGTCCCCATCCGCATCTGAGATACCACTGTTGCCGCCATCATAGCCCCAGCCTTCAGTGCCTGGGTGTCTGAGGCCACTGATCAGATGACCGTCACCTCTGCCCGAGCCCCGCCCACACTAATCTGGGAGGGGGCGGGCTTCTCCCATACTCTCCTCTAATTGGGTCAAAATCCTGGCACTCATGACCACTCTTTCTCACTGGTTGGCTATACGTGTCTCCAGTCGCGCACGCTCCTTGTGAGAAAGGAGGCGGGGGGCCGAGCACTACCGGCTGCTACCTAGCTCAGCTAGGCGGGGTGGTTCTATAGAGCCCTGTTCTCTAGTATTTGTCTTTTTCTGTTTTCGTCTTAAAGTCGCATGACTGGATCTTTTTTCTAAAAATAGACCCTCTGTCTGGTACATATGAAAACTGCAATCCCTTAGAATGAGAAGAGGGTCCATTGTACCATCAGGGGAACAATAGTCAGAGCTTAAAATGGGTAGAAGGGAAGAGGATCTAGAAAAAGAGAACAAATGCAGTTTCAGAAAGGAGGGGAAAACCCAGGCGGTAACCGGGTCTGAAGGAGAACATTAACTAACAATGTCAGTGTCATTCGCCACTAAAAGGCAGGTAATAAATACCATGAGAGCAGAACACTGTTTTTTTTTTTTTTTTTTTTTTTTTTTTTTTTTTTTTTTTACTTAGCAACACTTTCCAACTTTGCCAAGGAAGATCCCACTGTAAATTAGGGGAGACTCCCCGTGGGAGGATTATCCTTCCTTCTGAGTGATTTGCCTTAAAGGAAGGACTGACAGAAAATGGAAGTCACTGGCATAAATAAATTGATTTTTTTTGAGACAGAGTTGTGGTATGAACAAAATTCACTATGCAAACCTCAACCTTTCAAGTACTAGGATTACAACTGTGAGCCAAAAAAAATTGTGAGCCACCAAACATGCCCACATTTCCGTGCCATTTTTATTTCCTAGTCTGTTGATTACTTTATAAATGCTAAATTCATTCCCACAGTACTGCAAACAAAAAGAAAAAAGAAAAAGGAAGAGTACAACCAAATCTTGAACTCTCCAGACGTAATTAATCTAGGACAGCGGTTCTCACCCTGTGGGTTGCAACCCCCAAGAGATTGTAAATGCATCTTAGTTTGGAAACAAGGACTTTGCATATGTAATCCATTTATAATAAACTCATATTGACTGCTAAACTCGGAATATGGAAGGATGGGCCACAGTCTGATGATTGCTGTCATTATAATATGATAAGAGGGAAATTTGCTGAGTGGTGTCGGTGGATGCCTTTAAATCCCATCACTTGGGAGGCAGAGGCAGGCAGATCTCTAAGATTTCAGGGCCATCTCGTTCCACAAAGCGAATCCCAGGCCAGCCAGGGATTCACAGCTACACAGAGATACCCTGTCTTTAAAAAACCAACAAAAAAGAAAGAAGGAAGGGAGGAAGAAAGGAAGGAAGGAATTTATTGTTTGTGATGGACTCACATGGCCCAAGGTGGCCTCAAACTCACTATGTAGGCAGTGCTGGAATTCCTGGTCCTCCTGCTTTCAACTCCTCTAAATGTCACATGCCATTATGCTAGGCAAAAGAGGAAAACATAGATGCAGACAGGGCAGAAGGACAGATGAACAGACAGACTGCCATAATGCAGCTACAAGCCAAGGATATATAAAGATTTCCCTCATCAGGAATTGAGAAGAGAGAAGCAAGAACCAACTCTCTCCTAGAGCCTTCAGAGCAAACTCAGCTCCACCAACACCCTGATTTGCGACTTGTAGTCTACAAAATTATCAGAAAAGAACTATGTTTTGGGTTGGAGAGATGGCTCAACGGTTACAAGCACTGGCTTGAGTTCAATTCCCAGCAACTACATGGTGGCTCACAACCATCTGTAATGAGATGTGGTGCCCTCTTCTGGCCTGCAGGCATACACGCAGGCAGAACACTGTATAAACAATAAATAAATACATTTTTTAAATAAATAAATCTTTAAAAACAAGAACAGAACTGTTTTGTTTTAAGCTAGCTAGTTTGTGACACTTTGCTACAGCACCCTAGGGAACTAATACATTATTTATTTGGCACATCTTATAGTAAAAAAATAACATAAGAATGTTTGAGTGTTTGTTGGGGCTGGGCGTTGGTGGCACACGCCTTTAATCCCAGTACTCGGGAGGCGGAGGCAGGTGGATCTCTGCAAGTTCGAGGCCAGCCAGGTCTACAGAGTTCCAGGACAGCCTCCAAAACAATACAGAGAAACCCTGTCTCAAAAAACCAAAAAGTAATAAACTCATCTGGACATGTTGGTAACTGCCTGTGACCCCAGCACTTGGAGGCAAGAGGATAAGGGATTCAAAGCCAGCTTTGATTACATAAGGAGTTCAAGGCCAGCCTGAGCTAAGTGAGACCTTGACTCAAAATTAAAAACTGAGAGTAGCCAGGAGGTGGTGGCGCACACTTGTAATCCTAGTACCTGGGAGGCAGAGATCAGTCTGAGATCAGCCTGGTCTACAGAGTGAATTCCAGAACAGCCAGGACTACACAGAGAAACCCTGTCTCAGAAAAAAAACAATAAATACAAATAAATAAAATAAAAATAAGAGTTATAAACCTTTCCAGGCATGGTGACACAGCTATGTAATCAGCAGCACTTGGAAGGTAGAGGCAGAAGTTACAAGTCATCCTTGGCTACATAATGAGTTCAGACACATTTGTACCAGCATATACACAAGGACGGACACATTCCTGGGGTGGGGGTATTCCTCTCTTTAGTCAACATTTTTCTTTTATTTTTTGATTTTTTAAGGGTTGGAATTAAACCCAGGCTTCAGGGCATCACACATTCTAAGTAAGTGCTCATTGAGCCACATCTTCAGCCCTTTCTTTTTTCTTTTTTTTGGGGGAGAGGGGGGTTGTTTTTTGTTGGTGGTGGTTTGTTTGTTGAGACACGGTTTCTCTGTGTAATAGTCCTGGCTGTCCTAGAATTAGCTCTGTAGACCAGGCTGGCCTTGAACTCAGAGATCCACCTGCCTTTGTCTCCCAAGTGCTAGGATCAAAGGTGTGAGCCACCAACATCCAACTTTGAATTTTTCTGATCCTGCCTCTGCTTCCAGAGTTCTGTGATTAAAGGCTTGTGCCACCATGCCTGGCTGAAGGTTATATTCATTTTTTAATTTTTTGGGAGAGGGTTTCAGATAGCCCAGAAAGGCTCTGAATTTGCTACATAGCCAAGGATTATCTGAATTCCTACTCTTACTGACTCCACCTCCAAAATGCAAGCATTATTGGTATTTGTCACCATGCCTGCCTTACTATTTGTTTGAAACTGTTTGTTTTGTGGCCCAGGCTGGTCTCAGACTCAGAGATCTGTTGTCCTCTTTCTCCCAGGTACTGGGATTACAAGGGTGCCTGCCTCTGCCTCCCATGGTTGACTTAATTTTTTTCTTTTTAATCTCTCATTTAGTATCACAGGCCAACCTTGAACATGTGGCAACATTTCCCGCTTCAGCCTCCCTAATGCTCAAATCACAGATGTGTACTACCATGTCTGACTTCACTTGAGGTTTTCATGCTACTTTATTAATCTTGTTTTGCCACTATTATGAATCTCTACTCCTGCCACATTGTCATGGGGCTTACAGGTGATAATGGATGTCTTGAGTGGCCAGTGTACAGTGAGATACCAATGTCAATCTATTTAAATGATCTCACTATATACAGACTCAAGGGTCCTATTTACTTGTCCAGCAAAGTACTTCTCAGTACTCAGCATTCCTACACAGAAGACAGAGGAATAGTGGTATAACACAGATACTTTATTACTCTAAAAACATGAAATCAGTACATAGGGGATGTCAAAGCAAAAAGGTTAGAGAAGTGGGTAGGCCCTGATATGGGGGGGTGTTCATGGTCAGGTCTTAGGGGCCCTTTTTCTGCCAGCTAACAGAAACATCTAGTTAAGTTTAGCTGGGCTTGAATCCTGGCCAAGACTTGCTCTTGTCTGGGGCCACCCAAGCACAAATCTTACAGTGGGAGAAGCTCAGGTGGAAGAATGACCTGCCTGACAGCCATCCCTGAGGAGGCTGTGAGCAGCTCCTGGGCAAAGGTAGGCATGTGGTAGCCCATCCAAGGGGCCATTTGGGTACTCTTTCTGCATCAATGGCCATGACACCTATTCTCCTACTAGGCACTCAACTGCCTGCTTTGCTCCCTTCCAATGCCAGCCCCTGCCTAAAAGTCTTCCTCCCTTCTCTGCCAAGTGTGAGGGACATCCAAGGCTTTTCTTTTAGCCCAAGAGATCCAGAGGAGTCAGATGCTCAAGGATAAGAAAGGGTATTCAGGCCAGGTAGTGGTAGCATACACCTTTAATTCCAACTCTCTGAAGGCAGAGGCAGGTGGATCTCTATGAGTTTGAGGATAACCTGCCCTACAAAGAGAGTTCCAGGACAGCCAGGGCTACACAGAGAAACCCTGTCTCAAAACAAAACGAAGAAAGAAAAGCAGGGATTATGAGCCAATCTATCTGAATTAAAAGCATTGGTCCATCTCCCAGCCTCAGTTTTGTGCAGGGAAGAAACTCAAAGGCAGTACAGAGCCAAGCAAGCTTGGGCAGGGTCCTGTACCACCACTTTCCAAACCCTGGAGGGCCCAATGCTCCCTTGGCTAAGGACTTTGGGGCACAGACTGGGTAGGCAAAGCCTATCTTCCAGGCTGGAAATGGTTGTGGAGCTGTTCCGCCTGCATCTTCAGCCGCTGGAATTCCTCTTGAATGAAGTCTGTGAGGGCTTTCCGAATCTCCACCTGAGAGCAAGGATGGTGCTGGCCTGCACTCCTCAGTGACTATGACTGAGGTACCCTGGGAATCTGAGGGGCTGGGAAGGTCAAGGACAGCTAGGGGACCTTAGTTGGAAACTCACAGCTGACTTGTTTTCTGCCCGGAGCCGCTCAAGCACAGGGAGTGCACTGAAAGGCTTCCCAATCAGCACGGTGATTTTCTGTAAGGAGGCAGGCCATCAAGGATGACAAGGAGCCTATATTTCCAGCCCAAACAATGTGGGGAGTCAGAGCCATGCCCTGCCCAATGGGCTTGGTGCTCCTGAAAGCCACTCCCCCTCTTCAAAACAGGCAGTGGGGCCTGGTGGTATCCAAGGAACAGCCTTATCCTGGTATCCATCCTATCAATGACTGTCTTGCTCCACCTTGTCCCGCACTTCCACCCAATTTTCAATTCTTATTCTAAAGGCCTTGCTTCCAGAAAAGCCCCACCAACTCTACCCCACCCTCACTACATGCTCATGCTCAGCAAATCCTCAACCAATCCTTTATATTACAAGCTAGGAGACATAGGGCAGATAGCAGGCAAGTAGACAGATAGACAAGGGTCAGCAGTGCCTACCCACCTGTCCAAATCGGGGAAAATAGGGTGGGCTATTAGGGAGGACATCATTCATTCCTGTAGCACAGTGGATAGAAAGCCAGCCATTGGGGGAAGCAGTGTACCAGGGTACCAGAGAGAGCCCCAGGCAGGCACTTCTCTCAGCCATCCAACAACCCACAATCCCCTTAAAAACATCTAAGGAAATCCCCTCCATACCCCCAGCCCCTGACTCACCAACATGCCATAGTGGCAGGATGATGGGGTTTAGATGACACTCAGCAATCAGCCGCCCAATTCCTACTTAGGAGAGAGGCAGAAACATTTTGGGCCAAGCTTCCCTGCTAATCTGGCCAGTGTCCACTTCTACTGTCTCTCAATTAAAGAATAGTCCTTGACTCCTAGCTGTCCCCTTCCCACTTTTCCTGACACACCCACCAGAGGGGAATAAAGCCAGGGACCCACAGGGCCACCTTTGAATGGGGAACTTGGCTATGTCAGCTTGGCCAGCAACACTTACCCCACTTGAAGCGCAGGAACTCAGAACTCATGTTTACTTTCCCTAGTGAGAGAACACAGAGACAAGGCTTGGAAACTGAAACCACGCATGCTAGAGGACCCTGACCAAGCACCCAACCGACCAAGCACCCAACTGACCTTCTGGAAAGATGTGTACCCAGTCCCCATGGTTAAGTTTCTCCAAAATGAAGTCCATCCCTTTCTGGTAGACACCATCTCCTGCAGAGAAAGGTCTGTTCTCTTTGATCCATTCTCTGGGATAGATACCAAGCTCTCCAAACCTCAGTGAATTAGATTCACACATTGAGGCCCACTCCAGATCCATCCTCATTATGATGGAGGCAACAGTTCATCCCCCATATCATCATCCATAGATACCTTCAACGACTATTTCCAGAGCCTGTTACTCCTTGCTACCCTGACCCTTCACATTTTTTGTTTAACCATATCCTCCTCTCAAGATAGGCATGGTGGCTCACGCCTATAATCTCAGCACTTGGGAGGCTGAGGCAAAAGAGCCGCTGTTGAGTTTGAGGTCAGGATGGACCACAGAGTAATATCCTATATCAAAACCAAAGAAAACAATGTCCTCTCAACCTCTTAGTATATGTCATGTATAAATAGCACCTTCTTTCTTTTTTGAGACAGATATTACTACGTAACCCAGGCTGGCCTCAAAGTTATGCTGATCCTCAGCTTTCCCGGTGCTGGTATTACGGGTATGCAACAAGACACCTGGCTAGACAGTATCACTTATTGAAATGATAACATGGTAACTCCTCCATCTCCCTCTGCCCCTATGGCCTGTTCTGCTGGAACCTACCCCTCCCAAAGCACACCCATTTGCTGGCTCCAGATCAGCTCCTGGGCCTCTCTACTCTTTGGATGACATTGCTTCAACCTTTCTTGACCTTTCTGGGCCAAGGGAGAACACTTCAGTAAACAGAAAACACAGAAGAGACAGGGAAACTTGGATGGACCAATCAGTATTTCAAGGCCAGCCTGTGTTATGTGAGACCATGTCTCACAAAACAAACAAAAAGGTCTGGGAGGGGGACTGAAAACAGGAGTCAAGCTGCCCTGAGGCTAGTAAAACCTTAGAGACATTCTAAGATGATCACACTGGATTGAGGAAAGGCAACAGTGCAAACCTGGGTCATCCAAGCAGCCCAGCTTTCAGCCACACTATAGATGTAGAGGCCTAATATCATTTGCTAGCTAGCAACCTTGAGTCATCTGGACATAGTAAGACTCTCCACAATAGTGAAATAATAACCATAGGGTGGACAGAACCAGGAAAGGGAAGGGATGGGTAAATATCCTAGTCTTATAAAATGGGGTGGAGGGTATCTCACAGGAGACAAAGCAACATCAAGGCTATCTCAGGTCAGTACACTAAGAACTGCCTTTTCACTACTCACTGTAAGCCTGTTGTTTACAAGATGTGATTAGGGGTTCAGCCCAACCTCAAAAGGGACCTGATCTGACAGCTCACTCAGGAGCCAGAAGTGGGAATGAGTTCAGGGAACAGAGATACAAGGAACCTGCTTGGGATGGTAGTACATACCAAGGGTGGTCACTAAAGGTGTTTGCGCCTCTACCAAAACCCACTGGCATATACCCTATGAGCTTGAAACTGGAAAGTAAAAAGGATAATATGCCTTTGGAACAGCAGCTCACGGTTTTTAACTTTTGCAAATACTATTTCTTTCTTTCTTTCTTTCTTTCTTTCTTTCTTTTTTTGTTTTTTCAAGACAGGGTTTCTCTGCAGCTTTGGAACCTATCCTGGCACTCGCTCTGGAGACCAGGCTGGCCTTGAACTCACAGAGATCCGCCTGCCTCTGCCTTCCGAGTGCTGGGATTAAAGGCGTGCGCCACCAAAGCCCGGCGCAAATGCTATTTCTACTTGTGTAAAATCACTTCAGTGCTTAAAGGTCAACCTACAAAGTCTTAGGCTTACAGAAAAATGGTTGTTTAACACAGAAACAGTATCACAACACATGTTTTACTCACATGTAATTAGATTATCATTTGTTTTGTTTTGTTTTTCAAGACAGGGTTTCTCTGTGTAGCTTTGGAGCCTTTCCTGGAAGTTGCTCTGTAGACCAGGCTGGCCTTGAACTCACAAAGAATCACCTGCCTCCCAACTAGTGATTAGATTATCTTTGTTGTCCTTGAAATTAATGTTTCATTTTCTAGTTTTTGTTTTATACTTTTTGTGATGCTGGGGATAGGACTCAGGGTTCTTTGCCAGCTAGCTACAAACTGTACCCAAGCCACACCTCCAGCCCTTGATTTCTCTGTATGTGTGTATGTGGGCACACAATGTGTACACACATGGGCTCACATTTTTTTTGAGATAGGGTCTGTATCTCTAGCCCAAGTTGGCTTCAAACTCATGGTAAACCACCTACTTCTACCTCCCAAATACAGGGACTATAGGCATAGGCCACCATACAAGGCTGTTTTAAGGCAGGGTTTCTCTTTGTAGCCCAGGCTGTCTTGGAACTAGGTCTGTAGACTAGGATAGCCTCAAATTCAGAGACTTACCTGCCTCTGCCTCCCGAGTGCTGGAATTAAAAGTGTGCACCACCCCCCTGGCTCTATCGTTGGCTTATTTGCCCAATTTTAGACTTTTTCTTTCATCCTTTGAAAAGAAATCTGCTTCCCCAGAGGAAAGGGAAATGTGGATCTGAATTCTAAATTTGCCCAAGATCAGTCAGTCTATGACCTTGGACTTCTACTATCTAGAAAATATGAGCCCTATCTGATCCCCATTCTCCACATAGGGGTTTGTGAAAAGTACTGAGTGATCATTCAATCCCAGGTTCCCCACCCCACCAGTCTGTTTGCTCTCCCAGAAGCAAACCCTCTGGCCTTAAATACATATACCGCACTGCCATCATAGAGTGATGATACCACACTCCTTTCCACAAGAGCAGTAGTAGATAGAGAAGGGACAACAAATAAAGCTTCCTTGAATTCTCATGCTAGAGTCCTGGATAATCCTCAGGCTACTGCAGAGAATCTAAGTGGGAATCCTTCTCCCTTCCCTCTGCCACCCATACTGTCATGCCATGGCTCCTTCTACTACAAAGACACTGACCACCAGCTAGCTTCCTTACCCCCAAGGGAGGCCTGGACATGCCTCCCAGAGGAGCAGCTCACCTCGACACACAGGCACACATTTGCCCAAGCTGAAGAAATGGGAGTGCAGCTCCTTGGTGAAGCAGATGTCTGCAGCTGCTGGGGTCCTAGAGCAGCAACAGACTCAGTCATCCCTGCCTTTCTAGTCCCTGTCCCCAACTCTCCCCACCCAGTACAATGCCTGTCATCACTGTCATGCAGAATGAGACTCAAGAGAAGGGCCTGTGGGGCCCCACCCATGCCCTTCCTGGACTGCTTGGATGCCAACTCCTGAGCAGAGCAGGAAGGCAAATATGGGCAGAAATGGATGGGCCACTTCAAGGGGCCTATTGCTTCTCACCAACGCATCAATTTCAGGTTCCATATGTGACGGAGTTTCAGGATCCCTAGGAAAAAGGAAAGCCCTTAATGTGACATGGCCACTTCCACATTACTTCTAAATTTCTGATATCCTGTGCAAATAACATCCTCTGGAGGAATCCTAAGGGAGACATAAAACTTCCAGCAGCTAGGCAGTGTATCCCACGAACAATGCCATGGTTTTCCAAAGAGCCTGGTGAGAAGTGAATCTATTCTGTCTTTGGCTGGGGCCTATTCCTGTTTTGCCTCCCTGAACCCAAGCACACTAGCACACTACCCCAGAGATGAGGGTCATCCATGCAGGATTGGTGGTTGGAGACCGTGATGAGGGGGGTGGCAGGGCCTCGGTTCTCAATGAGCTCATACAGAACTTCTTTGTTGTGCACGGTGAGTTGGTTCATGTACTCTGGGAAGAGAAGTCAGTCTCAAGCTCTTGCTCATCTCGACCTGCCCGGGGAGTCTTCCAGTGTCAGCAGAGACCCTGCCACACCCCCAGTACCCAAACCAAAATCCAACTCTGGCCAGGCTGACAGCCTCTGACAGACTCCGCCTTGGCCTTTGGCCACTCACTGGTCCAGAAGCAGCTGTAGGTGCCCACCAGACCCATGACGACGCTACTGGCTATGGTCCAGGTGAGCCGGGGCACCGCGGGGAACGGCCACTTCACATGGAGGGGCATCTCCTTCAGTTCCGACCCCGCAGCCCGGAGCTCCTTCTGCCCCGGGCCAGCCCGTGCTCCCCACCGCTCACTCTCCGGCAGACTAGCAGAGGGCTAGACTAAGGTCACCTCGTGGGACAGCTCAGAGCCTCCCTAGCACCGCTCTCTGGACACAGAAGAACCACCACTCAGGCCAGGAGTCAGGGTTGCTGTGGAGAACCCACGTATTAGGAGATTGCCTTGACGGCCTCACGGTCCGCGCACCCGCCGGAAAGTGAGCCGGGAAAGGCTCATCGTCTGTTGTCGCAAAACAGGCCTAGGTCGCTTGACGGCTGCCGGGGGCAGGTCTAAACCAGCTTCGCCTCGCCTCGCCCCGCCCCCTTCCCCGTCAGGATCTTTGCTAGAGACCGCCATTAGCTCCTCCCTCTTTGGTTCCTTAATTCTAGTGACAAGAGCTGCGCAGCACGATTACCTGAAGCAACTCAAGGCCTAGGCTGGTGGAACCCTTTTACATATTATCTCTTCCCCTGCCCCATCCTGTGTGAGTCTGATTATGCACGCTTCTGAAGGCGCACGCGGAGTCAAGAAAAAGGCTTTGAGTGTCCGTGTTCATCATTCTGTGCCTTATTACTTTCGAAATAAGGTCTATTATTGAGCCTGGGGTCACGTTTTCCGCCTAGGTTGGCGTCCAGGAAGCCCCAGAGATTCTCTTTTATCTGCCACCTGCATTTAAAGCAGTATAGTCTCATATAGCCTACACTAGCCTCACACTCTATGTATAACCTAGGCTGGCCTTGAAGTCACAGCAATCCTCTTGCCTTTGTTTCTCAAGTGCTGGTATTATGCGGGCGTCACGAGGCTTTTTTTTTGGGGGGGGGGAGGCTAATCTGGAACTTAATATACAGACCAGGCTGGCCCCAAACTCACATCAATACACCCGCCTCTGCCTTCCAAGTGCTGAGATTTCAGGCATATGCCACCACTAATTCTGGTATTGTTTTAAAACTCAGTTTTATTGATTGTACTGTAGTATTTCCCCCAGTGAGCTGGGGAGGGAGTGGAAGGGGGACGGTCATCTACACAATAGAGTACTTTCCTAGCATTCATGTGGTAGCAAAATTAACGAATTTCTGCCCATGGGACATTTTTCTAAGTTGCCACTCCATAGTCATCCAGAGGGGACCTGAAAGGACTCACTCACCAATCGTGCTGCCTATCGTGTGCAGAAGGTCCATTGCTTTGAGTTTTCTGAGCAGTCACATCGGCAAACATAATTTAGGAGGGCCTGAGGACCTGGAGAGAAGACTGTTTTTGTTTCGCTTCCTGCTGCCGAGAAGGGGCCAGAGAATGAGCGAGCAAACCTCCTAACCCTGTTCTCTAAGTCCAGGAAACTGCTCGATGATAGACTACTGCTCGTCGGAGCGGGTGGCACCAACCACATTCAGGACCCCAAGGTGCTGTCCGCTCTGCAGAAGCACCACCCTTCTTGGGCGGGGAGGGCAGGAAGGTGGCCAGTTCCCAGACGGGGCGGAGCCCAGTCCGGCTTGTTGGGACAAGAGAGTTGGCTCTGGGGCTGGCCCTTTGGGTGGGTTTGGAAGCGGGCTTCCTCTTCACCCCATCCCAAATCCTTACCGTGGTTGGCGCTGCGATTCTGTGGAGTGTTTCAATCGGTTCAAGGTTGAGGCAGGCGTGGGACCAAGTTGGTCTACCAAGGTACGAGAATCCTGCGGGCTAGGGAAAGGGAGGATGTTCTCTACCTGGGGAGGGTCTTAAAGGGGGAAGGGACTTTTGATCCAGAACTAAGGCTGGCTTTGGAAGACTAGGATGGGGATTGAGCTGAAGACAGAAAGTCATTCTTTGCAATTCTTTCCCAGAGTTCTAGTGGTCTCAGTCTTCAGATGTAACTTGGCCAATGCAGAGCTTCACCAATGCTCGTTTGTATCCCAGAACAGGCACTGGTGCAAAGAGACGAAAATAAGCATGAGTGGCAGAGCAGGTGGCCAGAGAGAAACAAATATCAAGGCCAGCCAGGATGACACTAACAGAAACGCTGACATGGGCAGAACCAGGAAGATAGAACAAGACAGACAGGAAATTAACAGAGAGGAGAAAGTAACAAGGTGACTGAAAAAAGCAAGCAAACAGAAGCAGGGCCTCATGCTTCGGGATGTGACATGGACAGGGAGTACAGTAAAGGGCTGAGTCCCAAAGATATGGTTAGGCAGAGGTGAGCCTGAGACAAAGAAAACCCTGAGACAGACTCTCAAAGATGGGCTCCAGGAGCACCCAGTAAGGTTGAGGACAGTCTGGGACTACATAGTGACTTACAAGCCAGCCTTGGTTATAAATTAAGACCTGTATATGAAACAATCAAATGAAAACAGAAAGAAAGGTGGAAAAGAAAAGCACATAAAAAGTTACAAATAGAAACAGATGGGTTGGTATAATGACTCAGAAGATAAGAAAATTTACTGTCAAATTTGATGGCCTCAGTTTGATAGCTGGAACCCACTTGGTGAAAGAAAAAAAAAAACATACTCCACTTAGAGGCATGCACGCATACATGCATACACAAACACACACAAATAAATGTTTTTTAAAGGAGCTGGGTGCTGGTGCATGCCTTTCTTTAATCGAAGCACTCGGGAGGCAGAGGCAGGTGGATCTCTGTGAGTTCGAGGCCAGACTAGTCTACAGATCAAGTTCCAAGACTGGCTCCATAGCTACTAAGAAACCCTGTCTTAAAAAAAAAAAAAAAAAATGGTTAACAAAAAAAATTTTTAAAAAGGTTAAGAAGAAGAAAGAAATACCTGAAGAGGTTCATGTTTTATTTTCTAATATGTATAAGACAAACTGGACCTTACTGAATCTGGGACTATCTCTGCCTTAGCTAGGAAGGGGGGCTATGTGGAAAATGGTACACAGCAATTTATTTATTTATATTTTGAGACAGGGTTTCTCTGTGTATCCCCGGCTGCTTAGAGCTCAATCTGTAGACCAGGCTGGCCTAGAACTCAGCTATCCGCCTGCCTTTAGTTTGTGAGTGTTGAGATTACAGGCATGCGACAACACCACCCAGCTGCTTCTTGATATTTTGAGGAAGTTGGTTAAAAGAATAAGCTTATACCCTTATGCACTGTTAGTAGGAATATAAAATGGCACAACAGCTATGGAAAACATTGTGGTGTTCCTTAAAAATTAAAAATAAGCTGAGCAGTGGTGGCACATGCCTTTAATTGCAGCACTTGGGAGGGAGGCAAAGATAGGAGGATCTCTGTGAGTTCAAGGCCAGCCTGGTCTCCAGAGCGAGTTCCAGGACAGCCTCCAAAGCTACACAGAGAAACCCTGTCTCAAAAACAAAAGCAAAACAAAAATGACACAAGAGAAATTAAAAATAAAACTATAATATGAACCAGCAGTTCTGCTTTAGGAAATTAAGGTGCTTGCTTTACTCAAAATGGCTGAGCTAGAGTGTGATTCAGATGATACAGTGCTTGCCTAGTTATGAGACTTACATAGTATAGCTTACATAGTATAGCCTTCCCTACATAGCCAACATGTGAGGCCCTGGGTTCTATCCCAAGCACTCCATAAGCCAAGCTTGGTGGTATACACCTGTAATTCCTGTGTGGGTGAGGTAGAGGGAGGAGAATCAGAAGAAGTTCAAGGTCATCTTGCCACAAAAAAAAAAAAAACAAGCAAACAAAACAATGCAGGGTTAGGGATATAGCTCAGTAGTAGAGCACTTCCCTAACATGTGTAAGGCCTCATCTTCAGTCCCCAGTACCCCACATAAAAAAATTAAAAAAGAGCCAGTCAGTGAGCCTGGCATTGGTGGCTCATGCCTTTAATCCCAGCACTTGGGAGGCAGAAGCAGGTGGACCTCTGTGAGTTTGAGGCCAGACTGGTCTATAAAAGGAGTTCCAGGACAACTAAGACTGTTACACAGAGAAACCCTGTCTCAAAAACAAAAAACAGCTGGGCATTGGTGGCACACCCTTTAATCCCAGCGCTTGGGAGGCAGAGTCAGATGGATGTCTGAGTTTGAGGCCAGCCTGGTCTACAGAGTGAGTGCCAGGACAGCGTCCAAAGCCACAGAGAAACCCTGTCTCGAAAAATAAAAACAAACAACAACAAAACTTGTGATCCTCTTACCTTCATCTCCCAGATGCTGGAATTATAAGAGTATGCTACCACACTTAGCCTTGTTTTTGTTTTTTGAAAGACAGGGTCTCAGGACCAGAGAGTGCTCAATAGCAAGTATTTCTCTACCATGCGTAGAAAGTTTTATGCCATACCACATGTATCTTACACTTCCCAGGAAAAGATGCCAGAAACATTCAGGGCCAGAAGCAGGGAGAACACCAATTAGCCGAGATCAGCTGCAGTGCCAATGCACTCTGAACAACCCGGATTCCTTTGGAGGGCTCCTGATGCCATATATGGCCATGCATGGGCTTACTGTGGCTCTCCTGCTCATCTTCCTGGCTGGTGGGACTGAAGCCTTTCGTATCTGTGCCTTCAATGCCCAAAGACTGACATTGAGCAAGTTGGCCAAGGAGCCAGTGATGGATACCTTAGTTCAAGTAAGTTAAATTCATTGTTGCAGAAATCTGTGTGCTGCCAGGCATTGGTGGAGCACACCTTTAGTCCCAGCATTCGGGAGGCAGAGGCAGGTGGATCTCTGTGAGTTGGAGACCAGCCTGATCTACACTAGTTCCAGGACAGCCTCCAAAGTTACAGAGAAACACTGTCTCAAAAAACAAAAAAAAAGAAAGGAAAGAAAAAAGAAAAAAGGAAGAAAAGAAAAGAAATCTGTGTGCCTTGACCAAAAGCCCTCAGCTCTGCCTGACCAGGGACATGCACTAAAAAGGGGAGGGGGATATCTGGAAATGTGAGTGCACAGATGTGAAGTATCCTTCAACTATCATTTAATAACCAACCTCATCCTCTAAAAGCAATGGCCAAGGTATAATAGAATGATGCTCTTTGTTTTCCTGGGATCCTCCTAGTCCCACTGCTGTCTTTGGCCACCCTGGCACCAGTCTTTACATATGTTAACCCCTCCATAGTGATAACTTTGAATTGAGCTGTTATCCCTCATTCCCTGCAGATCCTGGCTCGATGTGATATCATGGTGCTTCAGGAGGTGGTGGATTCTTCCCAGAAAACTGTCTCTCTTCTGCTTCGAGAACTTAATAGGTAAAGAAGGGTCTGTTAATCTAATCTGGGTTCTACCCAGAGCCTCAAGGACCCTGACTCTGGATTCTTTTTCTGGCAGATTTGACAGTTCCAGGACTTACAGCTTCCTAAACAGCTCCCTGCTAGGGCGCAGCACATACAAGGAGAAGTATGTGTATATCTACCGGTGAGTACAGGGGTTGGATTCTATCCTCATAAAGACAATTCTAGCTGGTCCTGGTGGTTTGAAGACCCACTAGTCTATTCAAGAGACTAAATTAGATAAAACAATTGCTGGAGTCCATGAGTTCAAGACTAGCTGGGCAATAATGAAAATGGATCTCAAAAAAACTCATGAAAGTTCTAGGTACAGCTGGAGAGATGATTCCGTGTTTTAAGAGCACTTGCTGCTCTCTCAGAGGACTAGGGTTTAATCCCAGTACACATACAATAGCATACAATCATTATTAACTCCAGTTCCAGGGAATTGGACACCCTCTTCTGGCCTCTGCAGACCCATGGTCCACAGACATACATGGAGGCAAAACACTCATACAGATAAAATAAAATTAAATCTTAACAAAAACAAAAATAGTTCTAGGGAGCTGAAGACATCACTCAGTGGCAGGGTACACATTTATCCCTGGTAATTAAAAAACAACAACAACAAAAACCCTCCAAGCTAGAAGTAGTGGTATATGCCTTTAATCCCAACACTCAGAGGCAGACAGGTGGATCTCTGTGAGTTCACGGTCAGCCTAGTCTAGAGAGTTCCAGGACACCCAGGGCTACATAATAGAGAAACCCTGTCAAAAAAGTAAGTAAAAAGAAAAAAGAAACTGGGCATTGATGGCACACGCCTTTAATCCTCTTTGTGAGTTTGAGACCAGCCTGGTCTACAGAGTGAGTTCCAGGACAGCCTCCAAAGCTAGAGAGAAACCCTGTCTCGAAAAGACAAAAAAACAAAAACAAAAACAAAACCCCAGAAGTTCTAGAAAATAAGGTTGTACCCACATGAAACTGGCAGAACTAGGAACCAGGAATGTTCCTCCTTGAGCACTAGCTCTGCTGTTCTCACATAATACTTGGGGCCACTGCTTCCCACCCCTTGGTTTTTATAGGTCTGACAAGACACAGATTCTGAATTCCTACCAGTACAATGACACAAATGACCTTTTTGCCCGAGAACCTTTTGTGGCCCAGTTCGCTCTCCCTAGCAAAAGTAAGAGGGGAAGAAAGGTGGGTCTGGTACATGCAAACAGGAGAGGGAGGTTTGGCTGGCTTTCCTGTGGGTTGGTTCCTAGGGGAAGTGGAAGTGGATGTGAAGAGCTGACAGCTATGGCAGCTTCAACTTCCTGGGCCTTGCAGTCCTTCCAAGTGTGGTACTGGTTCCACTCCACACTACACCCAAGGATGTAGAGAAGGAGCTGAATGCCCTATATGATGTGTTTCTGGATGTCTCCCAACGCTGGCAAAATGAGGTAGGGATGATAGCTTGCACAGGAGAGGGTTTGGTGGGATTGCCCTGTGGCAAAATCCAATCACTTGTTTAACCTTTAGGATGTGATCCTGCTTGGGGACTTCAATGCTGACTGTGCATCACTGACTAAAAAGCGTCTCAACAGCCTGCTCCTTCGGACTGAGGCAGGCTTCCACTGGGTGATTTCTGATGGGGAGGACACTACAGTGCGGGCCAGCACCAACTGTACCTACGATCGGATTGTGATGCATGGGCAGGGCTGTCAGACCCTGCTGAGGGCTGCAGCACCCTTCAACTTCCCCAGGAGCTTTCAGCTGACTGAGGAAGAGGTAAAGAAGCTGGGTTAACATAAGGGCTTATTCAATGGCTGAGGGCAGAATTGTGGAGGTGAGTTGACAGGAAAGCCCCTCAGCCCCAGGAACTGACACTTCATCTTGCTGTCCCTCCCAAGGCTCTCAGCATCAGTGACCATTATCCTGTGGAGGTGGAGCTGAGTCAGGCAACTCACAACATTCAACTCTTCAGTTTGGCCATTCTGCTCCTGCTGTCACTTTTGCCATCTCAACTGAGCTAGGTGGCTTAACACCTTTTGTACCTTATGGACAATGACTTAAAACACTGGCATCTCCTGAAGCCAAGCAAGATCTGAATGGTTTCAACTACAGCCTTCCCTTTCTTTTTATGTAGGCTTTCTGCTGCTTATTATTCCAAGAGGAAGACAGGGCTACCAGTGTTATTTCCTATTATATCCAATACCGTGGGTTTTGGTGCATTTGGAATAGATACAACTTGTCACTTCAAGCCATTCCACCTTAGACACAGAGACAAAGCAGGCTCCAGGGCTCTCTGCAACACACATTTAGAGCCAGACAGAACATGTATTCCAGATACCTTATAATAGAAAATGAGCTCACCTGCCGGGTGTTGGTGGCACATGCCTTTAAACTAATCCCAGCACTTGGGAGGCAGAGGCAGGTGGTTCAAGACCAGCCTGTTCTCCAGAGTGCCAGGATAGGCTCCAAAGCTACAGAGAAACCTGGTCTCAAAAAACCAAAAAGAAAAAAAAAGAAAACGAGCTCACCAAAATATGCTCACTTGGGAGACATGAACTCTTTAAAAACCCTCTACCACCAGCTTACAAAAAGCTCTGGTAGATTGTAGCATTGTCACCACAGGTTTACTTCAAAATTTTTAGCTCCAAACAATCATGTTATTCCAATGATTAAACTATATGGGCCAGCCTTCTCTCTGGACCACATATCCCTGATACATTTGCTCTGTACTTATGAACATGGCTCTGCTAGAGATGTCAGGTTTAAAATGTTCCAATAAAATCACCAGTTGTAACTCTTTGCAGGCTCAGTTCACTAAGTTGCCCTGTATAACCAAACCATAAAACCCCATATTAATAATCAGATACAACCGGCTGGGCGTTGGTGGTACACACCTTTAATCCCAGCACTCAGGAGGCAGGCGGATCTGAGTTCTAAGCCAGCCTGGTCTCCAGAGCAAGTGCTAGGATAGGCTCCAAAGCTACACAGAGAAACCCTGTCTCGAACCCCCCCCCCCAAAATCAGATACAGCCAAGCAGTAGTAGCACCCGCCTTTAATCCTAACACTCACATCTCTGAGTTCCAGGAGCCTCCAAGGACACAGCGAAACCCGGTCTTGAAAAAGCAAAAAACAAAAAAAAAAACAAACAACCCAGCACTTGGTCAACAAATTGAGTTCCAAGACAACCAGGGTTGTTACACAGAAACCCGGTTTTGAAAAACAAAACTAAAAATCAGATACAAACATGTAAGCAGACTGGATGAGATTTATTACTGAACATGATTTGGTAGGGTACAGGAGAGCACTGTGGAAGCTCTCAGGAGTGCAGGGCTCGCCACTTGTCCAGGGGACCACGATTGGGGATATATTTGACCCCACAGCCATCAGGAATGAGCCGTTTCTCAGCAACCATGTCTTCAAATTCATCTGCATTAAACTTGGTGAAGCCCCATTTCTTTGAGATGTGGATCTAGAGGGAGACAGAAGAAAAAAAAGTCAATGAGATCAGAGAAAGAAAACAGAAGGGAAGTTAATAAATAATGTCACCTACCTTCTGGCGGCCAGGGAACTTGAACTTTGCTCTACGAAGAGCCTCAATCACATGTTCTTTATTCTGCAGCTTGGTGCGGATGGACATGATGACCTGGCCAATGTGAACCCTGGCCACTGTGCCCTGGGGCTTCCCAAAGGCACCACGCATACCCGTCTGGAGCCTAGATTGGGGATATCATTGAGATCAGAAACTTGAGCAACTGAGAAAATTGTCTCCAAGGTCCCTTAGGGCAGCCCATATAGGCGATAGGCTGCATACACTACCAAGGAGGCTGCTGTTTGCAACCATTGCACACCAGGCTCCCATGGGGAAAGGAACCTGATCGGCTTAATTAGCTGCAAATAAAATCCCAAAATTCTCCAAATACAGAGAAACCCCGTCTGGAAAAACAAAACAGAAACCATGCATGATGATCGTCATAATCAGAAGAGTACGAACAGCACAAAAGTTTTCTTCTCTACTTTAGGGCCTTAGTTGCATGCCTGTGAACGACTAGTGTGCCTGGTGCTCTCAGAAGCACGGAATCCCCTAGAATTGTAGTTAGAGATGGTTGTGAGCCACCACATGGATTTAAGAATTGAACAGTTCCTCAAGAGCAAGTGCTCCTAGCTAGAGCTGAGCAATCTTTCCAACCTATCGGTCTTGACTGGTGAAAAAAAAACACACATTATATGTCACAAATTATGCAAAAGGGTGCTAACTGCCAGCTTACCTGTCAGCTCCAGCACAGGACAACATCTTATTGATTCGGATGACATGGAAAGGGTGGAGCCTCACTCGAATATGAAAGCCATCCTTGCCACAACTCTTTACCATGTATTTGTTGGCACAAATACGGGCCGCCTCTAGAGCTGAGTGGGGAGAAAAACAGCAGTGAAAACAGGATAGTGTAGAGGTAGGTCCAGAGATGGAGGTCATGTTAGTGGAATAAATCACATAGAAAATCTCAAACTAATGAAGTGGCTACTACCATACAGACTACACAGGAAGAAATGTTGATCAACAAAAGGGTCCTCACCTTCGGAAGAGAGCTGCTCATATTCATCTGACACCATGTGCCCACAAAGTGGGAATTCATCAACCTTTGCCTTCTTCCGTCCCAAATCAAAGATGCGAATTTTAGCATCTGAAAAACACAAACACGTGGTACTAAGTGCCCGTGGAGTGGGAATCAGACAGCACCACAGATCCACATTTGCAGTTTTGTCATTACTTACCAGGGACACCTCGGCAGAAGCGAGACTTTGGGTACGGCTTGTTCTTACAATATCGGTAACTGCAGGAGCAAGAAAAGTCAGGTGTAACAAGAGTGGCAACTAAACACAGCAAGCTTTACGTAGTGGCAAAGGGACAAGACCAAGTCTGAATTCATTCGGTTAGTAAAAACTGACTCTAAGGCAACTAAACAGATTGCCACATAAGACACATTAAACAAAAACCAATCACCAGTATCAACCCTTCATCAGAGTAGGGTGAGATAGCACAATTTTTCCTTAAGACTTCAGAGCATGTGACATAAAACCCGCCTCAGCCACGTGAAGAGAATATGGCGCCCTCTGCAGGGCATGCAGCTAGGTGATGCCTAAAACTGCTTGGCGGGCCGTTGGTGTCCGGTTGAAACCACAAAGCACACGACTCAGAAATAACAAAGACAGATACAGAAGTCACTAAAAAGGCATGGGAGTCTTTATGACAAGGTTCATTTGAGAAGACAGAAGGTTGAGTGCATACGCACATGTTTCTTGCTCTACAAAATAGGCTACAAAGTAGTCGTTGGTTGGTTAACCAATCCACAAGCTTGAAAAGACAAAGCCCCCAGTGAAGTAGTAAAGTAAATCTGGGGCCAGTTTTTAGCTCAGCGTCGCTGAATGACGAGGAGTCCAACTCCCAAAAAATGTCTTTGAGAAGAAATGCAATTATTTCCTCCGTTTTTACAATAGAAATAGTATGGATTTAGCACTCACCACCGGGCAGGGCGGCGACCCATGATGACAATAGGATAGTCGGTGGCTGTAATGAAACGTTCAAAGTAAGAATATAGACCCAGAATCCCAAAGAACGACGAAACCACTGAACACCATTAAGCAACCGAACACACTCACCGCACCGGAGGAAAAGAGACGCTCCCACGCCTGCGCATGCTTTATATAGGCGGCCCATCTTCCAGCGTAGGTACCATAGAGTCTCAGCCTTAGGGTAGTGTAGACGCTCTATCAGACGCTAGGATCATAGATGCAGCGGCGCTCTGCGCATGTGTAGCAGGCCGGCACGAAACATGCGCAGAGCGCTTTGGTGACGGGACACCGGTTTCCGGCGACGTGCTAGCGAATGGGGTTTCGACACATAGGCAAGAGAAAGCGGCTTCCGTCTGGCCATTTGGGGCGGGGCATTGACAGACTTTGCTGTGACTAATATTCTAACAATATTCTAAGACTTGAAAAGAGGAGTTTTTCTCAGTAGAACTGGGTGATCACGCAGGTGTTCACTAGCTTAATGGGACTCCAGAATATTGGTTCAGGATTTCCTCAAGGCTACAGGAAATGGCGCGAAGGCGCCATGCTAGGAACTCGGATTTCCTTTGTCAGCAGGGAGGTTGGGTCCGGAGACCCACCCACAACGCTTCTACCTACACGGAAGAGCCTACAAAGAGCACCATGATAGGCTCTTGGTTGCCCTCTAGAGGCCGACAAGAAGCTTGTGTAGGCGATTGCCGTCGTCATCACTAGTTGGGCCCTCCCCACTGTCTCTAAACTCTCGGGAAAAGATAATTTATGTTCTCAAGGAGATTGTAAACTGGGCAAAAACAGTGGCGGCACCATTACCTCCATTTAGCTAAAGAGGGCCTCAGTGCCTTGGGCCACGCTCCAAAAGGGTCGTCGGAGCTCCTTTGCAGCAGGTTCCAGAAGAAAGACAAGCTACTGGGCGTCGGTGACATGCACCTTCAATCCCAACTTTCGGGTCTATAGGCCGAGGCAGGTGGATCTCTGAGTTAGAAGCCAGCCTGGTCAAGAGAGCAAGCAGAGATGCCCTGGCTCGAAAAACAGAGAAAAAGGGAGAAGGAGGGAGGGAGGGAGGGAAGGAGAGAGAGAGGAGAGAGGAGAGAGAGAGAGAGAGAGAGAGAGAGAGAGAGAGAGAGAGAGAGAGAGAGGCACGCCCTTCTTTTCACTGTGACAAGTTCAAAATGTACATCTGGGTGTGTATAGGAAGATTGGCAGCTAACTACTGACTACTTTCCCATATAAGGTTACTACTGTCTAAGGAGACAAGAAACCAGGAAAATATTGTTCTGACCCAGAAGCACGTGTCTGGCCAACAATCACTGAGGGAGACATGATACAGACAGTGCTCTAGAGAAAGCCATTGGCTTTTCTAGAAGTAAAGGTAGGGACTAGAAGCCTTCCTTCCCTACAGTTCTCAACGTGCAACCCCCGGATACACAGGCCCAGCTTGTTCCAACATGCTTAGGAGCTCTAGCCCCAGCCCAGAGCTAGTAGGTTTCTTCTGCTTCTCTTCCATATTGCTTCCCTGGGACAGTTCCTGTAGGCTTCTGCACAGTACTCCATCCCCACACATTGCCATCTATCCCCTGAAGACAGCTGTCTCCAGCCAGTCTTTTCCCTGATTGGTATTTATGCAGTTGTAGAGGTGGTCGGTTCTTTAGCTGAAGGGGGATAAGTGAGAACCTAGCTTGCGTCATTTCTTTGTTTGTTTGTTTGTTTGTTTTTGACACAAAGTCTTACTATGTGTGGCCTTGGCTGGCCTGACCAGGCTGCCATTAAACTTAAACTCAGACAGCCACAAGCTTCTGCCTCCACAGTACTGAAATTAAAAGCATGGTTCTAGCCTGGACCTAGCATCTTACTGCTATGGGAAAAGATTATCTCCCAGAGTCACCCACAGGTAGTCAAAACTTTCCCTTTTCCCTTGTCATTCTCCAACTCCCTCTGGGCTTTCCTAGCTTTAGGCTCACTCTGGATGGACTGCACTCTGCTGTTTCCCAACTGCTGTGTGGCAGGTAACCCCATGGTTAGTGCCTTCCACATGAATGGCTCTTCTGTTCTCCAACAGTTTTTTTTATTTGTTTACTTTAAACATCTATGCATTTATTGTTTATTTATATATTTTGTTTTCCTTTTCATTTAAACATTTTTTGAGACAACATCTATGTTACCCTGGCTGGCCTGAAACTCACTATGTAGATCAGACTAGCTTCCATTTCAGAGACCCACCTGCCTGTTTCCAGAGTGTTGGGATTGAAGGCCTGTGCCACCACACCCAGCCATTTATTGTATGTGTATGATTGTTTTGACATGTACCCATGTAAGTTCACCATATGCATGTCTGAGCTGGCAGAGGACAAAAGGTGTCAGACCCATCTGGAACTGGAGTTGCTGACAGTTGTGAGTCCCCATGTGGGTGCTGGGAACTGGCATTAGGTCCTTTGCAAGAACAACAGTGCTCTTACAACTGACCCTTCACCCGGGTGTTGGTGGCACACGCCTTTAATCCCAGCACTCAGGAGGCAGAGGCAGGCAGATCTCTGTGAATTCTAGGCCAGCCTGGTCTTCAAAGCGAGTGCCAGGATAGGCTCCAAAGCTACACAGAGAAACCCTGTCTTGAAAAACCAAAAAAAAAAAAAAAACCAACACAAACAAACAAAGAAAACAACTGACCCTTCACTTCAACCCTTAAGATTTATTTTTGTGGATGAATGTCGTTTAAAAGTGCCTGGCCTATGCTTTGCAAATTTTTAACCCTAGGATCACAGTATCCCAAGCCTTTCTTACATGCATATGTTTGTGGTTCATGAGATATTCTTTCAGCCAGGGTGCTGGGCTGAGTGTCCTTGGGCTCTCAGCAGTGACACACATCTTTAATCCCAGCAGAGGTACACGGATCTCTGAGTTCAAGGCCACCCTGGGGTACACATTGATCCAGTCTAAGAGAGAAACAGGCTCACAGTTTTATTTCCAGTACTTGGAAGTCACAGGCCTTTAATCCCGGAATTAGGGAACTGGAGAGAAGAATGATATGGTTGGGCAAAGAGAGGAATATAAGGTGGGAGGAGACAAGAGCTCATGGCATTCAGTCTGAGGTTTAGTAGGCACAGCATTCAGTCAGAAGATTCTTAGGGACAGGATCTCGAATTCAGTCTGAAGATTCAGTAGAGATAATTAGTGGCTGGACGTTCTGCTTCTCTGATTTTCAGGCAAGCATCATTTGTTAGATCACAAACAAAATAACACCATAGGGTTAGGTCTGCCCTCTCAAATTTGCATGGTGCCTTGGCCATGGGTCCCTTTACAGGCCTCTCTGTAGCTAGGCAGTCATGACAACTGCCAGCTGGAACTTGACCAATGTATCCATCCTGGCTTAGCAGCTGTTCCCTCATACCCCACTGTTTCCATCTAGGTTTCCAGTAGAGCTGTACTGAAGCATCATGGCAAGGGTCTCATACACCAGGGACTCCAGAAGCTGATCCCAGTATGTCCCTGCCCACAAGTAGGACCCTAGGGTCTTTTGGAGACAGTGTGGCCACTCTTGGCACCTACAAGCAGAGCCTCTCCAGCTGTCTCAAATCAAGGGCTCTGCTTTGGCTACAGATCAAGTTCTACTTGCACTTAATTTGGCCTGGGACTGCCTGTTGTGGGCTAGTGTTCTGCCCCTTGGGCCCCTCTCACTGACTGTGGCAGCCTGATCTCGGAGTCCTCTCTGGTATGGGTGTTGCAGAGAAAGGACACACACTGGCCCTCTGTTGGGCGATGAGGAGAGGGACACGGAGGGCACTGTCATACACTGCCCTGTCTCTGGTAGTCCTTGGCAGGTACCATGACTCAAACTGGTGCCCTCTGTCTGTAGGGATTCAGGCATTATTCTGGCCTGCCCCTGTCACCTGGCAGAATGCACTCAGGCAGTACCCTGGTCAGCCCAGGGTTCCATGACTACTAGTCTCCACACAGGGGCAAAGGACCCCTTTAAAAGACCCACTTATGATCTCTTTCCCGCTGTTCCCCTGGGGCAGACAGGGCTTTTCCTGTCTCCCTCTTCTCTTCTGTCCTCTCTCTGTCTCTGTGTGTCTTTACCTCTGTTCTTTTTCCTTCCCCCTCCCTCCCCTTTCTAATAAGACTTCTCACTAAGCGCTGTCTGCCTGGCACGTTTGTCCCCTGCCTCGGTTAACCTCGCCTGCCATGGAATCCGCCAAGGTTCCCCACACACTTTGTCATATCACTGCCTGCCTTCACCTGGTTGATCCCCTCCTGACACCCACCTGAGTCTCCCTGCCTCTCTTTCAGGCCCTGGCTGCCTGGCATGTGCATGGGTATCTGCTCCTCCACTGATGTCTGCAGCCTCTGTGGGTTATTTCCAAGGTCACCTGCTGCTTGCTCCCTCTGCTCTATTCTCACCCTGCCCCCCTTGGCCTGGGCCAGCCCTCTAGAAGCCCAAGGGACTACTGGCCATTTCCTAGTGAGGTATGAGTGCTGTGACCCCCATGGCTGAGGGAAGCTCTATGAAGGCATTGTCCCCCTTTCCTTATGGGGGTGGGTGGGGGTTTGAGCAGAGTGTCTGGGCTGTCTGGCTAAGGGAGGAGGAATGGTCAGCTGGGCCTGCCCTGTGACTCACCTTACCCTTAGTCCAACCTGAACTTGCAGTCTCTGGGCCCTGCTTTCAGCTAGAGCCAATCATCTCCTGGTCCCCTTCTTGGTCTCACTGGGTGGGAGGGAAGTCAGGCAGTGGAAGACATATGGCCATGCGACCTTGATCTCTTGGCTTCCAGCACCGGTTGGCCAACAGAGCCAAGGCATGGACTCTTGTGGTTAGGCAGATTCTAGGTCATGTGGCCTTGTTGTTTGCAGAATCAGCTGAGGTGGCCACCTGCCTTTTCCTGGTAGCCTCTGGGACTGTGTGGCTGGGTCTGTCAAGAATGGTAGGCATGGGACTGGAGAGATGGTTCAGCTGCTAAGAGTACTTGCTCCTCTTCCACAAGACCCCGAATTGATCAATTCTCAGCATCCATATTATGGTGGCTCACAACCATCTCTAACTCCAGACCCAGGCAATCAAATGCCCTCTTCTGGCTTCTATAGGCACCAGGAACGGATGTGGTACAGAGACATACATACAGGCAGACAATTATAGTTAATTCTTTTTTAAAAGATTTTATTTATTATGTATACAACATTCTGCCTCTACATATGCCTGCACGCCAGAAGAGGGCACCAGATCTCATTCCGGATGGTTGTGAGCCATCTTGTGGTTGCTGGGAATTGAACTCAGGACCTCTGGAAGAGCAGCCAGTGCTCTTAACCTCTGAGCCATCTCTTCAGCCCATAGTTAATTCTTTTTAAAAGGATCAATTAAGGATGGCAGGCATACTTTTGCAGGTGTCATATGCCCCTCTGTTAGTGCTGTACCTTCTTGGACTTGCCTTTGATACTTTCCCCCCTCTCCAGGTGGCTGGGAGGCAGAGGCAGGCAGATGGATCTCTGTGAGTTCATGACCAGCCTGGTCTACAGAGCGAGTTCCAGGAAACCCTGTCTCGAAGGCAAAAAGAAAAAGAAAACCCCCTGTCCAGGTGGGCAGCTTCTTGAGGTTCCCAGAGTGTTGGGCCCTACTCTCTATCCTGGCTTTTCAACAATAATACCAATGGACCAAGGGAAGGACTTTATCTAGTTGTATCTGCCTGTCTCTTGGGCAGTGGTCTGTGAACAGCTATCCCTGGACCATGAAGCATGTTAATACTAGGTGTAGAAAGTCTGGATCCAGGGGGCTGGAGAGATGGCTCAGAGGTTAAGAGCACTGACTGCTCTTCCAGAGGTCCTGAGTTCAATCTCCAGGAACTACATGGTGGCTCACAACCATCCGTTATGAGATCTGGTGCCCTCTTCTGGAGTGCAGATATACATGGAAGCAGAATGTTGTATACAATAAATAAATAAAATATTAAAAAAAAGTCTGGATCCAGCATAAAAAGAAAGTAAAAAGTGATGATTCACTCCCATTTTGTCCTTTCTTAGGTGTTCCATTGTCTGTCAACCATTGGGTTCTTTTGAGGAGATGGGGATGTGGCCCAATTTCTACTGTACTTGGTGAGCAGACACAAACTACTTAAAAAGTTGAAGCAGGAAGATCAGGTGGTCTAAATCATTCTTAGGTATACAATGAGTTTGAGGCCAGCTTGAGGTTCATAAGACTCTATCTAAAAGAAACTAACAGCCAGGCAGTGGTAGCACATGCCTTTAATCCCAGCACTTGGGATGCAGAGGCAGGTGGATCTCTGTGAGTTTGAGGCCAACCTGGTATACAGAATGAGTTCCAGGAAATGTTCCAAAGCTGCACAGAGAAACCCTGTGTCGAAACAAAACAAAACAAAACAAAACACAAGAACCCTTTGGGTAGACCCCTCCTATATGTTAGGTCCATCAGATGTACACTGTGCTTGCCTTGCTCTATAGGGCACAGGCCTTCCTTGACCTCTTTCCACACTGTAGATTCCATTATGCATCCTCAGCTCGTAGGCTCCTCCCTGGTCATCAGGGCCTAGCACACAATCATGGTGACTGTGCACATTGTACTTCCACAGGCTGTTCTTTCATGGTCATAGAGGGAGAGAATTAAGATGCTGATTAGTGTCTGGAACAGTCTTTGAGCACCTACACCCTGCTGTCTCCATTGGCTACTGAAGTCCTGGGGTGGGGATCTAGAGTCCTAGATCCCTCAGATGTCTTGACCACTGGTAACTCTGAACCCTTGGAAACTTCTAGGGATTGGAGTTATTGTTGCCCCTTAGGTCTTTGAGAGTGTGTTCTGGAGCTCTACAGAGCTGGCAGCCTTTATTTCATGAGGTCTATAGAGCAGTCACAAGCCTGTGGCACAACACTTAGTTCTTGTCTGGGTAGTCATTAGCCTTTCTGAGACAACACAACCCTTAAGATTCAGTGAAGCATGGAGTTGGAACCTCAGAGCTCTTACAAGACTTGGATATTGAGGACCAAACCAAAATGAGAGGCCTCAGGAATCTGAAAGGTGCCTAGACAGGTTGCTAGAGAGCCTTAGAGAAGGCTCAGAGCCCCCAGGAAACCTTTTTATTATTTTAATATTATGTGCATAAATGTTTGCCTGCATATATATCATGGTGCCTGAAGAGTATATTTTCTAGACAGGTTTCTGTGTAGCCCTGGCTGTCCTGTAACCTCAAACTCAAGAGATCTGCCTGTCCCTCATTATTTATATATGCATTTCTATGGACACACTTGTGTCATGGCTTTTATGTGGAGGTCAGAGGACAACTTGTAGGAATTCTCATTGTTAGGATTGGTGACACTATCCTTACATACTGAGCTATCCTCATATAGTATTTTTTTTATTAAAAATATTATGGCTAGGAAAATGCCGGGCATTGGTGGCACACACCTTTAATCCCAGCACTCGGGAGGCAGAGGCAGGCAGATCTCTATGAGTTTGAGGCCAGCCTGGTTTACAGAGTGAGTGCCAGGATAGGCTCCAAAGCAATAGAGAAACCCTGTCTCGAAAAACCAAAAAAAAAAAAAAAAGAAAAAAAAGAAAAACCAAAACCAAACCAAACAAAAACAAAAAGCCAGGCAGTGGTGGTGCATGCCTTTAGTCCCAGCACTCAGAAGGCAGAGACAGGTGGATCTCTGAGAGTTCAAGATCAGCCTGTTCTACAGAGCTAGTTCCAGGACAGCCTCCAAAGCCAGAGAAACCCTGTGTCCAAAAACCAAAACAAAACACACCAAAAAACCCTAATAAAATAAAAATTGTATTAAGAGATGACAGGACAAATGAACTTTTGGTGTTTTGCCATAGGTGTTGGGTCCCCTGGAACTGGAACTATAGTTGTGAGCTTCCATGTGGGTGATGGGAATTGAATCTGGGTCCTTTGGAAGAGCAACCAGTCCTCTTAACTACTATGACATTATCTCTGCAGTCCAGGCTTTAATTTTTAAAATTTTCTTTTTGAGATACTGTCCTGGAACTGTGATATGTAGATCATGGTAGCCTCAAATTTAAAGTGATCCTTCTGTCTCTGGCTCTCAAATACTGGAATTAAAGGTTTGTACCACTATGCCTGGATAAAAACTTTTTTATATTATGTAATATGTATCCAGGACAGAAGACCTGGAAACTGAGCAACAATAAACAGGCAAAGAATTAGGATGAGTATCCTGCAGTTTTTCTATCTACCCCCATGCTATCAAATAACTATCAATCCCAGGAGCTGAGCAAAAAATCCACTGGCAAGATGCCTCATTTCTTTTCTAACCTTGTAACTTCACATATTGGCATGAGCCTCTCCTGGCTAAAGTGCCTGCATGTATCATCATAATGCAGTTTTGCCTGAATTTCCCATGGGCACATTTGGTTACATGGTAGTTATTTTGTAAGTAGTTGTTAAGTGCTTCAGGGAGTGAGCCCAGAAATAAAACCCACAACGAAAACATAGACTTATCTTTGGGTAACACTGGATCCCTTCCCCAAGAACAAACTAAAATGTAGAACCAAAGGTTAAAGTCAGTGATTTTTGAGACCCAAGACTAAGCACTTGTGCCACAGTAGCCCAACTCCCACCCCAGTAGGAAGAGCCAACAAAGTAAAAATAAATGTGTTTTTTATTGTGTCCACAAAAACAAAGCCAGGGTGGCCTTTGGTTAATACACCCTAAAAAGGGGTGACAACAAACAGGCATGCATGACAACTACCATCACCTCCACCAAGTTTTCCTCTAAAGAAGTGGGGTCTTATCTCCTGGAGCCCTAAGGGTCAGAAGCAATAGGACTAGGAGGCTCCAGAGGAAGGTACATATGGGCCCAATGGGTTGTGGAAGGCCAGCATTTGCTGCCTTCTTGGCAGGAGGAGGTGGGAGATAAGCACTGCCCTAGGCTAGGCCCTGAACCCCTTAAAGAACACATAAAAAGCCCTCACCCACCCTACCCCCAGCAAACACTGATAAGGCAATCAGCCAAAACTCTTGTTAAGAGCTGCTCAGAAACCAATACTCTCAGGGATCCATCCAGAAAGGGTTGCCTTCTTCAGCTTGTATGGAGTAGTAAACAAAGAGCAGAAAGGCAGCAAAGACCAGGAAGAGCAATAGCTGGCCCCAGAGTGGGACCTGACGATCCTGGCCCAGAGCAGCAATAGGAGCCTGCTTTTCTGGCCTGATGGCACGTCGGGTAAGCCATGAAGAGGGAGAAGATGAAGAAGAGGACACAGAAGAGGTGGAGGATGTAGGATAATAGGACAAGCCCAGGGAGCTCCTGGAGACGTTGGAAATGGGACGGTAGTGTGCAATGCTCTGGTAGACACTGTCTCGGCCATAGATGGGGCGTTCCCTGTGGCAAAAGAAGGAAACAAGTGGGCAGGAGAGCCTGAGGCCCAAACCTGTCCCTGTCCTTATGTGTGTTCACTACTCACCTATCCTTGCCCTCCTCTTCTGAAGAAGAGAAAATATCATCACGAACCTGCAAGACAACAGGGGTTAGGAATTGGGGGAAGGGTGGTTTCCCAAAAATGTCTCTGACCAGCCTACTCTAATCATACCCTAGAAGCCAGACCATTGCCCCCTCCCTCCAGAACGATTCTGATCTGTGGCCTTTTTACCTGTGGAGCCTTGCTACTCAGTGACTATACCTGTCAACTCTGTCTCAGCATCCTTTTATTCCCCCTTATTCTCAGAAGGCTTAAAACTAGATCCCAGACTAGAGTGCAAAGAATGCTACATGTGCTCTGATCAAAACAGTTTGTAGACTGGATACTTGATCGGCTGGATACTTGAGTTCAGTGTCCAGCACTCACCACCAGGGAGTTTACAACCACCTGTAGCTCCAGCTACAGAATAAAATTTGTATTAAGAAAAGAGAGATGATGGGACAAATGAACTTTTAAAAATGTCATGCAACTTTATCTTGGGTTTCTGGTTTTTATTTTTTTTTAAGACTTTTTAAAAATGCACCAACACTCATGCATACTATCCCAGACACATAAACATAATTAATGTTTTGTTTCTTTTTGAGATAGGGTTTGTCTTTGTAGCTCTGGGTGTCCTAGAACTCACTCTGTAGACCAGGCTGGCGTCAAGTTAATAGAAATCTGACTACATCTGACTCTCCAGTGATAGGATTAAAGGTATGTGCCATCACTGCCTGGCAAAGTAATTAAATCTTCAGTTTTGGAGGCCCCAAAGTAGAACTCTGACCCAAACAGCTGTATGCCGACCCTAACCCTATTTGACCGCCTAAGGACTACTCTCTGTACCTAATATCTCCTTGGACTTATCCAGACCCAGTTAGGATCCTCTCAGACTACATCCAGATATGCTGCCAGTCAACTCACCTGGTGATGGAAGGTGTGGGTATCTGCAAGTGAGGTCCCTGGCTGGCGAAAGCTCTTGGACATACCCACAGACTCGGGCTCCCCATATGTCCTGGTGGTCAAATAACTCTCCTCATAGTAGTCGTCATTATATTCTTGGGAAGGAAAAACAGTGGTAAAGGAGAAAGTGACCTCATGGCCCCAAATTCTGTGTGTGTGCTGTGACAGTTTCTCCACTCTAGAGCCATTGAGAACTGGGGTGAAGTCTTAGGTTTCCCTGTGCCCAAATTCCCTGATAAAGGACCCACCCCACACCTGTCTTACCCTTGCTCTGGTAAAGTAAGGCATCCTCTTTTTTGGGCAGATCATACATGTCTGAGTCCACGGAGGCTGAATCCAAGTCTGCATTAAGGGGGAGGTAGAGACCATTAGGCATCCCTCTATTCCCTCAATTGCTTCAGCCACACCCTCCCTCCCCAAGCCTTGTGTCTCCAAGCAGCTCAGCCAGGCTCTGCGGCGGGGGACTCACCTGAGAACCTGTAAGAGAATGAAGAGGATGACGAGTTGGGGGGCGAGAGCCTCCGTCTCTGGGTCTCGTACTCGAAGATTTTCTTTTCGTAGAGCTTGCGAGTGGAGCCTGGTCAGATACAGGGTGCGAGGCGGTCAGGGGGTGCGAGCTGGGCACCCCGAGTGCGCCGGGGAATACGGGGAGGGGACGAGGAGGTAGGGGATAACGCTCAGCGAGGAGCGCGGGAAAGCGGGGCCTGGGATAGGTTCTCCGCGCCACAGTCTGCCGCGTACCCACGATAGGCCCATGCGGGATGTTGTACTGGCGTAGCACGGCGGCCAGCTCAGTGTCGGATAAAACAGCATAGTCGTCCATGGCAGACCCGGCCGACACCGGGGAGCGGTGTTGAACGTAAGGGGTGGCCCGGGCCTATGGACACGGCCTAGGAAACGGACAGCTCCTAGAGCGACGAAGGAAGCTCCAGCGCCTTAGAAGCGGTTGTGGTCGCGTCACGCCTCCGTTACGTTTGCGTCACAGCCACGGCTACGCGGCCACGGCTACGCGAGTTGCGCGCGCTCCTTAGGGCAGGCTCAAACCCGCCAGAATGGCCGGTACAGACCGGTCTGGCGGTTGGAACAGGCGGGGCTGGAGAATGTAAACGTCACACTTGTGTGGGATTGGCTAGAACAGGAAGAGGGAGGGGCCTGTAGGAGAGCCAGGGGAGCAGCTGACTAGACTACCCAGGTTAGCTAGACGTTAGCAGAGGGTGTGTTAAGAGTTAGATGTGCTAGAGGGGCGGAAAAGGGTCTGTGGTTGGGAGACTGGGATCTCTTTGTCACTGGCTTCACTCCGATTTTATTTCTCAGTGCTCTAGCGAACTATGGTCCTCAGGGGCAGTCTGTTCCACAGCAATGCAAAGAGTCCAATCCTGAGAGCGAACCCTTTCAGACAGCCTGGTACTGCTGGGAACTCTTTGTGCACACTAGTGCCAAGAAACAGCTGCGATTCAGGGCTCTCATCACCTAAGTAGCCACCCGCAGACCCCTGGCCCGCCCCACCCATCTTCGCTGGTCTTCTCAGTCTCCGTGGCCCTGCCTGCCCCCTAGCTCCATCTGGGAGGAAATGGGGCAAGCAACTGGGCCAGGGAGGCTGCCAGCACTCCAGGACCAAGAAGCCTTCCAAAGGCCCCGAGACATGCCAGTGGTCATAATCAGAAGACACCCACCTTGTGATGCGTGTAGACGGGTACACTTTGTGCCTGTCTAACTCACATTTCCATCCACCTGGGGCCCTGAAGAGTTCTGCAGTAGAGTTCTTGTTTGGCAGAGTAGAATAACCCCTAAACTTGGTATGACCTTGGAGGCCATCAGGGTGCACAACCTAGAGGCAAACCGGGAATCAATTAAGGCTTACAAAGGATCTGTATCAGACAAAGGTTATCTCGAATAGTGACCATGTATTTATTGTTCTACACAAAGTCATCTGGAACTAGGTAGGCTGCCCCTTATTGGACAGACTTAGGAGGAGGGGTACATGCAGAAAAGGTGCCTGGGATACCTGATCTCTTAAAGCAGTGGTTATCAACCTTCCTAATGCTGTGACCTTTAATGCAGTTCCTCATGTTGTGGTGACCCCAACCATAAAATTATTTTCGTAGCTATTTCACAACTATAATTTTTCTATAGTTATGTTTGTTTTTTTTTTTTTTTTGGTTTTTCGAAACAGGGTTTCTCTGTGTAGCTTTGGAGCCTATCCTGGCACTCGCTTTGAAGACCAGGCTGGCCTCGAACTCACAGAGATCCGCCTGCCTCTGCCTCCCGAGTGCTGGGATTAAAGGTGTGCGCCACCAACACCCGGCTGAGAACCACTGTCTTAAATGATAGTGATAGTGAGTGTTCTGATCAGTTCTAGGCTGACCTGATGGCATTTAGGTGAAGGCCACAGGCCAATTCTTTATGGAAGTTTAAAGTAGGCAATGATGAGAAGGAGCCCTGTTTTGACCACATAAAAAAGTCGTTAATGAAGAAGGGTTGGTGTTGAATGGATTTAAAAGACAGTGCCCTCCTCTGTCCCTGGAAATGGAGCTATATGAATCCCTGGAAAAGATACTGTCTTACGAAGAGACAGGAGAACCTTGGGCAGGAGTGTGTGTAAGTGAGAGACAGAGTAGGGCAGAGAGAGACATTCTGTCCATTCAGAGGCTGCTTCATGAATATTTTTTAGTTTTGGCAAAATCAGATTTCCCAGCATTTCCCTCCCCCTATGCTGGCCCCTCTCCCAGAGGCCTCTGCATACAGAGTGATTGCTCAGTACTACCCTATGCCCCCCCTACAGAATCAAGTTGCTTCCTTATGAGGTCAAGGAATTTTAGGTTTGCCTTCTCCCTAAGGATCACCCTCTGCACCTGCCTCAGCACACTGCCTCTTAATCCCCTCACTATCCCACTATAAAATCCTATCACAGATGTTATCAGGAATCTGAACTGTGGTTTTCTTGCACAAACCTGGAGCTTAAGTCTAGTCCATTGCAGTGTAACTCCCTTCTCTACCATTCAGCAGAAGAATCAAGATCCCAGAGTCTAAAGAGGCTTTTGCAATAGCCCCAAATTGAGTGATTCATGGAAATATTCTCCACAGGAAGTACCTGGTCATCTAGGTGCTACAAAAGTCTGGCCTCAGACCTCACTCAGGATTTGTCAGAGGTGCCAGAAGGATGTATGCAGGGCATTCTGTAGGTCTCTCGGAAGTTCTTCCTGGGAGGGAGTAGCTATTGGCAGGTGTGGCTATTTGGGAAAAAAAATCTTGGAAATGACCCTTTTTTTTGAGACAGGGTTTCTCTGTGTAGCTTCGTAAACCAGGCTGGTCTCGAACTCACAGAGATCTGCCTGCCTCTGCCTCCTGAGTCCTGGGACTAAAGGCATGGGCCACCACCGCCTGGCTATATGTGACCCATTCTAAGAATAAGAAAATTTTGTGAGTCCTGTAATCCCACTCAGCATTTAGGATTTTGAGTTAGGAGAATTGAAAGTTCAAGGCCTGCATGAGCTACAAGGTGAATTCAAGGCTACCTGGGTAACATAGTGGAGGCTTGGGAGGTAGTTATCTCAGTGGTAGAGTATTTGGCTGGCATGCATTAAATTCTGAATTCAGTCCAGACCCCCCCCCACCAGTTTTAAGGAAAAGTCACCATGAAAACATTTATTCAACACAGGAAGAAAATTTTGTTTGTTTTTTGAGACAGGGTTTCTCTTTGTAGCTCTGGCTGTCCTGGCAGTCACTCTGTAGACCAGGCTGGCCTCAAACTCAGAGATCTGCCTGCCTCTGATTCCTGAGTGCTGGGATTAAAGGCATGAACCACCACCGACCAGCAAGAAAATGTTTTTAATTCATGATTTTTACCAAGGAACAGTTAGTGCTGTGTTAACTAATCTTCATAGTTGATAGACCTGAAAGAAACTGGAATGCCGGGTGTTGGTGGCACACACCATTGGTCCCAGCACTCGGGAGGCAGAGGCAGGTGGATCTCTGTGAGTTCAAGAGCAGCCTGGTCTACAAGAGCTAGTTCAAGGACAGCCTGCAAAGCCACAGAGAAACCATGTCTCCAAAAACCAAAAAAGAAAAAACAAGAAAAGAAAAAGAAATTGGAGACCCTTCTTGGGTTTCTTGGATGTGTATGCATTGGGAGGGGCAGTAAAGAAAGTTCAAATTCAGTTTGTATGTGTGTGGGGGATGTCTTTGAAATGCAGCTCACAGTCACTACCTCCCCCATGCCCCTTCCATCTGCCTACCGGTTGATCTGATTACCATGCCTGTGGGTAAATGGGTTTATCCTCCGGAAAGACAATCATCTCCATGTACTCTAGTGCCACCTCACAAACTTGAAATCAAGCCACTAATTTAGCAATTTATGATAATTCATTGGCTTCCCTAGCAGAGGTCTCCTGCTAGACAGAACAGTGAGGGATCTTGATCTTATTGGGAGGCCAGAATGTGAAATGTCATTGCCAGTGGAGCCAACAAAGGTAGCACTGGATGCATAGTGCCTGGAGGGGACCCCAGCACTTTGCTCTTCAAGTTACACTATAGATTACTAAATTGACTCTGGAGATGTGATCAAACTCCCCCTCACTGCTCTTTCATATTCTTTCTTTTCTCCCTTTTATCTTACTATATAGCATGTGCCACCTTCTCTTTTTGATAATATTGAGTAGGAAAACAAATTAAATAGGCCTGTTATTCCAACATTTATGAAACAGAAATTGGGAGGGGGATTGCCACTTCAAAGCCCAGTCTGGGTGCTACATAGTGATTTCCAGATCAGCCTGAGCTGCAGAGTGAGTCCTAGTCTACACACACACACACACACACACACACACACACACACACACACACATCAGAAAAGGAAAATCTAATTTGCAATTATCTATTTCAATTTCATGTTATGTGCACACTGGCATAATGCAAATGTAGCTCATATTGGGGTTGCAGGTAAAATGAATAACAAAATGTTAAAAATGGCATTGCTTTATGTGTCCTTTCTGTAGGAAATGACATTTGAGTTGAATCTGAAACTACCAGGAAATGGGCACATAGAACAGGAAGAGAGAGCTTGACAATATTAGGTAATGGCTGTGCCTACCAACTTCACAGATATTTGGCACTTTGTACCACACTGCACACCCCCAGGCTTTAAGACTTCACCTGATTGCTTTGAGAATTCAATGTATTTTTGTTGTTTGCTCACAGCCAACAGCTGCACCTAGCAGGAACCAAATCAATGATAGCTAGCTACAAGGGCTTGTTCATTACAGTGCTCAGGGACCCATTGGGGCCTTAGGAACGAACGGTTGGTGCTCACTGCAATTACCTGTTTCATCTCTTCCCATGGAACAAGACCTGACCGGTGTGGCCAAACCAGGCTTGGGCAGAGGCAGAAGGCTGTGACTGTGGGCAATTCCCCTGTATAGGTGGCTTTGGAGCGGGGCCTTCTTTCCAGCCAGTAAGCATTTGGCTCCCTTGTACTCATCTAGCCTATTAAAGGTTGGGCCTAAACACAGGTTTTGCAGACCCCCCCCCCCCCCGGAAGCCTGGCGGCCCTCACGGAGCAGTGAGCTCATTCTGAGGGATGGCGTCGCCTGTCAGCCAGGGCACTTGAGCTCGTGGCGCGCCCCCGCATCCCCTCCCCGCCCCCGGCTCCAGGGCGATTTTACCAATTAAGGCTTTCTTGCCGGGACGGGCTCTGCCGGGCCCCGCGCGGGGCGGACGTGGGGCGGGGATGCAGCCAACAAGAAGGCGGGCAGCAGCGGCTCATTCGCGTGGAGGCGCGCGGCGCGCAGCGGACGCCAGGGGAGTTCTGAGGCCTCTGGCTCGAGCGCAGAGAGCTGGGCGCCACCCCGCGGTTGGAGGGACAGCAGGTGAGGGCTCTGTAATTAGCTCCACACCGGATAGTAGTCAGATAGTGGGTGCGACGCTCGGGAGCTGGGAAAGGTTTGGAAAGCAAGCAGAGAGGCCGAGGCCAGGCAGTTTGGGTGTGGACTCAGGTCCGAGGCATCGTGTTAGTGTCCAGACTTGCATAGTTTACCACAAACTTATGTTTGTGCTCAGGAATCTGTGAGCTCGAGGTCATGGGGGGGGGGTCCCTGAAAGAGGGGCTGGTATCTGAGTGTTTGGCAGGAGATGGGTACAGGCGTGGGTACCCATTAATTGGTCTTTGTGTGACTCTCTGGGGGTGGGAGGGAGGTCTTTTGAGACTAGTATCTTGATTGGGATAAGGGTGAGTGGCAACTTAGAAGGACACTTTTCAGCCAATGGCAAGGGTGGATATGAGTCCACCCTCATATGAATACATATGAGATGATGAGTCCCCTGCTAGTTTGGACATAGGGAGCTGATTTCGGGGCTGTGGTAGGGGTATAGCGAGACAGATTTCCAGCCTGGATCTTGGGTCCTGTCTCAGGTTGGTTCTGAGTATGACGGTCATTGCCAGCCAGAACATAAGCACCAAGGTTCCCAGATCCCAGGAAAGAAAAAGTGGGTGAAACCCACACACAGTCTCTTGCAGCTCCAAGGAGTCTGGCCAAGGTGGAAAGTTCAGGAAATCAATTCTCTATCTTGTCACACCTGAATTTGCCTTACAGGCACTGGTTTTACTTCAGGGATTTTCTGCTTCCTTCCCTCCTGGCGCCCCCTGGCTACACAAGTCTAGAAAAGCTCTTCAGGGTCCTAGTATAGCTGGTGGGCTTGGGTCTATAGTTCCCTATGGGAGGGCCTGGCCTAGGGTCTGATGGTGGGGGTGGGAGAGGTGGGCGGGGTGTGCCTAACATCGAAGAATCTACTCCAAATAAGGGAAAATATGAAAGAGCTGGATTTTGGCTTCCTGGAGCTGCCCCTGGATCTTTGAGATGGAGCGACATCTGGTGGTGGCACTGTGTCCACTCTAAGGCCAAGAACTCTCCCCCCTCCCCCACCCCTACCCCCGAAATAGCCAAATCATAGGGCTGGAAGCTGGGACTCCCAACTTCTGTGTGATCCATTACTATGATTCCGTCTTCCTTGTTTCCTGCCAATTAGTGAACTCAGGTGATCCAGACAAATGGCACACAGTGGAAAATCCATTATTGATTCAATTCCATACATGGGGATTTACTCTCCAGTAGGTCAGGGTAATCAGAAAGATAACTCTAATTATGTCTTGAATGACAGCCCTTAAATTTTCCATTTGGGTTACCCCCTCTCAGTTCTGCCATCCTGTCCCTCAACTCTCCCCTTGGCTTACTTGATGCAGGTATATATGAAAACAAAAGAGAGGATATGCAGGTGACTGGAGGTAGGATAGGGGAGTTCCATACTGAAAATGTTATTTGACGGGTGAGATTATAGAGAGTACCAAGATGAACATGCTGAGGCAGAGGTGGTGCCCATTGTGAATATAACCTTACCATAGCCCCACCACAGGCAATGCAGACACCCCAAGCAATAGGAGAGCCAACCATATTTGGGCATGCCATGTTGGCCAGCCCAAGGCCTCCTTCAACCACCAGTCTTTCAGAAGATAAATCATTGCTACAATTTGAGAAGTAGTGATAAAGGCCTGCCTTTCTGGAAAAACACAGAAGGGAACATTCTGGAGAGGCTTGAAGTACAGAGAATGTAGATGGAAGGAGTCTATCATGGGAAAGGTAAGCGAATTCCCTTAACTGGAGGGTGGTAGTGAGTGTCTCCTACAGTTTCTTGCCTCTGTGCCTTTGCTCACCTCTGCCTCAGTACAGCATCCTCATCATTATCCCCAGAATTATCTATCATAAAATGAACTTTAAGTGAATAGCTTCATACCCACTCAGGGAACACAACCTAGGCTCCTCAGCAAGCCTTGGTGCCTGCTGATTGTTTTTCAGTAATCTGGGACCCTATCCCTGAGCCTCTCCACACCTCTAGGGTCACACCAAACCTTGGGGATACTGTGCCAGACGAGAACTCTACTGCAGAACTCTTCAGGGCCCCAGGTGGATGGAAATGTGAGTTAGACAGGCACAAAGTGTACCCGTCTACACGCATCACAAGGCGGGTGTCTTCTGATTATGACCACTGGCATGTCTCGGGGCCTTTGGAAGGCTTCTTGGTCCTGGAGTGCTGGCAGCCTCCCTGGCCCAGTTGCTTGCCCCATTTCCTCCCAGATGGAGCTAGGGGGCAGGCAGGGCCACAGAGACTGAGAAGACCAGCGAAGATGGGTGGGGCGGGCCAGGGGTCTGCGGGTGGCTACTTAGGTGATGAGAGCCCTGAGTCGCAGCTGTTTCTTGGCACTAGTGTGCACAAAGAGTTCCCAGCAGTACCAGGCTGTCTGAAAGGATTCGCTCTCAGGATTGGACTCTTTGCATTGCTGTGGAACAGACTGCCCCTGAGGACCCTCAGCTCTGGAAGATGAGGGAAATGAAGATAGAGGAGGAGGGTGCAGGATTGGGGCAGAGTTCAAGTGATTCAGGGACCTTATTCGCTCCATCCCCTGCAGGGACCTTGAGGAAAGAGAGTCCCTTGTAAGGGCGTGCCAGCTGGAATTGAGCAATCCTGTGCCAGAATTGGTGTGTGCCAGAATTGCTCAGCCTTTCCCAGCTCTAGCGTCCGTTTCTTGTACTGTTAGCAGATGTTGCCGGACCTCCTCGTGCTCTTTGGGGCTCAATGACCCTCCCTGAAGCAGAACTTGGTCGCCTTGGGTGGAGCAGGGGAGGGGTGCTTTGTGGGGCATTCCAACGGGCGGGGCGAGGTGGGGCGGGCATGTCCCAGAAGCCCCACCCGGAGGCTCCGCCCCAAGGAAAACTTGCCTCTGGCTCCACCCTTTGCTCTCATTTAAAGGGCTCGCTCTTTCCCCCAGCGCAACCTCTGTTCTGTGCCTCCTCTCTGGTTCGCGGAAGTGCCTTCGGCTTTAATTAAAGGGCCGTCCCCTCGCTGAGGCTGCAGCACCGCCCCTCTGCTCCTCGCGCCTCAAAATGAGTAGTTCTCATTCCCGCTCTGGTCAGAGCGCGGCGGGCGCGGCTCAGGGAGGCGGTTCCGATACGCGGGACGCCGAGATGCCGGCTACCGAAAAAGACCTAGCAGAGGACGCACCATGGAAGAAGATCCAGCAGAATACATTCACCCGCTGGTGCAATGAGCACCTTAAGTGCGTGAGCAAGCGCATCGCCAATCTGCAGACGGACCTAAGCGATGGGTTGCGGCTCATTGCGCTGCTTGAGGTACTCAGCCAGAAGAAGATGCACCGCAAACACAACCAACGACCCACTTTCCGCCAGATGCAGCTCGAAAATGTGTCGGTGGCGCTTGAGTTCCTGGACCGGGAGAGCATCAAGCTCGTGTCCATAGGTGAGGGCGCGGGCGGGGTCATCACAATTCTCCCTCCCTTCCCCCACTAGAGGATCCCTCGAGGCTCCCCTCCCTAGCTACCGCACAACGAAGAGTACCCCTAGGCGTTTTAGCCGCCTAGCTCCTCGAGTCCTCGAGAACAAAGGCAAGCAGGCTGGCCTGAGGAGCATGCGAACCGCTAAGCGCCCCCGCCCGCTACGCCCTCCTGGCCTTCTCCCAGGCTGAGCTCACATCCTCTATAGGCCGCGCCCCCAACGCTGCACTCGTGGTGGGACAGGCACAGACTAGGTTTCTGTCCGAGAGCCGCACCCCATCCTTGAACAGTGGGATGTCCAGGCTCTCCCCCTACAACAGCAATTATGAAAAGGACCCTTCTAGCCTTTAGGTGCCTCTAAAGTGGAGGATACAGCTTGTGGCTCCTATTATGTAGGACACCCTTAATTTCTTGCCCTGGAACATGCTCCCCCGTTGGAGGTGGTTTAAATCCCCAGTTTATATCTTTTCTGGCAAACTGGGAGTAGGATTGAGAGGTATTGCAGGCAAAACTACACCCCAGGTGTGTTGGGTGTGGTTGACTGAAGGCACCTGGGCATCTGGCCGTAGTGTGCTTGGTTGCCAGCTTTCCTATCTATCATGAATCAAAACTCTTACTTCCATGTAGACCTTGTTTTTCTGTATCTAGAATGCAGATATTGGTTGAAAGGTGCCCTAGTATACACTGGGTTTCCTGTGCTTTCACTGAACTGCAGAGTTAGGTATTGGTATTGCTTGCCTTTTGAAGGATCCCATGCCTTTCTCAAAGTAGGGACTGCTCATGGACAGACCCTAGAATGTGGAACAGGAGAGTAGGAGAATGGACCTTTTCTCCATAATATAAAGGGCTTTCTGTTATACTTACTACTTTGGGATGGAACATGCTAAATCAGTGAGGGACCAAGAGTCTCCTGGTCCCTCAGAGAGCAGGTTTCAAGTGCTGAGTACTTTCTTTGGAATGCCCATAGAGGCATGCTAGTGGATGTATGGAGGCCCACCCCTAGTCCCAGCCTCAGTCTAGCCAGCTGAGTCATTTCTGAGTCTTTGTGGGGGGTGTCAACCGGATGTGGGGAGGCAGGCCACAGCCCATCTCTTTGGGGGGGGTCTCCCCGCCTTCCTTCTTCCCTCCTCCTTGTGAGTTGGCTGGAGCAGGCCTAGTTCCCAGAGCTTTGCCATATAAGGCAAAAAAATGTTGGAAAGCAGCAGTGATTAGGAGAGGGAGGGGGCCGGCTGGGGATAAGGGGTGGGATGGGGCGGGGCCATCTAACCAGGCAGCTTCCCAATCCTGGGCCCTGGTCCCCTCCTCCTCTTGGGAGGGGGACATAGCTAGCATAGCCAGCCTAATCGGACCAGGAGAGGGACCAGCTGTACCTTTCCTGGATGGTGGGTCAGTCTTTGATCCTCCCCTTGGAAGCCACTAAAGACTTAACATTTCCTTGTGCTGGCCTGTGACTTGGGGTAGAGTCATTGTGCCCTTGATCTTTGAACTTCCTTCTCCCATCCTCTCACCATTTTGGGACAATGAAAACATGCACAAGAGGCCAGGACTAACCTGTTAGGGAAAGGAAAGATCACTCTGCTTTGAGAGGCTTAAGTGGTAGTCCTCCAGGTGCTGTTCCACTGGACTGGGATGCCACCTGCTCTAGATGGCCCTCCCAATAGTGGTGTTCTAGTTTTCATGACCTACCTCCTTTGACTCGCTAGATAAACATTACAAGGAAGGCCTGTAGGGTTTCCAAACATGATCTATAGAAAACCCTACCCACCAAAGCCACTCACCCTTGAGGAGGTTAAAACCTAGAGGTGGCCTTGGGTGGGGCTCAGAGGAGTTGCCATGGTGATGGGTGTTCAGGGTGCCCGCCCTAACCACTTCCCTTGTGGTAAGTCTGGTGGCTGCCTGAGAGCCCGTTAGGTGGCAAGTAGGCTGGGTGGTAAATAATAGCTAAGCAGGATATGCTGAAGCAGCAGGAGTTGAGGACCCCACCCAAGGCCTCTACAACCAGGGCTCCCAAGTGAGCCTTGGAACTAGAGGCAGGCTAAGCCAGGCCCTCCCTACTCTTCCTCCTTCAACTGGGCAATGGGGGCTGTTATCCCATAAGTTTCCTATAGCCCTCAATGAGTCAGGACCAAATGTAGTTCCTTTGACTTATAGCCAGTCCTCTTTTGCACCACCTCTTGACTCCTAGCTTGGGGGGTGTAAGGAAGTAGAAAAGGGTGGGGCTCACACCCCTTTACACAAGGATCCTTGCCAACACCTCCACTTCCCCTGCCTCATCCCCCACCCTGGAGCAGCAGTTGTATTTCCTAACTACTCTTTGCCAACCTAGCCTTCCTCTTTGGTCCCAGCCCAGCTTGAGGTCATGGGCCCTGTGTCTAGGCCAGTTAGGGCTGGGTCACTTCCCTCCATTTCCATATATCCCAAGAGGTAGGGGGGCAGGTCTTGATCCCAGCAGCTGCAAAGCATTCATCTCACTTGTTCTCCCACCCTCCTTCTGGGCCTTGGGGTTTTTGGCAATGTCCCCTTATTGCATTGTATTGTCATCATGTGTCTATGGATCTCTTCCTCTCTCCCAAAAGTCCCCTTTATCACTAAATATTTCCTTGCACCCCTTTAGAGGCTCTGGATAGAGGGTATCTGATCCACTTTCCACCCTTATCTTGGAGGGACCTCTGCCACCTAATTCACTTGCTGTCCTTGTCTGCCCACGTCCCTCCCTACTGGCCTTGGTGAGGGAAGTCTCTAACTGCCCAGTGTTGCCACCCCTCTTCCCACAGACAGCAAGGCCATTGTGGATGGGAATCTGAAGCTGATCTTAGGCCTCATCTGGACCCTGATCCTGCACTACTCTATCTCAATGCCCATGTGGGATGAAGAGGAGGATGAGGAGGCCAAGAAGCAAACACCCAAACAGAGGCTTCTAGGATGGATTCAGAACAAGCTGCCACAGCTGCCCATTACCAACTTCAGTCGGGACTGGCAGAGTGGACGGGCCCTGGGTGCTCTTGTTGATAGTTGTGCCCCAGGTGAGGGGGCACAGAGATGGGAGATCTTGGGCTAGGGCTGTCTTGTCAACCTAGAAGGTGCTCCTATAGGTCCGGGACTCATAACATGACCTTTTCTGTGTTGTAGGCCTATGTCCTGACTGGGACTCCTGGGATGCTAGTAAGCCTGTGAACAATGCACGAGAAGCCATGCAACAGGCTGATGACTGGCTAGGCATTCCTCAGGTATGCTCACTCATTAGCCCCAGCAGCTAAGGGGTGCTTAGTCATGGTGAGGAGAGGTCCAATTGCTCTTGTCTTCTGTCTGTGACAGGTGATCACCCCAGAGGAAATTGTGGATCCTAACGTAGATGAACATTCTGTCATGACCTACCTGTCTCAGTTCCCCAAGGCCAAGCTGAAACCAGGAGCTCCTCTTCGGCCCAAACTGAACCCCAAAAAAGCCAGAGCCTATGGGCCAGGTGAGGGGGCCTGATCAGTGACATTTCAGGGGGCTGAGCATTTAAATCTGGCTCATAGGATAGTATTCTCTCTCATCTTGGGTCCTAAGAGGTTCATGGCAGCTGGGCAATGAAATAATCACTCTTGAGGGGGATGAATGGATCAGGGTTGTCATGGTACCTTGACAAGGGAATGCTAATAAGTTCCATAAGTGATACTGGCTTGTAGGAAATTTTTTGATTGAAGGAGGACCTACTGCGCTGCTATTCTATAATTGGAGATGAAGCAGTCAGGACCATGCAAGTGCAAGGGTTTGGGAAAACAGTGCAGCAAATCAGACTGTTCTAGAAAATAGACATGGGCCTGTATTGGTGGCAAGAGCACACACAGTTGGATTCTGAGGCCAGACTCAATATACTGGGTTTACATTGAACAAAGCTGCCAGATTGGATTGTACCTGTCTTGGGGAGAGGCTGGCTTGGGGAGAGGCACTGAACCTGCAGAAGGATAGGGTCTCTAATGCTGTGTCCTTGTTACTGCTTTAGTGTCTGGGAACCAGGGTATAGAAGTAAAGGTGTGGCCCTACCAGCTGATCCATGACTTCCTCACCCTCTCCTCACAGGCATCGAGCCTACAGGCAATATGGTGAAGAAGAGAGCAGAATTCACTGTGGAGACTCGAAGTGCTGGTCAGGGAGAGGTGCTGGTGTATGTGGAAGACCCAGCTGGACACCAGGAAGAGGTAGGGTTATCCTTTGACAGATCAGGATCCTTCTGTGTCATATTTTAGAATGGGTGCTCTTAACACTCATTGGCCCTTCCCCACTATAGGCAAAAGTGACTGCTAATAATGACAAGAACCGTACCTTCTCTGTTTGGTATGTTCCTGAAGTGACAGGAACTCATAAGGTGAGTCTTTGGCTGAGAAGGATGCTGGTAGCCATGGGTAGTTGGCAGGGGGTCCTTTACCTCATCCTCACAGCCTGCCCCTTCTGGAAACAGGTGACTGTACTCTTTGCTGGCCAACATATTGCCAAGAGCCCCTTTGAGGTATATGTGGACAAGTCACAGGGTGATGCCAGCAAAGTGACTGCCCAGGGCCCTGGTCTGGAGCCTAGCGGCAATATCGCCAACAAGACTACCTACTTTGAGATCTTCACTGCAGGTAAGGGAAGGCAGCTGAGGCCTAGCCAGCCACGGGGAGGGGGGGTGGGGGGGGCTGTGCTGGAGTCCCAGAGCTGAGTCTGTGCCTTGGGACAGGAGCTGGCACAGGAGAGGTGGAAGTCATCATCCAGGACCCTACAGGACAGAAAGGCACAGTGGAGCCTCAGCTGGAGGCCAGGGGTGACAGCACCTATCGCTGTAGCTACCAGCCCACCATGGAGGGTGTCCACACTGTGCATGTCACCTTTGCTGGTGTTCCCATCCCTCGAAGCCCCTACACTGTCACTGTTGGCCAAGGTAGGCCTGGCCATGGATGCTTCTCTACTGTGGTGCTGTGGTCTGGGCCTCCCAGGAGAGGAGTAGGCCACTGGAGCTGTTCCACTGAAGCCGTTGTTTGGGAGCCCCAGTCTCTGAGCTTCTACTGTCTGGGCAAGCACTATCTTTCCTTCCCCATACTGGGGCCCTTCTTGCTTCTCTTTCTTTTCTTGTCCCTCTTGTCTCTTCTTTCCATGCTTTTGCCTTCGGAAGAGCTCGCTCCAGCTGTCTAGAAACCTGCTGCTCTCTGCTCTGCCCACGGGGTCAACGGTATTTGGATATATCTTTCTCTTGGTGGGGAAGGGTGGGTGGAGGTATTGGGGCTGGTGTCAAAACAGTTGGGAGAAAGCCTGCCATGTCCCTACTTGGGGTGTAGGTTTTGGTTCTTTCTTGCATGTGCCTTACCAGCCTGTTGGGCCAAACTCTGAGGAGCCCTCCAATCACAATGGTCTGGCTTGGTATAGCAAGGGAAGGGACAACCAGACCCAGTTTCCAGCAACTCAGTTGGCCTGTTTGCCCACAGCCTGTAACCCAGCTGCCTGCCGGGCTGTTGGTCGAGGCCTCCAGCCTAAAGGTGTGCGAGTGAAGGAGACAGCTGACTTCAAGGTGTACACAAAGGGCGCTGGCAGTGGGGAGCTAAAGGTCACTGTAAAGGGCCCCAGTAAGTTTGTCTGGTGGGGTGGTGGGCGATGGACCTCAGGTCATAGTTAGACAGGCCTGAGTTCTTCCTTGTCTTTGCAGAGGGTGAGGAGCGTGTAAAACAGAAGGATCTAGGGGATGGCGTGTATGGCTTTGAATATTACCCCACAATACCTGGTACATACACTGTCACTATCACATGGGGTGGCCAGAACATTGGCCGCAGGTAAGTTCCCTCCACTACTAACCATTTCTGAGCCCTCCCATCTCCCTACCTGGTGAGGGACTAGTGGCATCTTTCTGCCTTGCTCACAGCTGTTGGGCACAGGGCAGTGCCTCTTGGTGCTTACGTATGTGGTGTTCTTGCTTGTAGTCCCTTCGAAGTGAAGGTGGGCACTGAGTGTGGTAACCAGAAGGTGCGGGCCTGGGGCCCTGGACTGGAGGGCGGTGTTGTTGGCAAGTCAGCAGACTTTGTGGTAGAGGCCATTGGTGATGATGTGGGCACCTTGGGTAAGTTGGAGGCTTCAGAGTGGGCACCTGAAGCAGAGGGTGACAAGGGAAGCCTACCCCAAGGCTCCAGGCACCAATAGGATTGATGGCTGTTGTCAGGTTTCTCCGTGGAAGGCCCATCACAGGCCAAAATCGAATGTGACGACAAGGGTGATGGCTCCTGTGATGTGCGCTATTGGCCCCAGGAGGCTGGCGAGTATGCTGTTCATGTGCTGTGTAACAGTGAGGACATCCGTCTCAGTCCTTTCATGGCTGACATCCGTGAGGCACCCCAGGATTTTTTCCCAGACAGGGTAAAGGGCACAAAACACTGACTTGAGCCTTGGCCTTCTACTTTTGCTTAAGAAGGCTTTTGGGGATGGGCATTATCATATTTTGTCAGTGAGATTGGGGTCAAGAGCTCCGACCCTGGCTGGTATTCCCAGAACCATGTCCTGCCATTCTATGTCTTACTTACTGCCCTGTCTGACTTTGATGGCCTTGTCTTGTTCTGAGATTAGATTGTTTCTTACCAGGTGAAGGCACGTGGGCCTGGATTGGAGAAGACTGGTGTGGCTGTCAACAAGCCAGCAGAGTTCATAGTTGATGCCAAGCATGCTGGGAAGGCTCCTCTCCGAGTTCAAGTCCAGGTGGGATGCCTACCCATGTTGGGGTAGGACTGGTAGGCTTCTAGCCCTGGGTACTGACCAGCAGGCTGCTTGCTTTTGCCTGCCTTACAGGACAATGAGGGCTGCCCGGTGGACGCGACAGTTAAGGACAATGGCAACGGTACTTATAGCTGCTCTTATGTGCCCAGAAAGCCAGTGAAACACACAGCCATGGTTTCTTGGGGAGGTGTCAGCATCCCCAACAGTCCCTTCAGGGTAAGCCAGCCCATGGGCTATTAGCCCATTTCCCCAGAACCCCTTTGTTCATATAGCAGTTTTTAAATAGATCAAGCTTGCATACCAATATAGTTTTGACATTTTCAGTGAACTTGAGTTTTAGTATATTTACAGGGTAATTGGCAGATATCACCACAGTCTAGTTTAAAACATTTTTGTTATTCTTAAAGAAACTCTTATCCTTTCAACTTCCCTTAGCCCTTGGCAACCACTGATCTATGGATTTGCCTTTTCCGGGCCTTTCACATTGATGCAATTATATACATTATAATTATATATATTATACACAAACACATTGTGACTTTTTTGGTGTGTGTGTGTGTGTGTGTGTGTGTGTGTGTGTGTATTTTCTTTTTGAGACAAGATCTCACCATGAAGACTAAGCAGGCCTAGAACTTACTCTGTAGACCAGGCTGGGTTTGAACTCACAGAGATCAAGTTCTGTGATTAAAGGCGTGTACTACCATGTTTGCTCTATGACTTTTTGTTTGTTTTTTTCACTAAGTGTCATAGGAAGTTTTTTTCACATTGTAGCATGTCAGTACTTCATACCTGTTTATGGCTGAATACTTTCTATATCACATTGTATAGATGGAAAATGCTATTTAGTCGATATGTGTTATTTTGGGCTATGTGAATACATTTGGGTAACTGTGTGAACCTAGGTGTTTGTTTCTGTAGGAGTAGAATGACAGCATCATGCAGTCACTTTTATCTGTTTGAGGAACTTCTAGTTGTCCCAAGGTAGCAGCAGTATTTGGCCTGTCTACCAGTAGTAGTTGAGGGAGCCTCTCATCTCTCCTGTCATAGACATGTCATATCTTTTCACTTGCCCCTGTACCCTACAGGTGAATGTGGGAGCTGGCAGCCACCCAAACAAAGTCAAAGTGTATGGTCCAGGAGTAGCCAAGACTGGGCTCAAGGCGCATGAACCCACCTACTTTACTGTAGATTGTACAGAGGCTGGCCAGGGTAAGGCCTAGTCTTGAATGGGAGGACAGGTGGGTAGGCTGTCTCCATGAAGTCCTAGCCTCCTCTTACCCCACTTCTCAATTACAGGAGATGTCAGCATTGGTATCAAGTGTGCCCCTGGTGTGGTGGGTCCCACTGAGGCTGATATTGACTTTGATATCATCCGCAATGACAATGACACCTTCACTGTAAAATACACACCCCGTGGGGCTGGCAGTTATACCATCATGGTCCTTTTTGCTGACCAGGTAGGTGTTATTGCTTCCAGGCCCTAGACTGCTAAGTGTTGGGACTGCTGTCTTCAGCTATTTTCCTTCCATCACTTGCAGGCCACACCTACTAGCCCCATCAGAGTCAAAGTGGAGCCTTCTCATGATGCCAGCAAGGTGAAGGCTGAGGGTCCTGGCTTAAGTCGCACTGGTAAGGATGAGTATTCTGTAGAAGGTTGAGTAGAACCAAGGGTAGGGAACTCAAGAGTAGAGTGCCTCAATTTTGTTATGTCTCCTCAGGTGTTGAGCTTGGCAAACCCACCCATTTCACGGTCAATGCTAAAACTGCTGGGAAAGGCAAGCTGGATGTCCAGTTCTCAGGGCTGGCTAAGGGAGATGCAGTGCGAGATGTGGACATCATTGACCACCATGATAATACCTACACAGTCAAGTATACTCCTGTGCAGCAGGTAGGTATCTTCACTTGCTGCAGCCATACCCTTCCTTATATGGTAGGGTAGGTAGGCTGCTGAAAGAAGTTTATAATTTGTCACCTGGGAAGGGGGCTGAGGAACAAAGCTAGTGTCTCTTACACTTGCTTAAACTGGGCAACTGTAGGCCAAAGACACTGGAGTACTGATTAGTGACCCCTGCTCTTCTTACCAATTTCAGGGCCCAGTAGGTATCAGTGTCACTTATGGAGGAGATAACATCCCCAAGAGTCCATTTTCAGTTGGAGTATCTCCAAGCCTGGACCTCAGCAAGATCAAGGTGTCTGGCCTTGGTGACAGTAAGTAGTCGCTATATTTGCCATTGACATTGAGGAACACTTAACCCCACCCAGCTGAGTCTTTCTTGGGGCTACATAAATAAATGATGGTTGATGTTTTTCCCTACTTTCATCATTCCAACAGAAGTGGATGTTGGCAGAGATCAGGAGTTCACAGTGAAGTCAAAGGGTGCAGGTGGTCAAGGCAAAGTAGCATCCAAGATTGTGAGTCCCTCAGGTGCAGCAGTGTCCTGCAAAGTGGAGCCAGGTCTAGGAGCTGACAACAGTGTGGTACGCTTTGTGCCCCGAGAAGAGGGGCCCTATGAGGTGGAGGTGACCTATGATGGTGTGCCTGTGCCTGGCAGTCCCTTTCCACTGGAAGCTGTGGCTCCCACCAAACCTAGTAAGGTAATTGGGTTTGGGAGTCTATAAGGGAAAGCCTTCCTTCCTTCCTTTCACAGATCTGTCTGCCTCTGAGTTCTAAGTGCTGGGATTAAACACATGCACTACCACACTCAGCTCCCATCTTCCTTTCTGAAGGCGCCCTATTTTCTCCAGATTTGTCCTGACCCTTTGTTGTTTCTGTCTCTCTTTGGGTGAGGAGGAAAGTTGGGACAAAAGGAGGTAGATGAAAGTTGGGCTGGTATCTGCTTCTGTCTGATCTCCTCTTTCCTTCAGGTGAAGGCATTTGGACCAGGGCTACAGGGGGGCAATGCAGGTTCCCCTGCCCGCTTCACCATTGATACAAAGGGAGCAGGCACCGGTGGCCTGGGCCTGACAGTAGAAGGCCCTTGTGAAGCACAGCTTGAGTGCCTGGACAATGGGGATGGCACATGCTCTGTGTCTTATGTGCCCACTGAGCCTGGGGACTACAACATCAACATCCTTTTTGCTGACACCCACATCCCTGGATCCCCATTCAAGGCCCATGTGGTTCCTTGTTTTGATGCATCTAAGGTGAAGTGCTCAGGCCCTGGGCTGGAGCGGGCTACTGCTGGTGAGGTAGGGCAGTTCCAAGTGGACTGCTCAAGTGCTGGCAGTGCTGAGTTGACTATTGAGATCTGCTCTGAGGCAGGACTGCCAGCTGAAGTATATATTCAGGATCATGGTGATGGCACACACACCATTACTTACATTCCTCTCTGTCCTGGGGCTTACACTGTTACAATCAAGTATGGTGGCCAGCCTGTGCCCAACTTCCCCAGCAAGTTGCAGGTGGAGCCTGCTGTGGACACTTCAGGTGTGCAGTGCTATGGACCTGGGATTGAGGGTCAAGGTAAGGAGGCTTGCTATAGGGGAATAGCAGTTATAGGGTACAAAGAGTCCTACAGCCACAGCCTCCTCACTGTGGCCTTTTCTAGGTGTCTTCCGAGAAGCAACCACTGAGTTTAGTGTAGATGCCCGGGCTCTTACACAGACTGGAGGGCCACATGTGAAGGCCCGTGTGGCCAATCCCTCAGGCAACCTGACAGAAACCTATGTGCAGGACTGTGGTGATGGTACATACAAAGTGGAATATACTCCATATGAGGAAGGTATGAATGTGCTGGGGGTGGTACCTTAGATAGGGCAGGGAGTGAGTGTAGAAAGCCCAATTCTTCCTGATCTGCCCTTCCAGGAGTACACTCTGTGGATGTAACTTATGATGGCAGCCCTGTGCCCAGCAGCCCCTTCAAGGTGCCTGTAACAGAGGGCTGTGACCCCTCCCGTGTGCGTGTCCATGGGCCAGGCATCCAAAGTGGTACTACCAACAAACCCAACAAGTTTACAGTAGAGACTAGGTGAGTGAGCCACTGAAGATGGCAAGGGCAGCCTATGGGCTTGTGAACTTCAGGTAATGACAGATTGTCTGTTTGGAATAGGGGAGCTGGTACAGGTGGCCTGGGCTTGGCTGTTGAGGGTCCCTCTGAGGCCAAGATGTCTTGCATGGATAATAAAGATGGCAGCTGCTCCGTAGAATACATACCCTATGAAGCTGGCACCTATAGCCTTAATGTCACTTACGGTGGTCACCAAGTGCCAGGTAAGGAGAGGATGATGAGGATGGAAGTATGACTGTCTGCTAATATCCACAGTCTCTTACATAGCTGCCATCCTTTTGTCTCAACCCCCAGGTAGTCCCTTCAAGGTCCCTGTGCATGATGTCACAGATGCATCTAAAGTCAAGTGTTCTGGGCCTGGCCTAAGCCCAGGCATGGTCCGTGCCAACCTCCCTCAGTCCTTTCAGGTGGACACAAGCAAGGCTGGAGTTGCCCCACTACAAGTCAAAGTGCAGGGGCCTAAAGGTAAGAGTTCACATACCTGGGAACATGTGGAAGCTAGGGAAGATGGTAGAAGGGCTTCAGGTAACCACAGAACCAGGTAGAACTCTAGAGAAGGTATAAGGGACAGGAATTGGCCACTGAATAAATGTGTCAAGAGAGAGGGCCTAAGGACACATGCATATGTTTTATACTACAGGGTCTTGGAGTTGTTCCTGAAATTGGGTAGTTAAGGACATGATAAGGTCTAGGCTTTGGACCCAGTCTTAATCCTCCAGTGAGATGGGATTGGGAATGGGTACAAGGAGCCAACCTAAGGTTCTGTCCTTGGGACTGGGGCTAGGCCTGGTGGAGCCAGTGGATGTAGTGGACAATGCGGATGGTACTCAGACTGTCAACTATGTGCCCAGCCGAGAAGGGCCCTATAGCATTTCTGTGCTATATGGGGAAGAAGAGGTGCCACGGAGGTAAGAAGCAGGGTTCACTGTGTATACTGGGGGCAGGCTGAGTACTGAAACTTTTCTGATGGCTCATAACACCCTGATCCCACAGCCCTTTCAAGGTTAAGGTGCTGCCCACCCATGATGCCAGTAAGGTGAAGGCCAGTGGACCTGGACTCAACACCACTGGTGTGCCTGCCAGCCTGCCTGTGGAGTTCACCATTGATGCTAAGGATGCTGGGGAGGGCCTGTTGGCTGTCCAGATTACGGTGAGCTTGCTGGCTTCCTGGGCTGTACTGCATCTCCAGGCATAGGGAGGAGAGGCGAGGAATAAGACCTGGGCATATAGAGTATAGAGCTGTGGTGGGCAGGTGGCCCAGTCTGCCTGGAGTTGTACTTGTAAGGGAAGGGCCTCTGCTTCTGGTCTGCTACATTAGGATGTGTAGCAGTTTTCTCCAAGTTGAAAGGAACAAACTATCTCAAATACACATTCATTGGTAAGCATGGTGCTAAAGCCTATAGTGTTTCAGCTTCTTCACATGTAATATTCTCACAGGACAGGTGTAATGTTACAACATTGAGATCTTTCATGGAAGCTCCTAGTGCTGAGGCTGGGCACCAAGCTACTCTTTTGTCATGTCACAGAATACTGTATGTTTGGGAGGTTTCCATTCTGGACTCTGCTATATGCAGGCAGCCTCAGGGGCCATGGGGATAGAGGGTCCAGAAACTATCCCTGTTATAGCAGTATTGGGGGTTTCTATAGAAGGCTGGCTTGGACCGACCTCCCCTGTGCTTTGCTACACAGGACCCTGAAGGCAAGCCCAAGAAAACACACATCCAAGACAACCATGATGGCACATACACAGTGGCTTATGTGCCAGATGTGACAGGCCGGTATACAATCCTCATCAAATATGGTGGTGATGAGATCCCCTTCTCCCCATACCGTGTCCGGGCTGTGCCCACTGGAGATGCCAGCAAGTGCACAGTCACAGGTGAGCCAGCCCACTATCGGCCCCCGTGGCACTAGGCACGGGACTTGGGTGTGCCTGTGTGCAAGGGCTCGCTGCTTGGGGCAGCGTGTGGGAGTGGGGGCCGCCCCCTTGAGTGACTCACCTGACCTTTCTCCTTGCTCTCTGCCCTCTCACCTCAGTGTCAATCGGAGGTCACGGGCTAGGTAAGCTGCTTGCTGGGGCCACTCCCAATGCCCCTTCTGCCCAGAGAGGCAGTTTCCTTTCCTCTTCATTGCTAATTCATTCCCAGGACAGTTCCAGCTGCAGCTCTAGGCAAGGACAGAGTGGGGGAGGCTGTGCAGACAAGGCCATGGGCTGGAGGGTCAGGGCCCAGGGAGGTTTCTAGAGCTAAGCATGAGTGCTCTGGTTCTCCCCTCTCTGGGCCTCCACTTCCCCATCTGAGAACTCGGGTTGCAGCTGAGAGCTTTGGGGTGAAGTGTATCCTAGGAGGCACCCCACTGGGACTTTGGGGGTCTGGGGATCTTGGCACCTCTGGGGATGGGCAACAGGTGCTTCCTTCTCACAAGGGCTCCTGTGTGGGCTCAGGGAACAAGGTGGTTTCCTCCACCCAGTGGGAGTCTTCTAGCCCTCATCAGATCCACAGACTTCCATCCCTGCCTCCCAGGGGCATCTGCGTCCTGGGCTGAGGGAGGTGCATGAGTGGGTGGGGCTGGCTGGTGGTGCAGTGTCAACTGCTTGGGTGGCCAGCATGGTGGGGCCTGGCCCAGCCTCAGAACCCCAAAGTGCATTCCTGCGACCCATCTCCTTTCCTTCTCTTCTATTCCCTCAGCAGTGACGTTAGTTAAGACAGTCCCTATTAGACAGGTTTGTCTGCCCCAAGACAGAGACACCCCAGGGATACTGATAAGACTACAATTATTTACAGGCTTCTGAAGGCTGTAGGCCTGGAACTTGGGTAGGTGGCCAAGGACAGGATTATATGATAGCTAGGTTTTTGTGGCAGAGGCTAGATTGCTTTGTAGAACAGCACATGGAATTGGAGATGACATATATGTACACAGGGCAGGAGCGGGGAGAATAGGCTAGGGGCTTGGAGTGGCCTCAATTTTTCTGACCATTATGTGTGGAATGGAGGCAGGCAGCCCAGTAAGGGAACTTAAATCACCTTTGGGCAAGCCAAAAGGTTGGCTTGTGCCAGGTCAGTAGCCATTGGGACATTAAGCAGTAAATAGCCTGATTAACCAGTATACTTCAAGGATGCTATGGTTAAGACCTGCTGATAACCTAGAGTCTGTATACAGAAATGAGGAATTAAGTAGCTGTCAGGAGAGGGCCCAAGTCATTAGCTAGATGATACAAGGCAGGCATGCAGGAAACTTATAGGGCAACATGGGTATCAGGCAGCCAGGACTATAACTAAAGATGCTGAATCTCATGTTGCCAGTGTGAGACTAAGGTCAATAGGGGGACTTGGTGGCAGGCTGGTAAAAGGGGCAGTCCTTAAACTTGGTCCTCAAGTAGGTTTGGTGCTCCTAGCTGCTTTCCTTGTGGGAGGCTGGGCTGCAGGGGTGCTCTTGCTGCCAGGCCTTACAACCCACAGCTCCCAAGCCTCTACAGCTGAGCCCCAGATCATAACGTCACCGTCGTTTCCCTTTCCTCGGGCACTATGGGGCCCTAGAGGCTACTTAGATGCTTTACCCTTGCAACCCTGTGTGGTGGCTTGGGTCTTCTATCCTCTGTTCCTTGAGTACTGTCACTGCTTTGCCAAGCCTGCTGTGATGTATTGCATGGGTGCTAACTGCTGCCTCCCTGCTGCTTGCTCTTGTCTATGCCAGGCTGTGCTGGGCTGCTTCTCACTACAAGCTTCTGGTTGAGCAAGCGTTCTCAGTCGTCAGGAAACTCCAGTTTCACCTTCAGGCCTCGGGGGTGGATAGGGAGGAAAGTGTCACATTCCCCACACTGCAGTAGGACTCCGCCTCACTGCGTCCACACATTATAGTACTGGGTCTCAGGGCCAGGCCACAGGGGCGCAGGTAGCCATGGGCCTAGCCAGAGTGCTGGTTTTTGTCAGCATAGGCCATGGTACCAGGTGAGGCAGAGTTGGCAAAGGAGGTGGCAGTAAATGCTTGTGCTGGGATGGGATGGTCCCTTACTTTTCCTCCCAGGTACCTCAGTGCCACCTGTTGGGCCTCTCTCATAAAGAGGCTTGAGGTGGTCAGGAGAATCCTTCCTGCCTTCTGAGAAACCACTCACCATCCTGGCTTGGGGTATGGGTTGGGCTAGGGGTACGGGCTGGCTGTGCTTGACTGTAGCAATAAGAGACCTGAATGGGTGGCAGGCTGAGTAGCTCAAATGCTAGGCTCACCTGCTGGCTCCCCTCTGGGGATCCACTCTGCCCTCCCAGGTGCTGGTATTGGCCCCACCATCCAGATTGGGGAGGAGACAGTGATTACTGTGGATACGAAAGCAGCAGGCAAAGGCAAGGTGACTTGCACTGTGTGCACACCTGATGGCTCAGAGGTAGATGTGGACGTGGTGGAGAATGAGGATGGCACCTTTGACATCTTCTACACAGCTCCCCAGCCGGGCAAATATGTCATCTGTGTGCGCTTCGGTGGCGAGCATGTGCCCAACAGTCCCTTCCAAGTTACAGTGAGAAGGGGCCAAGGACGGGTGGGCAGGGAGATCTGGGAAAGTCCTAGTCTGTCCTTCCAGGCCCCTCTATGGCAAAAGTCTCCAGCTCTCCCACTTTGCCCTGCAGGCTTTGGCTGGGGACCAACCCACAGTGCAGACCCCACTACGAACTCAGCAGCTGGCTCCACAGTATACCTATCCTCAGGGTAGCCAGCAAACCTGGGTAAGGCCTAGCCTGGTCTATTGTTTAATTTTCCTGACCCATAGGGACACTTGGAGCTGGCCATCTTGGTGTCTCATGTGACCCTGTTCTACCATATGTGCAGAGAAACCTCAGATCTTCTTGTAGTTCCTCACCTGGTTTTTCTTTCTCCACCACAGGTTTCAGAGAGGCCCATGGTGGGTGTTAATGGGCTGGATGTGACCACCCTGAGGCCCTTTGATCTTGTCATTCCCTTTACCATCAAGAAGGGAGAGATCACCGGTGAGTGAGGGCTGGGAAGGAACTTGGAAACCAGTGATGCTAGGTGTGCCAATTACCTGTCCTGACCTCAAAACCATTATTCTGTAGGGGAAGTTCGAATGCCCTCAGGCAAGGTGGCTCAGCCTTCCATCACTGACAATAAGGATGGTACTGTTACTGTGCGCTACTCACCCAGTGAAGCTGGCCTGCATGAAATGGACATCCGCTATGACAATATGCACATCCCAGGTGGGCTCACTGCCTTTTTCTCACCCCATCATTGTCCCCTATTGCTACCATCTCAGAAAGAACAGGCTGGAATGGGGTTATAGGTCAGTTGGTAAATTGATTGCCTAGCATGCATGAGGTATATGCCTATAATCCTGGAGGAACAGGAATTCAAGGTCATCCTCAGCTTCATAGTGAGTTCAAAGCCATTCAGAGATACATGAGACCCTTTTTCAAAAAACTAAAACAAAAGACTAGTGCGTGAATGGGGCTGGTGGTATTCCATGTGGCTTCTATTCCTGCCTCAGGAAGTCCTCTGCAGTTCTATGTGGATTATGTTAACTGTGGCCACGTCACTGCCTATGGTCCTGGCCTTAGCCATGGAGTGGTCAACAAACCCGCCACCTTCACTGTCAACACCAAGGATGCAGGAGAGGGTAAGGAGAAGCTCTAGCCCAAGTTGTCCTCCCTTGGCTGAGGGCTGGTATGGGAGATGATCCTGAATGGAGTTCTTTACCTCGTCTTCCTGACTCTGCTGAGCCATCAAGTCAACTCATCCACCAAGGCCCAGCAATGCTTCCCTGGGCACAGTTCCCACCCACTCTTACCTGTGATGCTTTTCAGGAGGCTTGTCTTTGGCCATCGAGGGTCCATCTAAAGCAGAAATCAGCTGCACTGACAACCAAGATGGAACATGCAGTGTTTCTTATCTGCCTGTGTTGCCTGGTGACTATAGCATCCTGGTCAAGTACAATGACCAGCACATCCCAGGCAGCCCCTTCACTGCAAGAGTCACAGGTGGGGAGCATCAGGAATAATGACAAGAACAGATGGCAGGGTGGGCACAGTCTTTTGTGGCTGGATCCATAGTGACTAATGGCTTACACTCTTACCAGGTGACGATTCCATGCGTATGTCCCACCTAAAGGTGGGTTCTGCTGCTGATATTCCCATCAATATCTCAGAAACAGACCTTAGTCTACTCACAGCCACTGTGGTGCCACCCTCAGGCCGGGAGGAGCCCTGTTTGCTGAAGCGGTTGCGCAATGGCCACGTGGGTAAGAGGTTAAAAGTTGGCAAGCATTTCTGGGAAGGAGGGAGAGCCAGGTGTGGGAAGGTGGAGGCAGGAGAAATCAGGGGAATCAGTCATTGGCTACATAGTAAGTTAAAGCCATCATTGCCTTTGGGGTGGGGGAAGGAGGGAGGCTATGGGTTCACACACACACTGTTGATGGCTCTACCCTGTGCCCAGGGATTTCCTTCGTGCCCAAGGAGACAGGGGAACATCTGGTACATGTGAAGAAGAATGGCCAGCATGTAGCAAGCAGTCCCATCCCAGTAGTGATCAGCCAGTCAGAGATTGGTGATGCCAGTCGTGTGAGGGTCTCTGGACAAGGTCTTCGTGAAGGTCATACCTTTGAACCTGCAGAGTTTATTATTGACACCAGAGATGCAGGTAGGCAGTGGTGGCCTGCCAGCTGGGGCAATATAGCTTCACTTGGCATTCTGGCTTATAGCTGCTATCTATCCCCCAGGTTATGGTGGGCTCAGTCTGTCCATTGAGGGTCCTAGCAAGGTAGACATCAACACAGAGGACCTGGAGGATGGTACATGCAGGGTCACTTACTGTCCCACAGAGCCTGGAAACTACATCATAAACATTAAGTTTGCTGACCAGCATGTGCCTGGTGAGTATGGCAGCCACACCCCTGTGATTTGGCAGCCTTCCTGGACACACTTCAGTGTCCACCTGTAACCTGTGCAGGGTATGGACTTTCCTTTTTTTCCTACAGGCAGTCCCTTCTCTGTGAAGGTGATGGGTGAGGGCCGGGTGAAAGAAAGTATCACACGCAGGCGACGTGCCCCTTCAGTGGCCAATGTTGGCAGTCATTGTGACCTCAGCCTGAAGATTCCTGGTAGGGAAAAGACCAGAAGGGTTCCTAGGGTAACCCTAAGCACAAGTAGAGACAGGGCTTTGCTCAGCAAGCTATCTTCTACTTGTAGAAATTAGTATCCAAGATATGACAGCCCAGGTGACCAGCCCATCAGGCAAGACCCACGAGGCAGAGATCGTAGAAGGAGAGAACCATACTTACTGTATCCGATTTGTGCCTGCTGAGATGGGAATGCATACAGTCAGCGTCAAGTACAAGGGCCAACATGTGCCTGGGAGCCCATTCCAGTTCACTGTGGGGCCTCTTGGGGAAGGGGGTGCCCATAAGGTTCGTGCTGGAGGCCCTGGCCTAGAGAGGGCTGAAGCTGGAGTGCCAGGTAGGTGTGCTTGTCTAATTCTTGCTATCCTGGGTAGGCCTAGATGGGTGTTTAGAGGAGGTAGCTAGCAGTTATGTTGATCTTGGCTTTGTTTGGAGTTGTCTGGGGGTGGGGAACCAGTTCTCTGCTCCATGAGCACACACTGCTTTCCCACAGCGGAGTTCAGCATTTGGACCAGGGAAGCTGGTGCTGGAGGCCTGGCCATTGCTGTTGAGGGCCCCAGCAAGGCTGAGATATCTTTTGAGGACCGTAAGGATGGCTCCTGTGGTGTGGCCTACGTAGTTCAGGAGCCAGGTACTGGAAACAGAATTGGCTGGGGCAGGGGGAGTGTGGGTGTTTTGACCCCAGGTGTTACATAGTCTCCACTTGGCTCTTATTCTTGATCTTGAGGTTCCAGGGACACCCAAGCTGGCTGTGGAAGGCAATAGGCCTTTCCTAGGCTAGCTCTTGGAGATATGTGACATCTCTAATACAGCCTATGTTTTCTTCCTGTCCAGGTGACTATGAGGTCTCAGTCAAGTTCAACGAGGAGCACATACCTGATAGCCCTTTCGTGGTGCCTGTGGCTTCTCCGTCTGGTGACGCCCGCCGCCTTACTGTTTCTAGTCTTCAGGTGAGGCACTGAGAGAAACTGCCCACCTGGGGCTCCTGGGCCCGGCCAGACCAGAGTCACCATGGCAAACAGGCCTCAGCTCTGAGCTGAGTGGCCCACCCAGAAACAACTCTGGGTGCTAGGTTTCTGCTCTGGCCGGGTACAGCCCACGCTTGGGGTTGGCAGGAGCTGCCCTGCCCACCGTGTGGCGTTTTTCTCGTGTCTCAGGTCTAAAGGCTTTGAACAGAAGCCTGTGCCCATTGAGCACCAGGGCTAAGGTTTAAAGAGGGACAGCCTGCTAGAGCTGAGTGCTACCTATAGGGTGGGGCCACCTTCCCTTTCTGCTGCCTGGGTGTGTAATTGTTGAGTACACATTTAGGGGATAGGAGGTTGGGGGTGTGTCTGTGGCTTGCTGCCCTCACAGATCAATGGCTCTCCCTCTTTAAACCATGTTGGATACCAGATGGGTAAGTTACCCTGTGGGTCTCCTACTCTTCCATTTTCCCTGGCTCTAGCCATCCTGTCTAACCACATCTGCTGTGCTTCTAGGAGTCAGGGTTAAAGGTCAACCAGCCAGCCTCTTTTGCAGTCAGTCTGAATGGAGCCAAGGGGGCAATTGATGCCAAGGTGCACAGCCCCTCAGGAGCTCTGGAGGAGTGCTATGTCACAGAGATTGACCAAGGTGAGGCTCTATCCCTGTCTAGCCATCCAGCCATCTGCCCTATTGGACTAAAACCAGGCTTGAGTGTACACATGGAAAATAATGATTCTGTAAGCAATCAAAATTGGGCTCCTCAGCTTTCCAGATTGATAAAACACCCATGAAGATAATGGCTTTCCAGCATGGCCACTAGGAAGAAAGCCTTAGAAGTGCCATACATGACACAGAGACAGAGACAGTCTATCCCTGTGGCTAGAGGAATAGCAGTTCTATTGAAGCATACTAGTTTTCCCCCTCCCCACAGGTCCATGACCTGAAGCAAATTCCTTGCTAAACCTGCTGCTAATCTGTTGCTAGCATGGTATTAACAGTACATGGTCTAAGGAGGCAACAATGTGGGCATTTTGCTTGTCAGTCCAAAGGACTCAACAGTAGACTTCTTAGGTATCTATAATCTTAGTCCTCAGGATGTATGTGTTGTTGGGGTGGGTACCCAGTACAGTTCTGGAAGCAGAGGGGTCTCCATGGAGCAGTTGAGTTCCTGCTGGTGGCAAGAAAAATGAAAGGGATGGTTAGTACTAAGGCTATTCCTTTTAGATACCATTTGCTTGTTAAATACTGAAAAGTACCCTAGGCCCATGACATGTCCTTCTGCATCTCAGATAAGTATGCTGTGCGTTTCATCCCACGAGAGAATGGCATCTACTTGATTGATGTTAAGTTCAATGGTACTCATATCCCTGGAAGTCCCTTCAAGATCCGAGTTGGGGAGCCTGGGCATGGAGGGGACCCAGGCTTGGTGTCCGCCTATGGAGCAGGCCTGGAAGGTGGTGTCACAGGTAGGTTCATGGGTATATTTCTGAGTGTGGATGCAGTTGTTAGGGCCCTGCATCCAAGCTCTTAGCAACAGGAAGCATGTGGAAGTATCAAGGCTGTGCTGGGTGGCTGAAGACAGGAGAGCCAGTGACATACACTCTGCCTGACCTTCCATGCTCCCAGGGAGCCCAGCTGAGTTTATCGTCAACACAAGCAATGCAGGAGCTGGTGCCCTTTCCGTTACCATTGATGGCCCCTCCAAGGTGAAGATGGATTGCCAGGAGTGCCCTGAGGGCTACCGTGTCACCTATACCCCTATGGCACCCGGAAGCTACCTCATCTCCATCAAGTATGGTGGGCCCTATCACATTGGGGGAAGCCCCTTCAAAGCCAAGGTCACAGGTGAGCCCCAGGCTAAGCTGTTGGTGCCCATTCAATGCCTTGATATTCTCTAGCTACTTCTCAGTTTCACCTATTCTGTCCTGCAGGTCCCCGTCTTGTTAGTAACCACAGTCTTCATGAGACAACATCTGTATTTGTGGACTCCCTGACAAAAGTTGCCACTGTTCCCCAGCTTGCAACCTCAGGCCCAAGTCCCACTGATGTCAGCAAGGTAGTAGCCAAAGGCCTGGGGCTGAGCAAGGCCTATGTAGGCCAGAAGAGCAGCTTCACAGTAGACTGCAGCAAAGCAGGTAAGTATCCCTGTTTCTAGCTCTGGAAGTACAAAGTCAGAAATCACAAGACAGTCAACATGTGGAAAGTACAGGAACTTAGGGGTATGATTGTTGCTTTGGGGGCTACTTTATATTTGGGCTTCCTGGAGAAGTAGCTTAGTGGTTAAGAGTACTGGTTGCTCTTCCAGAGGACCTGGGTTTTGTGGGTTTTTTTTTGTTATTTTGTTTTTTTTTTTGAGACAGGGTGGAGCCTATATGGCACTCACTCTGTAGACCAGGCTGGTCTCAAACTCAGAGATCCACCTGCCTCCTCTGCCTCCTGAGTGCTGGGACTAAAGGCATGTGCCACCACTGCCCAGTTTATATAATCAGTCTTTCTTTCTTTCTTTCTTTCTTTCTTTCTTTCTTTCTTTCTTTCCTTCCTTCCTTCCTTCCTTCCTTCCTTCCTTCCTTTCTTTCTTCCTTTCTTCCTTTCTTTTTTGAAGACTCAGGTTCAAGTCCAAGCACCCATCTATATGGCAGTTCACAACTATCTATAACTCCAGTTTCAGGGAATCCAACACCCTCACACAGACATACATGTAGGCAAAACACCAATGCATGTAAAATGCATTGCCAGTTGGTGGTGGCACACCCCTTTAATCCCAACACATGGGAGGCAGATCTCTGAGTTCAAGGCAAGCCTGGTCTACAGAGCTAGTTCCAAGACAGTCAAGGCACAGTGAAACCCTGTCTAAAAGACGTACGTGTGTGTGTGTGTGTGTGTGTGTGTGTGTGTGTGTGTGTGTGTGTGTGTGTCTGTCTGTCTGTCTGTCTGTCTGTCTGTCTGTGTCTGTGAAGAAAATGTCCTGGAAGACCTGGGATTTGTCTTCTGGTGGCCTAGGTGGGGTATGAGAAGCTTGTTGGGAAGGGGTATTGTTCTAAACAGGCAAGGAACAGGATGTAGAATAGGAAGAAGGGCTCAGAGCAATTACAGCTGAAGGAAGGGGTTAAGGCTAGTCACTGAGGCCTATTCCTACCTCAGGTAACAACATGCTGCTGGTGGGGGTGCATGGCCCAAGGACACCCTGTGAAGAGATCCTGGTGAAACACATGGGCAGCCGTCTCTACAGTGTCTCCTACCTGCTCAAGGACAAAGGGGAGTACACACTGGTGGTCAAGTGGGGTGATGAGCATATCCCAGGCAGCCCATACCGCATTATGGTGCCCTGAGCCTGACAACTATGCCAGCCAGAATCTCCCATAGCAAAGAGCAACCTCACACCTGTCCCACCCCCAAGAAGTCCATTTTCCTTTCCTGAGCCCTGGGCCCTCCCTTAGATCACTCTGGCCACTCTGTCACTGCAGTCTCCCCTGCCCTGCGCTGTGCTCACCTGCCTCTCTGGGCTTTCACTTGGGTAAAGGGAGCCATTTGGTGGCAGCGCCTGACTCCTTTGGTTCTGGGAGGGTGGGAGTTCTATGTACAACCACTTGCTAGTTCTCTTTCCCAGACAAGAGGAATAAAATTTTGCTTCCATTGTCCTGTGAGTGTCTGTATCTTTCATGGAAAGAGTGATGAAGTCCAAACTGGCAAGGGTACCAACAAGGCATAGGTATAGGCTGTGGGATCTCCAGGTAGCACAGTCTGTATTTGCTCTTTGTTTCACAGAGATGGGTATATGATGTACCTAGAATGGCATAGGATCAAGTAGGCAAAATGTGGGGCATTAAGATTAATTGCTAGCTAGTTGGTGATCGCTAGCAGTGATGATCAGGTAAACTGTCTTAGAAATAGCATCAAGGCCTAGCCGTCTCTTAGATACCATGAACATAATAATACCAGCTCTTAGTGTTTGGCTTTTGAGGTGGGTTTGAGGTGCTTTGGCTGTCCTGAACTCACTCTGGAAACCAGGCTGGCCTCCAACTCAGAGATCCATCTGCCTCTGCTTCTGCCTCCTGAGTGCTAGAATTAAAGGTGTGCCCTACCACTGCTTGGCTTATTTTGATATTTTGGAGACAGGGTCTCACTATGTAACCTTGGCTGGCTTGGAACTCATTATGTAGACTAGGCTGGTCTCAAACGCACAAAATAAGGCACCATTACAAAGATTCTCCCTCTTACAACAGAGTGTATATACTTCTTCATCAATGAAGGAGGGATACCCATTCCTACGGAAGGAAGCATAGTGCTCTGGTCCTAAGTATTCTTTTTTGGTTGGTTTTTGTTTTTTGTTTGAGACAGGGTTTCTCTGTGTAGCTTTGGAGCCTATCCTGGCACTTGCTCTGGAGACCAGGCTGGCCTCTAACTCACAGAGATCGGCCTGCCTCTGCCTCCTGAGTGCTGGGATTAAAGGCGTGCGCTACCAATGCCCAGCCATTCCTAAGTATTCTTGATGGTCCTCTCTTCTATCCTCAAATGCGACTTGTAATATAGAGCCTCCTTGCTACAAATGCAGTGGGGAAATCTCTTGGTCTCAGTAACCCCTTTCTGCATCCTTTGTATGAGGATGGTTCCCTGTGTCCCCTAGAGCTAAAATTAAACAACATTCTAGCTCCCAGTGAAACCTACAGATGGCTGGGATATCTCCTTGAAACGGACCTAGCCCTATGCAAGGCTCTCAAGCCCACTGTCATCACTTCACTCATCTGTAGTCAAGGGCCAAGAAGTCAGGTTATCTGGGACAAGACCTACACTGCAGGTTATATCCTCTTTCAGCTCCTAGCACTCAACTCATTGGCATGACCTCTGCTGGCAACCCATAAGGCAGGACTTCAGAGCACTTGGCCAAAAGCTAGTTATTCAATAAGAAACATACAGGGGATAAAGGACTAAACTGCTGAGCTAAGACAGTTCCATGACTCTGGAAGGTTCTGTACTCCACTTCTACACTAGAAGTAGGTAGAAACAGGTATATCTGGGATCCTCACTTTTGTGCATCTGAGGCTGCCCAGGCCCAGAAGACATTGCCCAAGAGACAGGCAGATACAACTAGATAAAGTCCTTCCCTTGGTCCATTGGTATTATTGTTGAAAAGCCAGGATAGAGAGTAGGGCCCAACACTCTGGGAACCTCAAGAAGCTGCCCACCTGGACAGGGGGTTTTCTTTTTCTTTTTGCCTTCGAGACAGGGTTTCCTGGAACTCGCTCTGTAGACCAGGCTGGTCATGAACTCACAGAGATCCATCTGCCTGCCTCTGCCTCCCAGCCACCTGGAGAGGGGGGAAAGTATCAAAGGCAAGTCCAAGAAGGTACAGCACTAACAGAGGGGCATATGACACCTGCAAAAGTATGCCTGCCATCCTTAATTGATCCTTTTAAAAAGAATTAACTATGGGCTGAAGAGATGGCTCAGAGGTTAAGAGCACTGGCTGCTCTTCCAGAGGTCCTGAGTTCAATTCCCAGCAACCACAAGATGGCTCACAACCATCCGGAATGAGATCTGGTGCCCTCTTCTGGCGTGCAGGCATATGTAGAGGCAGAATGTTGTATACATAATAAATAAAATCTTTTAAAAAAGAATTAACTATAATTGTCTGCCTGTATGTATGTCTCTGTACCACATCCGTTCCTGGTGCCTATAGAAGCCAGAAGAGGGCATTTGATTGCCTGGGTCTGGAGTTAGAGATGGTTGTGAGCCACCATAATATGGATGCTGAGAATTGATCAATTCGGGGTCTTGTGGAAGAGGAGCAAGTACTCTTAGCAGCTGAACCATCTCTCCAGTCCCATGCCTACCATTCTTGACAGACCCAGCCACACAGTCCCAGAGGCTACCAGGAAAAGGCAGGTGGCCACCTCAGCTGATTCTGCAAACAACAAGGCCACATGACCTAGAATCTGCCTAACCACAAGAGTCCATGCCTTGGCTCTGTTGGCCAACCGGTGCTGGAAGCCAAGAGATCAAGGTCGCATGGCCATATGTCTTCCACTGCCTGACTTCCCTCCCACCCAGTGAGACCAAGAAGGGGACCAGGAGATGATTGGCTCTAGCTGAAAGCAGGGCCCAGAGACTGCAAGTTCAGGTTGGACTAAGGGTAAGGTGAGTCACAGGGCAGGCCCAGCTGACCATTCCTCCTCCCTTAGCCAGACAGCCCAGACACTCTGCTCAAACCCCCACCCACCCCCATAAGGAAAGGGGGACAATGCCTTCATAGAGCTTCCCTCAGCCATGGGGGTCACAGCACTCATACCTCACTAGGAAATGGCCAGTAGTCCCTTGGGCTTCTAGAGGGCTGGCCCAGGCCAAGGGGGGCAGGGTGAGAATAGAGCAGAGGGAGCAAGCAGCAGGTGACCTTGGAAATAACCCACAGAGGCTGCAGACATCAGTGGAGGAGCAGATACCCATGCACATGCCAGGCAGCCAGGGCCTGAAAGAGAGGCAGGGAGACTCAGGTGGGTGTCAGGAGGGGATCAACCAGGTGAAGGCAGGCAGTGATATGACAAAGTGTGTGGGGAACCTTGGCGGATTCCATGGCAGGCGAGGTTAACCGAGGCAGGGGACAAACGTGCCAGGCAGACAGCGCTTAGTGAGAAGTCTTATTAGAAAGGGGAGGGAGGGGGAAGGAAAAAGAACAGAGGTAAAGACACACAGAGACAGAGAGAGGACAGAAGAGAAGAGGGAGACAGGAAAAGCCCTGTCTGCCCCAGGGGAACAGCGGGAAAGAGATCATAAGTGGGTCTTTTAAAGGGGTCCTTTGCCCCTGTGTGGAGACTAGTAGTCATGGAACCCTGGGCTGACCAGGGTACTGCCTGAGTGCATTCTGCCAGGTGACAGGGGCAGGCCAGAATAATGCCTGAATCCCTACAGACAGAGGGCACCAGTTTGAGTCATGGTACCTGCCAAGGACTACCAGAGACAGGGCAGTGTATGACAGTGCCCTCCGTGTCCCTCTCCTCATCGCCCAACAGAGGGCCAGTGTGTGTCCTTTCTCTGCAACACCCATACCAGAGAGGACTCCGAGATCAGGCTGCCACAGTCAGTGAGAGGGGCCCAAGGGGCAGAACACTAGCCCACAACAGGCAGTCCCAGGCCAAATTAAGTGCAAGTAGAACTTGATCTGTAGCCAAAGCAGAGCCCTTGATTTGAGACAGCTGGAGAGGCTCTGCTTGTAGGTGCCAAGAGTGGCCACACTGTCTCCAAAAGACCCTAGGGTCCTACTTGTGGGCAGGGACATACTGGGATCAGCTTCTGGAGACCCTGGTGTATGAGACCCTGTAGAAAGTCACAAGCTTTCTCTACAGGACTTCCCTTGTGTACCCCAAGAAACACTAGAGCCAGGGACTGAAAAACCCCAGCTGAATGAGGCCAAGATACAAGTGATCTAGCAACAGAACAAGATTCCCCTTCTGGTGAGCTACACTTTTCATGTGACATGTCTTTGTTACCTCAGTACCCCCCCACCCAAGAATGTGATAACACCTCTGACAATAGCCTCCAGTGTTGTGACATGGTGGCCAGCCAACTCTGCCTACTTCTTGGAGAGTGGTTCGTGTTGGTTAGTTCTCCCGCTCAAGCTCAGGGACACTCGGAGAACAGGGCACAGTGGGAAGGAGAGGAGTCCAGTGAATATGAGATTCATGGGTGGTGGTGGTGCAAGAGGGTTGTGGGACCAGTTCTGGGTCATGGCCAGAGGCATTGTGATGTAATTCCATGGTTACCCAGATTGGGTACTTGGCCAAACTTCCTGGCAAGCATGATTCTGTGACCTTCGAGGCCTGCATCTCAGGGGAAAGAGAATGAGAAGATCCACAATCCACAAGGTTGTCTGCGCCTTGGCCCTCCACAGAGGTTTCCCCTCGGTACTTTTTTTGGGTGAGTGGGGTGGTTCGACACAGGGTTTCTCTGTGGCTCTGGAGGCTGTCCTGGAACTAGCTCTTGTAGACCAGGCTGGTCTCGAACTCACAGAGATCTGACTGCCCCTGCTTCCTGAGTGCTGGGATTAAAGGCGTGTGCCACCACCGCCTGACCCCTCCGTACTTGTCCTTTTCGCTGGGGAAGGAACTAACGCCCCCAAAATGGATAAGCCCAAGTTTTATCAGAAGGCATTGCCAAAAGATACTCTGATCCCACCCCGCCTTTACCTCAATGGCTGTGCTCTTTATCGGAAGTTCTTTTCCTTTGTCGGAGGCTGACTAACTCCACTAATGAGAAATCACGACCACCGAGGAAATCCACCCCCTTGTGACGGATGGTTGTGTGTTCCGTGGTTGTCAACGAATCACGAATATTTTCTTTGAGGGTTTGAGGTACGAGCAGTCAGATGTGGCTTCAGTGTATTTCCCATTCCTCTTTGTTTAGTTCTGGAGATTGCACCTGAGATGCTTGCTGTTTATATCTCTTGCTAAAACCAACAAAACCTCCCAAATCCCACCCCCCCACCACCCTGTTTTTGGACATGGTCCTGCCCATGACTCATTTTGAACGCGTACTTTGTTTCAGGCAGGTCCCAAACTTGCGTTCTTCATGCCTCAGCTACTCATGTAGCTGTGATTGCATGTATAAACCACAGATTAACTGGAAACTGCCTAGAGACATTCAAGAGACCCGTGGCTCCTCGAATTGGCTCGGCTTTGGGCTTCTTGGGTGATCTTAGTGCAGCTTCAGACTCTCTTAAGAAGGGCTGGGGATGTAGTCAGTATTAGAGCACTTCCTAGTATTAACAATACCTGGGTTCCATCCCTAGCAATTCAAAAAACAAGCCTTTTGAAAACACTCTAGTCGGTGGGTGGGTGATGTCCCATACCTTCAGTCCCAGCACTTGGGAGGCAGAGGCTGGCGGATCATTTGTGAGTTTGAGGACAGCCAGGGCTACAGAGTGAGTTCCAGGAAACCCTGCCTCTGAAAACCAAAAGAAGAAAAAATACCTACTAAGTGTCTAAAGTGCTTGTGTTGGGCTTACCACATGGGTTCTCTTTACTACCCCAGTCGGTACACAGGCCTCCTTAGCACAAGGGTTTCTTCTGTTGACTTTTTATAAACTCTATTCTTCCTGGAAATTCATGGGACCTAGTGTGTAAGCTGTTTCCTGTTAAGGGTCTTGAATTTAGTCACTGGAAGATTGTTGCCATCAGAGTACCCACATAGCCTGCAACCTTCAACAGTAGTCTTTTTTTTTTTATTTAGCCTGATGCTTTCAGGAGACCATTTCAGGAGTTGTTGCTTTTGCCAATAATTCTCCCTTTCACTGCTGTACACAATACTTGACATTTGGGTGAACCACAGTTTGTTTGAGCAGTGACTGTTATGTTTTTATTTAAAAGGAGGAAAAGAGAAAGCTATTATTTATTATTGCAACTAACAGCCTTGAAGGTGTATCTATCTCTCTAGGATAATTAGCTCTAAGCAGAATTAACAGGGGAAACATGAACATTTAAAATGGGTGTAGTGTTGCATGTGTGTAATCTTAACCCTCAGAATGTAAAGTTGGAAGATCAGGAGTTCAAGTCCAGCCTTGGATACATATTGAGATCCTATCTCAAAAACAAATAATAGGGGCTGGAGTGATGTCTTAGTGGTTAACAGCATATACTGATCTTTCAGGGTACCAGAGTTTGGATGCCAGCATCCACATAGCAGCTCATAACTACTGTAACTTGAGTTTCCAGGGAACTGGACTGTTAGGTGTTACAGTTCTGAAGGGAAAGGTGGACTGGTAGATGGGAACCAAGGAATACAACAAAGTCACACTGCACAAGAGATTTATTGGGAAAGACACAGAAGGGAGGGTAGCTTCCTCTGCTCAGGGGAGAAGCAGCAAAGAACTGGCTTTTATGGGGTATTTTGGTGGGTGGGTAGAGTTTTCTAGGGTGGCCTGGGACTGGAGGGATTTTGATGCCTGATGTTGGGCTTTTTTTCTGTAGTGCAGGGCCTGGTGTCTTGAAGGGCCAGGAACAGCCGTTAAGGTTGTTAGAGAAGTATGGGGGCAGAGTCTAGCCATTCATTCTTTGAAGGGCTTACATGGACACCCTCTTTTGGTCTCCAGGCGTCCACATGGTAGTGTAATTACATATATGCAGCCAAAACACTCATACACATAAAATAACAATAAAAATTTAGACTTATTTAATTTTTATGTAATATACAACTTGCATGTTTGTATGTGCTCAAGAAGGCCAGAATAGTGTGTTGGGTCCTTTGGAACTGGAGTTACAATTGCTTGTGAACTGTCATGCAAGTGATGGGATCTAAACCTTGCTTGCCTGAAAGAGCAGTACATGCTCTTAATCACTGGGCTATCTCTCTAGCCACCCCCATCCAGAAAAATAAATGTAAAACAAAACAGCCTCAAAAATGAAAAAAAAAATCCAGTCATGTGTGGTAACACATGCCTTTAATCCCAGCACTCATGATGAGGCAATGACAAGCAGATGTGTGTGGTTTCCAGAATAGTTTGGTCACATAGTGAGTTCCAGACTAGCCACAGCTACATAGTGACACTGTGTCTCAAAACAAAAACAAATAAAAATAGACAAATAAAACAAAAAAACTACATTTGAAATTTTATACATTATAGAATTACCTCTTGGAGAAAACCCCTGTTTGACACCATCCCACTCCAAATTGCACCACATTTACCTGCAGCCTCACTAACATGGAGGATTGGAGAATAACTTTATGTATTTGCCTTCTTCCTGCCTTCCTGCTCCAACTGCCCTTCTTTCCAAAGGTTCTGTGCTGATTTCCCTCTGTCCTTAGGTATGTGTATTCTTTTTAGAATTTGGAGATTGATTTTTTTCTTCCATATGTGCATGGTTTTTCTCTATCCCCAACAGGGATTCTGAGTTCTTTCTGCTGGCCATAATGCATAATTACTCGAGTTTTCTGTTGCTGCATAGTTGTTAGTAACATGGACCTGGCACATTTCATTATTTCTACTCCGTGTTATACACTCTTAGTGCTTCGGGTCTTGGCCTGCCACAAACTGCATGACAGTCATTGCTGCCCCAGCAACATGGGAGAATTTCTCTTGATGTTGCCCAGTTTTCCAGTTTTGCTGTTTTGGAGAATGTAAGGTATTACTGTAGTTTGTTTGGTTTTGCGTTCCTCTTGTCCACAGTGAATATGACCTCCTCCTAAATTTATCCGACTATTTGGGCTTCTGGATCTGGGACCTGTTGCACCCTGAGGAAGTTCGATGTAAACTATGGCTATTCATTCTGGTGTGTAACATTGCTAGTATCTTCCCTTGTTCAGTCTCTCTAGATGAAACTGCTATTTTTGGCTCCTGAGAAGTTATACAGTCTTATACAAACATTTGCTGAATCATTGCTGTGTGATTTCTGAGTTGTATATCTTATCATAGTGCTACCCACACATTGTGACATTATTCTACATTGTTTTTACTTTTTTATTGTTTGGTTTTTCAAGACAGGTTTTCTCTGTAGCTTTGGAGGCTATCCTGGAACTCACTCTGGAGACTAGGCTGACTTTGAACTCACAGAGATCCTCTTGCGTCTGCCTCCCGAGTGCTGGGATTAAAGGCATGTGCCACCAACACTTGGCTGTTTTTACTTTTTAACATTTATTTTTTATATGAGTGTGGACATGTGTGCCACAGTGTGCACGTAGAATTGTTTCTCTCCTTTCACCATATGAATCCAGAGTATCAAACTCAGGTTTTCAGGATTGGAAGCAAAAGCCACTACATTTTCTTCTATCATTTTCTGAGATTTGACTCTACTTTTCACAATTTTAGCTTTGGTTTATTTATTTATTTATTTATTTATGAGACATATCTCACAATGTATCCCAAGTTAGGCTCAAACTCTCAATCCCTGTGCTTCCACAGTGCTGGGATTACATATGTACAGCATACTATTAGGTTCTGTTTTGGTCTTTTTGGTGGTTTTTTGAGGCAAAGGTTCATGGAGTTTGGGCTGGCTTAAAAATAACTTTGTAGCTGACGCTAACCTTGAATTCCTGATTCTCTTCCCTCCACTTTTCAGATGCTGAGATTATACTCAGCTCTCTTTCACCATTGTTTTGGTTTTTCAAGACAGGGTTTCTCTGTGGCTTGTGGAGCCTATCCTGGCACTCGCTCTTGTAGACCAGGCTGGTCTTGAACTCACAGAGATCCACCTGCCTCTGTCTCCTGAGTGCTGGGATTAAAGGTGTGTGCCACCAACGCCCGGCCCTTTCACCATTTTTTAATTAAAAAAGTTTTAAAAGACTTATTTTATTTTTAATTATGTGTTTTCGTAAATAATAAATTATTATTGAATTTATTATGTGTCTGTTTTTGTGTTTCTGTGGCTCTGCATGTGAACATGTGCTTGTAAGAGGCCAGAAGAGGGTATCAGATTTCCTGGTACTGGAGTTAACAGGAAGTGGTGAACTATTTGATGTGGGTACTGGAAAGTAAATTGGAATCCTCTGGAAGAGCAGTATATGCTCTTGACTGATGAGCCATCTCTCCAGGTATCACCATTTTTATTTTACTTCACTTGAAGGAATTTTCTAGAAGTTATTGGTGGTTGCCTAACACAGTGCAGAGCACCCAATGCTTTTTCTTCCCTAGCCTCAGGATAGCCCTTGGTTCTAGGTAGCTGAGCCACAAAGTGGTCTGAATCTTGAGTCACATCTCATGAAATAATGGCTTAGAGGAGAACCACTGGTTAATTCTGCCTGTGAGTAGATCAATGAGATCATATGGATTTCAGCAGCTGGCCTAATGACGATGGTTAATATAGGCTCTCACTTAATATTTTCCATGAGCCAGTTCCCTCCATTACATTATATATATATATATTTTACTCCTACTAAAGAGCTAAAGAATTGGGGATGAAATCTAGGGCCTAACATGTAGGAGGTAAAAGCTCTGTCACAGAAATACATGCTTAGCTCTTTTTGACTTCTGAGTCTTTGTTTTGTAAGCTGGGTTCTTTTTTAAATTAATTTTTATTTAAATTAAAACAATCTTATTTTGCATACAAATCCCAGTTCCCTCTCCCTAGTGTCCTCCTATTTTCACCTCCCACTCCCCCATACCATGCCCCATCCACTCCTCATAGAGAGTGAGGCCTCCCATGGGGAATCAAAGTCTGACACATCATTTGGGGCAGGACCTAGTCCCTCCTCCGTGTATCTAGGCTGAGAGAGTATCCTTCCATAGGGAATAGGCTCCCAAAGTCCATTTGTGCACTAGACATAAATACTGGTTCCGCTGTCAGAGGCCCCATAGACTGCCCAGGCCTCCTAACTGACACCCACATTCAGAGACCCTTGTTCGATCCTATGCTGTTTTCCCAGCTGTCAGACTGGGGTCCATGAGCTCCTCCTTGTTCAGGTCAGGTGTTTCTGTAGGTTTCACCAGCCTGGTCTTGACCCCTTTGCTCATCACTCCTCCTTTTCTACAATTGGTTTCCAGGAGTTTGGCTCAGTGTTTAACTGTGGGTGTCTGCATCTTCTTCCATCAACTACTGGAGGAAGGCTCTAGGATGGCATTTAAGGCAGTCATCAATCTCATTATAGGGGAAAGGCATTTACGGTAGCCTCTCCACTATTGCTTAGATTCTTAGTTGGGATTTCTAGTTAAGCCTATAATGGCTCCCTCTATTAAGGTATCTCTTTCCTTGCTCTCCTTCTCTGCCCCCCCCACTCAACCTTCCTGATTGCTCAAGTTCTCCTCTCCCTCCCCTTCTCCCATACTCCATCTGTTACTTCCTTCCCCCTCCCCCATGCTCCCAATTTACTCAGATCTTTTCCCTTTCCCCTTCTCTGAGGGGTCCATGTATGTCTCTCTTAGGGTCCTCCTTGTTTCCTAGCTTTTCTGGGGTTGTGGATTGTAGGCTGGTAATCCTTTACTCTATGTCTAATACCCAATTATGAGTGAGTACATACAATGTTTATCTTTCCGTGTCTAGGTTACCACACTCAGGATGGTTTCCTCTAGTTCCATCCTTTTGACTGTGAATTTCAAGATTCCATTGTTTTTTACTGCCGAGTAGTACTCTATTGTGTAAATGTACCACATTTCCTTTATCTATTCTTCGGTTTAGAGGCATAGACAATGAAGCTAAAATTATACAATGAAAAAAAGAAACCATCTTCAACAACTGGTGCTGGCATAACTGGATGCTGACATACAGAAGACTGCAGATAGATCCATGTCTATCGCCATGCACAAAACTTAACTCCAAACAGATCAAAGACCTCAACATAAATCCAGCCACACTGAACCTCTTAGACGAAAAAGTGGGAAGTAGTCTTGAACTAATTGACACAGGAGACTACTTCCTGAACATAACAGCAGTAACAGACACTGATATTGACAATTAATAGATGGGACCTCCTGACACTGAGAAGCTTCTCTAAGGCAAAGGACACAGAAAACAAGACAAAACGACAGCCCACAGAATGGGAAAAGATCTTCACCAACCCCACATCTGACAGAGGGATGATTTCCAAAATTTACAAAGAACTCAAGAAGCTAGTCACCAAAACACCAAATAATCCAATTAAAAAGTGGGGTACAGGGCTGGAGAGATGGCTCAGAGGTTAAGAGCACTGCCTGCTCTTCCAGAGGTCCTGAGTTCAATTTCCAGCATCCACATGGTGGCTCACAACCATCAATAATGAGATCTGGTGCCCTCCTCTGGCCTGCAGAGATATATGCAAGCAAATGCTGTATACATGATAAATAAATAAATATTTAAAAAGTGGGGTACAGAACTAAATAGACAATTCTCAATAGAGGAATCTAAAGTGGCTGAAAGATGCTTAAGAAATTACTCAACATCCTTAGCCATCAGGGAAATGCAAATAAAAACAACTCTAAGATACCATCTCGCTCCTGTCAGATTGGCTAGAATCAAAAACATCAATGACAGTTTATGCTGGAGAGGATGTGGAGAAAGGGGAACACTCCTCCACTGCTGGTGGGAGTGCCAACTTGTACAGCCACTTTGGAAATCAGTATGGCAGTTCTTCAGGAAAATGGGAATCAGACTACCTCAAGATCCAGCAATTCCACTCTTAGGCATATACACAAAAGATACATATTCCTACAAGGACATCTGTTCAACTATGTTCATAGCATTATTTGTAATTGCCAGAACCTGGAAGCTGAGTTCTTCTGTACCGGGCTTTTTCTTCTGAGCCACCAACCAGCCTCCAAATCATGACATGGAGCCTTCTTTTTTTTTGAGACAGGGTTTCTCTGTGTAGCTTTGGAGCCTGTCCTGGCACTTGCTCTGTAGACCAGGTTGGCCTCGAATTCACAGAGGTCTGCCTGCCTCTGCCTCCTGAGTGCTGGGATTAAAGATGTGCACCACTGTTATGATAAATCTTTCTGCCCAAAGCTGCCCGAGCCCTACCGCTACGTGGGCACTTTCTGCCAGCCACCTGAGTTCTGCCTGCCGAGTTAGGGCCACAAATAATACACAGAGACTTCTATTAGGAACAAATGCTGCTTGGCCAATGACTAGGATTCTCATCTGTTAGCTCAGTCTTAATTATCACAAATCTATATATTTTATAAGACTTATCTTATCTGACACCTTCCATTGGTGTCCTCATCCCAGGATAACATGATGACTCTGGAGAAAGAGAGAAGGGGCCCACTTCTTCCCTTGTTTATGTATGAATCTCCCTCCTATGTCACATCCTGCCTGGATCATCTCTTCTCTACTACATTTCCCAGAATCCTCCTTGACTCCTAGTCCCGCCTAACTTGCTGCCTCATTGGCCAAACAGTACTTTATTCAACAATCAATAAGATGAACATACACAGAGTACATTCCCCATCATACCACCACCACTACCTGGTGACATGTAGCCTTCTTATTAATTAGAAATGTTCAGTTTAGCTTAGGCTCATTTCTGGATAGCTCTTGTAACTTAAATTAATCTGTTTCTCTTTACCCACCTTTTGTCTTGGGGCTTTTTAGTTTTCTTCTATATATCTTACTTTCACTGCTTATCTATGTCTGGCTGGCTGCTGGCCCTGGCATCTTCTTCTTTCTCTCTTCCTTCTTCTTTTGTTCCCCTCTTCTTGAGCGTATATTTTTCCTCTTATTTATTCTCTCAGCCTGGCAGCCCCACCTTATCCCTCTCCTGCCTAGCTATTGACCATTCAGCTTTTTATTAGACCAATCAGGTGCCTTAGGTAGGCAAGCTGAAAGAAATGCAACACATCTTTACATAATTAAACACATATCCTACAGCACTAAACAAATGCAGCATAAACAAAAGTACACACCTTTACATGGTTAAATATTCTGTAGCATAAACAAATGTAACACATCTTCGCCTAGTTAGAACAATATTCCACAACATCCTTCCCTCAACTATTGTATCAGCTATATTCAGACAAAATTCCCACTTATTCATGGGCAAGCTTCTCCACCCACCTTTAGAGAACACTTGTACTGGGATGCCCTCACACAAAGCAGACATGTTGCTCCTTTACCAGATGACCTTTCAGATGGTTTTTAGTCATGCTCAGGGATTTTCTTCAGGTGATCTTCCCTGTTAGCTTGTCTAAGCCCATGAGACACCCATATCTCTTGCCTCTTTGACTGTGACAGTGTGAGAAGAGGTAAACTCAAAGTGTTGCTTTGTTCCAGAAGACCTTGGATGTCATTCAGGTGGGAACAGTAGCCTCTTTCACTTCCCCTACCCATGAATTATACAGGGGCCAGTAAGAAAATCTAGTAGTGCCTTGGAGCACAGATCACAAGTAATTATAGCTTCTTGTCTCCTCATTCCAGTGTGGTGGCTGGGGGGTGGTGGCTGTTGACCAGGTATCAGTTGATAATCATGGATTTCAGATAAGAGTGACAGTGGAAAAAGCCACTTAAGACTTGTGGTTTGAATGAAAATAGCCACCATAGGGTCATAGAGTGGCACGATTGGGTGTGGTGGCCTTGTTAGAGTGGTCTTGTTGGAAGAAGTGTGTCACTGGGGTGAGCTTTGAGGTTTCAAATGCTCAAACCAGGCCCAGTGTCTCTCTTGCCTGCAGATACAGATGTAGAACTCTCAACTCTCTCTCCAGCACCATGTCTGCCTGCATGCTGAAATGCTTCCCACCACGATGATAGTGGACTAAACCTCTGAACTGTAAGCCAGTCCCAGTTAAATGCTTTCCTTTATAAGACTTGCTGGGGTCATGGTGTGTTTTCACAGCAATAGGAACACTAAGACATAACTCTTATCAAAAGAGACATTCATTGGAAAGATTCAAGGGTGACTCTTAGCTAGGCATGGGAAGGAGTAGAGCCAGTCTTCCTTAGAAGCAGAGCCAGCAGATAGTAGGAATAGGATGGAGGCAGAGACAGGTGGATCTCTGAGTTGGAGGTCACCATGGTCTACAGAGTGAGTTCCAGGACAGCCAGAGCTGTTACACAGAGGAACTTTGTCTCACACCCGCCCTGAAAAAAAAGATAGTCCCCTTTCTTCAGTGTCTGTGACTGAAAGATTACTGGGACATGTGCAGAATTCAGGGGCCCCCATGAGTCCCTGCAAACCTACATACAAATTAGCTAAAGAAATATTCTGCCTTCTGAGCAAAAGAGTCCTGGCAGAGGCAGACAAGCATGATTTAGGGTGGAGTTAGAGAGATGGCTCAGAGGTTAAGAGCACTGGCTACTCTTATAGAGGATCTGGGTCGCACATAGTGGCTCACATTATAATTTCAGTCCCAGGGGATCCAACCTCTTTTCTGATCTCTATTGGCATCAGGCACATGTGTGGTGTTTAGACATATGTGCAGGCAAAACACTCACACACGTAAAATAAAATGATTTAAAAAGATTTGGGATCCTTGTACAGTGCACAGTGGGATCTTTCATCCATAGCAGTGGATGAGAATTCTGATCCTGCAAGACTCTTGCCCTACCCATGCTTTCATGTGACCTAGGTATGCTTGAAAATGATACACCTCAGAGTCTTATAACTAGATTGCAGGCCCCACAGAGGACAGATTCTGGGTGTCTGAGAATGACCGCCTTCAATCCTTGTGTAGTTAGTGTTGGCTCATATGACTAAGACCTCTAGGGTCAGATGGTTGGGCCTAGCTTGAGTCAAACAGAATTTGTAACAAGCAGTCAAAAAATCTGGTTAAGGCCCTTCATATTCATATTCACATTCACATTTACATTCTTCTCCCTCCCTCTGAGTATTGAGTTTTAAATTCTAATGCCCACTGATAAGGGAGGATGCATTTTAGGCCAGGTCTTTTTGCTTATCAAGGCACAGGATTTTTGTTGTTGTTTTAAATTTATTTTTAAGTATGTATATATGTGTGGGTCTGTGAATGTGTGAGTTTAGGTGCCTGACAAGGCCATAAAAAGTACAATGGATCCCCTGGAGCTGGAGTTACAAGTTGTTGTGAACTGTCTGATGTGGGTGCTGAGAAATGAACTCAGGTTCTCTGGAAGAGCAGCAAGTGCTCTTAACTGTTGAGCTGAAGATTTATTTTCTTTTAAATTATGTGTTTGTGTGTGATTTTGTACATGTGAATGCACTGTTTTTGGAAGGCAAAGAGGGTAGGTACATGATATACTGGAACTAGAGTTACAGGTGCTGTACAAACTCAGGTCCTGTAGAAGAGGAGCAAGCACTCTTAACCATGGAACAATTTGTCATTCAATAGAGACTTGTTCAATTTCCATGAGTTGGTAAGCTTTCTGTTGTTTCTGTTGTTGATGTCCAACTTTAATCCATGGTGATCTGATAGAATGAAGGTAGTTATTTCAATTTTTGGTGTCTATTGAGACTTGCTTTGTGACCAAGTATGTGGTCATTATTGGATTAACTTCCATGGTATGCAGAGAAGAAGGTGAATTCTTTTATGTTTGGGTGAAATGTTCTGTAGATATCTGTTAGGTCCATTTGGTTGATAATGTCTGTTAGCTCCAGCATTTCTCAGTTTACTTTTGTCTGGATTATCCGCTTTGGTAAGAGTGGGGAATTGAAGTCTCCCACTATCAGTGGGTGAGGGTCCATTTGTGATTTAAGCTGTAGTAGTATTTCTTTTACACGATGGGTGACCTTGTGTTTGGGGCACAGATTTAAGAATTAAAATGTGGACCCTCCTGGCGCGTCTTTTCCGGGCTCGCGCTGCGCCCCGCCTCCGCTGGCAGTCTGGGTTGCGCGCCACTGCGGCTTTTTTTTTTTCCACTGGCCTCCGCAGCGCACCCCTCCTTGCAAGGCAGCTCCAGAGCTAGCGGGCACGCGGGCTCCTCTCCATGAGCTTCCTTCCCCTTAAGGCCGGACCAAGCGGCGGAGACGTGGTGGGTGGACGAGACAGAACCTTAGATCCTGGTAAACCACTGTTCTCTCCTGCTTCTACAAATTTGGCTCCTTTTGATTCTGTACAATCAATCACGGGAAATATACCCGTTCTTCTTAAAAGGGAAAGAAGAAACCTGTGTACTTTATTGTCGGCTTCAAAAGATTACTAACTTATCTGTATCACTAAAATTGAACTACTTTGGCTATACTGCTACTCTTAGTGCTGCTTCCATTATTGCCTTCTCCAGAAACCTAAGGCTTTGAGAAGCCAAATAATAACCACAAATAAGCGCCATATCAGAAGCCTTTCCACTATAAAACTTAAGCTAAATGTGCTCACCATTATATTGCTGCCTGTCCACTTGTTAATAACAATATACAGTGCCCTTATATTTATTCCATGGTATTTTCTTACCAATGCTAAGAAGAAAAACACTATGGCAAAGAGAATAAAAGCTAAGCCCACCTCAGACAAACCTGGAAGTCCATATCGCTCTGTCACGCACTTCCACTCACTAGCTGTCATAGACATCCCTGGAGCTGATACTCTGGATAAATTATTTGACCATGCTGTAGCCAAGTTTGGAAAGAAGGACAGCCTTGGGACCAGGGAAATCCTAAGTGAAGAACACGAAATGCAGCCCAATGGAAAGGTTTTTAAGAAGTTAATTCTCGGGAATTATAAATGGATAAAATATCTTGAAGTGAACTGCAGAGTGAATAATTTCGGAAGTGGACTCACTGCATTGGGACTGTGTAGGGAGTAACCCTAGCCCCGCCCAATAGTCCTGGGGCAGGTACCAGGTGGACCTGGGGACTCGCCCATAAGGGCGGGGTGAAGGAAAGCCGGCATGACGTAAAGGGGGCATCTTAAAGGACTGTACGTGGGGACCGGGCTCTCTCTTTGTTCTGGCCGCGCTGGCTGGGTTCTTAACCTAGCTCTGGCCTGTGTTTCACCCGGTTGTACTTAGAAATAAAGAGACCTTAATCCAATATCGGGTACCTGCCCCAGGACTATTGGGCGGGGCTAGGGTTACTCCCTACAGGACTGAAACCAAAGAGCACCATTGCCATTTTCTGTGAGACCAGGGCTGAGTGGATGATTGCAGCACAGACCTGCTTCAAGTACAACTTTCCCCTTGTGACTTTATATGCCACACTTGGCAAAGAAGCTGTAGTTCATGGGTTGAATGAATCCGAAGCTTCCTATCTGATTACTAGTGTTGAACTTCTGGAAAGCAAATTGAAGGCGGCATTATTAGATATCAGTTGTGTCAAACATATTTATGTGGATAATAAGACTATCAATAAAGCAGAGTACCCTGACGGGTTTGAGATTCACAACATGCAATCAGTAGAAGAGTTGGGATCCAAGCCAGAAAACTCAAGCATTCCTCCAAATCGACCAACTCCTTCAGACATGGCCATTGTCATGTACACTACTGGCCGACCCAAGGGAGTGATGATTCATCATAGCAATTTGATAGCTGGAATAACAGGCCAGTGTGAAAGAATACCTGGACTTGGACCAAAGGACACGTATATTGGTTACTTACCCTTGGCTCATATGCTGGAATTGACAGCAGAGATATCTTACTTTACCTATGGCTGTAGGATTGGATATTCTTCTCCACTTACATTATCTGACCAGTCCAGCAAAATCAAGAAGGGAAGCAAGGGTGATTGTACTGTGCTGAAACCCACTCTTATGGCTGCTGTTCCGGAAATCATGGATAGAATTTATAAGAATGTTATGAGCAAGGTTCAAGAGATGAATTATATTCAGAAAAGTCTATTCAAAATAGGGTATGATTACAAATTAGAACAAATCAAAAAGGGATATGATGCTTCTCTTTGTAATCTGTTACTCTTTAAAAAGGTGAAGGCTCTGCTGGGAGGGAATGTCCGGATGATGCTGTCTGGTGGGACCCCACTGTCTCCTCAGACACACCGATTCATGAATGTCTGCTTCTGCTGCCCCATTGGTCAGGGCTATGGACTGACAGAGTCATGTGGTGATGGGACAGTCACTGAAGTTACTGACTATACTACTGGAAGAGTTGGCGCTCCTCTTATTTGCTGTGAAATTAAGCTGAAAGACTGGTAGGAAGATGGTTATACAGTTCATGATAAGCCAAACCCCAGAGGTGAAATCGTGATTGGTGGGTAGAATATCTCCATGGGATATTTTAAAAATGAAGAGAAAACAGCAGAAGATTATTCTGTGGATGAAAATGGACAGAGGTGGTTTTGCACTGGTGATATTGGAGAATTCCATCCTGATGGTTGCTTGCAGATTATAGATCGTAAGAAAGATCTTGTGAAGTTACAAGCTGGAGAATATGTGTCTCTTGGAAAAGTAGAAGCAGAACTCAGGAATTGTCCACTGATTGACAACATCTGTGCTTTTGCCAAAAGTGACCAGTCCTATGTCAGAAAAAGTTGACGCTTTTGGCACAACAGAAAGGGGTAGAAGGATCTTGGGTTGATATTTGCAATAACCCTGCCATGGAAGCTGAAATACTGAAAGAAATCCGAGAAGCTGCAAATGCTATGAAATTAGAGGGATTTGAAATTCCAATCAAGGTTCAATTAAGCCCGGAGCCATGGACCCCTGAAACTGGCTTGGTAACAGATGCCTTCAAGCTGAAAAGGAAGGAATTGAAGAACCATTATCTCAAGGGCATTGAGTGAATGTATGGGGGCAAATAAAATGTCACTCTTATTTACATTTGCACAGGAGGTGGCCTGATGGTTTTCAGTTCTAGACTTTAATTAAGCCTTTGTTGACCTGTTAGAATGCAAGGTATATCTTCTAAAGACATAAAAAACAAAAAACAACCAAAAGTGGTTAAAATAGTTGAGTCTACTTTAACTTAGTTTTGCATAGTTCTAGTGAAGCTGAAATTGAAAAGACATTTCCCTTTAGCTGTATTATTAATTTTAGAGCAGAAATTCTGTTTTTTAAAATTAGCCTTAGATACACTTGTTTTTATAAAGAAAAGATACTTCATGCTAAAGTAAGTGAATTGGAGTTGGTGTAGATGTACTTGAGGAAATTAACAGCTTCCAGTGTCTATTGTCTTCCTAGTTCAGAAGTTTCAACAGTAATCATGACAAAATTGTGTATTAACATTACTTAAAGCAGAAGTGCCGCAGGACTTTAAAATTCTCTTCCAACCATTTACCTTGAAGGGAAAAACATCAGTTGTAATATAATCTGGAGAAGGTATCTTAGAAGGTATTATTTTAAGATCATGATGGTCATATAGCTTAGACATAGAGACAAGTTAAGAATAAAAACAACATATACATACCAAAAATATCTAGTGACATGTTTGAAGGGAAGCTCCCCTGCTCCTTTGGGTGCCTGAGAACTAAAATCAGCAACTGTAATTATCTGAATGTCTTAAGAGGAAAGTACACTTTGTAAAAGTGGCCTTTCTGTATGTGATCTAGTGAAAGACAGAGACCAAGAAATCCAACAAGATATACTGTTTTTCTGTTAGAAAATTCATGATATCATAAAGATTCAGGCTTAGGATCCTTGTATAGCACTGATACTGGGAAAAAAAAGATTTAGACTGAATTTCTCATTGATAACAGGGCTTAATTTTAAAATGTGCTTGTATTAAATTACATTTGTAATTTATGGTCTGTTTGCTGTTGCTGACTGGATTCTTGATCAGTAGTGTGCTTTTCAGAGAGCCTTTCATTTGCTTTAATTTCAGCAAAGCGGGTTATGATAAATGGCTTCCTCAAAAATCTCATTCAAACCTACGGGTGATTAATTGTCTTGGATGAGCCTGGGGAACTTAAAGGGAAGAAAACACTGTTACAACTTTTCCTGCTTATGGAGCGTTAGAGACTGGAAATGCTAGATTTGGGAGAAGGGCAGGGTTACTTGATTAAGGACTGTTTGTGCAGTAACTTGGGGTGGGTTTCTTTTTAAATCTTCAGTTAAAGTCTGGGATTATATATTCTTGATAGATATTCGCACTTGAACCATAGTTACTGTAAAAAGCAAAAATTCTTAATACTGTTATTCTTTGCACTTTTTCGTATCATTTTATACACACACATGTGTACATATATACATATATATATATATATACATATATATATATATATATGTTGCTTACTTTGTGTTGTACAGATGTGGGCCACCACTGCAACAAAACGAATTCTTTGCGCTCTAAAATATTTATAAAGAAATTATTTAAATGTTCTGTATATGTTGATAATAGAGAAAAAAATCATCTGGTATCATAAGCAACAGCGAAGGTTTTTGTAAAAAGTTCTTTTCAGTGTTCCACAAAATAAAATTGGCGGCAAGTTTTCCCTGAAGTAATATGTGAGTATTCTCATGCTTCCCAACTTGCCTTTGAAGTGTGAAAAGACATCATTATCAAGTAGACTACTATTCAGCTTCTATTTACTCCTGCCCCCTGGCAGTCCTTTAAGGGTGGTTTTCTTAGGCTTTTCCAATATGTGTTTCCATTTGGAATGATGATTTTTAAATGTGAGTGCATGTATAGTATGTTACTTCAGATACTTCCACCCCACCCACCCCATCTCCCAAAAGCTGGAACACTGCCAACTGATCTGTTGACTAGGTCCTTAAGAATCACATAATTAACACTTAAGGTTGGGTGCTGCTAATCAATTCTTCATGAAAATCCAAACATGTTAAGGGACCAGGGAGATGCCACTGCCCCCCCGACTTTTCATAAGAAATACACATGTTTATGTAAACAGAAATATTTTTCATATTCATAGTGACTTTTAAGTATTTGAGCCTACAGATTTTGATCTCCATTTTTATACCTATTTGAATTGTTCACAATTATTACATGTCAGCCATCAAGTAAAGCTGTACTTAATATTGATTATAAGTGTATACATTTCTAAGTTGAACACTCATGATTTTTGCTTTAATTACATGAACGGGTCTTGTTTCCTTGTTGTTTGTACTTACTTTTTTATGTTGACTGTAGGTATGATTATATGACCTTTAAGAAATAAAATACTGGGGAACAATTCATATAGTCCGAAGTGAGGGAGAGTCCTATTTCTTTGTTCATAGAGACTGAGTAGTAATCTTTGCCTATACTTTCCCGGTATCATATGACAAATGTTTCTACAGTGACAAGCTGAGAACAGGTTAAAGATTGTGTGACATTTGGGAACTGGAAGTAATAATTTTAATTTTGAATATAGTTACAAATTTTGTATTCATATTTGTACTTTCTTTTAAAATGCACAATTGTATGATTGTTCTTTAGATTTTTTTGTGTTTTCTCTTGAAAAGCTTTGTTTGTTTTTATTTTTAAGTTTGCACTTGAATCTTATGAAATAAATCCATCCATGTTATCAAAAAAAAGAATTAAAATGTCATCTTGGTGGATTTTTCCTTTGATTTTCCTCTTTTGATTAATTTTGGGTTGGAGTCTATTTTGTTGGATGTTAGAATGGCTACACTAGCTTGCTTCCTGATTAGGTCCATTTGCTAGGACTATCTTTTTCCAATCCTTTTCTCTGAGGTAATGTCTATCCTTGATGTTGAGATGTGTTTCTTGAATGAAGCAGAAGGATGGATCCTGTTTTCATATCCATTCTGTAAGTCTGTGTCTTTTTATTGGGAAATTGAGACCATCAATGTTGAGAGTTATCAATGACCAATGATTGTTAATTCCTGTTATTTTGTTGTTGTTGTTGTTGTTGGTGTGTCTGTTAGTAGTGTGTGTGTGTGTGTGTGTGTGTGTGTGTGTTTCTGGTGTAAGATTATTTCCTGTGTTTTTATGGGTGTAGTTAACCTCCTATGTTTGGAGTTTTTTTTTCTAGTATCTTCTGTAGGGCTGGATTATAGATAGATATTGCTTAAATTTGACTTTATCATGGGATATCATCTTTTTTCTATCTATGATTATTGAAAGGTTTGCTTGGTATAGTACTCTGGGGTGGCATCTGTGGTTTGTTAGAGTCTGCAAGACATCTGTCCAGGCCCTTTTGGCTTTTAAGAGTCTGAGACCATTGAGAAGTCAGGTGTAATTCTAGTAGGTCTGTCTTTATATGCTACTTGGCCTTTTTCCCTTGCAGTTTTTAATTTTCTTTGTTCTGTATGTTTAGTGTTTTGAATATTGTGTGTCAAGGGGACTTACTTTTCTGGTCCAATCTATTTGGTGCTTTATCTGATGGAACCTTCACCTCAGCCCCTGACAACCATATACCCAAAGAGTCTGGAATGTTCTGGTGGAAATTCCACCCCAAGCATTCTCCCAAGTTCTCATTCCAAACTCCACCCTCCCTCAAAAAGCCCAACAAGGGTCAGTTCCTCCACTGGGGGCTGCTCAAGACCACATATATAGGCTACTTAAGACCTGGCCACCATATTTGCCTCTTGGTACCTCTCCCACCCTCTTGAGGGTCACCCAGGAGTGCTTTGCTCTGTTCTTTAAACCTGGGTTTATTAATTCAGTTTGATTGGCTTATTACATCAACAGTGGCAGGTTTCCAAAAACTGGGGATTCAAAACTTATCACTGTTCAATAAGTATACTTAGGGTTTCTATTGCTGCAACAAAACACCATGAACAAAAAGCAAATTGGGGAGGAAAGGGTTTATTCAGCTTATACTTACACATTGCTGTTCATCATCAAAAGAAGTCAGGACAGGAACTCAAGCAGGGCAGGATCCTGGAGGCTGGAGCTGATTGATGCAGAGGCCATGGAGGGGTGCTGCTTACTGGCTTGCTTCCTATAGCTTGCTCAGCCTGCTTTTTTATTTTATGTGCATTGGTGTGAGAGTGTCAGATCTCCTAGAACTGGAGTTACAGACAGTTGTGAGCTGCCATATGGGTGCTGGGAATTAAGCCAGCATAAGACCAAAATGATGAGGGAAGTCTTTCTGTGTATGTTTATCTTATTGGTTGTTGAATAAAGCACTGTTCGGCCAATGAGGCAGAAAGCTAGCCAGGACTAGGACTCAAGGAGGATTCTGGGAAATGTAGTAAAGTCTTGTGATACAGGCAGGGAGTGACATAGCAGGCAGACTCAGAATATAAGCAGGGACAAGCAGGAAGCCGTTCTCTTCCTCCTCCTCTCTGCTCTGGAGCCACCGTATGATCCCTGCAAGAGAAGATGCCTGCTGCTGGCGTTTGATAAGTCTTATGAAATATATAGATTATGGTTATGGTTGATAATAATTAGGACTGAGCTAGCAAGTAAGAAATCCTTGTCATTTGGCCAGCAGCATTGTACCTAATATTAGTCTCTGTGTGTTATTTGGGGTCCTAACACATCGGGCAGAACTCTGGTGGCTTGGTGGAAAGATTTATTGTTATACCAAACTAAGGGAGTCTCAACAAGATGATGGAACAGACTTAGTTGACTTCCTAGGTGAGGCCTTACCTTCTTCGAGGAGCAGATGGGAGGTGGGGGGGGAGTATGGGAAGTGGGAGGAGAGGAGGGAGGGGGAACTGGGATTGGAATGTAAAAAATAAATTAATAAAAAAAGAACCGGCAAAAAAGATGTTCAAGATAGAGAGACATATTATTTCCTGGCAGTACCCCTAATTTCTTCCAAAGAAGATGAGCACAGAAAAACTTCCACATGGAATTTGCTTTAAATGTGGCAAAGGTGGCCACTGGGCAGAAAAACTGCCCTTCGCCTTGACTGCTGCCAGGACCCTGTCTAAACTCGCAACAAGCAGGACTGGGGAGTTGATTACCCTGCTTTGCCTAGACAAGGTAGGTTGGTCCTCCCAAGATCCTACTCCACAAGCAAGTCTGTGAGATCTTCTGGGCTTGATGGCCTAAGACAGATGCTGCCCTAGGACCTATGTCCCCAATGACCATGGGTGTCTGGTCCAGATATCTGGTAAGTATCTGTCATTTTTAATAGACTTGGCAGCTGTTTTGTCTGCACCTTCTGTTCGCTCAGTTGAAATTCATCCCTCTTAGGTCTCTGATAATGTTGATTGATAGGCTACCGATAGCTTTGTTGGTTTAACAGCAGCAACCAAGGCTTCTGCTGCCTTCTCAGTTCTCTTCATAGGTAAAAGTTAAGACCCCAGGCTTCACTTTCCATAGAGCTACTACTTGGTCTAGACACAGTTTACCTTGCTACCAGACTCAGAAAAGAGAAACTCACAAAACAGATATCAATGTAACTTTTTACTATTATTTACTTAAAGGAACTCACTTTACAATGACTGCTCCCAGTAATCAACCAGTTAGCTGTAGCTGGTTTTGTCACAGGACATTCTTTGGAGCACCAGCTCCCCAGTAATGACACAAAGACTTTTTATTAATTATGAATTTTGGCTTTTAGCTTAGACTTGTTCCCAACTAGCTCTTGTAACATAAATTAATTTGTTTCTATTAATCTACATTCTTCCAGGTGACTTTTTACCTCTCTTCTATTCTTTATGTCCAACTCCCTCAGTGTTTCACTGATGTTTCCCCTGAGCCTAGATTCATCCCCTTGAGTGCTTCTCTCCCCTGGGAAGTCCTGCCTCTTCTCTCCTGCTTAGCTACTTGCCATTCAGCTCTTTATTAAACCAATCAAAGGGTGCTTTAGCAGAGACACATCTTCACAATGTACAAAAATATCATCTCACAACAACCACCTGTGTCTCATGGTGAATAATTGGATAGAAAAACAGGTATAAAGTTTATTTAAGTTCTGAGGCCACAAAAGCTTAATTTGTGAGGATCTAAGAAAATGTTTTAGGTTCTAAGAAGGTGTTTTAAGGTGTGTAGATGCAAGTCATAAAGGTTGGAGGATATGAAAGAACTTGTGATAAAAAAGTGACTTAAGGTATATAAAAAGAATGAAAAAATGTTTCAGATTTCTTTCCCTCTCTATGCTATTGTCATATTAACACTTCAAAAGCTCAGTGTTTTAATGTTAATCAATGGAATTCTGATAAGGTCTTAATCTAACTCTGATAAGTACTGACTACTATTATCATAGTCAAAAGCTCACGATTTTAAATTTCCTTTGGTAGTTTTTTAAGTATAGACTTAAAAGTACTTTTATTGTGCTAAAAACATCCATGTAATCTATATATATCCAGTATTCTTGATAGGGAAGAAGCCCCTTTTTCATGTCTGTATTTGTACTGAAAAATCAAGATCAAGCCAGCTTTTGTGCTTCTGCTCCATGGACTGTTCATGTCCTCTCTGAGCTCAACTTGAAAAGTGTTGACACTAGACCCAAGATAAATGATAAATGGATGTTTATTGGGGAACACTTACATAGAAAAATACAAAGAACCACAGGAGTGCTTCTCTGCCCTTCCTACTGATTGGCTGACCCAAGAGAAAAGACCTGCGCAAGTGAGACTATGCCTAATGCTTCCCTCTTTCCTGTTCTGGCTGCCTGAAGCCACGCCCAAAGGGGTGTGGCCACGGTTACAGGTAAGACCGCTGCAGAGTGTTCATGCTTTTAACACAGTCATTTTTCAACCTTCTACTATGACACAAAGGAGTGAGCTGCTGCTTTTTTTTTTTTGATGCAAATAGCAAGAGGCATTATTGCAGTTTTTTTTTTTTTTTGGTTTTTTGAGACAGGGTTTCTCTGTGTAGCTTTGGAGCCTATCCTTGTACTCACTCTGGAGACCAGGATGGCCTTGAACTCACAGAGATCCGCCTGCCTCTGTCTCCCGAGTGCTGGGTATTGCAGTTGTTTAACAAGCTAACCCCATGTTAGCTCGGGCCTTTCGTCCATCCACCATGGCGGATGGCTAGGAAAGACAGCGAGAAGCCACTGCATAGAGATCTTATAGGGCAGTGTAAGGGGGGTGTCTAGGGGTACGCACAGGCTCAGGATTGGTGTGCCTCCAGGCTTGGAGGGCTTGCCCTGTGTTGATTGGTCAACTGGTTGTTATGGCCCATAGGCCCTCCCAGGGTGATTGCTATGCTTTGTGAGTCATTGCTGTGCGCTAGTCCGTAAAGCACACCCAGAGCCATAAAGCATAGCGCCACCAGCTAACTTCTGATTGGTTCCTTGCCACAAGGCAGGTATCTGACCTCCTAGTGACCAAGGCAAGGTCAGGCAAACACGTGTTAGGCTGCCATGGCTGCCAAAATGGGAAGCTGGTCCCTTCATTCCCCCATTTTCTTTTTTGGAGATTCCAATCATGGAATTTCTGTCTCTCCAGCGTTCCCATCAGGGTGTGTGTTACGATAAATCTTTCTGCCAAAAGCCGCCTGAGCCCCACCGCCACATGTGAGCTTTACGCCAGCCGCCCGCCCGAGTTAGGCCCAAATGAATACACAGAAACTTGTGTTAGGTTCAAAGCTGTTTGGCCAATGACTAGGATTCCTCATCTGCTAGCTTAGTCTTAATTATCATAAATCTATATACGTTATAAGACTTATCTTTTCAGACGCCTTATTGGCGTACCTCCTTGCCAGTGGATCACATTGTGCCGCTGGAGCAGGAGCAGAGGGAAAAAAAGGGGGACATTTCCTGTTTCCTTTGCTTAAATATGAGTCTCCATCCTGGATCACCACTTCTCTACTACATTTCCCAGAATCCTCTTTGACTCCTAGTCCTGTCTAACTTGCTGTCTTATTGGCCAAACAGTATTTTATTTAACAATAAATAAGATAAACATACACAGTACATTCCCCATCGTCTCCTCTTTTCTGTCTAAATAAAAGAAGGATAACCTATCTTTTATAATAACTGAAGAAAACTATAACCATAACTATCTGTCTTCAATTCTATCAAAGACCACAGAAGGACAATATATAAACTCTAGAACTGACAGAGACAGGAGAGAAAGATATTGGCATCCCCTATGTAAGGGTCACTGGATTTCAGTACAGATTACAAACAGTGGTAATGCTAACATGTCTACAACATCTCTTTTTGTAAACTGAAAAATTATTGTAAGCTTCAGGAAATCAACTCGAGTTCACCTCTCATGGGTCAAATGGACTCCAGATTAAGTACCCCTGCCAATAAACAGCTTAAGTTTTCACACCTGCTTAAGTATCTCCCCATTTCCTTGGTCTTGGGACTCAACTATGGGACTAAAATATTCAAATGCACACCTAAGAAAAAAATTTCCCCCCAAACCTCTTTTTTTATTTAAATTACAAATCTTATTTTACATACCAATCCCAGTTTCCTCTCCCTCACTCATCCTCCCATGCCCCTTAAATCTCTTAACTTTATCGTCTGCCCATAACTTTATCTTCAGCATCCTGTCAGGTCCAGGCATCCCCTCAAAATCTGCATCCCAGACAGCTTCAAAGACCCAGGTGGTCTAGCCTCACAGACTGCTTCAACTAGGCCTGCAGTTTCCTAGCTCCATTAGTACCACAGAGCCTGGACAGCCAGTAAACTCCCAGGAGTTGGCTGGCACCCCAGTTTTCTTAAGTCCCCAAAGATGTTGTCCTGAGACATCTTTGGGGCACCCTCATTCCTGCCTCACCATCACCTCTACCTATATCCCCCTACCTTTTATAATAAACAAAAGGGAGGACTGTTGCAAATTTGGTGCTCCACCATCATGCCTTTCAGTGACAGAAGCTAAAATCATTTCCCACTGCCAGGTGTGTCACTAACCACCACATTTAAAAGGCCCTGGCCACTCCATCTCTCTCTCTCTCTCTCTCTCTCTCTCTCTCTCTCTCTCTCTCTCTCTTGTTCATTTTGTCTATCTCCCGGTTTCTGTCTCTCTCTGTCTCTGTCTCTCTCCCAAGTCCCCACTCCAAGATGGCCTCATGCTCTCCCTCTCCCCCAGTAAAAATCTCTTGCATTAGATGTTGGGTGTCATGATCTCTTATCAGCACACCTTGACCCTGGACCTGCCAAGAAGGGTATCTTTTTGTAACTTTATCCTGACAGAGGCTACAGTTGGTGTCCTGTTGCAGGGGCTAGGGACAACCCTGAGGATTGGGTCTGGGGGAACAGAGAGTGTAGATGGAGTATGGACTGAAGTTTCAGCTTATATTAATTATAAACTGTTTGGCAGATGGCTCAGGCTTCTTATTTTCTATCTCTATCTTAATTATTAACCCATTTCTATAACTCTGTGTAAACCCCATGGTCTTGGTTTACAGGTGGTTCCCGGGTCTCTTTCTGCCTCAGCAGCTACATGGCATCTCCCTTGCAACTCACTCTCTCTGTTCCTCCTCCCAGAATTCTCCTAGTCTGGTAACCCTGCTGATACTTCCTCCCTAGCTACATCCTGCCTGTCCATTGGCTGAAACAGCCATCTTCAGCAACCATTAAGAGAATCATATTCACAGCATACAGAAGGACATCCCCATCAGTGGAGTTTCTCTGTGTCTTAGCAGCTGCTCCCAAATAGCCACAAAGAGGCTTAATATTAGTTATAAATGCTTGGCCAAGAGTTCAGGCTTGTTATTTTCTAACTCTTACATTTTAAATTAACGCATATTTTATCTATGTTTTATCATGTGTCTTGGTACCTTATTTCAGTATGGCATGTTTATCTCCTGCTTCCTCTACATCTCCTGGTGACTATTCAGACTCTGCCATTCTTCTTCCCAGCATACTCCTACTCTGATTCTTCTGCCCAGTCTCTTCTTGCTCAGCTATAGGCCAGTCAACTTTTTATTAATCAATGAGAATAATACATATTTACACTGTACAAAGATTGTTCCACAGTAAAAGAGGGTAGAGAAGGTCTGAGGGTAGGTAACCATGAGCTATCTCTTCAAAATGAGTCCCTCTTTTGTGTTTAAAAACAGGGTCTTGCTTTGTAGCTCTAGCTAGCTTGCCGTTTTCTATGTAGTGAAGACTGGCCTCACACTCAAGACTGCCCTCAAATTCACACCAATACTTCTGATTCAGCTTCTCGATTGTTGAGATTATGAGTGTATACCATGCTCAGTTGGTACTTGGACCTTGATGGTTTTAGGGGCAGAAGCTTTTGAACTTCCAGCATATTACTGAGTAGGACAAAGATCCTCACCTATACCTGGTGCTGTTGATGGCCTACCTGCAGAATGAAAATGCAAGATGGGAATAAACTTGGTCTCAGCCCAGGGATCTAGGAAGAAGTGGGTCCATTTCAGCTTTGATGTAAATTAGTAGGCAAGGAAGCCCCTCTGAGCCCCCAGGAAGTGAGCCCACCTTCCCACAGCTTAGGGAGAAGGCTGGGAAGCCCTGGAAAGATAGGAAGTTATGCTACAGGTAAAGTCATACTGCTGGATCCTGGCAAATCAGGGTCACACACAAGACTCCCAGGGGTGAAACTGAAGGTGGGTCAACAACAGTCTCACACTGACAGTAGAGATTGTCACTGTCCCTGAGAATTAGGAGGTACATTAAAGTGCGAGGCTGGGGCTGTCATATTTCTGAGACCATAATTCTCAGAGACCTAGTAATGTGATCAGTAGTAATGACTGAATATTTTAGATATGCTGGGCTGTTTCAAGTACTTCACAAGGACCCAATCTGTTTATCCTCAGCAGTCCCTCTGCCCCAAGGTGTCAGTGCTAATGTGTTGTGGAATATTATTTTAAGATGTGTTACATTCGCCCCTTCCGCCGACTCATCACAGACCAGAGTCCTCATCCAGTGGCTGATGGAAGCAGAGACAGACATCCACAGAAATACACTGAGCTGAATTCTGGAACTTAGTTGAAGAGAGGGAGGAATGAAGAACGAAGGGGTCTGTACCAGGTTGGAGAAACCCACAGAAACAGTTGGCCTGAAAAAGGGAAAGCATATCGACCCCAGTCGCTCTTTGGGAGGCCAGTGCCGGACTGATCCAGCCCCCTGATCATGGATGCCAATGGGGAGGCCCCTGCACTCCTGGGAGCCTCCGGAGGTGGACTGGCGTTTTGCCCTGGTGTGTGTGGGGGACTTTGAGAGCCCATCCCACTTGAAGGGATGTGCTCTGTCTCTGAACACATGGGGAGGGGCCTAGGCCCAGCACAGGAAGATTTGGTGGACTTAGTGGAGCCCCTATTGGGGGCCCTACCCTGCCTGGGGAGTGGTGGGTGGATGGGGTGGGGGGTAGGTTGGAGGTGGGGGAGAAGGAATGGGGGTGAGGGGAGGGAGAGGGGACTTACATGTGAAACAAGCCTGTTCCATAACTTGAATTAATAATAATAATAATAATAATAATAATAATAATAATAATAATAAAAAGAGAAGAAAAAGATGTGTTACATTCATTTATGCTGTGGAACATTTGTTTAATGATGCAAAGATGTGTTGCATTATTTTATATTGCATTTGTTTAACTCTGTGAAGCTGTGTTACTTTGTCTAATCACCTGATTGGTTCAATAAAGAGCCGAATGGCCAATAACAAGGCAGGAGAAAAGGTAAGAGGGGCTGGAGGGCAGAGAGAATAAATACAAGAAGAAAAAGAGGGACCAGGAAACAAGGTAGATCAAGGAGCAAGAAAAGAAGAGTCCAACCACCCAGCTAGCCTTGGAGTAAGAGTGTAAGATTACAGAAGAATAGGAAAAGGCTTAGAGGCAAAATGGAGATGGGAAGCTGGGCAGTGGTGGCACATGCCTTTAATCCTAGCATTCAGGAGGCAGAGGCAGGCAGAAATCTGTGAGTTCAAGACCAGCCTGGTCTACAAGAACTAGTTCTAGGACAGGCTCCAAAGCCACACAGAAACCCTGTCTTGAACCCCCACCCCAGAAAAAAGAAAAAAAAGTAGATGGAATAATTAAGTTAAAGCTGACAAGCTAACTAGAAACAAGCCAAGCTAAGGTTGGGCATTCATAAGAATAAGCCTCCATGTGTATTTATTTGGGAACTGGGTAGCGCCCCCCCCCCCGTCCTGATCCGCAGGACGTCAACCTGGGGCAAGAGATTCAGAGATAGGGAATGTGGACAAGAAACTCAGAAAGAACAACCACAAGACAGGATTATGATCAAGTGGCAAACTTTATTTTTCTCAGGCTAGCTTATATAATAAGTAGAGCAAGATATGGGGAGGGGTAGAAAGGGTTGTTTGTGCATCAGGTCTTAATGTAGGCAGGATATTAGGAAGCCACAAAGAAGATGTTTGGCAGGGTAAAGAGTTCATGATTAAGAGGTCCAGGAAGGGTTGCCTAGGTGACTGAGCCTGTGGGTGGAGGACTGGGTCAAGTTGTTTCTTTTCTTGAGCTGAGGTTCTAAGGAGCCGCTATGTAAAGGTTAATATACAACTATGTGGTCTGCCAAGCATGACCTAGGATCTCATGCCAAGCCCTGATATTTGGCTCTCAACACCCGCCAAAGAGTAAAGAGTAAAAAAGTACCAATAACACTAATGCCTCCAGGGCTGGATCCTGTGCTCTCCTGCCTCCGTCTTTCCTAACCTTCCCTCTCTCCCTTTCTTTCTCTGAGGTTCCTATAGGAGCAGGTATGTCTGGGAAGGAGCCATTGAGGAGTCTGGCCTTCAGATGAGAAATGGAAGAGGGTAAAAAGAGAAGCACTCTTCTCCTTGTTTCATAAAGATGAACCTTAGAAATCAAAATTTACGTTTCCCAGTTGACCTGACCTAGTGAGAGCACAGAGACCCTAGTCGTAAAGCTGGGGAACCAGCATTGTACTGAACCAAGCCCTCTGAATGTGGGTGCCAGCTAGGAGTCCAAGGCAGTCTATGGGACCTCTAACAGTGGAGCCAGTCTTCAACCCTAGGGCACAAATGGACTTTGGGAGTCCATTCCCTGTGGAGGGATACTATTGCAGCCCAGATACAGCAAGGAGGGCCTAGGCCCTCTCCCAAACGATATGACAGACTTTGATGATCCCTATGGAGGGCCTTACTGTCCCTGGGGAGGAGGTGGGGTGGGTTGTGGGGGTTGGTGGGGACCATGGGAGGATGGGAGAGCGAGGGAATGGGGGGATGGATATGTGAATATGAATGCCTCTAAAATAAAAAACAAAATTGACAATTTTTTTTGAGTTCCATGAGTCCAGAGTAGTTATCATTGATGTTTACAAATTTTGATGTAAAATCACCCCAATTCCCCCAAATCTTCAACCATTTCTGAGGAACAGCAAAACAAAGATTTAGGGGCTGGGCATCTAACTCAGTATTAGACTGCTTGCCTAGCACATAAAAGGCCCTGGGTTCCATCCCAGCACTGAAAAATATTCTGGGCCTGGTGCTACATGTCTGCTATCCCAGCATTTGGTAGGCAGAGACAGGGAGATTGTTAAAAATTGTAGGCCATCTTCAGCTACATAGTGAGTTTCAGGTCACCCAAAGCAATATAGCAAGACCTAGTCTCGAATTTTTTTTATGCAGCCCAAGCTGGCCTTAATTTCATAATTGTCTGGTCTCAGCCTTCAGATTGCTGGAATTACTACCACCCTATTTCTGTATCTGGTTTCTGGCTCTGAGTATTTCTTTGGCTAGTTGCTGGTCTTCCTCAACTAGATTGGGAATCACATTTGTTATCATTTCTCTAAAGCCATAAGTTTTCTCACTGACAGAAAAAGATGGCTACAGTATCAGTAGACAGAAAAGTCCCATGGTTTCCCATGGTAAGACAGGCCAACCCTAGTTTCTTTGTCTGCGGTGAATGTGCTGTGTAGGGAGGGTTCTTCCCCAAGATCCTAATGGCTTTGGAGGTCTAAGTGTTGAAAGGAACTCACTGCTCTCCGTGGTAGCACATGCCTACCATCTCAACCACTCCACTGTCAAGCCCAGCTGCACTCCATAGCTGTCTGCTTCGGGCTCTTGTGTCCCTATGCTCGGTTCTCCCTCTGCTGTTCGTGGCCACTCAGCTGCTAGTAAAGGTGCTACTGCAGCTGGGAGTACCCAACTGTGAGGTCATGGTGCTAACCCTCGCTGTTAGCCCAGGCCCTCGGGTGATGATTGGCTGTGGCCAAGTGAGTGACGGTACAAAACCCAATGACGAAACGTTAGTCTGCGTGTGGATTGGAGGGCACTGCGGGCAGGCTCGGGCAGGCCCAACATACCAGCGCCAGGTAGAGTCAAATGGGTAGAGGTAGAGTCAAATGGGTAGAGGGCATCCCAGCAAAGAACTGGAGAATGAAGGGGCAGGTGAACATTCAGGGCTGCAGAGGAGGGGGGCTAGCAAACGAAAGGAAAAACAAAACAGTCGATGCTACCCCAATACAGTCAATTTTGGGGGGTGGCAAGTGTGAGGATCATCTGAGGAGGTAGTGAGACAACTGGGATATGGGTGGAGCTGAGGGAAAGTAGGAACCCACCAGATGGGCAGGGAGGGCCTAAATAGAGGTTTCAGTTTTGTAAAAATTTGGCCACAGCCCAAAACATACACTATTGACAGTTCTATTATCCCTTTTAGAGATGAAAAATATCGAGACATAAAGGTTACTTGGGCAATCGCCTCCCACTAACAGGCGTAGATTTAAAACCAGACATCTGTCTCCAAACTCCTACAGGTGCTTCTTCATGGGAGGGACTGGTTCCAAGTGAAAAGGTCCGTGACATCTTTTAGGGGGTGTTTATGAGCCTACAAACTGGCAGACTGGTGAATTAAGGAACTTTCAGCCTCAAATGCTTAGTGTAACGCTCCCATCACTTGGGTATTATACTTTGGCTACCCAGTGGCAACAGTGAGAACCCCTGGCAATGGGACTCATTTTCTTATCTATGATCATAGTTCTTGAGTCATTATTACCACATCTGTCCTTTTTCTTTTTCTTTTTTTTTTTATTTTGAATCAGGGTCTCACTATGTTGCCTTGTCTGGCTTGAAACTCACTGTGTAGATCAGGTTTGCTTGCCTCTGCTTTCAGAGTACTAGAAGGAGTGAGCAACCACTTCTTCTGGCTTTTATTTGTCCTTTTCTGTCCAGCATCGTCTAGAAGCCAGAATTGAGACTTTGGGCCTTTTATTTTTCCTTTTGGGATTATACTTCCATTTGGCACATTTGTTGACTCATTTATACTGCCAGAGTAAATATGCACTATGAATTGCAGACATACTGAATCTAGCACTTCCAGATGAATGCATAGCCACTTGGCTTTCCTGTATTAATGGCTTCCGTATTTGCTTTACAGATTGCTGATCATCTTCCCATTTCATTTACTCTTTCATAAACTGTGTTTGAGTGCACACTCATACTATAAATAAAGAAGCAAATAGTATTTACCATATAACTCAGCAATTTCAGGCAACTCTACACACTAAGTGAAAATACTTATCTATACAAAATCTGTATATGTGGCTTAGAATGTCACTATTCACAATAGCAAAAAATGTAAACAAACCAAATGGTCACTCAAAGATTAAATAAAATAGGGTCTATGTAAACAAGAATACTGTGTGACCAAAAAAAGAAAAAAAGTAGTGACCACTTGGGAGAGAGAACCAGGAGACTCAAGTGTTCATTACCCTGTTACAGAGCAAGTTCAAGGCCAGCCTTGCTTAGAAGAGATGACTCCTTTACTATAAAAAGGAATAATATGAACATAGGATACATAGATGAACCTCAAAAGCATTACACTGAAGACTGGGGAGATGGCTCAGTAGTTGCCTTATGGGAATAAGGACTTGAGTTTGATCCCCAGAACTCATGTAAAATAAGCCAGACAAGGTGATTCACCTTGGTAATCCCAGGACTGAGAAGGCAGAGACAGGTAGATCCCAAGAGCTCACTGGCTAGCCAGCCTAGCTTAATTGGTGAGTTCCAGGCCAGAAAGGCACCAGAGGACCATCATCAAAGGTTGTCCTCTGGCCTCCACAAGCATGTACAAAGAACATTATGCTTTTAGAAAACCAGATACAAAAAGCTCATATGTTCCAATTCTATTTTCACAAAATATCCCCTAAATAGTATAATCCAGACAAAAGCAAAAGCAGAATTATTGTTAAGAGCTGGGAGGGAGCCGGGCGGTGGTGGCGCACGCCTTTAATCCCAGCACTCGGGAGGCAGAGGTAGGCGAATCTCTGTGAGTTTGAGACCAGCCTGGTCTATAAGAGCTAGTTCCAGGACAGCCTCCAAAGCCACAGGAAACCCTGTCTCGAAAACAAAATAAAACAAAACAAAAGAGCTGGGAGGGGAAACTGGTTATGGAACTTGGAGAATATCAGTGTTCTAAAATTAACTCTGAGTACATAGAAATCCTCTGAACTGTATGCTTTAAAGGAGAAAATTGCATGAGGAGAAAGTGATTACCCTGAGATAGGGAAATAGTTAAAAATTTTTTGAGAAAAGTGTGTAGTATAGACTGGCCTCCAATTTGCTATATTGCTGAGAATGACCTTGAACTTTTAATCCTAACCCTCTTGCTTCTTGTTTTTAAGTGCTAGGATTATAAGTGTCACCATACCCAGAAAAAATTGTTTTCTAACTCTACTGTGATTATCACAAAATAATTTAAAAGTATTTTTTTAAAAGATTTATGATGTATACAGTGTTCTGCCTGCATGTATGCCTGCAGGCCAGAAGAGGGCACCAGATCTCATTACAGATGGTTGTGAGCCACCATGTGGTTGTTAGGAATTGAACTCATGACCACTGGAAGAGCAGTCAGTGCTCTCAACCGCTGAACCATCTCTCCAGTCCCTACAAGTATTTTCTTAAGACAGGGTCTTACTATTTATCCTTTGCTGGTCTGTGCTTCACTATGTAGACTAAGCTGGCCTCAAACTCAAACACTTCCTGCCTTTGCCTCCTAAGTGTTCGGTTTAAAGGCATGTGTCACCATAACCTCATTTAAAGATTTTTTAAAATGTATGTATGGTGTGTCTGTGAATATATGCCACATGTGTGTGAGTGCTCAGAGACCAGAAGAGGTCAGATTCCCTGGGCCTTAGGTTACAGTCAGTTGTGAACCACCTGATGTGGGTGCTAGGAACCAAACCTATAAGCAAGTACTCTTAACTACTCAGCCATTTCTGCAGCTCAATTTGCAGTCTTTTTGTTTGTTTGTTTGTTCTGAGATAGTTTCTCTGTATAGCCTTTGGCTGTCCTGGAACTCAATCTGTAGACCAGGACAATTTTGCAGTCTTTATGAAGGTTTTCCCTTTTCAGGCCAGGAAACCCAATCAGTGGACTAGGGAAGAGTAGAAAGAGCAGGCTCTAATGGCACGAAGTCCAGGTTAAATCTCTACTACACATTGTTGCACAGCTCCAGAAGCAATGTCATGCCTCCCCAAATTCCTGATGTTCACTTAATGAAAGTAATAAGAAATGTGGCATATTTGACATATCCACTATGCTTTTGAAACTCAGTCCCGTTTTTTTTTTTCTTTTTTTTTTTTTTTTGGTTGACATCTTTCTTACATTCCAGCTAATGGCAGGATTTGACTAGGGTAGAGTTTCAAAGATATCACAATGAGTGGCTTATTTGCAAACCATTACACCTTCTAGTCTGGTTGAGGTAGAAGTCTCTCCATTAGGACTATTGCAAGGGGGAACTAAATTGAATAGAAGGCACAAAATGGAAAAAGTAGCTGATTTTGAAATGCTTTATTAACATCAAACATCATAGTGTGGAGATCAAGACTAGTGTCCTCGTGTCTTCACAGAACAGTCATCACAAACAGCACAAGACATCTTAACTGCTTTCGTTGTGTTCACCACCCTATGAATTGTGGAGGGGACATGAAGGGAAACAGCAGAGGAAATTCAACAGCATCTGAAGGAAGCTGCAGGTAGGAAGGCAGCATACATGGTAACTCAAGTCGAACTGCACTATGCATTTCCAGGGTCTAGTGTTGTGAAAGCTGGGTTGAGAACTATAATTCAACACAACATTTGTTTTGCCTATGAGAGAAATACTTTCAAACTCACTTCTACATTCACTTATATGCAGTCTTATGAGAAAGTTTAGTATCAGGTGGTTGTCTTGTTAGCTATTCTGCCATTTTGATGGTAAAAAAAACTAATATTCATATATGTAGTCACATAGTAAATGGAAATTAGAATTTCTGAATGAGGAATACAGGTATTAGCTGGTTTTGCCTTAAAGGAGAACAAAGCACAATCATTTCTTTCTTTCTTTCTTTCTTTCTTTCTTTCTTTCTTTCTTTTTTTTTTCGAGGCAGGGTTTCACTGTGTAGCTTTGGAGCCTGTCCTGGCACTCGCTCTGGAGACCAGGCTGGCCTCGAACTAACAGAGATCCGCCTGCCTCTGCCTCCCGAGTGCTGGGATTAAAGGCGTGCACCACCAACGCCTGGCAGCACAATCATTTCTAAGTGATAATTTTGGTACAAGCATAAATACACAGAAAAGAGGCTAGGGAAAAAAGGAATATTAACACCTCTTCTGCAAATGCCTAGTAAGCCTTAACAGTTCTGTGATATACTTTTAAATCTGCTGGTTTTAAGGCCAAGTACTTTCACTAGTCTTTTATTCGTTATGTTCCAATTGGCTTTAAAAGTTCTCATTCCTAATTCCACATCTCCTAAATCTCCCCCCCCACCACACACAGCAGGGGGCTAATCTCAACCTGGTCTCCAGTAATTTGGTGGCAGGGGTGGGGGTGGGGTGAGGGGGAATGGAGTTGTGGAAACTAAGACTCTTAAAGCTGCCAGGGATCTGAAAACCACTGAACACAACGAACCATGTCGAAGAGAAGTAACAGACTGCTAGTTTGATAGAGTTGTCCTTTGGCTGGTACAAGCATCCTTCACTGCTATTACCTCTCCCTCTTCATAGGGTAGTACTTGTGCCTAGAATATGTGTATAAACATAAACGATGCAGACTATGACAAATGCCCACTTTTCTGCCAGGAGTCACATGAATTTTGGTACAAATGTCTGGCAGAAGATGCCAACATGACCAGCTCTCAATAGAATCGTGGGGTGCCCAGTCTCTGTGTACCCTTGGACAGATATGGTCTTTGTCGTCTTCATGGGGTAGGTATTTCTCCCATCTCTACAAAAGGTTTCCACACTTTCATGCTGGATCTCGGAGCTCTTCCAGAGAAATACCCAATGAGATGTGGTCTTAGGGTCTTGTGTCATAAAAACAGAATTTTGTCTTTCCTACTTATTTTCTAGGCCCAAACATTAACTCCCTGAGATACTCTTACTTTTTGCCATTTGCTCTTTTGTTTGCAAGGATCTAGTTGTTTTTGAGACATGTCTATGTATCCCTATGTATTGGCTGGTTTTGTGCATCCACTTGGCTAGAGTCATCAGAGAGAAAGGAGCTTTGGTTGAAGAAATGTCTCCATGAGATCCAACTGTAAGGCATTTTCTCAATTAGTGATCAATGTGGGAGGGCACAGCCCATGGTGGGTAATGCCACCCCTGGGTGGTAGTTCAGAGTTGTATAAGAAAGCAGGTTGAGCAAGCCATGGGAAGCAGGCCAGTAAGTAGCACCCCTCTAAGGCCTCTAGCTTCAGTTTTTGCCTCCAGGTTCCTGGCCTGCTTGAGTTCCTGTCCTGACTTCTTTTGGTGATGAACAGCAATACAAGAATGTAACCTAAACAAATCGTTTCCTCCCCAACTTGCTTTTTGGTCATGGTGTTTTGTTGCAGCAATAGAAACCCTAACTAAGACAAACTGGTGCCAGTGTAGTGGGATATTTCTGCGCAGACCTGACCATGTTTTTGGGAGGATTGTGGAAGGACTTTGAGACTCTGGGCTAGAAGAGCCATTGAGTGTTGAGATCTCAGTAGGATTTTCTGTGGGAGCTTGGAAGATAAGGTTGTTGAGAGCAGTTCAGAAGATGGAGGCCTGGCTTGTGAAATTTCAGAGGGAAGATTAATAATGACTATCAGGGCTGTTTGTTATTTTGATTTAAAATTCTGTGGTTCTGGTTAGCTGGGGCTGAATAATCAGCTGTGATTAACAAGATATCAGAACTACTGAAGTGAAACCTTTACATTATTGGAACAATCTTTGCGCTTGGCTGGAGCTAAGAAATCGGTGGTGATTAAGAAGAGACCACATCAGCTGGGCGTTGGTGGTGCACGCCTTTAATCCCAGCACTCAGGAGGTAGAGGCAGGTGTATCTCTGTGAGTTTGAGACCAGCCTGGTCTACAAAAGATAGTTCCAGGACAGCCTCCAAAGGAGGAGGAGGAGGAGGAGGAGGAGGAAGAGGAGGAGGAGGAGGAGGAGGGAGGGAGGAGGAGGAGGAGGAGGAGGAGGAGGAGGAGGAGAAGAAGAAGAAGAAGAAGAAGAAGAAGAAGAAGAAGAAGAAGAAGAAGAAGAAGAAGAAGAAGAAGAAGAAGGAGACCAGCATCTTCTGGGAAGTGTTTCCTGAGAGCAGAGAGAAGCTGTGTGCTAGAGGTGGCCAAAGTTGTACTTTGTGCTGGCAGTTAGACTTGGTACTGTGTAAGAGTCACCCAGATGGTAATGGTTTTGAAAGCAGGAAGGGGTGGGTCATGGACAACAGCTGAGGCTTGGCACTGTGAGAGGCCAGGAGAGGCTTCTGGTGAAGTGCTGCCTCAGTGGCAGTTGAAGGCCCAGGACTGAAGGGGTCATGCAAAGAAATTGACGATTAGCGCCATGAAGAGAGCCTATGAAAGGCTATTGGTAAAAAGTACAGCTCAGTTGCAGCAAAAGACCCCAGCAATTTAGAGATGACAAGACCATGGGATGACCAAGAACAGCAGCAGCGGAGTGAAGCCAGCCAGAGCCTAGAAGACAAGCTGTGTGTGCTGCAGAGGGCACAGAGAAGTGACCCAAGACTTTTGGAGGAGTCCAGAACATTATGAGTGGATCCCAGACACTAGATGGTTGGAAAATTTGATTTTGCTTTGATTTGATTGTGACTGTGTCCTGATTTTTCCCTCCTGAAGTAAGAAAGTGTTTTACTGGAGCCCACAGCTGAGAGACTGAATTTTTAAAAGAGACTGGATATTTTTAAGGGACTGAAGTTTTATTGTGTTTAAACCTGTAAAATCTGTGGGACTTTTAAAGTAATTTACGTTTTTAATGTGAGATATTGGGGATTAATAATAAAGGAAGGGTGATGGCTTAATAGTGATGTGTTTGTTTGTCAAGTTGACAAGGGGTCAGTTATACTGGCTGTTTTGTGTGTCAATTTGACACAAGCTAGAGTCATTAGAGAGAAAGGAGCTCCAGTTATGGAAATGCCTCCATGAGATCCAGCTGTAAGGCATTTTCTCAATTTGTGATAAATGGAAGAGGGCCCAGCCAATCGTGAGTGGTGCCATCCCTGGGCTGCTTGCTGGTCATGGATTCATTTAGAAAGCAAGCTGAGGGGCTAGAGAGATGGCTCAGTGAATGGGAGCAGTGGCTGCTCTTCCAGAAGACCTGGATTCAATTCCCAGCACCCACATGGCAGCTCACAACTGTCTGTAACTCCAGTTCTAGGGGATCTGACACCCTCACACCAATGCACATAAAATAAAAAAGCAGGCTGAGCAAGCCACGGGAAGCAAACCAGTAAGCAGCACCCCTTGGTGACCTCTGCATCAATCAGCTCCAGCCTCCAGGATCCTGCCCTGCTTGAGTTCCTGTCCTGACTTCCTTTGATGATGAACAGCAGTGTGTAAGTGTAAGCTGAATAAACCTTTTTTCTTCCCCAACTCGTTTTTTGTTCATGGTGTTTTGTTGCAGCAATAGAAACTCTAAGACACTCTAGCTGGTCTGGAACATGCTATGTAGGCCCAGATTGCCTCAAACTCAGAGATCTACCTGCCTCTCTGACTCAGTGCCATATTAAAAGTTGTGTGCCCCAAGCCTGGCTCAAGGAGCTAGGCTTTGTTTATCAAGACAGGGTTTCTCTGTGTAGCTCTAGCAGTCCTGGAACTTGCTCTAGGGGATGTAGACCAGAGCAGCCTCAAACTCAGAGATCCAACTGCCTATGCCTCCCGAGTGCTAGGATTAAAGGCATGAGCCACCACCCTCTGCCAGGAGCTAGTTTTTTTAGGGAATAGGGGAGTGAACTATTAATTCAATACTCAAAAGAAGCTGTAGAAATGTTTGTGAATGGTTCCCTGTCTATTGCTCAATTAGCCACCCCAGTGCTGCTACTAACCCACCCTAGTTGACTGGGCTTTATGATAGGGACTCGCAAAGTATATACTGACAATGTTCCATGTTCAAGAAACCACTATAGATGGCTGAGAGGCCCCTACATGGATTCCCTTGTAAAGAGTATAACAAAGGTATACTGAACTCTTGATAGGCTATGTAAAGAACATGGTGTATCTCCAGTCAAGCAAAAACAAAAATACTTTCTACCAAAAAATAATGCTACCTAAACAGACTTATAAGACCATACCCAAAGCATCAAACACACCTTCTGGGTAGTGTTCCTCCACAGTGATAATTCGGCCAGATGTGGCTTTTGCATTAGAAATGATGGTGACAGTGTCCAGAAGTTTAATGGTAAATAAGTCAATGACATGGATAGAGACAGCTGGAGAATAGTAACATTAGTTTAGTATAAGAAGCAGACTCAGGGGGTGTGGCTGAGCTGAGGCATGCAACTGGAAGACTCTGCAGGATCTGAGACCTGGGGCATCTGAGAGGGGAACTCTTCAAAGCCTTTGATTTTTTAAAAAATGGCCTCCAATAAAACTACATTGCAAAAAAAATGGGAAAGAAAGAAAAAATGGGAAAGAAACAGAATGGAAAGAGTAAAAAAGTTGAAGAGGCAGAGCCTGAAGAATTTGTGGTACAAAAAGTGCTGGAGCGGCGTGTAGTGAATGGGAAGGTGGAGTATTTCCTCCAGTGGAAGGGGTTCAGAGATGCTGATAATACTTGAGAACCAGAAGAAAATTTAGATTTTCCAGAATTAATTGAAGCATTTCTTAATTCGCAAGAGGCTGTTAAAGAAAAAGATGGTACAAAAGGAGATCTTTATCTGACAGTTAATCTGATGATAGCAAATCGAAGAAGAAGAGAGATGTTGCTGACAAACCAAGGGGTTTTGCCAGAGGTCTTGATCCTTAATGAATAATTGGTGTCACAGACAGCAGTGGAGAATTAATGTTTCTCATAAAATGGAAGGACTCAGATGAGGCAGATTGTCATTGTATTCTTGTCCAGATGAGGCCCAATAATTGTTTGCATATATATATATATATATATATATATATATATATATATATATATAAAATCTGGATCTTGGTTTTTGAATTACTAGTGTAGAAAGAATAGTGTTCTAATGAAAGTTGAGTTTGATATGCTGGTTTTGAAAGTATTGGTAGTACTTGCGATATTTTTGGTTTTTGTTCTGCATCAAAAGGCAGACTCCTTTGGGCAAATAAAAGATTTCTGTAGTTGCTTTCACAATAGAATATTTGATACCATGTTGTATTTCCTTGTCTTTGAATAACAGCTTTTGTTAAAGGCTGAGGAGATCTTACAGTCATTAGTCAACCAGAACTTATTTTTAACTGAGACACAGAAGGACCATTCTGGGTTTTTTTTTTGTTTGTATTCCTGTGTTGCATAAGACACATAACTTTTTCATTTTGTCTTGTTTTTTTTTAATACTCAAAAACTGTAGATGAAAATGTGTTGATGATGTTCCATCATTGTGAACATTTTCCTGAAACCATAACCTTTCAGATTATAAGCAGGTGATTCTGTAATTTATTGGATAGTTTTACAGCAAGCACATCAAAATTTATGTATTATCACATACAGTAGTTTATTTACAAAATTTTGTTGTTACAAACTTCCCCCTTCAGAAAATGGAATTATATAGTCTTAGTATAATTTAATAACAAGACTTACACTGGGTGTGGTTGTGCATGCCTTTAATCCCAGCACTCTGAAGGCAGACGGATCTCTGATTTAGACTAGGAAGAGAATCCCTGTCTCTAAAAACCAAACAAAAAGACTTACGTGGGCATGTAAAAGGTTCCTGTAGTGAACCATTCCTTTGTAAAAAGTTGAAAATCTACTAAAAGGTTATAATTCACGGAATATCTGTTTGCTGTGGAAATGGAATACAGTTAGAAGATGTTGGTAATTTCAGGCCCGTTGACATAAATGAACAAAATTTGGTAATATAAATTGATGACTTGCATGCTTTTTCTTTACCCTGACTCACTCCTTACTTTTCAGTATTTGGGTTCTGGTTTAATGAGCCAGAAAAGTAACTTTGTAGTATCAGAATGTCATCTAACTGTATAATTAATTTATTGTAAATAATGGTGAACAGTGGCCAATACATAGTTTTATATTCCTTAAAATAGAAGCAGACTCAGAATAAGGGATAATCAGAGGTTAAAATGAAAATATCAGTCCAGGTATATCACATAGCTGATATTCTGCCTCTTCCTAGATTGTAACTTCAATATTTACACAATCAACTGACCTTCTTTAGAGAGCTCATCAGCAGCCAGTAGGGCTTCCTGCAGAGTGAGTCCTGCTCCAATAATTGTGACCTTGTCATTTTCACTGTGGCAGACAACCTGGTATAGAATCAACAAAACAAAATGTGGTTACTGTTGAAAGATACATCTCAAAGACAAATTGCTCCTGACCTAACACTAACAAATGTATTAATTAATTCACCTAAAAGCCAGGTACAGTGATACACATCTGCAGTCCCAGTAGCTTAGAAACCAGAGGCAGGAAGATTTCAAGCTTAAGGACAACATGGGTGATTTGGTGAGAACTTACTCAAAATAAAACTTTAAGAAATGGCTGACAAATGTATAGGCTAGATAGCTTGGCTGATAAAGGTGCTGGCCACCAAGTCTGATGACTTGAGTTTTATTCATTAGACCCACATAGTTGGAGGAGAACCAACCATACCTCAGGGTTATCCTCTGACCTCTACACCTGCATGCAGTGGTGCGCCTGCCACACACAAATATACAATTGATAAATACAAATGCAAAAAAAGTCTGGCACTGTACCCAGAGATAGACTATTTACCTAACATGCATAAGGACCTAGACTCAATTTCCAGCAGCAAAGAAAACAAACCCTTCTCTTATAAAAGGAATCAACAAAGTCTCCTGCACATGGGAGGGTAAGGCAGGAGGTTTCCAAGTTTGAGGCCAGCTTTGGGGTACATAATGAGATACTGTCTCAAAGCAAAAAAACATCAACAAAAGAAATTCCATTTTGAAAGAAGTACAGATCCACCAGGCAAAGATCACAACAGATTTAGTAAAGGAAAAGCAACCAAAACTTATGCAAGGTTTAGAATGGTTCCTTTAGTAATGGATACTAGACAACACAGGAAAACTTATGCCCTTACCTTGGCCTGTCCAATCTGAAATGTTTCTGCTTGTCTGGTACGAATGAAACACATTTCCTGTGGAATAAGTGCAAACCAGAAGTATAGTTAAGAAAATCAAACTGCAACAGATGGAGATCATTAAAGAAATCCACAACCAATCAACATGCAGGACTATGGAGCCTCGTCCTAATGGATACATCTACTTTCCCTAAACCTTACTTTCAAATGTAAGGTTTAAGGAACATTGAGGAAGAGAGGGTGTAAAGACTGCAAGAGCCAGAGTAACAGGGAGTGTGCCATGAGACTGTGTCTCCTAGGAATGTCACAAGCTACACTCATAAAGTCTTACCAACATGACTGTCAAAACATGAACTGAACAAGGACAACTATAGATAAGACAACACGATGGGGGTGCTAAAGTCCATGAGGCCTCAACCCTATACACAAAGAACTATAGGTAACTAAAGAATGCAGAAAGTGGGATAAATAGTCTTCCTCAGGGAGGAGTACACCAATAGCTGGTTATCCAATACCAAATGGCCAGTCCTGAAAACACAAACGTACAATATTACACAGACTAGCCAGGTTATATTTAGAAATATAACCTATATATTCCAAAATTTATATTTTTATGCTAAGAAAACAAGCAAAACTATCATCAGTTCAAAACTTGTAATTGAGTCCTGAGGATTTTCTGATTTGGCATCCTTTAAATATACCTCAGTATTGGCTGCCAAATAAACAGCATACTTTTTGGAGATGGCATTACTTGGATAGAAAGCAGTTGGGAATTGCTCTGAACATGGCTAGGTCTTACAGGGCCATGTGGTAGGGGTTGTCATCACCTGAGAAAGCCACAGACCAACAAAAACATGAACACAACACTACCAGGAACCCATCCTCAACTTCCATCATTTTTGAAAAGCAGTTACTCTTACTGCTCCAGAGCATCCTGTACTACAACAAAGCCCTATATGGTTCAACACATGCTGTAATTTACATTGAGCTTTTACATAACCATCTTCCTTGAAAGCTCACTAAAATATTCTAGGTTAGTCTAGAAAATGATCTTTTTTCGCTTTTTCATTTTCATATAATTTTTCATTTTACATACCAACCCCAGTTCCTCCTCCTTCCCCTTCTCTCACCCCTGCCTCCCCCCTTCCCCACACCCCATTCACTCCTCAGAGGGGGTAAGGCAGGACCAAGCCCATCCCTGCTGTATCAAGGCTGAGCAAGGCATCCCACCATAGGTAATGGACTCCCAAAAGCCAGTTCATGCCCCTGGGACAGGTCCTTGTGCCACTGCCACCCCCCCCTGACAGATCAAGGCACATAACTGTCACCCACACAAATGATCCTTCAGATCAGTGATCAGTTTGCTGGTCACACAGTAGTAGTAGTACTCTCCAAGTTAACCCAATGCTTTTTCTTCCCTAAATGCAACTGGCCAGAGTTAGCTCTACCTAGTCTCTGGTCCTGTGTTCTCTTCTTCTTAAGACCATCCCAAGGTTTTGTTTTTCTGGCTCTATTCTACTTCTCATCCTCAAGAAATCAGATTTTTTCCAGATTGAAGTGTCTTATTCATTTCGGCAGGCCTTTCAAGTACAGATAACATACTTTTGGGGCACCCTAGGATGCTGCTGTGAATAAGAATGCCCTTGGGTGTACAGTGTACAGAAATCAATGTACATACAGAGAGGGAGCCTATTTCTTCCTGGGAAAAGGAGTGTCCTGTGTATACTGTGTTGCCTAGGACAATTGTCTAACCCCAGAAACCCAGATCCCCTCTAAATTAGATCCACTTGTCTCTGTAGCTGTCCTGATTTTCAAATTCTTACCAAACCAGTTTTGGTTAAAGTTTTTGGGGGTACTTTCTTAGGCTGCTATCCCTGCCCATACTAAAGTGCTGCTATGCCTCAGTTGCCTTGTGTTTCAGCTATACTTGCTTCCTGGACTACTGTGTGTGCCTTGCTTCAGATTCACTTAGCTATCTTCACACCCAGCTCTAGCCAGAGCTGCTTTCTACTGTTTAGTTCTTCCAGGGAGTCACTTATATGGTTCCTGAGTGCACATCAGTAGCATTCTAGCAGTAAATGTAAGCTGCCACAACTATCCAGATGACTTGTCCCAACAAGTTGACTCATCTTTCCCATGAAATTTCTGTAATTCATGAGCAGGATTCCAGCCATCTGTCAAGTAAGAAACTCCTGGATACTTGCTTTTTTGCTTTTTATATAACTCCAGATTCTTTTATTAGTTAGCAACATTTAATCTTTTCTTTACTCTCCCAGGGCCACCTTTGGTTTTCCACCCTCTTTCTGGTTCCCACCTTTCTTCAATCCTATCTCAGATTTTCCTGTTTCCAGCAATCCCTGATAGGTTACTGATACTAGAATGAAGTTTTCATTGGCATAATTTCCTGCATCATATTCCTCAAAAGTTCCCATTGCACAAAACAAAAAGGTGGAACAGCAATCATTGCTCTGCTTCTACCTAAATGTGTGTTCAGCTGTTCACAATCCTCCCTTCTCTCTACTCATGCTGCTTATTCCAATTAGCTTGTGACCACACAGAGAACAGAAAACAATTCTGGAATGTGTGAGTTGTACTTATTCAGATTTGGTATATTGTAAGTCTCAGGCCTGCAGACAAGTATTTCTCAATGACTGAATGGGTACTTTATAGTAATGTGCCTCATCTGAATTGGTATCCAGAGAACCTGAAATATCTAAAACACAATAAAGCTTTGCAAAAATAAATCCCTTTTATGAACAGTAAGAAAATGCAAGGACTAAACAAAGCTATCAACATGAAGCTGTTCAGAATCCATACCAATAGATACCCCACAATGGAAACTAATAAGGTTGATGTTGATTTGAGAGATGGCTCCCATATATATATATATATATATATATATATATATATATATATCAAATGCTCAAGTGAAAAAGGCATGAAAGTGCAAACAAAAGCAATGGTCCCGTCACGGGTGGCACAGCTCAGAGCCACGTTCACCTAAAACACAAGGAACAGGAAGCAGAACATCCTTAGATTTGGCTTCATCCTCTCCCCCATTAAACTACAGAGACTACATGATGTAACTCCTATTCTGCTCATGTTTAACTATCCTGCATTTCTTGAACCTTTCTTACATGCTTCAGGTGGTATACTTAACCTTACACCTCCTAAAGACAAAGTTAAGAAATGGAGTGTTATCTGGGCAGTGTGCACACCTTTAATTTCAGCAGTTGGGAGGCAGAGGCAGGTGGCTCTCTGTGAGTTCAAGGCCAGCCTGGTCCACATAGCTAGTTCCAGCTCAGCTAGGGCTGTTACACAGAGAAACCTTGTCTCAAAACAAGCAAACAAACAAACAAAGAAATGGAGTGTCTATCCATCTGCCTGTCCATTCTCTGCCCTCTACCCTGAGCTACCAGCTTGCTCTTCTCTGTGGATGGTCTGCCCACTGCTCATCTTGGATCTCAACTTTCTTCTTACCAGTTGGTATCTCCAATCCAATTACTTCCTCCCTTTCAATTAGTTTCTCACTTTGTCTTAAATCATGTTACCATTTAATAATGTGTCAATAACTTCCATCTCTGCTTTCCCATTCCACCGTACCCTTCCTTCCACATACTGCCCCTTAACTAGTTCTATTTCACAGATAACTTGTCAAAAAGTCATTTAGTCATTATCCCCACTTTCTTTTCTTTACTTTTTTTTGCCAAGACAGAGTTTCTCTGTGTAGCTCTGTAGACCAGGCTGGTCTTGAACTCACAGAGATCTGCCTGCCTCTGCCTCTCTGCGGTGTGTGCCACCACCGCCCAGCTCATTATCCCCATTTTCAGCTACATAATAACTTCCTAGTTTGAGGCCTACCAAAGTGAGGCCCCAAATACATGGCTGTTGACTGAAGTAATCAATTAAACAATCATACCAACAAGCTTTTTGATAGGAAGGTCAATTTAAAAAACTAAGGATTGCACTTCTTTTTTCTAAATGATGTAGCTTAGTGGTAGAGACTTGCCTTGCTTGTGCAAGGCCCTGGGTTCAATTCATAACCCCACAATAAAAGCAAAATGAAAAGATCAAAGAATGAACATTGTAATGACCTATTAACAGGTATGCTTAAATTTCAATGTTGTGGGTTAGAGAAGTGCTATAAAAGAACAATGGTGCCAACAGAGTACAGCACTCCTGGAGAGCTGTTTGGGAATGCCCATCTAAATAGAGATGATGCTTGACTGGATTTTATTTCTACTTTTTTGTTTTGTTTTTGCTTTGCTTTTGCATTTTTTTAGATCTATTTATCATTCCTCCTCATGTATCTCTGAAGGCCAGAAGAGGGCACCAGATCTCATTAGGGATAGTTGTGAGCCACCATGTGGGTGCTGGGAATTGAACTCAGGACCTCTGGAACAGCAGCCAGTGCTCTTAACCTCTGAGCCATCTCTCCAGCCCCTATTTCTAATTTTTAAGAGAATGTAGAAATTTAGATTCTGCATAAAAATCTTCTCATTTTTAAATGTTGGCAATTAATATTTTAAAACATCAAAGACTACTTGTCTCAAAAATATATTCACATGAGCTCTGCTAGTCTAGTTCCCTGTCCAGAGAAGTGCTCTTCAGCATTGTTTTTAGTTTCTACAATGTAAAGACAGGAGAGGGCTGTCATTCTCCATGTGGGCAGGTCTTGGCTTTGCAGTATGAAGGGTTTCCTGACATCGATTCTTTTTTCTTGAGAATGGTGCATTATCACTCTCAGAAGAGACAGAGGCAGATTTACTGTGGATACTAGCTTTAGCTATTAGTATTATTTCATTTTAATTCTTTGACAATTTTCAACTATTGATATTTTTTTAATTAAAAAATTGTTTGAGACAGGACTTCACTATGTAGCTCTGGCTGGCAAGGAACTCACTATAAAGACCAGACTGACCTCAGATTCACAGATATCTGGTAGTTCCTCAATCTGTTTGTTCCTGGGTGACTGTAAAGTTGCCTAGTTACAGGCTAGATGGGACAGAAAGGGCTACTAGGGAGCTCAAGACATTTCAGATCTAGAGCTCTCAGCCTGCTGCCTTGAATCTGTATGGACAGGATGCCCAGAGGGTGTTGGGCAGTTTACACCTTGCCTAGCAGAAAAAGAAACCACCTCTCTGACTTTAGGTGACTACTTACCTCTTGTTTCCCTGGAATGCTTCTGTGGAAGGCCTTTTATAGTCTACTGATAGTTAATGAGAAGATCTGGGAGACCTACATGATACACTCACCATGTTTTGTTCAGCAATATAACACTGGATGAATCTCTCTGGGGGTTCTTTCTTGAATATGTCAGAAAAGTTGGAGTTCTTGGTATCACCGTCCAGCACAATAACTCTGTCATTTTCATGGCCTAGTTTAGTTAGAGACAAACTACATGTTTTTTGAGTAGACACCTAGAACAAAAAGTCAAGTGGTAAGACTTTCTTGGGAGTACACTTAGAAAGAAGTTATTACTTCATAGGTATATAAATTGTTCTTTGATAAATTTATGATTTACCAACGGTATCCTTCAGAATCACACATATGGTGGTTCACAACTGTACCTCCAGAACTCAAGAAGGATAATGAGTTCAAGTCTAGCCTGGGCTGTAGTGAGACCCTATTTCAAAAAACAAACAAAACTTTCCCCAAGCCAACCAGCTCACCCACCCAAAACAAGAAAAAATTTCAGCTATAGAGGAGGCAAAATTATCTTTACATCTTATAATCATGAATAAAATTCCATTATTGTGTACCAACTGGTTCATCCATAGAGATCAGGATAAAAGAAGACTCCTGTGTATTAAGGAAGAAAATTTTTAAAAAATACATGATAATGTACATGACTTTAATCTTCTACACTTTTGCCTACCATGTCATCAGCTATGTAAACAGGGGGTGAGGTCATATTTATATCCATGATGTTGATTTGAGATAAGTCCTCAATAGGGGGTGGTGGTACAAGAATCCTGTTGGTCTGTATCTGGCTCTCAATTAATTTAATAATTTCATCTGCTCTTTCTTTTGGCATTGGCCTTCCATACCAACTTTCTGCATCCTCAACATCTACTACAAAACAAAGGATATTTACTCCAGGTGCTTAATGAGTACCTTCCAGATAATCAGAAACTGACTTTCAAAGAAAAGAGCTGAATGGGAATCACAGGAATAAGGCAGTAAGAGCAGCCTAAGAAAGGTCCCGAGGTTTTTGAAGGAAGCATGCATGTACATGCTAGTGAATGGAGAGTTTTATCAGGGAAACAAGGCTGAAAAGACTGATCAAGCAGAGTGACTTTATATTTATGAGTTTTTACCAGAAGCAAGATTAGAAAGCACGAAAGGTTTGGAAGGGGAGTGAATGATCAGATGTGCTATAGAAAGATTACTGCTGTAGTACTGTGCTTGCAAGAGAGTGATCAAGAAGCAGACAGACTCTTCATGAAGATGCTATGGTTCAACAAAGATGATGGGGACTTAGTGACAGTAAGATAGTAGAGAGAGAAGGAGGAGGGAATGCATATGAGATACACTCTAGTGACTGGATATGTAAGGAGGAATGTAAGGGAGACGTGAAGGTAATTTAAACATCCAGGATCTGGCAGGGGCTCATTGGTAAAGTTGTCATTTACCAAATTGGTAGAACCAGAATAAGGCTGTATTTTTTGGAGGAGTTATTCTAAATTGTCTATGTTACTTTTAAAAATGATGAATCATATCTTCCTCAACTACTTAAACTTGAGAAACTAAAACTGAGGTAGAAAATTCCAGATGACAATCTTGAAATGTGCAAAGAGTGACATCTTGCATTATGTCTCATTTTCTCCCTAGTTTTAACTATTTATGCAGTGGATTAAGTGAATATAAATGTAATAATGAAAGAGAAAAACCCTAAGTGAAGGTCCACTACTTCAGAATGGCCATACTAACTGTATAGAAGTTCAGTGAATAGAGTTTGGGACTAAGAAAGTGCTTAAGTGGCTTCCTTAAACTAGCTGATGCATTTATTTGTGAATTAATTAGAACAAAATTATTTTATTTAGGAAAAAATTATTTTATTTAAAAATAAATCTCTATATCATTAGCCCCAGTACCCAAGCTTCTGTTCTCTATGTGTTCTTCCAGATGATCTGGGTCTAGACAAATGTATATGCATATACCACCTTACTTCTGGGCTTGCCTCTACATATAGTATACTAACCATATAGCTCCTTTCCTGTTCCCACTGGTGAACTGTTCCACTAGCTATTCTCTTATAAGGACAAAAAAACCATTGTTTACTTGGTAGAAGTTTGGTCTTCGCCTCTTATCCTAACCAGACATATTAACTAGTGAGGTCAAATGAGAGATGCAGCCCTGAATGTTACTACCAGTAACACTGTTCACTAAGGAAATCATCAGCCTAGTCACTGCCTCTTTCTGTCTGCTCTGCTCCATGAACAAATGGTTTGAATACTCACAGGAAGGAAACACTTGGCATGCCTCGGGCCTTGAAGATCTTAACAACCACAGCCCTGGGCTTGCCTCTCACTTGAGCTGCCTGGGAGAACACATGACATAGGGTCTTCAAGTCATGGCCATCCACCACATAAGTCCACCTGTCATCAAGGAGGTTAGATTACAATGAAGAAGGAGGAAGGGACAGAAAGAAGGCACAGCAACAAAGGAACAGTTACCCAAAGGCTTCCCAACGCTTCTGGTAGCAATGCAGTGCTCAACTGACATGGAGTCACTGTGTCCAATGCGGTTCATATCAAAGATTGTTATGAGATTGTTCAGATTGTAGCAGGATGTACAGGCCAATGTCTCCCAGACAGAGCCTCCTGTGGACTTCCCGTCACCCAGAAGACAGAACACTCGGTAGAAAGAAACAGTTAGGACCCTTCTGGGGCTCACTTAGGCCCCCCAGCAAATCAATTTCATGGAGATTAAAAAAAACACAAGGGAGAGGAGAGACAGAAACAGAGAAAGACACTGAGAGACAGAGTAAGAGATATAGAGAGACAGATGAGAGACTGAGACACTGGGAGGTGCTTCAGACTTCAGAATGTCATTAAGACAACTTTCCTCTATGACAGACTCTGAAGATCTCCCATGGAAGGCCTCACTTTCCCTGGGGAGCAGATAGGGTATGGGATAGGTAGGGTGTTAGTGGTGGGCTGGGGAGGAGGGGAGGGAGAGGGAACTGGGATTGACATGTAAAACAAGCTTGTTTCTAATTTAAATAAAAGATGAAAAAAAGACAATTTTTCTTCATCAATTCTTTCCAAGCTTAGCAGCTGAGAAAATGAAGTCTGAGCCTCATGAGACAGACTTTACCTTTGACTAGCAGTCTCATTACAGCTCTAAGACTATTTTAGTTGCTTCTGCTCCCTCTCTGACCAGGGTTTGTCAGCAAGCAAGAGGGAATGAGACAGCAGGTCCCTGAAACATGTAAATACTTTTTTTCTAGAAAGCTCCGTTTTTAAAGCATTGGCACCTTTTATTTCTGACCTTAAAATTATTTACAAATCATCATAGTAATGGGAACATACTACCTATGAATCTATGCTCCATCATAAACAGTATACTCCTGTGCAGTAGAGGCATGAAACATTTATACCAATAAAATGTACCTTAGACCTCATGAAAGTATTGTGAGCTTTAAAAAGTTGCTTTTTAAAAAATGTTTTATTTATTTTATGTGTATGAGTGTTTTGCCTGTATATATGTCTAAGAAAATGTCAGATTCCCCTGGAACTGGAGTTACAGACAGTCGTGAATCGCCATGTAGGTGCTGGGAATCCAATCTGAATCTTTTGGAAGAGAAGCCCCTTAAGAAAACTTATTAAACTCAAGGTTGCCATTGAGAGGTAATCATGGATGAAAATTTACAGCGTGAGAAACGTTGTGAGTCAATAGCATGGAACAAGAAAAGCTGCTGGAGGGGGTGGAGGAAACACAACTAAGTCATTTCAAAGGGATTCTCTGAGTTGGAACAAGGCCTCCAAGGAACAAGGTAGATATCTCTTGAGATCCTATGAAATATAAGCATCATCCCTGGAGAAACTGAACCAGAGGAGCTCTAGATTCATGCTCACCACATGCAGCAGAGGATACAAGAAGTCCCAGGTTTAAACCAGGCATTTCACTTGCAGCACTGCTCATCACAAGGAGCAGACTGAGACCAAGAAAGAGACTGTTAACCAACCCAGTAAAGGACATGTGTTACTAATATCTTGGGGCTCCTAATGCAAAGTACATGTTCAATCCACAGCAAAACTGCAGGACAGAAAACACAAAACTGTCTCAGAAAATATTATTAGTGTTCTAATACTCTTGTCACCACTTAGATCTAACCAGAGATGCTTGAAAAGTTCCACAAATGTAATTTATTTACTGATTCAATACTTTGCAACCAGAACTTTCAAAGCCATCATTGTCTTCTCAAACTAATGAGGCAAAATGCAGGGGTGGGGTAGTGAAATGGATTTTCGTGAGTGCCTTACCTGGCTTGGTCAAGGTACTTGCCAGTATATGCCATCCCACAGGCAGCCCCTAGTCTTTGCCCAGACCATTTTGTTGCCACATTAACAAATGGTAGTCCCTGTAAAAGAAAAGACACCAGTGTATATAGGAACAGCTGCAGAACATGGGCTTCAGGCAGATTTCTAGTACTGAGTGCAGGCTACTCCTGCTGACCCACTGGAATTACCCCTCCTATCCCACTGGATGAAATCCTCTTTGCCACATCTACCAAGTCTTCCCAATCTCTTTTGTCTCTACATAGTGACACATTCTTCTATCAGAAAAACATCATGAACTTGGGCTTAGTTTAATTTGTTACCGACTTGAGCATTATTTTACTCATATGCTATAATCTGTAGAACTTCCACATGCTTCCCTCTATCAGAACCATCTATGTGATTGATTACATTCTACAACCTAAAATGAATTTCTTTTTGAAAAGATTTATTTATTTATTAATTTATGTACTTTATGTATATGGGTGTTTTGTCTGCATGTACATTTGCACACCAGAAGAGGGCATCAGATCCCATGGGACTCAACCAGGGAACTCCTACAGCTGATAAACACCTTCAGCAAAGTGGCAGGATACAAGATTAACTCAAAAAAGTCTGTAGCCCTACTATATACGGATGACACATTGGTGGAGAAAGAAATCAGAGAAGCATCACCCTTTACAATTGCCACAAACAACATAAAATACCTTGGAGTAACACTAACCAAAAAGTGAAAGACCTGTACCATAAGAATTTTGAGTCTCTAAAGAAAGAAATTAAAGAAGATACCCGAAAATGGAAAGATCTCCCATGCTCTTGGATAGGCAGGATCAACATAGTAAAAATGGCAATCTTGTCAAAGCAACATTCAATGCATTCCCCATCAAAATCCCAATACAATTTTTCACAGACCTTGAAAGAACAATTCTCAACTTTATATGGAGAAACAAAAGACCCAGGATAGCCAAACCAACCCTGTACAATAGAGGAACTTCTGGAGGCATCACCATCCCTAACTTTAAGCTCTATTACAGAGCTATAGTCCTGAAAACAGCTTGGTATTGGCACAAAAATAGACAGACCAATGGAATAGAGTTGAAAACCCTGATATTAACCCACACACCTACGAACACCTGATTTTTGACAAACAATCCAAATATATATGCTGGAACAAAGAGAACATCTTCAACAAATGGTGCTGGCATAACTGGATGCAAACATGTAGAAGACTACAGATAGACCCAAGCCTTTCGCCCTGCACAAAACTTAAGTCAAAATGGATCAAAGACCTCAACATAAACCCAGCCACACTGAACCTACTAGAAGATAAAGTGGGAAATACCCTTGAATTAATCGGTACAGGAGACTGCTTCCTGAACATAACACCAGTAGCACAGACACTGAGATCAACAATTAATAAATGGGACCTCCTGAAACTGAGAAGCTTCTGTAAGGCAAAGGACATAGTCATCAAGACAAAACGACAGCCCACAGACTGGGAAAAGATATTCACCAACCCCACATCTGGCAGAGGGCTGATCTCCAAAATACACAAAGAACTCAAGAAGCTATTCTCCAAAACACCAAACAATTCAATTAAAAAGTGGGTACAGAACTAAATAGACAATTCTCAATAGAGGAATCTAAAATGGTTGAAAGACACATAAGAAAGTGCTCAACATCCTTAGCCATCAGGGAAATACAAATCAAAACAACTCTGAGATACCATCTTACTCCTGACAGAATGGCTAAAATCAAAAATACCAATGACAGTTTATGCTGGAGAGGATGCGGAGAAAGAGGAACACTCCTCCACTGCTGGTGGGAGTGCCAACTTGTATAGCCACTTTGGAAATCAGTATGGCGACTCCTCAAGAAAATGGGAATGAGTCTACCACAAGATCCAGCAATTCCACTCCTAGGCATATACCCCAAAAAATCACATTCTTACAACAAGGACATCTGTTCAACCATGTTCATAGCAGCATTTTTTGTAATAGCCAGAAACTGGAAGCAGCCTAGATGCCCCTCAACTGAAGACTGGATAGAGAAAATGTGGTACATTTACACAATGGAGTACTACTCAGCAGAAAAAAAAAACAATGGAATCTTGAAATTCGCATGAAAATGGATGGAACTCGAAGAAACCATTCTGAACGAGGTAACCCAATCAATCACAAAAAGACAAACATGATATGTACTCACTCATATGTGAACCTGCTTTATGATACATAGTAGTGACCGTGCTTTATCAGAGCTGTTTTTAATGATGTTGCTCAGAATGGTTTCCTTCTAGGTGATGATTGAGAAGCTAATTTTAAAAAAAAATGGAGCCAGGTACCACAAGAGTAACAGAACTTTGCTGTTTTCTGGGATTTTGTTTTTTACTTTTTTGTTGTTGTTGTTGTTGTTGTTGTTTTTTAAATGGAGTGTGCTGGATGTCTCTACAATTTTGTTCAAATGACTGCAGAACCTGGAAAAGCTGTTGCTGCTATTGATGCATAACATATTGCTATTATTGGTCTTTTTTATATAAATATAAATATATATACATATATAATTTGAATTTTTGGAAACTTTAGCTGTGCTGTCAACTTTGGAAAAAAGTATCCCAGTTTACCATGTTGAGTTGGCATAGTACAGAAATTAACAGCCATATTGGTCTAGAAATGTTGAATTTAATTTTTTCCATTTGTACAGGGGTAATGCACTGTATTAAATATGTAAAGTCTTACCTACATGGGTTTGATTACAAAACTAATAAAGTATTCTCTAAATAAAAAAATCATGAATTATGAATAATGAATTGTGAGATATGAAATATGACATATGTAATATAAAGCATGGAATTTGAAATATGAATTGTGAAATATGAATAACTATGAATTATGGAATATGAAATATGGACTGTGTATTATGAATTATGACTTGTGAATAATGAAATATTAATTATTAAGTATGAAATGCAAATTGTAATATATTAATTATAAACTATGAATTTGTGAATTATGATTTGTGATTCACGAATTTGTGAATTATGGAATATGGATTATGAATTGTGAACTTGGAGTTATGGAAATATTAAATATGAAATTATGAAATAAAATTTATGAAATTTAAAAAACAAAACAAAACAAAAGACACAAAGCCAAAGCCAAAACCAAACCAAGCAACCAAACAAAATATCTAGAAAATCTTCTGTACTATCTAATGATCTCTCTACTTTAAGGTAAGATAGACAAACCAGGCCGTGGTGTTGCACAGCTTTAATCCCAGCACTTGGGAGGCAGAGACAGGTGGATCTCTGTGGATTTGAGGCCAGCCTGTTCTACAGAGCAAGTTCCAGGACAGCCAGGACTACAAAGAGAAAACCTGTCTCTAAAAACCAAAACAAGCAAAAGAACCAACCCCTAAATGCCCCCCAAAGAAAAAAAGATAAGATAAACAAGATAGACTTGTAATAAGCATTTCTTTTTAAATGACTGCCCCAGAACTAATTCTGTAGATCAGACTGACCTCGAACTCAGAGATCCACCTGCTTCTCCCTCCTGAGGGCTGGGATTAAAGTCATGTGCCACTATGCTCTGCTACTATTTGCCTTCTTAAATACACTTCTCTGTATTTGATAAAATTAAAAGACATAAATAAACATATTTGCTTCATTAAAAAAAAAAAACAACCCTGGGGTCTGGAGAGATGACTCATTGCTTAAGAGCACTGGCTGCTCCTCTAGAGGTCCTGAGTTCAATTTCCAGCACCCATGTGGTGGCTCACAGCCATCTGTAATGAGATCTGGTGCCCTCTTCTGGCCTGCAGGCATACATGCAGGCAGAACACTGTATACATAATAAATAAATCTTTAAAAAAAAAAGACCTGGTGTGATAGTCTGTAATTGTAACCTCAGAGGGGGTGAGGGGGTGTGGGGGTAGTCATGTTGGTAGATCTGGGATAACATTAAGATGATAATGTGGCTATATTTAAGAACCATAAACAAAAATGTAAAACAAAACAAAATCTTGTGTCTCCCCCCCCATGAGACAGGGTTTCCCTGTTAGCCCTGGCTGTCCTAGAACTCACTCTGTAGACCAGGCTGTATTTTAACTCAGAGATCTACCTCTTTTTGCCTCCTGAGTGCTAGGATTAGAGGTGTGTGTCACCACCACCACCCAGCCAAAATCTTGTATCTTGAAATGAAACTACATGGTCCTCTTAATGGTTGCAGGGAAATTTGCAGTGCTGGGGATGGACTCATGGCCTTTCACATGCTAGAAAAATAGTCTACTACTGAGTTGCACTCAGAACCCCAGGACAGGATGAAAAAACCTTGCAGAGTACTTTGTGTGACTACAAGGACGAGAAATTATAAACCAACAGAAAAACAGAAAATATTCAACAGAGTTGTGGAAATTAAATAATGAACTCTTATACAAACCAAAGGAAAAATATTACAAGGAAAATTAGAAACAGGCCCATGAAAATAAAAAGAAAAATCCAAAGCTTATGCAGCAAAAGCAGTGTAAAGAAAAATGTAAAGCTGAAACTCATTTTAAACAATTTATAATCAACAACCTAGCTTTCCTACTTAAGGAACTACAAAAGAACTAAACCAAAAGCCTTTAAAAGAAGGGAAGAATAATAAAGATCATAGCAGAAATAAAAAACCAATGCAGTAGCAGGGCAGTGGTGGCTCACGCCTTTAATCCCAGCACTCAGGAGGCAGAGACAGGCAGATCTCTGTGAGTTCGAGGCCAACCTGGTCTACAAGAGGTAGTTCCAGGACAGGTTCCAAAGCTACACAGAGAAACTCCAAAAAATTCCACTGCCGAACTCCTACAGCTGATAAACACCTTCAACAAAGTGGCAGGATACAAGATTAACTAAAAACAAAAAATCAGTAGCCCTACTATGTACAGACAATAAATGGGCCGAGAAAGAAATCAGAGAAACACCACCCTTCACAATAGCCACAGACAACATAAAATATCTTGGGATAACAAATGAAAGACCTGTATGACAAGAACTTTAAGTCTCCAAAGAAAGAAACTGAAGAAGATATCAAAAAAATGGAAATATCTTCCATGCTCTTGGATAGGTAGGATCTACATAGTAAAATTGGCAATCTTAGCAAAAGCAATCTACAGATTCAATGCAATCCCCATCAAAATCTCAGCACAATTCTTCACAGACCTTGAAAGACCAATACTCAACTTTATATGGAAAAACAAAAAAGCCAGGATAGCCAAAACATCCCTGTGCAATAAAGGAACTTCAGGAGGCATCACCACTCCCAACTTCAAGCTATACTATAGAGCTATAGTAATGAAAACAGTTTGGTATTGGCACAAAAACAGACAGGTAGACCAATGGAACTGAACTGTCTCAAAAAACCAAAACCAAAACAAAACAGTGCAGCAAAAGAGGTAGAAAATCTGCAAAATTAACTTAGTTCTTTTTTTTGGTTCAGGGCTAATGATCAAGCCCAGGCCATGCTAGGCAAGTGTTTTGAACTGAAGAGCCAAAATTGGTTCTTGCAAAAGATGAACAAAACTTTAGCTAGATAGGCAACTGTGAAAAGATTGAAATAACTCAGAAAATGAAAATAAGACTGTTCTTGTCACCCCATAAAGAAATGAAAAAGAATTTTTTTACAATAATTGGACAATTGTATCCTAAAAATCTTGTTAATCAAAATAATTGAAAAAAATTCCAGAAAGAGAAAAATCTAACAGTATCTAGACAGTATTAGGAAGTGTGAATGGACATACAAGGAAGTCTGAATGGACATACAACTAGTAGTTTAGTCATTGAAAAACTGTGGACTAGCTGGGTGTAGTGGTGCACGTCTTTAATCCCAGCACTCAGGAGGCAGAGGTAGGTGGATCTCTGTGAGAGGCTAGCCTGGTCTTCAAATTCCAGGATATCCAGAACTATATAGAGAGACATCTATCCCAAAAAACCAAAAGACCAAATCCCCAAACAGAGAGAGAGAGAGAGAGAGAGAGAGAGAGAGAGAGAGAGAGAGAGAGAGAGCTGTTGACAAGCAGCATTATAGGTCTTAATTCCAAATATTGGGAAGCCAGGAGAATCCCTTGTATCCACTTCAGGGCCAGCCTGGGCCACACAACAAGAAACCAAAGAAACTATAAACCCCTATCCTTCATCAATATCAGTGCAAAATCACCTTCAACAAACAACAAATATCAGCAAATCCACTACCAATTTTTTTGTACAAGCTATCAACTACTTTTATTTTTGGAAAAAACACCTCTTGTGTGCTGCCTCTCACATTTTTTTTCCTGTCCCACCTCTTGGGGCACACTACCCTTCTGGTGTGCTCTCCACAGAGCATGGTTTGTTTTTCACCCTAATGTCCTAAGGGCCTACTCAATCATAACCACCCCCAATTCCATTGCAATTTACATACAAAACTCCATTCACTGCTAAACTGCCAAACTAGAACTAGCCTGAAAAATACCACTTGACTGGATTCTAGATTTTTTCCTTACAAGGTCTGTGGGCTTCCAGAACTTTGGCCACAAAGTAGTCAGGGGAGTGCCTGGCTGAAGAAGACCTCATGGGCATCTAGAGGTGGTAGGTGGTCCCAGAAGGCAGAAAATGGAAGATAAAGGCAGGTTCCATTCACCTCACAACTTCAATAAGGACCAAAGAACTGCATAGTAAGGCCCTCTCAGGGAGTCTTACCTAGTGGTGGAGGTACTTGTGGCCCTGATGGAATGGATTCTTAGGCAGTTGGCTATGTCCTACAACACTTGCAACTTGCAACTTCTTCTCATCAGGCCCAGCATTGCAGGCCATCCCAACATTTGCCTCAGCTTCTGACATGCTACCAGAGCATCGTGCCCTGCAGCACTAAACGGTTGCCTTAGACCTGCGACTCAGTTAAAAAGGCCCGGGATGCTTTGCCCCGGAATGGACTGATCCCTCCGCACATATGCCATCCACTTATGCCTCAACTCTGCAAGTCCATTCCTCCGCCACAAGTCTGTGACTCAGTTATAAGTGTATTCCGGTTATATGTCTATTCCGCCAAGTATGTACTCTTTTGTTGTTGTACATATAGAATTGTACGGCACTGCACAAGTAGTCTTCTGTTGTTGCATGTGTATCACTTTACTACAGGTATCCTTCCGCTTTCCACCGATGTGTATGCTTTTCATTATACATTTACCCCTCCGCCACATGGTCTGTCACTTGCATTTTCAGTTCTATACAAACTAATTCTATTTCATTTTATTTTTCGTTGTGTTATCAATTCATCAAAGGGACTAACTACCTCCATGTTCAGGTACAGTTTTCTTTTGGGGGCGATGAAAAACAACTCCCGAAATTAGAGGGTAGTCGTGACTGGAGATGTAGAGAACATAGTGAACTTTGTGAAACTGAAGCGCAAAATTTAAAATAGTTGTAATTGTGAACTTGATATTCACAATTTATCACCATATTAAAAAGTAAACCCCGGAATTCCTACGTTTTTGGATAGCTATCCCTCACATACAGCAGCCCAGCCACTAGTAGGTTTCTTAGCTGGTGAGGCGAGCTGGCCATCTTGAGACTTTAAGACGTTTCTGAGCTATTTTCCTTTCTAGAACTTTCTGTCCAACAGGCCTGGAATGACTGTTTATTTCAAAGCCGGCCTGTAACTTGACTGCAGAGCCTGACTTAGGTAAGTTTCCGTTATAGTAGAATGTGTACTTTTTAAAAACTTTTGGTCTATGTTTTCCCATAAAAACGACACTGTTTATCTCAGAGACTTGGGATAACCTTTCACACCAGTAGGACACCCAGTAGTGTCCGGAGAGTCAGTAACATGGGAGTCCAAATTCAGTATCTTGACACAAAAGTTATGAGTTCCTCTGTAAGACCTCCAAAATTGTTATCCCAGTGCCACTGGACTTTGTTGTTCTTGTTAGGTTAAAAGGTATCTGCGTTTAAATTTTCAGTAGATGCTGCCTGATTTAGCGTGGTAAAGAATCTGAACTGATCCTATTTGCAGAATATGTGAGTATTCCTTTCTTTACATTCTCATAACTACTGGATATTATTAGCACTTTTAATTTTTGGCAATTTGATGGATAAGTGAATGGTATTTAATTAATGTTTTGATTCCCAAATTGATCACTTTATTTTTTAGTGTTCTTAATTTTTATATTTTTTATGTGTATGAATTTTTGCTTGAATATATGTATGTGCACCATGTATATGCCTGGTGCCTGAAGAAGTCAGAAGAGGACTTTGAATTCCCTGAAACAGGAGTAATGAATGGCTGTGAGCCACCTTTTGGGTGCTGGGTATCCAACCAAGGTCCTTTGTAAGAGCAGCAACTGCACTTAACCACTGAGCAATTTCTCCAGCCCTCTTCCAACCTTTTTTTCCTACCATTTTTTGTAAAATATTTGTTGTTCATTTGAAGTTTGGCCTATCTGAAGTATGTGATACTATCTTTTGATGTTTTATTTTAGTAAGGTTGTTCTTAGATTACCAATTTGTATGATTTCCTTAAATATGATGACAATTAGTCTTTATTACATATATTTAGTCTTTCCCCCTTAATCTATATCTGTTTTTAGTTTTTAATGGTAAGGAAGATTTTTTATTTTTAAGAAAAAGTGAAACAAAACCTAAATTTTATCTTTTTTTTTTGTTTCCATACAGTAGGTTATAAGAGGGTTTCTCTGTGTAGATCTGGCTGTCCTGGAACTCACTCTGTAGACCAGGCTGGCCTTGAACTCACATAGATCCATCTGCCTCCTGAGTGCTGGGCTCAAAAGCTTGTACCACCATGGCCTGGCAATGACATTTTGTTTTTTGTTTCCTTCCCACAAGAGTTTTTAAGGTAATAAAATATGTAAATCTTTTGTTCATGGCATTTAGGCCTGAGCATTGCTTAGAAAGTTCTTTTCTATTCAAAAACTGTAAAAATGTTTATTATATACTTTTATTTTTCTTTAGTTGTCCATTCAATTAATTTTATGTGTATGAGTGTTTTGCCTGCATGTATGTGTGTGCTTCACATGCATGACTAATGCCCAAGGAGATCAGAATAAGGGAACAGATCTGGAACCTGAGTTACACATGGTTGTGAGCCACCATGTGGGTGTTTGGAACTAAACCCACATCCTCTGTAAGAGCAACAAATGCTTTTAACTGCTAAGCATTCCTGCAATCCCCCTTATAAGATACTTTTAATACCGTTATGGTCACATTTCTTATGTTTAGTTCTTTATTCTGTCTGGATAATATTATTGTACATAAAGTAAAGTAGCATTCTACTTTTTTCAGTAGCATAAGACCCTAATTTAGTATTTTTCCCAAAATTTTCTTAGCTACTTTGCATTGTCTCTTCTAAACTTTGAAGTCAGTTAAGACTCACAAGATATTCTCGCTTGACTTTCTTTCTTTGGTTGGCTTCCTTTTGTCTTTATTTTGAGATAGGGTCTCACTGTGTGGCCCAGGCTGACCTTGAATTCTTTCTGCTGCCTCCCAAGTGATGGGATTGCAAGCATGTGTCACCATACATAGTATTATTTGATTTTTAGTTGTCATTTCATGGAATGTAGAAATTAGTATATATATGACTGGGATATTTATAATGCTAACAAATCTCTTCAAGATCATGATATGTAGCTATTTATAACTACATTTATTAACATCCTATTTTATATTTTCTTTTTTTTGTGGTGATGGAGATCAAACATTAGTCACATAAATTCCAGGTAAGCCCTCTATTACAGTTACACATTCCCAGCTCTTAAGAAAATCATTTTTAGTGTGTATGCATGTTTGTTTGTAGGTTAGAGGACAACTTTGTGGAGTTGCCTCTCCTACCTTTTTGTAGGTTTGGAGGATGGAACTCAGGTCTGTAGGCTTGCATGGCACGCACCTTTACCCACTAAGCAATCTTTATGGCTCCTCTTGTGGATTATTATTTTTAAAGACCTGGTATCAATAGCCTAGGCTGGCCTGGAAATGGAGATCCTCATGTCTCAGTTTCCCAAGTGCTGGGGTTACAGGTACCACTAGGCCATGCTTTCTTGTTTATATTTACACTGATATTATTATTATTGTTGTTGTCGTCGTTGTTGTTGTTATTTGGATTTTAGAGACAGGGTTTCTTTATGCGACAGTCCTGGCTGTCCTGGAACTCCTTTGTAGACATGGCTGGCCTTGAACTCAGAGGTGGTGTATGCCACCACTGCTTGGCTTACATTTATCATCATTATTATTTTTTGATTTTTCAAGACAGTGTTTCTCTTTGTATCTTTCGCTGTCCTGGAAATAATTCTGTTGACCATGCTGGCCTAGAACTCAGTGATTGACCTGCCTCTGCCTCCTGACTGCTGGGACTAAAGGTGTCAACCGCTATGCCTGGCTTTATAATAATAATTATATTATTATTATTATTATTATTATTATTATTATTATTATTACTATGTGTATGGAGTATATGTGTGTGTGCATGTTCGTGTGTTTGCTTGCTCAAACATGAATGCAGGAATATATATTCCATTGTGCATGTGTGAGTGTGAAAGGAAAACTTTCAGTAGTTGTTTCTTTCTGCTATAAGTTCCCAGTATCCAAGTTCGGTTGTCAGGCTTTGAAATAAGAACTTTTACCCACCAAGGCATCTCTGCCAACCCTTACCCTGATTTTTTGTTTTTAATTTCTTTCCTAATGATTTATTTATTTTAATTTCATATGTGTTGGTGTTTTGCCTGCATGTATGAGGGCGTTGGGTCCCCTGGAATTACAGACAGTTGTGAGCTGCCATGTGGTTGCTGGGAATTGAACCCAGGTCCTCTAGAAGTGCAGCCAGTGCTCTTAACTGCTGAACCATCTCTCCAGCCTCCTTTCTTTGCTATTTAAATAGCAGAAGCAGGAACAGTTTATTAAAGGACAGTATACTTCCAAGGGAGAGGAAGCAGGCCAGAATATAGAAAGTTTAATTCCTTTTCTTTTTTCTTTTGCTTTGTGTTTTGTTATTTTGTTTGTTTCCATTTAGATTGAACTTTTCTTCTCTCGATTTGAGACAGGATCTAATGTGGCCTATGTGGGCCTCAAGCTGGCTGAGGCCAAGGTTGAGCTTGAAGTTTGTTCCTCTGGCTTCCCCTTTTTGGAGGTGCTGGGATTAAAGGCCCATGGACCTCCATCACCTCATTTTATGCAATGCTGGGATCTAAGCCAGGATCTTTAATGTGCTAGATGGCCTCTCTGAGCAACACCCCCAGCACTTTTTTAGTTAATTATTTGTGTGGGGGGGCATTCAAGTGTTTTCGTATCATGCACAAAGTGGAGGTCAAAGGATAACTCAGTGGGAATCAGTTCTCTTCTACCAAGTAGGTTCCAGGAATAGAACTCAGGTCATCAGGCTTGATGCCAAGCATTGTTATCCTAGAAGCCATCTCATCAGCCTATTTTTTTAAAAAAATTATAAAATTTGTTATTATTTGTTATTATTGTGTGTGTGTGTGTGTGTGTGTGTGTGTGTGTGTGTGTGTGTGTGTGTGGTGTGTGTGGTGGTATGTATGAAAGTCAGAGAACAATTATGTGGAATCAATTCTTTTTGACACCTTTATGTGGGTTCTGCAGATTGAACTCAGATTGTCAGGTTTGCATAGCAACTGCTTTTACCCACTGAACCATCTTTCTGGCCCCTGTTTTGTTTGCTTTTTTTTGAGACAAGGTCTCACTATGTGTCCCTAAACTCCTGGGATTAGACTGAGTGGCTGGAAGTACATGTGTGTGCTCCCATGTCTGGTCCCTTTCTTTTTTCTAGACTAAGCAAGTTCCAGTTTTTCCTTCTTGATTATTTGAATGTTATATATTTGTTTTAGTTCTTCTAGTAGTTAGTGGTTACTTTTAAGTTTCTGTGTATGTATATGGTGTAGTATGTGTGGTATATATACATACATGTATGCACATACTAGTGCATACATGCAAAGACCAGAGGAGGCTGTCAAGTTTCCTGTTCTATCACTCTCCACCTTATTCTTTGATACCAGGTCTTTCAGTGAACCTACACTGGTGGACAGTAAGCCCAAGCAATCCTCTTTTTCCTACTCTCCCACAGCACTGGGGTTACAGGTACAAGTATGACTATTCCCAGTTTTTAGCATAGGTACCATGATCTGAAACCAGGTTCTCTTGTTTTATAGTTACCCACTGAGCAATCTCTCCAGGCCCTTAATTTTAATTCTTTATTTTTATTTTTCATTTTAAAAACAATCTTATTTTACATACCAATCCCAGTTCCCTTTCTTTCCTGTCCTCCCATTTCCCCACCATCTCCCCAACCCACCCCCCATCCACTCCTCAGGGAGAGTGAGGCCTCTCATGAGGGATCATCAAAGTCTGTCACATCATTTGGGGTAGGACCTAGGCCCTCCTCCATGTATCTTGGCTGAATAAGGTATCCCTCTATAGGGAATGGACTCCAAAAAACCAGTTCATGCCTTAGGGAGAATTACTGGTTCCACTGCCAGAGGCCCCATAGACTGTCCAAGCCCTTCAACTGTTGCCCATGTTCAGCGGGTCTAGTTTGGTCTTATGCAGGTTCCCCAGCTGCCAATCTAGAGGTAGTGAGCTCCCACTTGCTCAGGTCAGCTGTTTCTGTGGGTTTCCCTAGCAAGGTCTTGACCCCTTTGCTCATCACTCCAGCTACAACTGGACTCAAGGAGTTCCGGCTCAGTTTTTAGCTGTGGGTCTCTGTTTCTGTTTCCATTAGCTACTGGATGAAGGCTCTAGGATGGCATTTAAGATAGTCATCAATCTTATTCTAGGGGAAGGGCATTTAAGATAGCCTCTCCACTATTGCTTAGATTGCCAGTTGGTATCATCCTTGTGGATTTCTGGGAATTTCCCGAGTGCCAGGTTTCTCGTTAAGCCCTTAAGGGCTCCCTCTATATTAAGGTATCTCTTTCCTTGCTCTCCTTCTCTGTTCTTCACCCAACCAGCCCGCCCTGATCCTCATATTCTCCTCCCCCTCCTTCTCCCCTCCTCTCTCCTCCCTCCCTCCCCCTTCCCCATGCTCCCAATTTATTCAGGAGATCTTCTCCCTTTCCCCTTCTGGGGTGGTGATGGTCCATGAATGTCTCTCTTAGGGCCCTCCTTGTTTCCTATCTTCTCTGGTGGTGTGGATTGTAGGCTGGTTATCCTTTGCTCTATGTCTAATATCTACTTATGAGTGAGTACATACCATGATTGTCTTTCTGTGTCTGGGTTACCTCACTCATGATGGTTTCTTTGCCTGTGAATTTCAAAATGTCATTGTTTCTTATTGCTGAGTAGTACTCCTAGGCTGCTTCTAGGTTCTGGCTATTACAAATAATGCTGTTATGAACATAATTGTGCAAATGTCCTTGTGGTGTGAGTGTGCATCTTTTGGGTATATGCCTTAGAGTAGAATTGCTGGATCTTGAGGTAGACTGATTCCCATTTTCCTGAGAAACTGCCATACTGATTTCCAAATTGGCTGTGCAAGTTTGCACTCCCACCAGCAGTGGAGGAGTGTTCCCCTTTCTCCGCATCCTCCCCAGCATAAACTGTCATTGGTATTTTTGATTTTAGCCCTTCTGACAGGTGTAAGATGGTATCTCAGAGTTGTTTTGATTTGCATTTCCCTGATGGCTAAGGATGTTGACCATTTCCTTAAGTATCTTTCAGGCATTTGAGATTCTTCTGTTGAGAATTCTCTGTTTAGATTTATACCCCATTTTTTTTTATTAGTTCAAGTTAGGGAACAAGCTTGTTTCACATGTAAGTCCCTTCTCCCTCTCCCTCCCCTCACCCCCATCCCTCCCCCCCAAGCCTACCCCCACCCCATCCACCCACCACTCCCCAGGCAGGGTAGGGCCCTCAACGGGGGCTCTGCAAAGTCCACCAAATCTTCCTGTGCTGGTCCTGGGCCCTTCCCCATGTGTCCAGGGCCAAGAGTGTAACCGTTCATCCCACCTGTGGGATGGGCTCTCAAAGTCCCTTCTTGCACCAGGGAAAAATACTAATCCACCACCAGAGGCTCCCTGGAGTGCAGAGGCCTCCTTATTGACATCCATGTTCAGGGGTCTGGATCAGTCTTGTACTGGCCTCCCCGACAGAATCTGGGATCGATGTGCTCTCCCTTGTTCAGGCCAACTGTTCCTGTGGGTTTCTCCAACCTGGTACAGACCCCTTCACTCTTCATTCCTCCCTCTCTTCAACTAAATTCCCGATTTCAGCTCAGTGTATATCTGTGGATGTCTGTCTCTGCTTCCATCAGCCACTGGATGAGGGCTCTAGGATGGCATAAAGAGAAGTCATCAATCTCATTTTAGGGGAAGGGCTTTTAGGTTATCCTCTCCACCATTGCCTGGATTGTCAGATCGTGTCATCCTTTTAGGTCTCTGGAGATCTCCCTGGTTCCAGATCTCTTCTCGGACCTATAGTGGCTCTCTCTGATATGGTATCTTTCACCCTGCTCTCTCTCCTTTATTCTTCCGCCAACTCAATATTTCTGCCCCTCCATTTCCTCTCCTCTACTCCTCTTCTCTTGCTCTTATTGTAGCAGCTCCCTCCCCCCTACCCTCATGCTCCCAATTAGTTCAGGAGTTCATGCCCCTTCCATTCCTGGGGACCATTTATCCCTTAGAGTCCTTCATGTTTCCTAGTTTCTTTGGTGAAGAGGATTATAGGCTGGTAATCCTTTGCTCTATGTCTAAAATTCATATATGAGTGAGTACATACCATGTTTGTCTTTTTGTGATTGGGTTACCTCACTCAGGATGGTTTCTTCTAGTTCCATCCATTTGCCTGCGAATTTCAAGATTCCATTGCTTTTTTCTGCTGAGTAGTACTCCATTGTATACATGTACCACATTTTCTCTATCCATTCTTCAGTTGAGGGGCATCTAGGTTGTTTCCAGGTTCTGGGTATTACAAACAATGCTGCTATGGACATGGTTGAACATATGTCCTTGTTGTATGAACATGCCCTATTTGGGTATATACCCAAGAGAGGAATGGCTGGATCTTGAGGTAGACTGATTCTCATTTTTCTGAGCAACCGCCATACGGATTTCCAGAGTGGTCTTACAAGATCGCACTCCCACCAGCAATGGAGGAGTGTTCCTTCTTCTCTGCATCCTCTCCAGCATAGGTTGCCATTGGTATTTTTTATTTTAGCCATTCTGACAGGTGTGAGGTGGTATCTCAGAGTTGTTTTGAGTTGCATTTCTCTGATGGCCAATGATTTTGAGCACTTTCTTAAGTGTCTTTCAGCCATTTCAGATTCCTCTGTTAAGAATTCTCTATTTAGTTCTGCACCCCACTTTTTATATACCCCATTTTTAATTGGATTATTTGGTGTTTTGTTATCTAGTTTCTTGGGTTCGTTGTATATTTTGGAGACCAGCCCTCTGTCAGATGTGGGGCTGGTTAAGATCCTTTTCCATTCTGTAGGATAATGTTTTGTCTTGTTGATCATGTCATTTGCTTTACAGAAGCTTCTCAGTTTCAGTAGGTTCCATTTATTAATTGTTGCTCTCAGTGTCTGTGCTACTGGTGTTATGCTCAGGAAGTGGTCTCCTGTGCCAATTCATTTAAGGGTACTTCCCACTTTCACTTCTGTCAGGTTCGGTGTGGTTGGTTTTATGTTGAGGTCTTTGATTTACTTGGACTTGAATTTCGTACATGGCCATAGTTATGGATCTATTTACATTCTTCTACATGTGGACATCCAGTTATGTCAGCACCATTTGTTGAAGATGCTTTCTTTTTTCCATTTTATAGTTTTAGCTTCTTTGTCAAAAATCAGGTATTCATAAGTATGTGGATTGATATCAGGGTCTTTGATTTTATTTCATTTGTCCACTTGTCTGTATTTATGCCAATACCAAGCTGTTTTCATTAGTGTAGCTCTATAGTAGAGATTGAAGTCAGAGATGGTGATGCCCTGTTGTTGACTTCTTATAGGAAAGATGATGATGTAGCTCTTTCACCAGCTTCCTATCTCTCCAACACACATTTCATATTTGACCTTCTTGCACAGTGCACACTGATGGTTTCAGGTGCATCATTTCTAGGGGTTTACACAGTCAAATCATCAAATCTAAGGGAACACTAGTCACAAATTAATAATTAGTGTGATTTATTTTCTTTCCTTGTCTAACATTTTCCTTGGAGTCAATATTTGTACTCCCATCTGGTTGTTCTCTATTACCTGTGTCAAGTTCAGCACTACTATCAACTGTAGATGTAAAAATCTTCTACCCATGTGTTAAAAGATGTCTGGCATTCTACTCACTTGATTCCCATGAGTTCTCTGAAGGAACTTTGTTTGTGTGTATGTATGTGTGCAGGCTAGGAGTAGATGTCAGAATGCCTTCCTCTATCTCTACCTTATATTTTTATAACTTTTATTTAATACTTATTTTATGTATATGAATGTTTTGCCTGCCTATATGTATGTGCACCATATGCATGCCTGGTACCAGAGGAAAGCTGAAGAAGGCATCAGATCCACTGGAACTAGAGTTAAGGATATTTATAAGCCACCATGTGGGTCCTATGAAACATACCCTGATCCTCTGAAAGAGCAAGAAATGCTTTTAAACATTGAGCCATCTCCTTAGCTTCTCCCACTAACTAACTAACTAACTAACTAACTAACTAACTAACTAACTAACTAACTAACTAACTTACTTTCTTTGTCTTCCTTCCTTTCTCTCTTTGTCTCCATCCACCCCTCCCTCCCTCCTTCCCTCTCTCCCACCCTCTCTCTCTCTCTCTCTCTCTCCCTCCCTCCCTCTATCTCTCTCTCTCCCTCCTTCTCTTTCTTTAAAGACAAGGTCTTTCACTGAACCTGGAGCTCACCAATTAGGCTACGGGGGCTGGCCAATGAGCCACTGGTACTCTCCTGTTTCCACCCCCCAGTACTGGGATTACAGATGTTGGGGATCCAAACTCAGGCCCTCAATTTACCCACTGAACCATCTCCCCAGCCCAACGGAGCCTTTAATTTGCTTTCCAGACCTGCTGCCCAGTTGTGAGCACAAGCTTCCCTTGGTCATCTGGGAAATAGAAAACGATGTTTGCTTCTGTCCCTCCTCCTTTCCCTCTCCATCCCTCCATCCAGTACCCTGTTTCCTAAATCCCTTGTTCATTGTGGTGGTCTACTATATGTGTCATAAAAATCAGGAAAAATATTGTAGAGGAAGCAAACTATTTGCATTCTTTCATGCCTGAAAATGTTTCACTGTACATTCACAGTTAGAGCTGGGAATGTAAGTAGCAAGTTCTACCTCATATGAGGCCCCAGGTTCAATCCCTAGAATGGGAAAGAGTGGAAAGGAAAGTAGAGGCAGGAGGAGACAACAGAAAAGAAGTCAAAGGAAAAGGGAAGGGAGAAAAGGAAGGAAAGGGAAAAGAAGAGTCCTTAATTCAGATAATTGTTTTGTTATAAAATAAATTCTAAGTTGGAAATCATTTATCTTTCAAGCTTTGAAGGCATTTATTCACCACCTTCTAATTGTGCTGAGAAGTCTGAAGACATTCTGACTTCCAATTCTTTGAATCTGACTTGATTTGTTTTTCTCCAACAGCATATCTCTTATTACCGGTATTGAAGATATTATTCAGCCATATTCTTGATTATATTGATGCTATCGAGAAGTCATATTGCGGTCTAAAAGTCATGGTTTTAAAGGTAATATGTTTCCCCCCTCTAGTTTTAATATCTTGTCTCTTGATACAGATATATTTTTGAGTTTGTTTTTTCCATTTGAAATTTATTAAGCTTCTTAATGTGTGGATCTGTGACATTCATTAGTTCTAAAAAGCTCTTATGGATTATCTCTTCAAATATTCATTTTATTTTCTCAATCTGGTACAGTGAGAAGATTTTTGTTAGACCTCCTCATCCTGTCTTCTGTTTCTACTTCTAAAAGTTTGTATTTCTTTATATTTCTGTGCTGGATTCTGGATACCTTTTTATCTCTGTTTTATTATTTACCAGCTTTATCTAATCATATAAAATCTGCTATTAAATCCATCTATTGAACACTTAAAACATTTTTTAAAATTGCAGAATCTGGAATATGCACATAAAGGTGCAGAAAACGTAAACATATATCTTAAGAAATACTTATAAGTAATTGTAGTCTCCACCTCCCTTACAGTCACAACCACCTTCAGGAAAAGCATCCTCCTAATGCTTATACTACTCATGACTAGGCTTTGCCTTTAGAGTTTGTCACCTATATAGACATCCCTATACAATATCCCTACATTTTGCATGCTCTTAAAATTTATCCAAACAGAACCAAATACAATGTGATATTTTCTGTTCCATATTATGCTTGTAAGATTCCTTCATATTTCTCAAGGATGTGGTTTTATTTCCTTTGTTATATAGTAGTTTATTGTCCTCGTTTGACTCCCTGCCTATTTTTGTCTCATTAATTCTTAGGAAATAATGTGTGAGACAAGTGATTTCATGAATGGATAAACCTGTTAGCATAGAAATTTCTCTACCTACCATCTTCCCAGAAGTAGCAATACAGCCATATGGATTAATAGGAATAATCTTACTGCTACTTTATAAGAACAGCCTCTAATAAATGAGACATAACTGGTAATTCTTGGAAGAGATAATAGGAAGAGAGGTTCAAGGCCAGGTGAGGGAGATGTAGAGGTCAGATTCTACCCACCTGAGGTTTGTAGTAGGGTACCAGCAAGAAGTTAGGTGTTGAAAAGGAAGGAGTTGGGGGCCTAGAAAATGAACTCCACCTCCCCACAGTCTGTTTTGGGCCCATCTTGAATATACAAACCTTGTATACATCACTGTCTATGCACACATGTATTTTTGTGAAGTGAATTCATACATGCTCATATCTTCTATTTGAAGCTCACAAAGCATATGTTACATGTTTTATTATTTCCCAATGTAGGTGGAAAGCACGAAGAGCTCAAGTGCAACCTTGCCCCCCAATGTACCCTCCTACAGGTCTCTGTCCTCCTCCCATGAGGATTACCCTAGCAGTCACACTAGCTTCTCAGATGGTGAGCTTGCCCGGAATGTGAGGGAAGGTGTCAAGCATCGAATCTTCTACCTCTCAGAGCAGCTGAGAGTGGAGAAGGCCAGTAGGGATGAGAATACTATGAGCTACCTCAAGCTAGTATCCAAAGCTGACCGACACCAGGCCCCACATATCCGGCAGGCCTTTGAGAGGGTGAACCAGCGCACCTCTGCCACTATTGCTCACATAGAACGAAAGCTCTATCAGTGTCACCTGCAGCTGAAGGAGCTGGAAGAGGGCTGCAGCCCTACAAGCTCAGTGCTAAAAGTGAGCAGTGGTGTGGACGGCCATAAGCAACCTGGTGAGAAGGTCTCATATTCCAAGTTGTCCAAGCCAGGGGGGGAAGATAGCCTGCCCATCGATATAGCTAGGCCCTACACTCTGGAGAGTCACTTGTCAGGCATGCAACAGAGGAAATTCTCAGACAAAAAGTATGTGGCTCAGCAACGAAAGCTGATGTTGCAGAAGATGAAGGAAGAACTGACAGAAGCCAAGAAAGTCCATGTTGGTCTTCAGGTCTCCCATCAAAGCCTCAAGGAAAGTCATGTGACTAATGTGCGGGAGGTACTGGAGTCCCTCCAGGAAAAGAAAGCCAGGTGAGGAAAGCCCCCTTTTACACCTTGGCTCTTAAGACAAGAGATAATTTGAGATCCACCCATATGAAGGGTTGAGAAGGAGCCAGGAAAAGAGTCAAGGTGAAGGTAGGTGAGAAGAGCAGGTTTGTAATTTCTCTTTAGTGGCTGTTGCCTACAGTGGAATGAGTAGTTCTTTTCCTGACGCTCTACACCAACCTTTGTCCCTTGCTGGTTAAATAGTCTGTAGCTAGGGTGCCTGCTAGGAAGTCTGCTTTGGTGCAATGCAACAACAGAGGCAGCCAGGTGCAGTGGGAGCCTGGCAGACTGCTAGCATCAGAGAGATAATGTCCCTATGTCCCATTTGCTAGGGCAATTTTCCGGGACCCAAGTCTGAACTGAAGTATAATGTCAAGCACTGGATGTATTGGATACTCAGTTTAAAAGTGACTATGTTTTGTGAGTGCTTTCTCATCAGTACGCTATGGCTTAATTTTTTTCCTCTAAGACAAAACAGGGGTCCAACAACTTAAAAAGAGGCAAGATAGGCATTCACTATGTACTGATTTTAAGGCCAGCCTTCAATACATAGTGAGACCCTGTCTCAAAACAACAGCAGACAACAAAAACATAAATCTAATCTTTAATGGGTCCATTCCATTCCTTTTGTACTCCTCTGGTTCCCTACCAGCCTTGGGTACCTTGATTCCTTTCATAGCACCGTCATCATAGTCATTGATAAATTAATATAAATACACTCAACAGCCTAGCACGAGAGGGAGGAGTTAATTCAAGAGTCTCAGCATATTCATGAAAATAAGGACTCTGCCTACACATATGAGGAGAACACAAATGGGAACTTTCATATTGGGTTTTCCCAGAGACTCCTAGGAGCATTTATGTAATCTAAGAATCTGTAAGGGAAAATACATGAGCATTATAAAGCAGCCTGTCATTAAGTAAGCTAGCCACTGAGAAATACAGGTTTCACTATTATTATTATTATTATTATTATTATTATTATTATTATTATTTTGAGTTTTCAAGACAGGGTTTTTCTGTGTACCTTTGTAGACCAGGCTGGCCTCGAACTCACAAAGATCTGCCCAACTCTGCCTCGCAAGTGCTGGGATTAAAGGTGTGCACCACCACTGCTCTGCTTACTATTATTATTTTTATTGTATATATTTATAGACAATTTTATTTCTATTTTCATTTCATATATATACATGATTTTATGCATTTTTAGGTTTTTATTTATTTTATTTTCTTTGTTTTTTTCAGACAGGGTTTCTCTGTGTAGCTCTGGGTGTCCAGAAAGTCACTCTGTAGACCAGGCTAGCCTCAAACTCACAGAGATCCGCTTGCCTCTGCCTGCCAAGTGCTGGGATTAAAGGTTTGCACCAACACTCAGCCCAGTTTTTAGTTGTTTTTCTTTTGAAAAACTTCCTTACTGATGATCCCCATAGTATCTGGGACTAGTTTACATTCCAGCCAGCAGTATAAAAGGAGTCCTTTTTGTCCACATCCTCACCAACATTTGTTACTTGTTTTGGTTTTCTGACAGTCATTTAGGTTGCAGTGTACTTCTGATTTGCATTGAGGTGGAACACTTTTATGTTTGTTGGCTGTTTATATTTCATCTTTTCAGAGCCATATGTCTATTTCATTAATCAATTTATTGAGTTGATTTTTGTAATATTTTACATTTATGTACTTTATGTGTGTATGTGTGCATGTGTGTACAGCACACATGTGGAAGTCAGCAGACAATTTTCAAGAGTTGGTTCTCTCCTTCCCAAGAGATCTAACAGGAAAGTGCTTTCTCACCAGCCCCAGTTGAATTGTTTGATTTCTTTTAAGTTTTTTTTTTTAAGAATTCTTTGTAGGCTAGGTGGTGGTGACATACACTTTTAATCCTGGCACTTGGGAGGGAGAGGAAATCGGATCTCTGTGAGTTAGAGAACAGACTGGTCTACAGAGTGAGTTCCAGGACAGCCAGAGCTATTACACAGAGAAACCCTGTCTCAAAAACAAAAAAAAAACATTGTATATTGCAGATAATAATTATCTGTCATATGTATATCTAGTAAAGATCTCCCATTCTATAGGATATCTCTTCATTCAGTTACTCTTTCCTTTCTGTATAGAAACCTTTTAATTTTAAGAAGCTCTATTTGTCAGTTGTTTACATTATCTATTATTTCCAGAGTTATTATGGTCTTATTCAGAAAGATCTTGACTATGCCTACATCTAAAAGCGTTTTCTTTACCCTTTCCTTTTGTAGTTTCAGGTCTTACATTTCATCCATTTGAGATTGATTTTTTTTACTGGGTGGGAAATAAGAACCCAGTTACATTAATTTTCACAGCACTATTTGTTGAAGAGGCTTTTTTCTAACTTTTAAAAAAAATTTTGTCAAAAATCAGATGTCTATAACTGCATGGGTTTATATCTGGGTCTTTTATCCTATTCTATTGATCTATATATCTGTTTCTGTGTGGTTACCATGCTGTTTTTCTTACTATAGCTCTGTAGTGCATGACATATAAAATCAGGTGTGGTGATACCTTCAAACATAATTCTTTTTGATCAAGATTGCTTTGGCTATGTGGGGTCTTTCATACTTCCATATAAATCGGGAGATAGTTCAGTGGGTAAAGTACTTGCTGTTCATGTATGAAGGCCTGAGTTCAGATCCTCAGCACCCAGATAAAAATCTGGGCATTGTGGTGCGTTCCTATAACTCCAGATTTGGGGAAAGAGAGACAGAAGAATCACTAGGGCTTGGTGGCTAGATAGTGTTACAAAAATCAGTGGGTTCTAGGTTCAGTGACAGACCCTGTTTTCTAATTTATTTTCTGTTTCTATAAAAACAGGAACTGGCCAAAACTACCCTAGAGGAAGGAAGATATTTCTTTGGCTTACATTTCCAGGTCACACATTGAGGAAAGTCAGGGCAGGAATTCAAGGAGGAGTTTAAAGCAGAAACCATGAAAGAATTCTGCTTATTGGCTTGTTTGAAGACTTATGCTTCACTTTCTTTCTTTCTTTCTTTCTTTCTTTCTTTCTTTCTCTCTCTCTCTCTCTCTCTCTCTCTCTCTCTCTCTCTCTCTCTCTTTCTTTCTTTTTTTTTGGTTTTTCGAGACAGGGTTTTTCTGTGTAGCTCTGGCTAACCTGGAACTCACTCTGTAGACCAGGTTGGCCTCAAACTCACTGAGATCAACCTGCCTCTACCTCCCTGAGTACTGGGTGTACACCACCAAAGCCCGGCTCCACTAGCTTTCTTTTTCTTTTAAAAGTATTTTCTGTGTATGGATGTCTTGCTTGCACGTATGTCTGTGTACCGTATGTATGTAGTGGACAAGGAGGTTAGAAGAGGGCATCAGATTCCCTGGAACTAGGTTGTGAACTATTAAGTGGTGGCTGGCAATCAGACCGTGGGTCCTCTGGAAGAGCAGCCCGTGCTCTTAACCATTGAGCCATCTCTCCAGCCCCTACCAAGATTCTTTAAACTAAATGTCCTGCAACATTTAACAAAATTAAATTGTACCCAAAAGGAGCTATTTTTTTTCTGACAGGAGTTCCTGTATCTAAGACTGGCCCCAAACTTGCTTTGTAGCTGAAGATGATCTTGAGTTCCTCTTTTTTGATTTAATTTTTTTTTATTTTAGAGACACTCGTATTTACATATCCATACCCCCCATTCCCTCACCCTCCCATCCTCCCGTGTTCCTCACCAAGATCCCCCAACCCACCCCCATCACCTCTCCAGCTGTAGTGAGGCCCTCCATGGGGGACCATCAAAGTCTGTCATATCATTTGGAGGAGGGCCTAGGCCCTCTTTGCTGTATCTGGGATGCAACAGTATCCCTCCATAGGGAATGGGCTCCCAAAGTCCATTTGTGCTCTAGGGATAAAGACTGGTTCCACAGTTAGAGGACCCATATACTGTCTTGGCCTCCTAGCTGACACCCACATTCAAAGGGCTTGGCGTGGTCCAATGCTGGTTCCCCAGCTTTACGACTGGGGTCTCCATGCTCTCACTAGGTCAGGTCAACTGTTTCTTCGGGTTTCTCCAGTACCTCTACACCACATGTAGCTACAGTTTCTGGAATGTTTATCATTGTAGCTGTTTTTCCCTTCTAATTCTGTCTTAAGTTATCTGTTAAGAGTGGCCCTAAACCAGGTGTGGTTGTACACACCTGTAATCCTAGAATTCAGACACAGACAAGATAATCACTTTGACTTTGAGGCCAGCTGGGGCAACATAGCATGGCTAAAAATGAAACAAAACAAAAGCAAGAGTGGCCATAAGCTAAAATATCTAGTCTCTAGGAGATGTTAGGGTTCTTATGTCAGGAAATACCTAAGGAGAAGATGAAACTAAATTTAGCAGGAAGCAGAAGAGATTGATTACTCATAGGTGAGAGGTACTGACTGGAAGTAGCAGGGAGCCAGCCTCTGGCACTGTAAGATGATTGGTACAAATGGGATCTATATAGCAGATGCCAATAGCACCCTGCCTACCATCTGTTCCTTTTGTAGCCATCACATAATACTCCAATTTGGTGGCTTGAAATAACATAAATTTATTCTTTCATAGTTTTAGAGTGTAGACTTCTAAAATTAATTTTACTAGGCAAGGTTGCACTGTCTTATTTGGTTCCTAGTGGTTGTTACATACCATAATTTGTGGTCACATCTTCAAGGCTGGAATCTTCAAATCACTTTTCCTTCCCCTGTTTCTCCTCTCTACTTCTCTCTCCTTTTCTCCTCTCTTTTCACTTCATGTTTCCCTGTTTTGACTTTTGAGACATCGCCTCACATTTCTCAGACTGGCCTTAAACTTACTATGTAGCTAGGGATGACCCTGAACTTCTGGTCCTCCCATCTTCACCTGCCAAGTTTTGGGAATAGATGAGTGTACCACTACACATGGCCCATCAAAGTTCTTGCTTCTTTGTCTTCACAAGGCCTTTTCAATGTGTATTTAATTTCTATCTGCCTAAGACTGCATGGGGACTAGAGATATAGCTTTATGGTAGAGCACTTGCACATTACACACAAACCCTGGATTCCATCCCCAGCACTACACACAAAGATAAATAATACTTGTGATCACATTTACAGCCCACCAGCATAGTCTCCACATCTCAATATCCTTAACTTTATCATTTCTAGAAAGACTCTTTTAAAATTATTTTTTAAATTTAAATGAAAAACAACCTTATTTTCCATACCAATCACAGTTCCTTCTCCATCCTTCTTCCCACTCCCCTCTAGAAAGACTCTTTTGGGGATTAAACATGGCTATGTTTTAGGGAAACCATTTTTAGCCTACCAGTTCTCCTCACCTTGTGACAAGCAATGATGTCTCCAGACATTTCCAAATATTGCATGGAAAACAAATTGCCCTGAGAACCATTATCCTAAGTACATGAGAACAGTGGGCTCTCTATAATCCACAATCATTCTCCATGAATTTTCTGGCTTCCTCACCCTGGAGTGCTGCTAGGGGTTGATTTACTAGTTACTTTTTCTGTTGTGGTGATTAAAAAAAATCTTGACTGCCAGGCATTGGTGGCGCACGCCTTTAGTTCCAGCACTCGGGAGGCAGAGGCAGGCAGATCTTTGTGAGTTCGAGGCCAGCCTGGTCTACAGAGCCAGTGCCAGGATAGGCTCCAAAGCTACACAGAGAAACCATGTCTCAAAAAAACAAAAAAAAAATCTTGACCAACTCAAGGGAGAAAAAGCTTATTTTGGCTCACAGTTGGAGGGTAAAGTTCATCATTTCAGGGAACTCATGGCAGGAGGAGCTGAAGGCCACCCACAGCCAGGAAGCAAAGAATGATGAATGTGCCTGCTCAGTTAACTTTCATATTTTAATAGTTTTTGTTACGTTTATTTATTTCTACGTGTATATGAGCGCATGTGGAGGTCATAGGAAAACTTTCAGGAGTCAGTTCTCTCCTACCATGTGGAATTGAACTTAGGTGGTCAGACTTGGCAGCAATTGTCTTTACCTGCAGAGTCATTTACTCCTATTTTATTTCTAAAGTATATCTTTTCTGGGCATAGAATTCTTGGTTAGCATTTATTTCTTTGAAATACTATACATTTGGAAAACAATCCATTCTGGGTTCTCTTGTTTGAATTGAAAAGGTTGTATTAATATCACTGAATGAGAGTAAAGGCCATGACAAAAATTTTTGGTTAAATTAGACAACTTTTATTTTCTGTTAGACAGGGCTGTCTCCCTAAAGCAAGGGTTGAGAGAATAGCATTGAATATAAGAGAAAATGGGGCTTATATAGCTCAAAAACTTCAAGGCTAGGGGGTTTATAAGTTCAATGGGACTTGTCAGAACAGCTCAAAACTTTTTGACAGAACATCTTATCTTACCAGGGAGGAGGTCAGAGTGTGGTTAGAATATAGGACGTGGAATATGTCAATTCCAGAAAACGGGTAAACTCTTTCATGTGACTGCCATCCCACATACTTTATTGGATTCTATCAGTCCCCAGACAGAAAACTGATGAGTTGTTTCCATCCACCTTCATGACTTCCTAGCCACCCACTTCACCCTCGGTCTTCATTTTTCCAGCCTTCACTCTACTCCTCTCCTATAATCACCTGCCTCATGCTCCTAAGTGATGTTCTTCCTAGTCTGTCAATACTATCTCTATTGCCTATGTCATTATTTAGTTATATTTGATGCTTGTTATCATTATGCCTTTTTACAAAGAGTTTCTAACCTGGGCTCCTAGGTGAGTTAACTATTGTGGGACTTCTTCTTTTACATGACTCTCCCCTTACTCCCTATGGCTTTACTTTGTACCTTGGCTTGGGGTGACACTGTAGCAACCATGCCTGTCCTACATAAGCCCTCTGTATCTAGCTTTCAGTCTTCGACTTCCTCCAGGGTGAAAGCCATTGAGTTCTAATTTAACATGCCAATAGCCAGTTCTCAGAAATGGCCAAGAATGTACCTTTGAAATAAATTATTTTTATTAGACAGGGTGAGGTTTATTTTATTTTGACTGCTTATGATACTAGAGATTGAATCCAGGGCTTAGCCATGCAAGAGTGTGACTCGCCTCCCTGACCTCACAGGGTGGCAACCCTGCCTTCTATGGTTTTCATGGAGGAGTCACCAATTCTAACTCAGGTCAAACTTTCCTCTGCTCTGCTTGCAATGAAAGGATCAAAGAGTCCTCTTTGGTAGCCTGGCTTCTGTTCTTTGGCATGTCCTTTATGGGGTCCAGATGAGGAACTTCAAAAAAGTTTTTCTGTTGTAAATCAAATATTAACATTTGCCACACATTTCCTTCAAATCTTTTTTTGTTGATAAAGAAATAAAACTTCAAAAGATTCAGTTGTATAGGTTAGGGATGTAGTTCAATGGTCAGATGCTTGCGTAGGCTCCACTTTTCATCCTCAGTAACACACACACACACACACACACACACACACACACACACACACAGAGAGAGACAGAGAGAGATATATTCAGAGGCACTCTCCTTGTACCTCTTCAGGTTCTTTGTCTGACCTCACTACCCTCAATGGGGTGCTAATCTTTTCCTTGCATGCTATAACACCTTCTTATTTATGTTTGTATACATAACAGGTAGTATATTTTGCATGTATTTTTGAACATCTGTGTTGAGATATAATTTGCATGTCATAAAATGCACCATTTTAATTGCATTTCAATGGTTTTCATTAAATTAACTGAGTTGTGTGACCATTAGTACAATCCCATGTTTGCTTTCAATTGAATAACTTTATTGAGTTATAATTCACATCCCATTCATTCAATCCATTTAAACTATACAATTTATCTTGGCTTAGTGGCACATGCCTGTAATCCCAGCATTCAGGAGGCAGAGGCAGGGGGATTGCAAGTTCAAAGCTAGCCTGGACTACAGTGTGAAATTCTGTTTCTCCTCCCAAATGTATACAATTTTAGTAGGGTTTTAGTATATTCACAGTTAATCTATTATCTAATTTCACTTTTTATTATCCCTGAAAAAATAAACCCTATTATCAGTCATTCCTTGTCACTCTGATTCTCAGCCCCTGGTACCCACTCATCTGTTGCATACAAATGGAACTTTACTCAGTGTGGTCTTTTGTGACTGTCCATGCTCTATAATACAGATACATTTATGGAATAACTACTGCATCCTCTACACTGCTCCTGAGAATGTTTTGGGGATTTGATAGCATATACAGATAGCTTAAATTTTCTTTTCTATACTTTCTAGTCTATGGCACATTTGGTAAAACTCTTTCCCTCCCCTTCCCTCTTTCCATCTCTCCCATTTCTTTCTCTCTCTGCTTCTTTCCTCTCTCCTGAAGCTCCTGTCCACAGACGGTCATCTCCTCCCTTCTTCATTCCCTCCCTCCAATAAAAAAACACTGCATGAAAGCTCTGTCACAAGATGGCATCTCTCTCCCTCGCCATTTTTTCAAACAACAACGTTGCTAGAGAATAATTGTAAATAAAATCTATCGGTATAAGTATTCCCAGGCAGAGGTAGAGGAGGCAGCCATCTTTGACTGAATTCTAGTGGGGGGCATGGTGGGGGTAGTAAATCCAGCTGCAGGATGCTCTCTGCCAGCATGAGCTCCAAAATAAGCTACAGAGAGAATGTTACTTTGTCTCTTGCTTTCTAGACAATCACTGATGGAAGAACAGGTGAATGATCACTTGCAGAGATACTTGGATGAGATTTGCCACCTCAAACAGCATTTGGCATGCACTGAAGAGAAAATGGCCTATTTGTCCTATGAAAGAGCCAAAGAAATATGGGTGAGATCCTCAGGGAGAAAAGGGCTATGGGGGAATGAGTTAATCTATGTGTATGCTCCCAAGGCAAGAGAAGATCTAGCTGTGCCAACGCTGAAGCAAAGGTACAGCGGTAACCTGTACCTTTGCTTTAGAACCAGCACTGTATACTTTGCATGTCTCTGTGAGTTGCTTTGTGAACTTTTGACTGTCTTCTTATCCTGTAGGAGCAATCACTGAGCCATAGCCTGGAGTCTGTGACCTACAGATCAGGGGTAAAGCCTAACAAACCCAAGAGATGCTGAGGTGTTTGCATTGCTAGTAGAGGGAAAGCTTCTTTGGGTCTAGCTTTCTGCCCCTTAGTTCTTTCCACATTCATAGCTCCTACTGCTGTCCCTGATTAACCCTTTCCCACCCAGGTCCTCAGACTCAGCAGTAGATAAGGACCAGGAGCCATTAGCCTAGCACTTCACAGCAAATGTCTTGTCTCCACTGTGCATGTCCTAGTTCTCTCTATCTCTCCTAAAAGATTCAACTCATCAGGTATGATGGCACAGGCCTTTAATCTCAGGATTTGAGAGGAAGAGGCAAGTAGATCTCTGAATTTGAGAACAGCTTTGTCTTCATAGCAAGTTTCAGGTCAGCTTGAACTACATAGTGAGATCTTGGCTTGAATAAATAAATAAAAAAGAAAAAAAGATAAAACAGGAAAAAAATTCATGTCAACAGTACTTCTTGAATACCCATAAGCAAATACATTACTAAATTAGATAAGCACATTTCTGTTTTGACTTCTGGTGACTATATATGTTTGTTACCTATAGGATGTAATGGAGACTTTCAAGAGCAGAATAACCAAGCTAGAAACTCAACAGCAAGCTACCCAACTGGAGATGATGGCCAGCCTCAGAACCCGTCCCAAGGACTTTTTGTTCAGATTCATAAGCCTGCTTCTCACACTGACCACTGTCCTCTTGGTCTTGGTCTCTACCTTGTGTTCTTGCCCCTTGCCTCTGCTCAACTCACGCTTGCGCACATTCACTGTGTTCGTGTTGATTGGCCTTGTGTCCTTGGCTTGGCAGAAGCGGCATATCATCTCCATCATGGACTGGCAGGCTTGGGTCCCCTTCAAGTGGAGACCAGACTTCAAGGATGCTAAACCTCCATTAGATGGACAGTGAGAGGCAAGGAGTCTAATACACCTGAATATGTTCATTTCCATATGTTGAGGGCATTCAGTAAGCCTTCCCTAGAGAACTACTTTGTTGCTGTCACTTTCTTAATTCTGTAACCACCAGTCCAGTGAGATACATGCAGATGCCAACTTGTCTTCTTCCAGTTTTCCATGATCTTTTCATAATATCTATAGACATGGGGATTGGATTAAAAATAAAAGAAACCTATGTTCTTGTCTCTTTGTCTACATTGTACTCTCTACAGGTCTGGTGCCTGAATACCCAGTAGATTATATAACCCCAAATTGTAGTAGCCATCTCTGGGACTTTGATTGGGCAAGGGGAAATTATGTTTATTTCACAAGAATGGAGGAGAAGGGAGGTAGGATATGGCCAAAGCTTTGGTGGATGGGACAGGTTGGAGGCAGACCTCATGCAGGTGACACTGAAGAGACAGATAAGACTTCTGTTTTAGAGGTGCTGGAAAGTTCAGAATTATCATCAACCTTCTTTCCAAAGAGCTGTAAGATGCAGTTTCGAAACTAGAAGGACAGGAAGCATTATTCAGCAAAGCAGAAACAGCTAGTGCACTGTGCTAAAGGTGAGGCTTGGGACATTTGGTACTGTCTCTTTGTGGATGTACACCTTCCCTTCTTCCATTCAGAATACCATGAGTGGGATGAAGAAGGCTCAGTTCATTCTTTACACACATGAATGGAGGATGTCTGAATCATATAATTTAGTGGTTAATGGTAATTCTAGTTGAGTTGTGACTGTTCCTAAAACACCTTAATTACTGGAACCTGTGACTGTGCCTTTTTGGAACTGGAGTCTTTGCATATGTATGTTACAATGAAGTAATACTGGATCAGAATTATCACTAGCCCAGTGACCAGTGTACTTGTGAGAAGAGGAAGATTTAGACAATACTATACATATAGGGAAATGGCTATGCTAAGAATAATATTGGGGCAGCATGTCTGTGAGTCATAGAACAAGGGAGGCTAGGAGAGAGACACAAGACTGATACTCTCTCAGCACCTCAAAAAGGAACAATAATAATGATGACACCTAGACCTCAGATTTCTGGCCTCTGGAACTGTGAGAAACTTAAGTCCTATTTTCTTGTTTTTCTTGTTTGTTTGTCTGTTGCAGAACTAGGAACGTAGCCTAGGGCTCTGTGTATGCTAGGTAAGCACTCTGCCACTGAGATACAATTCTGCTGTCTTAAGCCACAAAGCTTGTGGGATTTATTGTGGTAGCCTCAGGATACTTAGGCAGTGACCAAACCCAATGCCAACTAAGGAGCCCAGCTACAAATCTTTGAGAACCCAAACTAAAAGTATCACCTTATTACAGCTCTATTTGTGACTATCGTCATTTCCTCTAATATTAAAACTCTCAAAATGAAAATACTTAAGTGTTGACATTGATAATATTAAAGGTGGACTAAATAACAACATGAACCTGACTGAAAAACTAGCAGATAAGGCAAGAAATTCATTTAACATCTACTTACTGAGTTCTTACTTCATGTCTAGTTGTATTCTGGAGGGAGATAGTAGTGAACAAGAATGGAATCTACTGTTGCAATTTTCTTGGAATATAGCAGAATGAGTGAAAATAAAATTTGCACACCTGGCCACATATGTTTCCTGACTTTCACAAAGATCTCTTTCTAGGACTGCTTTCAGTTTTTGGCAGAGGAGATCTGGGGTAGAGAACTTGCCTGGCATGCACCAGGCCCTGTGTTCCATCCCAAGCACCAGAGGAAGGAAGATGATAGAGGAAAGAGGAATCAATTGGAAAGACTCAGAGTCTGATGAAATGAGAGGCTCCAGTGAACACTTCTGATTACTAATAACTCACACAGTAGATGTCCCTTAATGAAGTGTATGTGATGGATTCAAGGAGGAGGAAACTAGCACTCAGAAGGTGATAAACCTCTTAAGGTTCACATATAACCTTCTAAGAGGATCTAAAAGTCATGAGCAACTTGTGTCAAAGTCTAATATGGCAGCTATGGATGGTTTCCATCAGACAAGACCCTGGACAAAGCCATAGCATGCTCTCTCTGAACTAATTCATGAGTTCATAAAAGCTCTTAAACTCTTAGCTAGTGTAGCCAAGAAAGGCTAAATTTTTAAGGAGGCAAAAGTCCCAGTCAAGGTATAAAAATGGAAAAATTTAGAGTTGAGTCTGTAAACACAAGAGGAGCAGAATTAGCTAGGGTCATTTTACGCTCACTGAGTGCTTAGTGCATCTGAATTCTAGAAGCACCTTTAGAATATTCCTGTCCATAGTGTGGGGTCATCAGAATGGAAGAACTTGTACTGCACTGCACTTTCTTAAGTACCCAGTCTCAGATGGAGACAGTGCAAGGATACCAGAGCTCATAGTTAAGAGGAGGTCTGGTGAGGGTGGGTCACATAAAGAGCCTTTCCACACTCATTTTCTTAGAGGAGCATCATCAGTCCCCCACTTTCTCCATAAGGCTTTCTCATTGATGACTTGGTTCCAGGTAAGAACCTTCACTGAGTTATGGGCCATTTTGAATTTGATCTACTCATGTTTTTGCTTACCTGCCGGTTCATAAAGACATAGATAATGGGGTTGTAGATAGTAGCACTTTTGGCAAAGTAGGATGGTATGGAGGCCACAAGAGGATGGAAGGCATAGCCAGGATGGGCAGTAGCAAAGCATGCAAAGAAAGTATAGGGCCCCCAGCAGAGGCAGTATGCAAAGATCATCACCACCACCATTCGTGTCACCTCCTTCTCGGCCTTCTGGGTGGACTCAGATTCTTTCTGTTGCTTTGCCACCTAGAGAAGACAAGGACAATGAATGGGGAAGTCAGTTTGGGCTCTATATCTGGAGGGAATATTGCTATTGCCCAGGCACTGAGTCTGGATACTAGCAAGAAGAGGGAAACCTAAGGATCTACAGGGATTAGGAAATGGTCCACCTAGTATTCCAATCCTGTGTCCCACACTAAGTCAGAGAATGACTTGACTTGGGAGCCAGAGTGGTCCTGGAGCTTTGTAGGCATTCCTGTAGGCCTTGAGGTAACAAGTGGCTGGCCTAGCCAAGGTCAACCCTCAGACAAAACTGTGAAACTGTTGTCTATAATTTCATAGAAGCTTGTGAAGGAGAACTAAGGAGACCGAGCTTAGCCTTTATATGATCCATTCCAAGGTCTAGTCTTGTGCTCAGGTTTGATTTTGGAGTCCTGAACTGAGCCCTAGAAGTCAAGTTTGCTTTAACTAAACCAGGCCTGGCAGGTGTCCAGTGGCAATGCAATAGCCATACACACACGTCTTCCACGCTTTCTAAAGGATAGAGGCCAGCCTTTATCTGCCATGGAAGGCTTGCTGATGGCAGACAGTTAGCTGTAAAAGGAACCATGAGGGCTAGAATCCAGTGAGAGCTGCAACAGCATTGATGGGTTTTGCTAGTCAAGAGCTAATACTGCTAAAATTTGAAGAAAACTCTGTGGGAGCTAGCTAAATTGATTCTAATATGGGATGACCAAATTGCAGGGACCCAGAGATCAAATTGCAGCCTTCATTACAAGACACTGGTAGAGTTCATGGTCTTTTCCAGAAAGACCTTATAAACACCTCCATATTTATATGGAGCACAAAGTAGCTATATAGGAAAAGCAAAACCTGGAGGGCCTTTCTGTTACATAGGATCTCACCAATAAACAAATGGAACATAACGTAAATGGTAGGGGAGTTGTTTGACAAAGGGGTGATTTATGCTGTAGAGGGAGACCAGTAGAGGAGCACAGAGCTCTCGGCATACAGTACCTAGGTTACACATCCCCTTACTATCATTTTTTTTTTTTTACTGGGGAATCTCCAGTGGTATCCTGGCCTGGGTAAGGATGTTGGTGGGATAGGGATTGCTGATAGAATTGGCATTCTAAGATGAAACACCAGACACAGGGCAATAGAGAGCAGGTCTGAGGGCAAATAGCACCCCTGAGTCCACTTCTTGATCTTCCCCAAGAGCCCCATTGTGGTGATTTGAGACAATGCCCCCATAGGCTCTTATATTTGAACATTTGGTCCCTAGTTGATGAAACTGTCTTGGAGGGATTAGAAGTAGTTTCTAACATGAAACACACTCTATTTTTGTTGTTATTGTTTGTTGTTGTTTTTTGTGTGTATACATTTTTTGTTTTAATTTTTGTTTAATTTCTTTTGATCTTTGTTTTTTGTTTTATGTTTTTATGAGAGAGAGAGAGAGAGAGAGAGAGAGAGAGAGAGAGAGAGAGAGAGAGAGAGCATGAAGTTGGGTGGGGAGGATTTGGGGAGAGGGGAAAATACAATCAAAATATATTGTACATATATGTGGCTGGCTTCTGTATCCCTACTCCTCATACTGGGGTGCCTTGCCTATCATTAATGGGAGGTGCTTAGTCTTACTGCAACTTGATATGCCATGCTTTGTTGATACTCCTGGGAAACCTGCACTTTCCTAAACAGAAACACAGGAGGAATCTCTTTTCTTGCTCTCCTCTATTCTCCCAACTCGATCTTCCTGATCCCTCATGTCCTCCTCCCCCCATCTCCCCTCCTCTTTCTCCTACCTCCCTCCCCCTCCCCCATACTCCCAATTTTCTCAGGAGTTCTTGCCCCTTTCCCCTTATCTGGGGGACCATGTATGTCTCTCTTAGGGTCCTCCTTGTTTCCCAGCTTCTCTGGATTGAAGGCTGGTAATCCTTTGCTCTATGTCTAAAATCCATATATGAGTGACTACATACCATGTTTGTCTTTTTGTGTCTGTGTTACCTTACTCAGGAGAACGTGAGGTATCAGGAAGATTGAGTTGGGGGAAGAATAGAGAAGGAAGGCAAGAATAGAGAAGGAGAACAAGAAAAGAGATACCTTAATAGAGGGAGCCATTATAGGTATAAAGAGAAATCTGGCACTAGGGAAATGTCCAGAGATCCACAAGGATGGCCTCAACTAACAATCTAAGCAATAGTGGAGAGGCTATCTTAAATACCCTTCCCCTATAATGAGAATGATGACTACCTTATATGCCATCATAGAGCCTTCATCCAGCAGCTGATAGAAGCAGAAGCAGAGACCCACAGCCAAGCACTGAGCGGAACTCCTGGAATCCAGTTGTAGAGAGGGACGAGGGATAAGCAAAGGAGTCAAGACCATGCTGGAGAAACCCACAGAAACAGCTGACCTGAGAAAGTGGGAGCTCATGGACCCCAGACTGACAGCTGGGGAACCAGCATAGGATCAAACCAGTCCCCCTGAATGTGGGAGTCAGTTGGGAGGCCTGGGCAGTCTATGGGGCCTTTGGCAGTGGAACCAGTATTTATCCCTAATGCATGAACAGGCTTTGGGAGCCCATTTTCCATGAAGGGATACTCTCTCAGCCTAGAGACACGGAGGGAGGGCCTAGGTCCTTCCCCAAAAGATGTGACAGACTTTGATGATCCCCCATGGAAGGCCTCAACCCCTGGGTAGTAGATGGGGGGTTGGTGGGGGGCATGGGAGGATGGGAGGGAGAGGGAACTGGGATTGGTATGTAAAAATAAGATTGTTTTTAATTTAAATAAAAATTTATATAAAAAACCAAAAAAGAAACAGAGGAGGGGTGGATTGGGAGGTGGGAACAGAGGGGGATGGGGAGAGGGACCAGGAGGAAAAGAGGAATGTAAAATAAGTTAATTTAATTAATTTTAAAAAAGAACCTCAAATTTATCTCTCAAAGGAATTTCTTGCTTCACACTACTCAATGTTTTGTTTTGTTTTTTGAGATGGGGTCTCATAGAGATCAGGCTAGTCTTCAATTGGCTATGTAAAGAGGATGACCTTGAATTTTTATTACATTCCTGTAATCCAAGCATTCAAGAAGTGAAAGCAGGGTGGGATTTGATGTTTCAAAAGCCCACACCAGGTCAGCATTTCTCTCTCTGCCTGAGGATCAGGATGTAGCTCTTTGCTACTGCTCCAGTATCATGCCTGTCTGATTCCCACCATAATGATAATGGACTAAGCCTTTGAAACTATAACTAAGACCTCAATTAAATGCTTTCTTTTATAAGTTGCCTTGATCATGGTATCCTTCATATCAAGAGAACAGTGACGAATACACATGGGGATTAAAAAACAGTTTAAACCAGGCATGATGTTATACACTCAAGAGGCAGAGGCAAGTGGATCTCTGTGAGTTTGAATCTAGTCTTATCTGCATAGCAAGTTTCAGGCTAGCCAGGGCTCCATAGTGAGACATTTTCTCAAAAAAAAAAAAGTAATTTAAGAAATTCAGGTGGACTGATTGATTTGTGATCAGAGCAGTGGGAAGGCAGGAGAGTTACCAGGTATGCCTGTGAGCTTGCCTAGACATCTTCCTAGTTTGGAATGAGGGCAGGAGGGTGAAGGGCTTACTGATCGGATGGCCAGCCACACTTGGAGGTAGAAGAGCACGATGATGCTGAGTGGGAAGATGCAGCACGTGATCATGAGGACCATCATATAAGACTGAACCCCAGGGTACAAGGTGCCGCTGAACACGTCTGGGCCACAGGATGTCTTCAGGCCATAAGGCCAGTACCTAAAGAGAAGGGCCAGGAGCCCATCCTAATTCAAGCTGGGGCAATCTGGAACCTGCCAAATTAGCCAGGGTATACCCCTGACTTGAGTCAGAGGGTTTTTACATGGAGAAGAAATTAACCAATGAAAAGTGGACAAATCAATAGCATTTCATATCTACACAGAGTTGTACTTCTAGAACATTCTCATCACCTTAAAACTCTTGAAGGTTGTGCAATTATTATCACTATTTGGTTTTAGACAACTTTCCTAAGAAAGTGAGGAGGCTTTCTCTTCCTCTTACTTTTTAGGAATACCTATGAATACCTGAATTTTTTCTGATGCCATTATGCCAGGGCTGTAACAAAGGAACATGCTCACTGGGTAATCATGGAGATGAAATTATATCATCCAGTCTGGGCCTCTACTAGTGCTAGCACTTTGGTATTCTTAGTTTCTAGCAGTCATTGTGGTTCTGGAGAAAGACAAGTTTTTTACAAGGCTTATTTTATAGAATTATGGAAGCTTCACAAAGAAAGAACATTCCCTGTCCAAAATGCCACAAGAACACATACTTGAGATTATTGTGTATGGTGGCTGGAGAGATGGCTCAGAGGTTAAGAGCCCTGGCTGCTCTTACAAAAGGTCCTGATTTGAATTCCCAGCAACCACATGGTGGCTCACAACCATCTGTATTGAGATCTGGTGCCCTCTTCTGGCCTTCAGGCATGCATGCAGGCAGAACACTGTGTGAATAATAAATAAATCTTTTTTAAAAAGTCACCCAGATTGTTGTGTACAACAGTAAAATCAATTGTCCATGCTCATTCTTTCCAACCAAACATCTGAGCCATTGCCTCAATAGTTTTGAGTATTTCCTCCAAAGAATGTGCTTGGCCAGGATATAGATGACCAGATGTACCTTCCAAGAACCCTCTGAAGGTGGTAGGGTAAAATGTATGAGAAATGCGTACATTTTTAAGAGGACCCTGGAATCTAAATGTATCCTGTATTCACTTACACTATAGACCTAGGTTGGGCATTTTGGATTTTTCCTAGTGTTCTTGTGAGTTTCTTATACTTGAGACAAACATTTACAGGGCCCCTTTTGATACCATAGTCAAATATATCCATACATTCATGTGTATGCTGCACTGGGAGCCTGGAGAGATTTTCCTCCCTCCTTCTTATAAGCAAGGAGCCATGCAGGCTCAGAAGCCAGAAGTGACTTGACCTTCCTGGAGAACACAGTCTGACCTTTCCCACTTGATCCTATAGGGGCTACTTCTTTCCTAGCATCATTACACTCTTACCTGCTCCAACCAAAGATTGGTGGGGCTGTCCACATAGCAGCCCAGACCCAGGAGAAGATGATTCCCACAGTGGCCAGCTTAGCATCAAATCTCACATTGCCAAAGGGTTTGCAGACCACCAGCCACCTCTCCCAGGAAATGATGGCCAGGGACCAGAGTCCTGTGATACCTATGGGGGAGAAGAGATAGACCAGGGCTTCGAGTTGAGCAAAGGATTGTTCACACTACTTTCTTTACTTGATCTTTCCTAATTACTCTACCCTATAGATTTTGGATATTCTCCAGTACTCCTTCTGGTGTGAACTTAATCTGCCCAATGGGTAGGGCAAGGAAAGACAATGATGAGGAGCCTAGAGCAGGGGCAGCTATTTGTAGATGTCTGCTGGGTACACAGGTAGGCAAGTGGGGTTCCAACCAGGTCAATTTGTCAGTCTACCACCTGTTGGGTTCCAGCCCCCACAGGGTCTCTGTCAGTTGCTTGTCAGTCAATAACCACAGGTGCATTCTGTTTTCTAGTCCTGGCTTACAGCCCTGGCCTTGCCCCACTGGTATCAACATCTAGTTGTGAAAACACAACTCTTTTTTTCTTCTTCACACACACACACACACACACACACACACACACACACACACACACACACATATATATATATATATATATAATTTCAAGTTAGGGAACAGGCTTGTTTCACATGTAAGTCCCTTCTCCCTCTCCCTCCCCTCACCCCCATCCCTCCTCCCCCACCTCCAACCTACCCCCCACCCATCCACCCACCACTCCCCAGGCAGGGTAGGGCCCTCAACAGGGGCTCTGCAAAGTCCACCAAATCTTCCTGTGCTGGGCCTGGGCCCTTCCCCACGTGTCCAGAGCCAGAGTGTATCCCTTCATGTAGGATGGGCTCTCAAAGTCCCTTCTTGCACCAGGGAAAAAAACTAATCCACTTCCAGAGGCTCCCTGGAGTGCAGAGGCCTCCTCATTGGCATCCATGAAAACAGCAACTGTTACACTTGAGGTTTTTCCACTGTGCTGTAAGTCTGTATATAAGGTTGCTCCCTCCCTGCAATAAACACACACACACACACACACACACACACACACACACACACACACACACACACATTCTCTTAGCACAAACGACTGGACGTCTTGTCTTTTATTTAAATCTCCAGGCTTTCACCTGATACATTTGACTTGCTGGTGGCGCAGGTGCCACAATGTAAGGAAAGACAATCCAGATGTCTCAAAGTCACTGCTTATACACAAGACATTTAAACTGTCCGTTCTCATTTATGCTCAGCAGAGCCTGTCTTCCAGACTCTCCCTACCCACTTAGAGATAAGAGAGGGGTAAAGGAGACACTGTATGGTCACCACCTAGTTACTAGGCCCTTTCCAGCACAGAGTCTGGTACTTCTTAGCAACTACCTTTTAGGGTGTGTATAGCCATGCTGTGTATGTGGATGTTAGAGGACAACTTTCAGGAGTTTCTATTATGTGAGGCCTAGGGATCAAACACAGCTAACCAGGCTTGGCAGCAAGCATCTTTAGCCATCGAATCATCTCACCAGCCTTTAGCTACCTAAACTAAGCAAATCATAGCCAACAGGTCTTATTGATGGTTTTAATGAAAGGTGTCTTGAATCCATGTGGTATATACTATTTATGATTTATTAAAGCTTCAAGCTGAAAATCAGAAAAGCAAAGCAGTTGGCCACTAGCTTTACTTCAGACTGTAAAAAGATCCTGCCTCTACCAAACTTCAAAGTACAATCCCAGACTGCTATTCTGTCACTGTGGCTGGAGAATTGAGACTGAATGTCTTCCTATCCTCAATGTGCCTGGAGAATGAATGCCAGCTCTGACACCCTGTTCCTTAATTAAACATCTCTCATGAGTCCTGGGATTAAAGGTGTGTGATCAGAAGCGCTGAGATCATCTTTGTGTGAGTTGTTTTTAGGACTGGATCGATTTCGTGTAGTTTAGTTTGGCCTTGAACTAACAGATCCTTCTACCTCTACCTCCCAAGTGGTGGGATTAAAGGTGTATGCCACCACTGCCTGATCTCTATATCTTGAGGCTGGCTTTGCTTTCTGAATCCTCAGGCAAGCTTTAGTAAAGCATAAAATATAACCACAAATCCAATCAATATCTCATAAGCTCCGGTGTGTTGTAGAATATTATTTAAAGACGTCTTACATTTGTTTAAGCTGTGGAACATTTGTTTGAATGATGCAAAGATGTGTTGCGTTCTTTTATGTTGCATGTCTAACTCTGTGAAGCTGTGTTACTCTGCCTGTCTAAAACACCTGATTGGTCTAATAAAGACATGAATGGCCAATAGCAAGGCAGGAGAAGGGATAATCGGAACAGGCAGGCAGAGAGAATAAATAGGAGGAAAAATCTGGGAGGAAAATAGGAAGGAGCAAGGTAGAACAAGGAAAGGAATACATCAGTGACCACCCACTCAGCAAGTCATGGAGAAAGAAGTAAAGATAGGTATATAGAAATAGAGAAAGATAAAAACCTAGAGGCAAAACATAGATGGGACAATTTAAGAAAAGCTGTCTAGACAAGCCAAGCTAAGTCCAGGTATTCATAAGAAATAGTGTGTGTGTGTGTGTGTGTGTGTGTGTGTATTTATTTGGGAGCTGGGTGGTGGGCCCCCAAAAGCCAAAAAGAGCAAAGAATAAATAACCAGCAACACTAGTGTCTTCCCCTGGGAACAGTCCTCCCAGTGTCATTTACCAGCCTTAGAGACAGGATGAAAACAAATATCCCTGATTTGGGTATGAGTCCATCCAAGGGACCTAGAGCCTGCCCTTCATATGGTTCTGGAATTCTCTGACTCATTATCTATCTCTTCCCACATGAGCTTCACTGTTTTTTTTCCCAATTCAGAAGTTGCCCCTTAAGCAACTGCTGTTCTAATCAGCAACTTCAACTCTGCTCCTACCAGCAGTGGTTCGGCAGAAAGTGCCAGGGTCATAGCAGGAAGAAATTTTGTTTCCTCAAGCAATGGATCTCTCAAAGCCATGGAGAGAAATTTTATCTACATCTCTACCCCTCTATAGGACTCAGGATTCAAAGGTTGAGGTGAAATCCTGCTAATTCAGAGAGGTTGGATCACAAGTAGCTAACCTCCTGTCCTTGTTCAGCTGTCCTGAAAACCCACAAAACCTTCTGCTCCGCTCCTACTTAATACTCACCACACCTGGTTCCTCCCTACCACTTCCTGTCAGCTAGCTGTTGACTCAGTCTACTGACCACAGGTTAATTTTATTTAATCAAACAAATGGAACATGTTTTTTTTGCATTGTAAACAAAAGCAGTAGGAAGGAATATAACACACCTTAAAATAATATTCCACAACACCCCACAGTCCCAAACTGGGTACATATAGCTAGAGTCTGTCTCAATGTTGTACTCAAGCAAACAGTTGAAAATGTGTGCTCATATGGAAGTCTTCAGAATTTTGTAAGTTTGTCCTCCAACCCCTGTGCTGACTGTAATCCAGCTTTTACCATAAGTATCTCCTTTCATACTGTGCCTCATACACACACACAATTTGGGAACCTCAGGGTTTGCAGTATCATTTTCTTTAGATACACTAGGTTGTGTCCCCTTCAGCTTACCACACAGGGAGACAACATAGCCTTCAACCACACACAGAGGGTGGCCTAGCACGAAATAGCCATAGATTTGGTTCACAACACTGATAGTGCTGGCAATGACAGTCTCTGCTAGGTCAGCAACTGCCAAGTTCACCAGAATCCAGTTTAGAGGATGGCGCAGCTTCTTGAACCTCATGGTGGCTGCCAGCACAAGTCCATTAGTGAAGACAGATGCAATGACCACAAGTATCATCCAGGTACTGGTGAGGTGGTACACCCACCTGGGAGCAATGTGATAATTGGGACCTTCAAAGGGACCTGGAAGAAAAGAGGTACAGAATAGAGGAGCTGCACAAAACTTTACACAGCTGCACCAGCATCTTGATCCCATTTTTCCTTGCTCCATGTGACCCCTGCACATGAGGCTATTAGGGTGAGCCCTAATTCAGTAGGACTGAGGTCCTTATAAAAGAGAGACATTTGCTATTGCTACATTTTGCCAGAATAATTGGAGAAGGTCACAAGCTACACTCTCTGCTATTGTATAATAAGGCTTCACAGAACTAGAAAAGCAACACAAAGAGGCCTATGCTTGCTAGAATTCTGCAGTCTATCCACTACAAAAAAGAAAAAAAAAAAAACAACAACACCCCCTCCCAGTCCCAGTGCAATATCCTGCCTGTGTTAGGAGGAACAAGTAAATCTCACCTGCAGCACTACTGTGTCTTGTGTATTGGCCTATTTGTTTCTAACAGGAAACCCTGCACAGATTCCCAGGACTCCTCAATATGAGATGTAGGACTATAGGTCATTGATAACCCAAGACTCACAGAGTCTCAGTCTCTATGTATAGGGGAATAGTATGAAGCAATAGGGATTTTTTTGGTATTTCAAGATAGGGTTTCTCTGTGTAACAGCTCTGGCTGTCCTGGAACTCACTCTGTAAACCAGGCAAGGCCAGCCTCAAACTCACAGAGATTCTCCTGCCTCTAACTCCCAGGTGCTGGGATTTACAGGAGGGCGCCACCACTGCCTGATGACAAGGGAGGTTTTCAATAGACCTGAGAACAGAGAACCCTTAGACTGTCAATGTAACTCCCCTGAGAAAGTACAGCAGGTGAACTGGAGCAGAGCAGAGGGAACTGGGTGGCATTTGGAACCTCTAGTTTAAAGACAAGCAAATTAAATGTTACAGATTCTAAGTCAGAGCCCTTTTTAGATGATAGATTCCAACCAGGCAAAACACTGACAAAAGTGGGTAAAGGACTACCCAGGCCCAGGCAGCAGTCAAGGAGGGGGACCAGAGCCTCTAGCAATGACACCAGAGCAGCCTGTCCCTCCTGCCTAAAGGCAGTAGAACAGGATTCATAAAGAAATGAACAAGAAAGCAGGTGACCCATGCCTTTAATTCCAGAACTCGGCAGGCAAAGACAGGCAGAGCTCTGTGAGTTAGAGGCTAGCCTGGTCTAAAGAGCGAGTGCCAGGACAGCCTCCAAAATTACACAGATAAACCCCAGTCTCAAAAAAAAAAAAAACCAAAAAAGCAAAACAAAACAAAAAAAGACAAATGAACAAGAGAAAGGTAGCAAAAGTCAACTCCCAATAACGCTCCTTTGGAACATTATTATTGATATTGTTATTGTTATTACTATTACTATTATTACTACTGCTACTATTTTGTTTTTTTTTTTTAAGACAAGGTCTACATAGCCCTACTTGGTGCTGGAACTTGCTATGGCCTTAAACTCACAGATATCCCTACCTCTGTTGCGTTCCAGCCCCCAAGGAGTCTCTCTGAGTTGCTTGTCAAGTCAATAACCACAGGTGCATCCTGTGTTCTAGTCCTGGCTTACAGCCCCGGCCTTGCCCCACTACACCTGGGAAAACACAAGCTCTTCTTCCACAATCTCTTACACCTGGGGTTTTTCCACTGTGCTGTAAGTGTATATAATGCTGCTCTCCCCCTGGAATAAGGTAGAGGAATAAAGATGGAAAGACCCACATAGCACAAGTGGCCAGACGTCTCTGCTTTTAACTAAATCTCCAGGATTTCGCCGGATACTTGGACTTACTTAGTCGCAGCACGGGCGACATAAGTGCAGATCTTACAGAGATGGAGAAAGAAAGGGGACCTGAGAGATCACCCTCAGAAGGCTGGCCAGCAAGTAAGGTTTATGAGAGTGGATTGGTGCCTCAACTCCTAAGAGAGTTGGGTTGGTAAAGGTACTAGAACAGTGCCTCAACTCAGAGTTGGATTGGAAATAGAGAAGCGCTGTCTCAAAAAGAAAACTGTAGTTAATGGAATTGTTATGAAAAGTAAAAATAATAGAAAAATAGCAAATGAAAAGTAAAGTTTTAAGAAGAAAATAAAAAGTAAAAAAATGCAGAGTTTTAAAAAAAGAAAATGAAGTTTTTTTGGTTTTTTGGTTTTTTGGTTTTTCGAGACAGGGTTTCTCTGTGTAGCTTTGGAGCCTATCCTGGCACTCCCTCTGGAGAGCAGGCTGGCCTTGAACTCACAGAGATCCAACTGCCTCTGCCTCCTGAGTGCTGGGATTAAAGGTGTGTGCCATCAACGCCCGGCGATAAATAAAGTTTTAAAGAGAAAATGAAAAGCAAAAAATACAGAGCCTGGATACTATAAGCTATTGTGCTGCCTTTAAATTGTTCAGTTGCTAAGAGCAAAAGCTGCTAACAGATACTTGATTATATATGCTGAATTAATCCAACTTATATATTTTAAAAATGCTTTGTCTTCTAAATTTAAATATAAGGATAGGTTACTTGGGAAAAACAATTTCTGCTTTTGTTTCCACAGAAAATGAAAAGCTGTAGATTCCTTTCAGACTGACATGGTTTGATGAAGCAAGACTCCCTGAAGCAACTGCCAGGTGATCCAACATTGAAGACACCTGGGATGATGCAGTCACAGACCACTCTAGCCAGGATTTCTGGGTTTTCTTAGTATCCCCATGGTATTTCAGTGCCCCCAATCAGCAGGAAGCAGTTTGGAGAGAATGACGCCCACATTCCCAAATATTGTTTATGAATGTATATTTTCATTTAAATGGGGTTGGTTATAAATGGTAATGACCAGAAATATTAGCCAGATGATAGAGAAGTGAGTTAACCTTGAGAGTAAAAATGTATATAGTTAGAGATATGAGACAGAATTATTAGCCAGATAATGTATATTTACTTGGGTATACTTTAGTAGCCAGAAGAGCTGAAGTAAAGCAGAAGCAAATACAAAAGATTTTAGAGTTCAAAGGTTTTGAAAGGATCCTTCCCTCTTGCAGAAGCCATTGCCCCAGGTGTATCAGAGCTGCCCCTGGGGCTTGGGGAAAGGAAGGTACGATTGCATATAAGGGCAGGACAGCAGGAAATATCTGCCCCGGAACTGGTTAGCAATGTAATAAAGACCAGAGACCTACTGAGGAGTAGCTAGATGAAAAAGGATATACAGTGCAGAGTGATTGGGATGAGTATAAAGAGAAAGATGCTAAGTATCAGGATGGGACAGTCTTCAGCTCCTTCATTTTAAACTGGGAAAATGGAGGCAAAACCCAGTGGTAAAATTCAGTAGGAACTAAGAGGCTTGATTTAGTGGAATCTCTCTCACAGGAGATAAGAAATTTGCAGGTTTCCTCAGATCAATGTTCCTTTGTCTGTGAAAGCAATAGACACCCTTTGAGTCATGGTGGGCATCCACAGCAGGTCCAATATCTCCAATGCGAGCTAATATTAGACAAGTGGCAAATGGAAAGAGATGCTCAGGGATTTCAGACATTTCCTATATAGGAGCATAGAGATACTCAGAGAAACAAAAGCAAGATGCAGATACTGATGCCATTTAAGCAGCTCAAGAAACTGAGGATGACTTGTGTTCATTTTAGACCAACAGCAGTTTTCACCCAGAAGCATCTGGGGAATATTGGTGTAGAAGCATTATCCCTAGGAATTTGGAAACATAGCCAAGGTCTGCTGGTCAGGGGGAGATTATTTATCAAAGAGAGCAGGCAAGGACCTAGGGAGTTATTTCAGAATTTGTCTAGGCCAATGCGGACATCCAAAAACGTTAGAGACACAGGTGTTGGACCTTTGATTATGAAACGGCTAACTTATGACAACACTACTACAGCATGCCAGGCCATGCCAAGGCCTCACAGGAAGAAGGCTGACATAGACAAGTTCATTAAGATTTGTTTAGATATCAGACCAGCTTACACTTGGGGATTGGCAATGGCGGCTGCCTTGCAGGAACTTCAGTTAAAAATGTTATGACTACAGAGAAAGCAAGGAATAAGGAGAAAAGCACAAGAGCCTTCTAGAGGTTGCTTTGGATGTGGTCAGAGAGGGTACCAGGTCAGACAACATCCCAAACAGAGGAGAAAATAGGGAACCAGGTTTGTGCCTGATATGCAGGAAAGGAAAGCAGCCACAGATCTACAGTGGGCCAGAGGGCAAAAGGCAAGGAAGGCCAAGGAAAAAACCTAAGAAACTTGCAGCCTGGAGAGCTGCTACTGTGGCTGATGCCCAGCCAAATGTATAGAAAATACTATTAATACAGCTAATCAAAAAGTGTTTTAAAACCTTGGTTTTAATTCAAGGATTGACTATAGCTATTGTGCTACAGGAGATTTCAATTAGAATTTTCAACAAACTAATCATAATCTAGGCAAAAGGGGAGATGAGAGATGGTGTGCATGTTCTGTGTGTATTGTGTGGCCACACTGGTATGTATGGAATGTGATTGTGAATGCCTGAATGCTGACAAAAGGAACTGCTTCAATTGCCTTGGATATGACTAAAGGGATACTTAAATTGTTTCGGATAGAGTTAAAAAGCTACCAAAATTTCTTTAAACATAGTTATAAAGAGCAAAGATTAGCAATTTGAGCCCTCAGAGCCAGTTGGTGGAAAAAATAGCAAAAGACTATGTCATTGACTAAAGAGCAAAAGAAATCTATACAGATGATTTCTGTGGGGTTTTACAAAGTAGAGGTTACAAAAAATCCTAAAAATTTATTGGTTAAAAAAGATCTAAAAGAAGTTAATACATGATTTAAAAAAAAAGGGTTTTGAGAAAGCCCCAAAAAGCTTGTTAGAGCCCCCACCTGGAATGGTATCAGCTAAGATACAAATTAGGTCGTGTCAGCTGTAGAGCTTAACAGGTGAGAGTAGAAAAGACTGCTCAGAAACTTTAATTTTCAAAAATTGTTTGGGACTTATTCTAAAGAAATTAAGTCTTAAAAGATAGAAATTAAAAAGGATAGTTTAGTCTTTGATTTTTTTTTTTTTAGAGATAGTTAAAAAATATTCTATGGTTACTTCCCTTTTGGGGGCCATCTAGTTAATGATCTAAAAACCTTTAAATACAATTCTAAAAGATGGTGATTATTTCAGTCCACCCAGTTAACAAAAAAGGGTAGACGAGTTCTACTTTTAGAGAATGTAATCGGCATCAACAGATGTTAACAGTACAAAAACATGGAAAGCTTATGCTGTCTTTTCCCAGCAAAAATGCTATATCCTTACTTCGAAGCAGTATCCTATATGGTGTAAAAATGCTGTATGGAGTCTAGATGATATTTTGACAGAGAACCAAGTATGATACATGGCGCTTATACCAAGCGACAGGTTGATTAGTAGTTTCTGAACAGTGATTCATAGGCAATTGTCTTTGCTCAGTTTTCAGGGAGAATTGATAATCGGTTTCCAGCTCATACTGTTACAGTTTACTCTAATGCATCCTTTTACATTACCCAAAATTGTAAAAAGCAGTTCTGTAAATGTGTTAGTTTTTACTGATGGTTCTTCTAATAAAAGATCAGCTTATGGAAAAATATGTAAAACGGACAACTCCAGCTTCAGCTCAAATAGTCAAATTACGAGCTGTTGCAATGGTCGTTCGGCTCCTAGTAAATGATTCATTTAATTTGTACACTGATCGTCACTTTATGTCTTTAAGGCTCTTCAGGTGATACAGTTCCGTGCATAGGAACCAGTAATGAGCAGGTTAAAAATATTTGAGCAAATTCAAAATGTTGTTCACCTAAGAAAATTGCCATGTTTTGTGGGTCACATTGGAAACCCATTCAGGCCTTTCCCTGCATACTGCCTAAAGGGAACGAGTCAACGGACTGCTTGGCAAAGTGTTCAATTTGTCTCAGAAAACTTGTACTTTCATCACCAAAAGTTTAAGAAAAAAATTGGCTTAACCAAAGAGACTGCTCGCCAAATCATCAAACAATGTGAAGTGTGCCCCACAGTATCTACCGGTGGCTAACTTCAGCGTGAACCCTCAAAGCCTACTTCCTAATCATTTATGGCAAATGGATGTTACTCGTATTACAGAATTTGACAAATTAAACTATGTGCACATGGCAGTTGATAGGTATTCAGGTTTCTAAACATACGTCATTGTTTAAGATGTTTCACTTACATAGGAGCTCCAAAAGTGATAAAAGACAATGGATCTGGATATTCTAGTAAGGCATTTCAGCTATTTTGTACTCAATAGAAAATTGATCACAGGGCAGGTGTTTCTTGTAATCCTAGGGGACAAGGAGTTGTGGAGCATGCTCATAGCTCCTTGAAAATGTAACTTCAAAAGATAAAAACAGGGAATAATGTACCCTGTCTCCACATAATGCATTAGACAGTGGAGAAGACCCGACCCTGCCCTAATTTGGAGTCGAGGGCATGTTTGTGTTTTCTTGCAGGAAAAGAATAAAGTGAGATGGTTGCCAGAACATTTGGCGAGATGCATAAAGGAGAGAAAAAGCAGACCTGAGACCATAGGAGCCTACACAAGCCAGTTTAAGTGAGACCTGCTGAACCAGTGTTCCTGACCCTTGATGGCATCGAATCTATAGTCTGTGAAAGAAAGGAGGCAGTGGGTTCCAGAGTTCCAGTTTCTCAACAGGCAGGCCATCTTGAAAGTTGATGGACAAAGAGACTTTGGCGTCACTGTTGTGAATGCAGCTATTGCTGCTACAGCAGCCACTGTGTCTGAGATTGCCATCTCACAGTCTGTAACTACAGCCAGCACAGTGAATAAACTGGCAGGGGAAGTAACAGAGGCTCTTACCACTCAGAGCTCCATAAATAACTTAGTCCAGGTATGAAGGTTAAATCTTAATCAACAAATTATACTCATCAATTGGCCAATCAAATTATTAGGATAAATGAGACCCAGGTTCCTCTGTCCTCAGGAGAGATCATCCTTAGGGGATTGCAGATGGTGGGTTAGGGTTAGGGGTCCTTATCTCTGGGCCTTGCAGCCATAGGACTTCATTTGGCTAAGGCGCCTCAGCGCTAGACAAGCCTAGGTTCAATTTGTCACTCAATGACACAGAGAATCCTTCAGCTCAACTATGGTTGACCCTACAGAAAAATTAGGCAGCCAATGACGGGTGAGGCCAAGGGGATGCCAGCCGACCCTAAGACAGGAGAGTCATGCAGCCTGGGTGATCTCTCCATTGACAGGTAAGGTTGGCGTCAACATCCTGGTTACCTAACACAGGTACTAATTTATATATAAAGAAGGGGAAGATCTTGGGCTCCAGTCCCCACAGGGTCTCTGTGAGTTGCTTGTCAGTCAATAACCACAGGTGCATCCTGTGTTTTAGTCCTGGCTTACAGCCCAGGCCTCGCCCCACTACACCTGGGAAAACACGAGCTCTTCCATGAGCTCTTACACCTGGGGTTTTTCCACTGTGCTGTAAGTGTATATAATGCTGCTCTCCCCCTGGAATAAGGAGGATGAATAAAGATGGAAAGACCCACATAGCACAAGTGGCCACACGTCTTTTAACTAAATCACCAGGCTTTCGCCTGATACTCGGACTTAGTCGTAGCACGGATACCACATGCCTGTGTCTCCTGATTCTGGAATTAAAGGTGTGCACCACCATGGAACCTTATAACCAACATATTACATAATTATAAAAATTTATTTTGATGTAAAATCTTTCTAATTAAAGAAAGAGGTTTTACATTAAAATTATTTTGAGACAGTTTGTCTATGTAGACCTGGCTTGTCCAGAACTTGCTATGTATACTAAGCTGGACTTTGCATCCTGTGTATTGGGATTAAAAGCATAGTGGCTTATGTCGTAAGATTTAAACATAAATGTAATATCTGTCAGGTGTGGTAATGCATGTCATTTTTTAAAAGTAACCTGGGTATCAAAACAAAACAAAGGAATCTAAATGCACACATCCAGTCAATAGCATAACTACAGAGAAGAGGGATTGAAAGCACAGTGTCTCAACTACATAAACCTAATGACATACATCCTCAGTGTGAAAGGACATGTACAAATATTAGGTCTTTAGTAATCCTATTTAAATTTTAAAACATTTTCACTTATGTGTGTAGGTGGTTTGTCTGTGGGCATTACATTAGCATGGTGTACAGAAGCCAGAAGAGGATTCCCTGGGATTGGAATTTTACAGATAGTTGAGAGCCATTGTGTGGGTATTATGGATCAAAACTGGTATCTTTAGAAGAGAAGTTAAGTCATCTATCCAGTCCCCTAAAAACTTATCACTTTTTTATGTGCATGGCTGTTTTCCCTTCATGCATGTCTATATACTATGTGAGAGGCCAGAAAAGGGTATCGGATCTCCTGGAATTGGAGTTACAGATTTTTTTTTTCAAGACAGGGTTTCTCTGTGCAGCTTTGGAGCCTATCTTGGCACTCGTTCTGGAGACCAGGCTGGCCTCGAACTCAGAGATCCGCCTGTGCCTCTTGTTTTTTGAGACAGGGTTTCTCTGTATAACAGCCCTGGCTGTCCTGAAACTCACTCTGTAGACCAGGCTGGTCTCGAACTCAGAGAGATGACTGCCTCTGCTGCCTGAGTGCTGGGGTTAAAGGAATGCACCACTACCACCTAAGCAAGTACAGATGGTTTTAAGCCGTCATATAGGTGCTAGGAATCAAATCCTGGTCTTCTGAGGAGCAGTTGTTAGTATTCAGGCATCTGTACTGGCCTGACCCTGGGGTTCTGACAGGATATGCTCTCAGCTACAGCCACTTAGAGCACCTCCTGTGCACATTCACTATATTCCCTTTTAACAGAGCTCTGCCCACCTGCCATCCTCCTTCTCCCTGTATCTCTCTCTCTCTCTCTCTCTCTCTCTCTCTCTCTCTCTCTCTCTCTCTCTCTCTCCTCCATCTTTCTCTTCCTCTTTCTCCCTGTCTGTCTCTTTTTCCTTTCTCCCACTGCTCCTGTCCCTGGAGGCTGTTCTCCCCTTCCCCCCTTTTATGATCCCTTTCCCTAATTAAAAAAAAAAGCCCTCCACTTGAACTCTGTCCCATGGCATCTTTCTCCTTCATGCCACTTTTTAAAAACAGCTGTCAGTGCTTTTAACTGTTGTGTTGTTACTCCAGCCATTAGTCAAATCTTTTTTTCCAGGGGAAGGGGATAAGTATCATATAGGTCAGGGTGGCCTCTGACTTGCTTGTTTAGCTGAAGATGGCCTTGAACACATGATTGTCCTCCATTTGCTGGGATTCCAGGTAGGGACCACTGTACCCAGTATTGATATTATTTATAGTAGTGTTGGTATCACTCTTCTGAGATAAATGTGTGTATGTGTTCTGACATAGAGAAAATGAGTAATGACATTAAGTTCTAATTCCTGAATAACAAGATTTTTAGTGGGAGGAAAAGTAGAGAGATGTAAACCAAATCACTATTGGAGAATGGAGAAATACAAGAAAAGAGAGCTCGGCATCGTGGTACATTCTCATAATCTTAGCAGTGGCAGGAGGATTGGCCATGAATTTGAAGCCAATCCAGTCTATATAGTGAATTCTAGGTCAGCCAGGGCTACATAGGGAGATGTTGCCTTAAAAAAAGGGAGGGGAAAGAATCTAGCATACATCTTACTTTTCATAATGCTGCACTCTGGAGAGTCTGGTGGTGGAAACTGAGGAATGATTTCCTTTATTAAAGTAATCAAGCTAGGAAGGGACGTCAGGGCAGAGTCAGCTTAGCATCCCCAATTGCTTAGAACATCTGGGAATTATGCTTAAGCAACTTGGTGATTCCCCCAAGAAAAGAGATGCTTCTGAAAACTGTCTTCACTGAGACACAAAACACTAGCTGGATACCGGTCTAGCCACTGAGGGAAGACAAAAGAATTTTAGCTTTGCTGGCTCTCAGTTAACTACAAGATTTCCAATTCTTTAAGATTCATTTTTATTATTTTTAATTATGTGTAGATGTGTGTGTTTGCATTTAGGTATGTACATGTGAGTGTAGTTGCTCTCAGAGGATAGAGGCGTCAGATCTCCTGGACCTGGAGTTACAGGCTCAAGCTATGAGACACCTGTTGTGGATGCTGGGATTTGAATTTGGGTCCTCTGTAAGCAGTAAGTGCTCTCAATCATTGAGCCACCCCTCCAGCCCAAAGATCACTAATTCTGAAGGTCATACAGCTGGGCAGAGAATGACTCTGAGGTATGGGTTGTGATTACAGTTGCTTACATTATTGCCCAGGGACCTGAAGACTGTTTTTACTGAAAGCACTGTCTCTTTACTTGGGCCTGCAGGTGTCTGACAGGGTGACTGGGATGGGACGACAAGACTTGGCCCATCTGTCTTCCCCCTTGATGCCTTGACCTTTGAGTCAGATTTTACTTAGCTCTGTGTATAGACCTGCTGATAACTGAAAACAAAATCCAGGGCTATCCTTATCCACACTTATCCAGTGTCTTCTCCCTCCTTGAGGCTTCAGACACCAACCAACTACCATGACTGGAGGCACCAGGCCAGGAAAGAAGTATAAAGGAGGCAGCACCTGGATTTCTAGGATTAGTCAATGTCTTATAAGAAAAATAGAACATTGTTTGAGACCACAGCTATAGCTAGGAGAAAAATCTCCAGACTACTCCAGCAAACAAAGAAAAGCTTGCCTCTCTCCCTCTGGAGAACAGCCTTTCTGCTCAAGTTGAGAGTGCCCTGCTTGATCTGATGTCCCAATAAAGTTTTGCATGGAAGATCCTAGCCCAGGACTTGCTCTCACTTCTATTACTTCTGTCAAAGGATTCTGTCTCTACTAGTACCAGTCAGACCTTCAGATCAATTGTTTATGTTGGGAGATGTTGGGCCCCAGCCCCCACAGGGTCTCCGTGAGTTGCTTGTCAGCCAATAATCACAGGTGCATCCTGATTTCTAGTCCTGGCTTACAGCCCCGGCCTTGCCCCACTACACCTGGGAAAACAGGAGCTCTTCTTCCATGAGCTCTTACACCTGGGTTTTTCCACTGTGCTGTAAGTCTGTATATAAAGCTGCTCCCTTCCTGGAATAAGGACAGACGCATATAGCATAAGCAGCCGGACAGCTCTTTTAACTAAATCTCCAGGCTTTCACTGGATACTCAGACTTAGTTGTGGTGCTGGAGCCACAGTTTATATACAAACAACAACAAAAAAAGTAACAATGAATACACTCAGAGAAGCATATTAAATCACATTATAGGTTATTCATAAGCAATGCTTGAAGTGAGGAAAAGTCCATGGAAAATGGTTATTTTCTTTAAAAATTGCAAGGAAAATGAAAAATGTAGCAATTAGGCCAGGGAATTAGCTACATGGTAGGGTACTTGCTTAGCATGCATAAGAGCCTGAGTTTTATCTAGTAATCAACACAAATGTGTACACTTTGAGTCTGGAATTCAAAACAACTAAAAGTATAACACTTTTTTTCTGGGCATAGTAGTGAATGACTGTAATCCAAGGACTCTGGAAGCTGAAGCAGGGGATTGTGAGTTCAAGGCCATCCTGGGATATAAAGTTCCAGGATGGTTTCAGAAGCATAAGAAGACTCTTGACTTCAAAACAAAACAAAAACAGTATAGGGCTGTCGAGATAACTTAGTGGATAAATGCATCTGCCCCCAAATCTGACAATCTAAATTTGGTCCATGGAATATACATGGTGGAAGAAGAGAACTCACTCTCACAAGTTCTGACCTCTGTGTATGTTGTGGTGAATCTCCTCTCAGATAAATACATTTAAATGTAAAACAAAACAAAAACATGATCTTTTTGAGACAAGGTCTTGAGAAATATATAGCACTGACTGTCCTGGAACTTGCTATATAAATGAGACTGGCCTCAAACTCCTAGAGATCCAAATGCCTCTGCTTCACAAGGGCTTGGACTGAAGGTGTGCACCATTGCTACTAGCTGATTTACTTTTTTTAAAAAATATTTTTAAAGATAATATTTATTCTTTGAAAATCATGTATGTAATGAAATTATTTTTCTTTTCCCCCATTCCCTCGCCCATCCATCCTCCCATGTTCCCCCCAACCCCCCCAACCTACCTCTCTTCCTCCCAGGGATAGTGAGGCCCTCCACGGGGGACCATCAAAGTGATTTACTTTTTTGACACAGTTTCATGCATGGCAGGTCTGGCCTCAGACTCCATATTTATCAGAGGATGACCTTGAACTTTTGTTCCTTCAGCTTCTACATCCTAGGTAGAGGCCATCATTACCAATTGAAAATAAGATATTTCTAACATCAACTAAGATAATGCATACTATTCAGGAAACATTGCTAAACTTTTGGTATTAGGAAGGCATCATAGTTATGTGTTGTATAGTCCTTTCATCTTAGAGATACATCCAAAGTGCATATGAAAGAAAGGATATGTGTTAGATTTGTGTGTGTAAGATTCAGGCTTAGTAGGTAAAGGTGCTTGCTTCCAAGACTGACATACTGAGTTTAATTTTGGGCCCCACAAGGTAGAAAGAGAGAACTGACTGCCCTAAGTTATCCTTAGACCTCTACACATATGTCACCAAGTTGTCCTCTGATCTCCACATGTAACATACACATCCTCTCTCAATAAATAAACAAGCAAATAAATAAAATGCAAAATTAAAATAAAAAGAATCAGGAAGAAAGAAGGGTCACAGATGAAAAAAGATAAAACCCATGGAAGCTGAATGACAAAGACCTGAATTCATGATACTCTCCCTATTCCTTTGATATATGCTTGAAGCTTTGCACAAAATAAAGTCTCTGGCATCAGAAAAAAGGGGTGTTGTGCCTCATTGAAGCATGGAAGGAACCATAACAACACTATGGAAGTGAAGTACAGAAACCTAGCTTGTCTGGCCTGAAGTCCCTGTTCCTATGGTGGTGGCCCTAGCAACCCCAGAGCAGGGTGTTGCCAGCCTAGGGTTCTAGGGAACCTTTAAAGGGAGACCTGGTACTGGGGGCTGGGGACTGCTTTCAGTCATTTGATAGTCCCACATGCAAAGCTTTTCACATAACTTCTAAAGGCAGAACTCAGGCTTCCCTGATGAGTCCTCAGCTCCTAGGACTGCTCAAGACACAAAGACCATTTGTTAGCTCTCCTCCTCACAAGTGAACAGGTTTGGTGGTATGACCTGGGCCCTGGGTTGGACGATATAACTGTTACAACATCTTCTAGCCTAGTTATCTGTCTTCTGCTACAGCTTTCCCAGCTTCCCTCTCTGGGTTCAGGTACACTCAGATGCCTGCCAAACTTTCTCATTTCCTTCAATGGGTCTATGTTCTGCAGACCACCTTTTCAGCTTCTTTGTGGCTTTAGAGGAAACAAAGACAGACCCTGTTCTTCCCCAAGGAGGAAGATCTTATGAACTATTCCAATTCACAGATTTCTAGAGGCTAAGGGAAGTGCATGTGGTTTTAGGGTGAGTGTTCTTTTATCTGTCCACTATGACATCATCATTAAAGCTAAGGGAGATAGGGTTATGTAGAAGAGAGAATTTGGGTGTGGCTGGTAGCTTTTATCATAGCCACCCTAGTCTGGTAACTGAGACTGAACTTCCAGGGTACCTGTTGCTCACCTCTGGTGCTGTTGCTGTTGGTGTAGGTGAAGATGCTTACGTGGGTGCTATCCTCATAGTGGTCCAGTGTCTCTCTTCCTGTAAGCCGTTGGGTCATGGCTGTGGAAAACACTGTCCTTGTGACCTGCCAGTTAGCATATTACCTGTGGGGTTACAGGACTTTATATCAACCTGCAGGATCAGCCAAGGCCTCCTTACCTTAAGGGCTCCCAAACCCTTCACTATCTGATCTCTTAATTGGGCCCAGTACTTAGATCACCCCCTCCTACCTTCATGTCCCTGTTCCACAGGGGGTGGCTCAGGGTCATTTGCCCACAATGAAACCTGGATAATGCATACCCCTAACACTCCTGGCTTGCTGTACAGCTTGTGGGAGTCACTGTAATGCTTTCTTGTGCTTACATGTCTTCCATCTCTCTCCACTATTGTAGGTCAAGCAGGCCCTAGGATGGGGTTTGTGGATCAGAGTGTTGAGCAGGGAAGCAGCTCAAAGTTCCAGTCTACCTCCCTTCTATGGCTCTGCTGAAAGCCCCTGGAAATCTTTCAGGCAGAGGTCTGGAACAGGACTGTGTTGCAGGACAGAAGGGCTTTTTTTGTTTTGTTTTTTGTTTTTTTAAGTAGGCCTTATGCCACAGTGTGTGTTAGTAGGACTGCTCCCATTGGAAAGAAGATAAGCACTGACTGTGTATCTCTCTTTCAGCTTCAGCCCTCTACCAACTGTAGCTCTTATCATCGACAGGGGCCCATGTAAGTTTTCCCAGAAGCTTGTCACAGTACTTGAAAGTGCCTACATGCAACCTGTCCTTGGACTATATCTGGCTGCTGCCTGCTTCTTGACAGTGTCTAGAGAAGGTGCTTCACTGTCCTACTTTGCTCATAGCAGTGTAACTGTGGCTGGCTCCATAATTAGTAGGAGCCTCTGATTCTTTGAATAAGGCCAGTTCCAAGCAAAGACTCAAATTTCCTGCTGTGGCTCCCCCAGGAAACATATCTTCTCTTAAGGGTTCCACCAGCTCCTCTCTGCTTGGTCCTGAAATCCAGCTGCCTTGAGAAACCTCCTTCAGGTTGGCTTCTTGGGCTCAGTAAAGTCACATGGACTGGTGGAACTAATGTCCCCATCCTCTGTGCTATAATTTTTCAGTACTCCTGGCTCCAAGCCAGGAGTACTGAATTACCCATCCCAAGAATAGCTCTTGGAGTTAATTGATGCACCCTGTGTCAGTACTAAGCTAAGGGGCTCTGTGAGGAACTTAATCCTGATCACAGCCTTACCCAGCTGCAGTCTAGAAACCTTATGTCCACACAAAACTCACACACATATGTTCATATCAACATTCTCCAGATGACTCAAAGAGAGAAACAATTAAAAAGTCTTATGAACAAATGAGTAAATGAGTCAAATGTGGTCTATTCACACAAAGGAATATCATCCATCCATCACAAGGAATGAAGTAGTTTTTGTGCTACAAAGTGAATGAATCTTGAAATAGTATGATAAATGAAAGAAGGCAGAAACAAAAAGCCAGATAGATTCTAGGATGGCAAATAAAAAGATAAGGCAATTCCATTGAGACAGAAAATAGATAAGTTATTAGCAGGTCTCAGGAGGAGGAAAACTAGTGTTAGACCCCTGAAAACTCAAGTATCCGGGGTCCCACGCCAGGTTCGAGGTCACCCCAATCACCAGGCAGATTCGAGAGCTTGCTGTAAACTGCACGAGGCTTTATTGTAATTTAACGAGCTAATCCCATGTTAGCTCAGCTCTTTCACCCACCCGCCATGGCGGACAGCTAGAAAAAGACGGCTCCTAGGGGCTCCCAAAAGATCTTATAGGGCAGCATAAGGGGAGTGTCTAGGGGTACGCACAGGCTTACGATTGGTGTGCCTCCAGCCTTGGAGGGCTTGCCCTGTGTTGATTGGTCAACTGGTTGTTATGGCCCATAGGCCCTCCCAGGGTGGTTGCTATGCTCTCTACATCATTGCTGTGCGCTTGTCCGTAAAGCACACCCAGGGTTGTAAAGCATAGCGCCACCAGCTAACTTCTGATTGGTTCCTTGTCACGAGACAGGCATCTGACTTTCTAGTTTCTAGGACAAGGTCATAGAAGCACATATTCGGCCATTATGGCTGCCAAAAGGGAAGCTGGTCCCTTCACTAGGAGTAATTCTTTTTTAACATGTAGTCTTTATTTCTAAATTCCTTGGGGGGGGTCAAAATTGATATCTTTTCAATGGAAGGCATTTGTGATAGAGGATTTTGAAAAGCATTCATTTATATTATTGAAAAATTTACTAGGAAGCTCTGAATGTATGCACCACAGTTGTAACCACTTAAGAGGTGCATGAAAGTTACCCTAACCACTGCTCTGCATGTTTTGATTTTGGTTAGTCATGATAAACCTTTAATTAAGAATTAAAAAATAGTTTAGTACTATGTATTGATTTATATAGTAGAGGAGTTAGGCTTAATAGTTCCACATGGGCACTGCTCAAATGCAACCTCTTTTGACCACCCCTCCTCCTTTCCCATATATATATATATATATATATATATATATATATATATATTAAAGATTCATATCTTTATCTTTTCCCCAACATAATATTTTTATTATTTGGGAATTTCACACAACTTGCCCCATCATACTCAATTCCCATTCCTTCCAGATCCACCCTCCCACTCTTGCACCTCCTGACACAAAAATATCCTCACAAAGTCCCATTTATGTTGCCCATAGACCCACTAGGGCATGGTCAAACTCCCAGTGGCCAACCCCTTATAGAAAACTAGGCCCAGAAGCCATCAACTGTGAAAAGCTACATTTCAGAATCTTTATCATAGTTTATGAGAGTTCTCTTCAATGGCTTCCTGTTGGCACCCAGCCCCCATAGGGACTCTAAGAGTTGTTTTCCAGCATAACCACAGGTACCTCCTGTTTTCCTGACCTCACCCCACTGGGATCAATATCCTGTTGTGAACCCTTTGACCTGGGGTTTTTGTAAGTTTGTATATAAGGCTGCTCCACAATAAAGGTGGGAGACATTCTCTCAGAAAGTAAACCAGGCGTCTTGTGGTTCATCCAAATCTGCAGGCTTTCACCCCATACTGGGACTTAGTGGTGGCCAAGGGCAGTCACAGCTTCCTGTCTGGACTGTTTCTTTTTGTTTGTTTGTTAGAAGGGGGTATGTTGTCACAGAAACCTTTAATGTCTCTCATTCTCAGTTATGAGTCTGCAGTCATCAAAACCACTGCAAAAGAAACTTCCTTGTGCATAGCAGCCAGCAGCAGCACAGATCACTGAAATCAACATGGCCTCCAGCAGCAGCATGGGACATCAACATGGTCTCTGTGGGCTCTGTATACATGTGGTGCACAGACACTTGCAAGCAAAACACTCATACACATAAAATAAAAATAAATGTTTTTAAATGTTAAATTACATTTTTTGTTTATGTGTGGGGAGGGCACATGCCATAGCAGGACAAGAGGAAAACTTGTGAGAGTAAGTTCTCTCCTTCTAGCATGTGGATTTCAGGGATAGTTAGGCTTGCTGGCCTGAGATCCATGTTGATCTATGCAGTCTGTGCCTCTGCCTGACGCCTTTGTGATATCCTGAGGATTTGCTGCTTTGGGGTGCCATGCTTATCTAACTGCCGTGTTGAGGCATGTGGTCAGTGCAGTCACTGAGGGCCATGATGTGGATCAGTGATCTTGATAAGAACAAGGGCCTTGTTGATGTCTTTGGCTTGTGTTACCACAGAAGCCCATGTGCATGCCGGTGGTTGGGGCTGCCACCTGAAGCCTGTTAACATTCCTGGTCATGGGAGAGCTTGTTCCACCCTGCTCTCATACAGATACCCTCAGCTGATGGCTTCTGATGGAGAAGCAGATGGAGACAGACTCATCTTCCCTTGGGAGACTGGTCACTAGGAATTTGACCATGCTCCAGTGAATATATGGACAACAAAAAATGAAATTGGTTTTTTGTTTGTTTGTTTTGTTTTGGGGGATGTCATGGGGGAGGGGGAAGGCATGAGAAGACTAGAATGTGAGCACATGGTGTGAGATTCCCAAATAATAAAATTTTTGAAAAGGGAGGAAATTCTGATAGATGCATCAACATAAATGGCCCTGAGGACATGAAGACCTGTGAAATGAGCCAGGCACAAAAAGACAAATATATGAATTCTAGCAGGTCCCTAGAGTAGCCAGATTTATAGCACGTAGGTTGGTGATTGGTAGAAGCTGGGGGACAGGGCAGTTGAGAGTTGGTGCTTCATGGGTGCAGCCTTTTAGTTGTCCAAAATGAACAGGTTCTGGAGTTAGAGGTACTGACAGCTGCCCAGCAAAAGAATCATACTTTCTCCATCTATAGTGATTGAAAGTTTTGCTGGGTGCATTAGTCTGGGTTGGCATCCATGTTCCATTAGCGTTTGAAGAACATCTCTCCAGGACCTTCTGGCTTTCAAAGATTCCATTGAGAAGTCGGGTGTAATTCTGATAGGTCTGCCTTTATATGTTACTTGGCCTTTTTCCTTTGCTGCTCTTAATATTTTTTCTTTATTCTGTAAGTTTGGTGTTTTGATTATTATGTGGTGAGGGGACTTCTTTTTGTGGTCCAGTCTGTTTGGTGTTCTGCAAGCTTCTTGTACTTTCATAGACATATCCTCCTGTAGGTTGGGGAAGTTTTCTTCTATGATTCTGTTGAATATGTTTTCCGTACCATTGAGCTGTATTTCTTCACCTTCTTCTAAACCTATTATTCTTAGGTTTGGTCTTTTCACGGTGTCCCATACTTCCTGGATATTTTTGAAGGAACCAGCTTCCCTTTCGGCAGCCATAACAGCCAAACATGTGCTTGCCATAAACCTGCCTTGGTCACTTAGAGGTCAGATGCCTGTCTCGTGACAAGGAACCCATTAGAAGTCACTAGAAAGTCAGATGCCTGTCTCGTGACAAGGAACCAATCAGAAGTTAGCTGGTGGCGCTATGCTTTACAACCCTGGGTGTGCTTTACGGACAAGCGCACAGCAATGATGTAGAGAGCATAGCAACCACCCTGGGAGGGCCTATGGGCCATAACAACCAGTTGACCAATCAACACAGGGCAAGCCCTCCAAGGCTGGAGGCACACCAGTCGTAAGCCTGTGCTTACCCCCTAGACACTCCCCTTATGCTGCCCTATAAGATCTTTCGGGAGCCCCTTGGAGCTGTCTTTTCTGGCCATCCGCCATGGCGGGTGGGTGAAAGAGCTGAGCTAACATGGGGTTAGCTCGTTAAATTACAATAAAGCCTCGTGCAGTTTACAGCAAGCTCTCGAATCTGCCTGGTGATTGGGGTGACCGAGAACGTGGCCTGGGACCCCGGATACTTGAGTTTTCGGGGGTCTAATATTTTGTGTTAGGGATTTGTTGGACTTGAGATTTTCTTTGGTCAATGACTGTATATCCTCTAGTGAGTCTTCAACAGCTGAGATTCTCTCTTCCATCTCTTGGATTCTATTGGTTATACTTGTGTCTTTAGTTCCTGATCGTTTATCCAGCTTTTCTATTTCCAGCATCCCCTCATTCTGTGTTTTCTTTATTGTTTCTATTTCAGCTTTGAAGCCTTGAACTGTTTCGATTGTTTCCTTCACTTGTTTGGTTGTTTTTCTTGGCTTTCTTTAGATTCTTTAAAAGATTTATTTATTTCTTGAAATTTTTTGTTTGTTTTCAAGTTTTAAGGGACTTTCTCCTTTCTTCTTTAAGGGTCCTATCATCTTCATAAAGTAATTTTTGAGGTCTGTTTCTTCTTCTTCCTCTGTGTTGTGCTTTTCAGGTCTTGCTGGTGTGCAGTCCCAGATTCTGCTAGTGTCATATTGGTCTTTCTGTTGTTGAGTGTTGTGGTGTCCATGCTGCAACTAAGTCCGAGTATCCGGCGAAATCCTGGAGATTTAGTTAAAAGACGTGTGGCCACTTGTGCTATGTGGGTCTTTCCATCTTTATTCATCCTCCTTATTCCAGGGGGAGAGCAGCATTATATACACTTACAGCACAGTGGAAAAACCCCAGGTGTAAGAGCTCATTGAAGAAGAGCTCGTGTTTTCCCAGGTGTAGTGGGGCGAGGCCTGGGCTGTAAGCCAGGACTAAAACACAGGATGCACCTGTGGTTATTGACTGACAAGCAACTCACAGAGACCCTGTGGGGACTGGAGCCCAAGATCTTCCCCTTCTTTATATATAAATTAGTACCTGTGTTAGGTAACCAGGATGTTGACGCCAACCTTACCTGTCAATGGAGAGATCACCCAGGCTGCATGACTCTCCTGTCTTAGGGTCGGCTGGCATCCCCTTGGCCTCACCCGTCATTGGCTGCCTAATTTTTCTGTAGGGTCAACCATAGTTGAGCTGAAGGATTCTCTGTGTCATTGAGTGACAAATTGAACCTAGGCTTGTCTAGCGCTGAGGCGCCTTAGCCAAATGAAGTCCTATGGCTGCAAGGCCCAGAGATAAGGACCCCTAACCCTAACCCACCATCTGCAATCCCCTAAGGATGATCTCTCCTGAGGACAGAGGAACCTGGGTCTCATTTATCCTAATAATTTGATTGGCCAATTGATGAGTATAATTTGTTGATTAAGATTTAACCTTCATACCTGGACTAAGTTATTTATGGAGCTCTGAGTGGTAAGAGCCTCTGTTACTTCCCCTGCCAGTTTATTCACTGTGCTGGCTGTAGTTACAGACTGTGAGATGGCAATCTCAGACACAGTGGCTGCTGTAGCAGCAATAGCAATAGCTGCAATCACCCCATTTAAATGAAAACACACATTTATAAACAATATTTGGGAATATGGGCATCATTCTCTCCAAACTTCCTGCTGATTGGGGCCACTAAAATATCATGGGGATCCTTAGAAAACCCAGAAATCCTGGTTGTAGTGGTCTATGACTGCATCGTCCCAGGTGTCTTCAATGTTGGATCACCTGGACATTGCTTCAGGGAGTCTTGCTTCATCAAACCATATTAGTCTGAAAGGAACCCACAGCTTTTCATTTTCTATGGAAACAAAAGCAGAAATTCCTTTCCCAAGTAACCTGTCCTTATATTTAAATTTTGAAGTTAAAGTATTTTTGAAATATAGAAGTTGAATTAATCCAGCAGCATACATAATCAAGCATATTTTAGCAGTTAATCTTTCCTTGGCAATTGAACAATTCAAAGACAGCACAATAGCATACAGTATCGGGACACTCTGTGTATTTTCCTTTTTTATTATTCTGTTTTTTTTTTTACTTTTCATTTTCTATATTTTTACTTCTCATTTTCTGTTTTTCTTTTCTTTTTTCTTTACTTTTCATAACAATTCCACTAACTGCAGTTTTCTTTTTGCGACAGAGCTTCTCTATTTTCAATCCAACCATCTCAGGAGTTGAGATACCCTTCTGATACCTTTACCAATCCATCTATCTCAGGAGCTGAGGTACCAATCCACCCTCATAAACCATACTTGTTGGCCAGCCTTTCGAGAGTGATCTCTCAGGGTCTCCTTTTTTTCCAGATCTCTGTGGAACCTTCACTTGTGGTGTCCACACCATGACTAAGTTGAAGTATCGGGCAAAAGCCTGGAGATTTCGTTAAAAGCAAAGACGTCCAGCTGCTTGTGCTTATGTGTGTCTGTCCAACTTTGTCTCTCTCATTCTAGGGGGAGAGCAGCTTTATATACACTTACAGAAGTGGAAAAACCCCAGGTGGAAGAGCTCGTGTTTTCCCAGGTGTAGTGGGGCAAGGCCGGGGCTGTAAGCCAGGACTAGAACATAGGATGCACCTGTGGTTATTGACTGACAAGCAACTCACAGAGACCCCATAGTGGCTGGAACCCAACAGAGTGTGTTATTATTCTGTCTTCTTCCCACCTCGTCTTCCAATGGGTGCAGGTGGAGTCTCTCTATTTCTTCTTGTCACCTGGTGGAGTACATTGGCCAAGACTTCAGTGTCTGCAACTCTGGATGGTCTGGTCTCTCCTGGTATTCTCCTCACTCAGCAGAGGGCAGGGCAGAGGGGGAACCAGGAGTGAGGTGTTTTTGGACTCAGGGAGGTCCTCCCTGTTGGGGCGGGTCCACTCTATGCCAGGAGCAGGTCCAGAAAGATCCAAGGAGGGGGGTGATGGTGGGAGTTGGGGCGAGGGCAGAGCTGACACTCACCTCAGCAGAGGGCAGGGTTATTCTGTTGGGAGCCATACAACTTGGCATGAACCTTTAGGCCAAACTTGGCAGGCCACAGTGTTATAGAACTGTCTTTGATTATAAATGGCTTCTAGAAGCATGAGCACCCAGGAGGAACAACATGACCCAGACATCAATCCATTGTTCCAACCACAGGCCCACTTACCTAGGCAACCTTCCCCTGCCCCACCACTTACCTAGATAACCCTCCCTCACCCCACCACCCATGAACTTTTTACCCTGCCAACATCCTCCTCCTATAGTTTTCTAACATCCTGCTTGAACTAACACCTGGTTCTTGGCCTCTTTTCCCCCTCCCCTTTACCCCACTCTGCTGACTATATACGCTAGCCTGGAAAACATAAAATTTGTCACTTGATCAGAATCCTGTCTTGTTGTCATTCTCTCTGTGTCTCTTGTCCCCATTCCCCTCCCTGGATATCTTGCTATAGGTTGTTGTCCCGCAGGTCGGGACAACTACATTATTTCAATGTTTTTGTATCTGTTGAGGTTTGCTATGTTGCCAAGTATGTGGTCAATTTTAGAAAAGGTTCCACGTGGCGCTGAGAAGAAGGTATATTCTTTTGTGTTTGGATGGAATGTTCTATAGATATCTGTTAAACCCAGTTGGGTCATAACTTCTGTCAGATCCTTTGTTTCTTTGTTAAGTTTCTGTATGGTGATCCTGTCTAGTGGTGTAAGGGGGTTGTTGAAGTCTCCTACTATAAGTGTGTGTGGTTTTATGTGTGGGTTGAGCTTTAGTAATGTTTCTTTTACAAATGTGGGTGCCTGCGTATTTGGGGCATAGATGTTCAGGATTGAGACTTCATCTTGATGGACTTTTCCTGTGATGAATATGAAATGCCCTTCTTCATCTCTTTTGATTGATTTTAGTTTGAAGTCTAATTTCTTAGATATTAGGGTTGCTATACCAGCTTGTTTCTTGGGTCCATTTGATTGGAAAATCTTTTCCCAACCCTTTACTCTGAGGTAATGTCTGTCTTTGAAGGTCAGGTGTGTTTCTTGTATGCAGAAGAAGGATGGATTCTGTCTTTGTATCCATTCTGTTAGCCTGTGTATTTTTATAGGTGAGTTAAGACCATTGATATTGAGAGATATTAATGACAATTGATTGTTCATTCTTATTTGTTTTGGATTTTTTAGTGGTATTGTTATTATGTGTGGATTTCCTCCTCTTTTTTCTTTTGGCGTTTGGTAATGTGGGATTATCTATTGCCTGTGTTTTTGTGAGTGTAGTTATGTTGGTTGGGTTGGAGTTTTCCTTCCAGAACTATCTGTAGTGCTGGATTTGTGGATATGTAGTGTTTAAATCTGGTTTTGTCATGGAATATCTTAGTATTATGCTGATGACATCTCACCGTAGTGTTCCCAAACCCTGGGGAAGCAGTTTAGAGATGGGAGGGGGAAGAGGAGATGGAGTAAGGCAGTGAGTTCTAAGTCTTAGGGTGCTTACACTGTGGGATGCTAATTGATGATTAAGGCTAACAGAAGATCAAGTCTTGATTTAGCTTAAAGATGATTACTGCCTTAGAAAGTGCCCAAACATGTGCAAGAGCATGTGAGCGCCCCAGCTCTAGTGAAAACTCCCTGGGGCTCCAGCAAAAGAGTGGGTGGAAGGAGAGGGTCTTTGGAAAGGAGGATGGAGGGCAAAGGTAGGGAGAAAATGGGAGTACAGAGAAACAGGACAATGGTGGGCATGGGAAGAGAAAGAACTTGGGTGACAGCATCCTCTGCTCTGCCCCACTCCAGTATCATCTGCCACCCATGTGCCAGATGGTGTCCTGGAAGCCTAGAAGATTAGATGTCACACTTGTCTCTAATCTGACTATTTCTAAATGATTCTACAAAGGAGAGTTTATTAGGAGTTCTGGGGACTGCCTGTGACCTTCACTAAGCTCTATCAAGTAGGTCATGGACTTTATCAGCAACAGCCAGTGGCTGATTTTGCTAGAGAACAAGGAACCATTTAGTAATTTCCTTTGACATTTTCAAAATTGTGGCAAAATAAATACAACATGTTAGTTCCTGTGTTTGGGAAAAACAATTATAATTTTTGAAAAAATTATTCTTTTATATATTACATCTGACCAGTTTCCCCTCCCTCCTCTCCACCTAGTCCCCCACCCCCTGCTCTGTCCCAGATCTACACCTCCTCTACTTCCCTTCAGAAAAGAGCAGGCCTCCCAGTGATGTCAACTGAACACAGCATATCAAGTTACAATAAGATTAGGCACAAACCCTCATATCAACCCAACAGGAGGAAAGGGGTCCTAAGAGCTTGGTGTTTTATTGTTTTAAAGTATATAGTTTGCACATTTTTTATATTGCAAAACTGAAACTCAGAACACATTAGGTCCTAGCTCCCTGCTCCTTCTCCCTTCAACCCATGGCAATTATTCCTCTATGTGAGTTTGGCTGCTCTGGGGACCTAGAATTGAAATTACCAATATGTGTTCTTTGCTACCTGGTTTCTTTCACTGAGCATCATGTTTTCAAGGATCATCTATTGCCCTTGACTTTTGATTTGGAATAAAGCCCATTGAATTTTTTTATGTGGTAAAGTGTGACTACATTTTGATTTCTGTTGCTGAATTTAAAAATGTGCGTGCGCATGTGCGTGCGTGTGTGTGTGTGTGTGTGTGTGTGTGTGTGTGTGTGTGTGTGTGTATCACAAATGATGGGTTTTTAAGGAGCAGCAAGGCACATGGGCTCCCCTTCTCTCTGGCCTGGCTGCCTTGCTGCCCCTGGCACGCTCTGGCTTGCGTTTGGCTGGTGTTTATCTGAATAAAGATATCTTAAACCTACAGGCTCTCGTTTTAGGTGACAGGCCCCCAAAGAGTAAAAAACAAACCTACAGAGGAGGATGTGAACATAGGGAATATGGGCGGGGGGGGGGAGAATACATGGGGTAAGAAGAAGCCATTGTCTCAAATTAAACAAATTACTTTCATTTTCTGTGTGTGTTAGCCTGCATGTATGTATGTGGACCAAATTCGTGCCTAGTGCCCATGGAGGACAGAAACAAGCATCAGATCCCATAAAACTAGAGTTATAGATATGAGCCACCTTGTAAGTGCTGTGAATTGAGCCTGGGTCCTCTGAAAGAGCAGCAAGTACTCTTAACCACTAAGCTGTCTCTCCAGCCACACTGTACACATTTTTCAAGGAGACTATTATAAGCATCTTTATTCCAGCCAGTTTGGCTGGGAATACAGACAAACTCTTAGAAAAACATAGCTTACCTGTAATGTGAGATTCCTGTAATGTGAGATTCTTGGCCCGGCTAAGTCCTTTTCCGTCTTGGCATGTTCCGAGGCCCTTGAGCCCCAAATAAACACACAGATGCTATATTAATTATGAAAATGTTGATCACTAGCTATGGTTTTTATTGGCTAGATCTGTCTTAATTACTAACCCATTTCTATAAATCTAAGTATCTTCACATGGTTTTATCTTAGCAGAGAAGGGTCCAGGGACCTCTTACTCCTCTGGTGTCCTACATCTTGATTGCTCAACAGAGAAGAGAGAGAAAAGCATGATTTCCTGTTTGTCCCTGCTTATATTCTGATTCGGCCCAACTATGCCACTTCCTTCCTGTCTGTACAGACCTCCAGACCTCTATGGTTAGCTAGTGGCAGTTTCTGCCCAGCTATGTCATTTCCTGAGATCACATGACAACTCCTCTTTGCCAATACTTCCAAGAATCCTCCTTGTCTCCTAGTCCTACCTATCATCCTGCCTGGCCAATCAGTGTTTTATTCATCAACCAATAAGCAAAGATATACACAGAAGAACAACCCCCATCACTTACCAGAATCAGAAGAGCTCTCTACCAGAAATATCTAACCTACAATTTCAACTCCCCTCTCCTCCGCCTCCACAAAAATCTCTGCTCCCTTTCTTATTCACACTGAAGTTCAAATGGATATTGAGGCTGGGGATAGAACTTGTGCATGCCAGGCAAGCATTCTACTAATATGCTACATCCTTGGTCTCCTAGATGTCTTTTGTATCACTTTACAATTTATTTATTATTTTTACTGCACTTGTATGATGTCTTGGGCGGGGAACACATTTGAAGTCAGGACAAATTAATAGAGTTGGTTCTATTCTGTTTTTATGTGAGTTTCAGGGACCAAACTCAAGTTTCTAGACTTGTATTTTATTTGTTTTAGAGAATGTCTCACTATGCAGCCCTACCATGATCAAGTAGGCTTCATTCCAGAGATGCAGAAATGGTTCAACTTATGAAAATCTGTCAATGTAATCCACCATATAAACAAACTTTGAAAGAAAAACCACATGATTGTCTGGTTAGATGCTGATAAGGCCTTTGACAAAATCCAACACCCCTTCTTGATAAAAGTCTTGGACAGATAATCAATACAAGGAACATGCCTAAACATAATAAAGGCAACATACAGAAAGTCAAAAGCCAACAGCCAACATCAAATTAAATGGAGACAAACTCAAAGCAATTCCATTAAAATCAGGGACAAGACAAGACTGTCCACTCTTTCCATATCTATTTAACATACTACTCCAGGTTCTAGCTAGAGCAATAAGGCAACTAAAAAAGATCAAGGAGATAAAAATTGGAAAGGAAGAAATCAGACTTTATTTGCAGATGATATGATAGTACACATAGATGACCCCAAAAATTCTACCAGGGAACTCCTACAGCTGACAAACACCTATAATGTGGCTGAATACAAGATTAACTCAAAAAAGTAGCCATCCTATATACAAATGATAAATGGGATGAGAAAGAAATAAGAGAAACAGCATCCTTTATAATAGCCACAAATAATATAAAATATCTTGGGGTAATGCTAACCAAACAAGTTAAAGACCTGTATGACAAGAATTTTAGGTCTTTGGAGAAAGAAATTGGGGAAGAGATCAGAAAATGGAAAGTTCTCCTATGCTCATGGATTGGTAGGATCAACATAATAAAAATGGCAATCTTACCAAAAATCATCTAAATCAGCTGACCTGAGCTAGTGAGAGATCACTGACTCAGGTCTGAAAAATGGGAACCCTACATAAGAGCACACTAGACTCCCTTAATATAGGTGACAATGGTGTGACTGGGACAATATATGAGACCACTGGCAGTGGGTCTAAGATTTAATTCTAATGCACAAACTGAGCCCATCCTATATGGAGAGATACCTTACCCAGCCTGGACACAGGGGTGTGGGAGTGAACTGGTGGAAGGAGGAAGTAGCCTTGGATGTAGTGGCACAGGAGACTAATTGCTGACTATAACACCAGCAGCACAGACAAAGATATTGACAATTAATAAATGGGACCTCCTGAAACTGAAAAGCTTCTGTAAGGCAAAGGACACAGTCAACAAGACAAGACGGCAGCCCACAGAATGGGTAGAGATATTCACCAACCCCACACCTGACAGAGGACTGATAGCCAAAAATACATAAACAACACAAGGAACTAGACATCAAAATATCAAATAATCCCATTGAAAAATGGGGTACAAATTTAAACAGAGAATTCTCAACAGAAAAAATCTCAAATGGTCAATATGCTCTTAAAGAAGTGTTCAACATTCTTAGCTATACAAATCAAAATGACTGTGAGATACCATCTCACTCCTGTCAGAATGGCCAAGATAAAAAACACCAATGACAGTTTATGCTGGAGAGGATGTGGATTAAGGGGAACACTCCTCCACTGCTGGTGGGAGTGAAAACTTGTACAGCCACTTCGGAAATCAGAATGGCAGTTTCTCAGAAAACTGGGAATCAATCTACCTCAAGACCCAATGATACCACTCTTGGCATATACCCAAAGAATGTACACTCACACCACAGGCAAATGGATGGAACTAGAAGAAACCATCTGAGTGAGGTAACCCAATCACAAAAGACAAACATGGTATGTAGTCACTAATAAGTGGATATTAGACATAGAACAAAGGATAACCAGGCTATAATCCTCAGCCCTGGAGAATCTAGGTAACAAGGAGGACCCTAAGAGGGAAACATGGATCTCCCTAGGCAGAGAAAACAGCTGAGATGTCCTGGGTAAACTGGGAGTGGGGGGGAGTAGAGGAGAGAGGATAGACAATGGGAACATGAGGGATCAGGATGGTCATGTTTTGGGCGGGACGGAGGGGGGAGAGTAATGAAAGAGATATCTTGATAGAGCTGGAATCCTTCTTTCAAAAATGCAACAGATGGAGACCATTACAGAAAACCACAACCAATCAAAATGCAGAATTGTGGAGTACAGTCTCATTGTGTATATCTACAAAACACTCCTGAACCCAAGGCTTGGGAAAAGGACAGAAAGACTGTAAGAGCCAGAGGGACTGGGGAGTTTGCTGTGAGACTGTGTCACTTAAGAATGTCAGAGGCCACTCCCATAAAGTCTCACCAACATGGCTGCCCAAACATGAGCAGAACAAGGACAACAACAATAGATGAGCTAACATGGATGGGGAAAGCTCAGGAGGGCTCAACACTACACAAAGAACTACAAGAAACTAAAGAATACTGAGAGCAGAAGAAATAGTCTTCTACAGGGAAGAGCACATCAACTGGACACCCAATACCAAATGGCCAGCCCATAAAACATACATACAAGTAACATTATACAGAATGAGCAGGTTATATTTAGGAATATGTGTGTAACAACAATTAATTTAAATAGAGTCCATGAATTTAAAAGGGAGCAAGTAGGCATATATAGGACAATTTGGAGGGAGGAAAGGAAAGGGAAAATGAAATAATTATATTATAACCTCAAAAAAAAAACCCTAAAGTAGTGGTCTTGTTAAGTTGCCCAGGATGTTCTGAAACTCCAGAACTCAAGCCTATTTCCTGCCCCAGCTTCCCAAACTGAGACTATAGGCGTATGCCATCAAACCCAGATTTTCAATATTTTTTCTTTCTTGCTTGAAAAATGTCATATTCCAAAACAATACATTTTTACAATCTAGTGTAGAGTCAGCCTTAGATTGTATAGAATTTCACTCTTGGTTACTATTTCCTGTTTAGTTTTTTTTTAAAAAAAAGTCTTTAAAAGGTTGTATTTTTGAAAATCAGTCACAATTGGGTTTCATTTACTGTGCAGTCCCTGGAGTAGCCAAATTCACAAAAACAGAAGGACAGATGGATGTCAGGGCCCAGAGAGAAGGAGAGAACAGCACGGGGTTAGTGTTTCATGGGACCAGAGTTTCACTTGGCAAGATGCCAATGTTCAGGTGATAGGTAGTGATGTTTCATGACTATGTGAATATATGTGACACCACAGAACTACATAGGTATAAATGTTTAACATGGTGAAATTTATGTAGTGTTCAATTGATCACAATTAATATCAAAACATCTTTAGAGAAACACTCCATTATACTGCCAACTGCATCTCAGCCTAGTTAGCTTCTGTTGCTGTCATAAAACACTGAATTAAAGCGAGTTGGGAAGGAAAGGGTTTATTTCCTTATGCTTACACATCACAGTTCATCATTGAGGGAATGCAGGGCAGAAATTTAGGTATCTGGAAGCAAGAACTCAAGCAGAAACAATGGAAGAACACTGCTTACAGTCTTGCTCCCCACGACTTGCTCAGCCTGCTTTCTTTAAATTATATATATATATTTGTGTGTGTGTGTGTGTGTGTGTGTGTGTGTGTGTGTGTGTGTGTGTGAAAGGACAACTGGTAGAAGTCAGCGCTTTCCTTCCACCATATGGCTCTAGGATCAGGTTTGACAGCAGGTGCCTCTACCAGCTGAGTCATCTCCCTGGTCTCTCATCTTGATTTCTTATACCACCCAGAACCGTAAGCTCAGAGTGAAATTTGTCACAGTGGGCTGGGTCCTCCCACATCAATCAGTAATCAAGAAAATGCCCCCACAGACTGATGGAGGCATTTTCTTGGTTGAGCTTCCGTCTTCCCAGATGACCCTAACTTGGAGAATGTGAAATAAGGCAAGGGGGAAACTACTGTGTTGACTGGGAAGGCTACTGTCAATTCTTGCATCTGAGAGTCTGAGCAAAAAGAAGTATTATAATTAGCAATGAGGCTTCTGATAGAGATATGTTAGTGCTTCGTGGCTGTTTCCTCCAGAATGGACATGGAAATTTCCCTTACAGATTATTTACATAATACAAGAATGAATTCAAACACAGTGGGGCCATGAATATCATTGAGAATATATAAAGCCATTGCTGGTGACCTTCTGCTTGCTACTGCTTAGACTGTTCACTTTGTGGGGTTTTTTCCCTCTTTGTGTAAATGCAGCACTTTGACTTTTGTTTGCTTTTGTTCTCACTGTTGATGTTTGAATAAATGCGCCTGCTAGATGTCAACATTAGCACAAGCACGCCACAAGAACCCAGAGATCTGCGGCTTCCTTGATTCTCGGTCGCCCTCTGCTGGTAGCAGCACCGCTCGGGCTTCCATACCCACTGCCACCCACTTTCGTTTTCCTAGCTTTTGCTACTCTGGCCTCAGTAGCTAGGGCCCTAAGATTAGAGCTGAAATCATATGCATGCACGTGTTTTCAAGCACAGTTGGGTAGTGTTCTGCTGAACTGGATTCCGGTCGGCACTTCCTGGGGATCGCTGAAACCCTTAGCACCTTCTGGCTGCCTTGCCACACCCTGGTGGCCTCAAGTGGTTGATTTTTCTGGTTTCCTGAGCTCTGCATCCTTATCTGGAGTTTGGCAGTTGTCTGCATCCTGAGTTCTTGAAAATTGTAAATTGTGGGGCACTTGAAGTGAGAAGCATTTGTTTTCTCCTTGTGTTTTTTTATGCTTCTAGGAGAATTGGAACATAAAGATTTTTGGTGTGGTTCCTACTCTTTCCTGAACCCATGGATCATCCTGGGAAGAGAAAGTAGATGATATCTACAGGACAAACTGGGGGAGGGAGGGCAGTGATAAGGGAGAAGAGAGAGGAGTGAGAACCGGAAGGAATGCAATGGCTGAGGTAAGGAGAGATGCAGTGGAAGAGCAAAGAAAGATATGTTAGCAGAAATAACCACTATGGGCCTAGGGAGAAACCTGGTGCTACGGTAACTCCCAAGAATCCACAAGGATGACCCCAGTTAAAAACTCCTAGCAATAGTAGAGAGGATGTCTGAACTGGCCTACCCCTGTAATTAGATTTCTGAATACCCCAAGTATCGTCATAGAGCCCTCATCCAGTAATTGATAGAATTAGATGAAGAGATCCACAATCAAGAACCAACCTGAGCTCTGGGAGTCCAGTCAAACAGAGGAAGGAGGGAATATATGAGCAAGGGAGGTCAAGATCGTGATGGAGAAATCTACAGAGAGAGCTGAACTAAAGTCATGAACTCCAGACCTACAACTGTGGAAACTCCAGGCAACTGAACTAGGTCCTCCATATGTGGGAGACAGTTGTGAAGTTTGGACTATCTAAGGGGATCCTGGCAGGAGGACCATGACATATTTCTGATACATGAGCTAGCTTGTTGGAGCCCATTCCCTATGGTGGGATTCTATGCTCAGTATTAATATATGGGAGAGGGGTCTGGACTTGCCCAAACCTATTGTGCCAGACTGTGGTGACTCCTCATGGAGCCCTTACCTGTGAGGAGGAGTGGACTGGGGGTGGGCTAGAGGGGGAACTGAGGGGGGGAGGAGGCAGGAGTGGGTGGGAGGAGGGGGAAAAGGGAGAACTATGGTTGGAATGTAAAATGAAATAAAAAATTTACAAATGGAAAAAAATTAAGAAGCCAGGAGATTTTTGTCTCAAAAGAAAAAAAAGGTTAGTTTGAAACTGTCATATATCTTAGATGACATTCACTTTACCAGATTAAAAATACAAGATTAAGCAAAAGTAATCTGGTTATACCAACCAATGTCCCCAGAAAAGGTGAGAGCCAAAAAAGTCATGAGAGTTATTATTGTGAATGCTTGTCCCAGGATAGTAATCCGTGTGCAACTCAGTATCAGGGGCTTTGTAATATTTTTTTCTCTGCTAGTCTGGGCACTGGTTATAGCCACCATAAGCATGCCAGCATGTCCATTTTGTATAACTAAAGCTACTATCACAGAAGATAGATGTTAAACTGCAGCATTCTGTATGGCCTTTTGGAAGGTAAAGAAGTCCTTCAGAGGAGAGAGCTTGAGTTAATTCCTGCATAGAAAAGGAAAGATTTTTGTTCTTTTGAGACAAGAAATTATCCTGTAATCAGTCCAATCTGGGTCACATATATAGCTGAGGCTGGAAGCAAATTCAAAGCAATCCTCCTGTTTCTGCCTCCCAAATGCTGGGATTGCAAAATACATACATTTGAAAATGTATCTAAAGAAGTTGTACAATTACCAAAATATGTTGTAAATAGTTTTTATTATGTTTTATTAGAGAGTAGAAGTTGTGTTTTTTGTTTTCTGTGTTACTTTGCTTGTCTAAAATACCTGACTGTTCTAATAAAGAGATGAATGGCCAATAGCAAGGCAGGAGAGAGAAATAGGCTGGGCTAGCATGCAAAGAGAATAAATAGGAAGAGAAATCTAGGGAAAGGAGAAAGATCAAGAAAAGAAGGCAGAAGGATACCAAGGGTCACCTATCCAGCCATACAGCCAACCATTGAGAAAGAAAGAGAGAGAGAGAGAGAGAGAGAGAGAGAGAGAGAGAGAGAGAGAAACAATGGTAAAAAGCTCAGAGACAAAATGTAGTTAAAGAGAAACAGGGTAATTTAATTTATGAAAAACTGGCTAGAAACAAGCCAAGCTAAAGCCAACATTGTGTGTCCAGACTCATGATGGGCCTTCCACTCTGTGCAGATCCACTCTTGTCCAGGGTAGGCTCAGGAAGAAGGAGGGGTTTATGGGGGGAGTTGGGGCCAGAGGAGAGCCCAGACTCACCTCAGGTGGCAGGTGGAGGGCAGAGGGCAGAGGGGGGACAAGGACAAGGTGTGGCCAGACTCAGTGTGGGCCTTCCTGTCTGGGCAGGTCCACTTCTGTCGAAGGACAGGCTCAGGAAGAAGGAGGGGGGCTGATGGGGGAAGTTGAGGGAAGAGCAGTGCCCAGACTCACCTCAGGCAACTCCAAAAAAAGAGTACTGGAAATGTGAATTACATAGTCCTGGACTTCCAGCTGCTCTCTCCGAGCCCTCACTGTAAGCCATCCATATCATCTGTCACATCTGAAGAGAAAGTAGAATATGTCCAAATAGATAAAGAAAAGACCCAGGCCCTACAAAAGACCATACAGGAATGGACAAAGATGCAGCAGTCCTCAAGACCCTCCAAAGATGCCAAGCTATGGTAAGGATGGCCATCCCCCAACACCTCCTCTCCTTTGTGACTTTTGTTCAAAAGATATATGTTCTGTATGTATGGTGTGTCCACACATGAGTGTATGAAGTGTGATCATAAATGTGTGACTGTTAACAAAAGAATGCTATTGTGTTGTCTTTAAATCGTTAATTGCTGGGGAAGGAGCAACAGTTGTTAAAGTACAGGTTACTTAGGAGGGTAATTTCTGCTTTTGTTTCCATGGATGGTGAAGGGCTGTGGATTCCTTCCAGACTGGTATGGTTTCATGGGGAAAGACCCTCTGAAGCAATGGCCCTGGTGATCCGAATATTTGTTTTCATTTAAATTTGGTTGGTTAGAAATGGTAGTGGTCATAGTCAATCACTTTTTAAAGGAAAAAGGAGGAATATGATATAGAAATGATATTTTGTATCGGAATGGATCCTCATTTGTTGATACTTTGTATTGGAATGGATCTTCATTTGTTGACATTAGTTAGGTTTTCTAGATATATAGATAGATATTCTTCAAACCTTTCAAAGACCAACGGAATATATGGCATTTAAATGGTTTTGGGTTTTTCTTGACAGTGAGACACAACTACTCCTGGCACACCAATTACATCTGAGAGAAAGATGGGCATCCAAGAAACTCGTTATAGAGTTTGCCATTGACATGGCAAGACGAGCCATTTGGGCAAGGAGCTACTCTTGCCTGAACTGTTCAACTGTTGCTTTATAAACTGGACATGCAGGACCCACAGGAAAATGCCTAAAGGGTTCCTGCTTCTTGGAGGAGTACAAATTGCCAATGCGGGTGGACAGTTCACAATTTCCTGCTTTGCTGTAAAGTCTGCCACACACATTGTGGCCTGTAGGCTAAAGATGGATGCCCCAAGGTTACCAAGAAACTTTGGGTTACTGTCTAGGAAGCAAGATGTTTCTGTCAGTTCTAGAGTTTATATATTATCCTTCTATGGTCTTTGATGGAGTTGAAGATAGATAGTTATAGTAACACACTAAGATAGAACGGTAAAAATCTTATAGTTCTTACTTGATAACTGTTTTTGTTATATATAAAGAAGGAGGAGATGTTGGAACCCAGCCCCCATGGGGTCTCTAAGAGTTGTTTTCCAGCAAAACCACAGGTACCTCCTGTTTTCCTGACCTCACCCCACTGGGATCAATATCCTGTTGTGAACCCTTTGACCTGGGGTTTTTGTAAGTTTGTATATAAAGCTGCTGCACAAGAAAGGTGAGAGATATTCTCTCAGAAAAGGATCAGGAGTCTTGTTCATCCAAATCTCCAGGCTTTTGCCCAATAGTCAGACCTAGTGATGGCCAAGGGCAGCCACATGGAATGAGAAAACCAATTCCCACAAGATGTCCTAACCTCCATGTGTAGATACCCCCCCACAACACATACAAATAATAGGAATAATAAAAAACTTTATTTAATTTAAAAGACATCCAAAATATACAAAGAACTCAACAAAAAGTCAACAATAAGAAATCAAAGAATTCAATTACAATATGGACCAAAGATATTAACAGTCACCTCAACCAACAAAGGCACACAGATAACAAATGTACATGAAGAGATGTTTCCCATCATGTGTCAGCAAGGAAATACAATTTAAAATCATGACATCTACTATATACCCACACCACAATCCAGATCCCTGACAACACCAAATGCCTTAGAAAGTGTGGAGCAACAGGGATTCTAGTTCCTTGCCATTAGGAATGCAAAATAATCCAGCCACTCTGAAAGGCAATTTGGCAGTTTCTTACAAACTGAAACATACTCTTATATATCCAGCAATCATACTACTTGGTATTTGCATAAGGGAGTTGAAAAAATAAGTTCATACAAAAATTTACATGTGGATGTTTATTAAAGCTTTATCTGTAATTACTCAAACTTGGAAGCAACCAGGTTCCCAGCACCAATATGGCAGCTCACACCCTCCAGTGATTACAGTTTCAGGGTATCCAACACCTTTTTCTGACCTTTTTGGGATCCCCTGCACACACGCACGCGCGCACACACACACACAGAGAGAGAGGCATACATATAAAATACATGTTTGTCTTAGTTAGGGTTATTATTGCTGTGATGAAACACTGTGACCAAAATCAAGCTGGAGAGGAAAGGATCTATTTCTCTCACAGTGCTACATCACTGTTCATCATCAAAAGCAGTGGGGGCAGGAATAGAAACAGGACAGGGATGTGGAGGCAGGTGCTGATGAAGAGGCCATGAAAGAGTAGGCATGCTTACTGTGGCTTGCTCAGCCTGCTTTCTTATAGAACTCAGAACTAGATGGCCCCACCCACAATGGGCCAGGCCCTCCCCCATCAATAACTAATTAAGAAAATACCCTACAGTCTTGCCTACAGCTGGATCTTATAGAGGCATTGTTTTCAACTGAGACTTCCTTCACTTTGATGACTCTAGCTCCTGTCAAGTTGACATAAAACTAGACAGCATACATATATACACACATATTTTTTAAAAAACAGTGCTCTGGGGGGCTGGAGAGATGGTTCAGAGGTTAAGAGCACTGGCTGCTCTTCCAGAGGTCCTGAGTTCAATTCCCAGCAACTCACAAACATCTAGAATGAGATCTGGTGCCCTCTTCTGGCCTGCAGGCATACATGCAGGAAGAACATTGTATACATAATAAATGAAAATTTAAAAAAAACTTAAACAAAAAAAAACAGTTCTCTGCAATGGATTCTGGGTGATAATGATGTATCACTGTACGTTTATTGAGTATATGGATGTCCCTCTCTAGTGGGTATCAATAACGAAGGAAGTATGCATGTTGGGGGCATCAGGTATGTGGGAATTTATGACAACCTCTTTTCAATTTTGATGTGAACATACTGCTGCTCTAAAATTAAATATAAAGATAAAATAAGTCTCCAAGGATGACCTTGAATTTCTGATCCACTTGCTTCCACCACCAGAGTACTGGGATTATAGGAGTGTACCACAAGTCTCTGTTTATGTTTTTTGTGGTGTTAGGGATCAAACCCAGGGCTCTGTGTGTGGTAGGCAAGCATCTTATGTATTAAGTTACATCCCCAGTCTGAAATAAAGACTCTAAACATCTGTCTTTCATTTCTCTCATATCCTGCAGGATCACCTAATTGATAAACAGCTATTCGGAGCCTATACTAGAGAGCAGACTCTGGTTATCATAGTGGCAAGGGGGATCATGGAAGAGCCAGTGACTAATATTAAGGCCCCCCAAAAGACCCTCAAGAGGTTTCAAAAGACAGAAAGAAAATGATAACATTCTTGAAATAGAAATTTAATGACAAAAGGGATCGATTTCAGGATTTGGAGTTAGATTTAAACGAGTTGAATAAAAACATCAATGTTTGAAAATATGTAGAAACAGGCAATATTTAAACCAAAGTTGGGAAATAATAGAGATTGATGAAATCTCTAATCTCACAAGACTTCAAAAACTAACCCTTGGTGGCTGACTAACATACGGCCAGACTTCTCATGCCTTTTTCAGACTTACCCTGACTAGAAGGAGCAAAAAAATTGAAGCTTCCCAGATTCCCTGGGTCTACTCCCTCTCTCTTCTCATTGGCCAGAACTAGGTCATGGGCTACATTTCTGTGAATTTAGGAAATAAGTGGTGAGGTAATAGAAGCAGGGCTGGCCATCAAGTTGCTGGAGCTATTCACACTGTGTTTAGTTCCCTTTGAAAATCCATTTGTGTCTGCTGGTTGTCTGCTTTGACAGGAAACCTGGATTTGTTTCATCACTGTCTTTACATAGCATTTTGAATTATCTAGTTAAAGGAAGGTTTCCTGTCTTGGCTGAACTTGCATGTGTTTACTGAAGAACATATAAATTGGGGATTCTTGGCTGAACTTGTGTGTGTTTGCTTACTAAGTTCCACCACAACTCAGTGAGAAATTTGGGTATCATTTATCAGGGTCCGTCAAACCCTATTACACTTTTGTTCCATTCTCCTTTGGTGATTATCTTCTCATGTTTCTTAAATATTAACCCCAACATGATAAAATTAAAGAGTAGCTGGTACAAAATTATCAAAGACAATATCACTATTGAAGGTTGGTGGCATAAAAAATTAAAATGTGCTATTTAAATTTATGGAGAACTAAAGATAACCACATAAAGCTGGGCATGATGGCTGATGTCTGTAATCTCAACACTTGGAAGACTGAGGTACAAAGCACTGATGTCAGTTTGAGACCAGTCTGTGCTACAGACTGAGATTCTGTCTCAAAGAATGAAAAGAGGGAGATGGAGAGGGAGGAGAAGAAGGAGACATGCTAGAGTTGTATTTCATTTTCCTGAATCTGATTTGATGACCCCTGGATCATTTGAAAAGTTTTCTACCATCAAGATCCCAATGTGCTTTCTTTTCTTATGTGCCATCAATTAGAAAATGATAAATTTTGCTTTGTTTCTGATACTAATCAAGATTTTTGTACAATTCATTTTGTTGATGTTTCTAATTACAATTTCTTTTCTGTTTCTTGTACAATTTATTATCTCTCCTCTTCCTTTTCCTGTTAGGGTTTTTGGAGACAGGGTCTGTTTTATCACAGGATGACTTAGAACTTGGTGTGTAGCTGAGAATGACCTTCTGTTTCTCCTAATTCCACATCCCTAGTGCTATACTGTACAGGAGTGTACTATCACCTCCATTTTATGTAGTGTTGGGTGAGGATCAATCCCAAGATTTTCTTTTTGTATGTTAGGTAAGCAGTCTACCAACCAAACTACATTCCCCAAGACATATCCAGCTTCTTCAAACTCCTAATCACACCTTTTAATATATTGAATTTGCAAACACATAGCTAATTTGTTGTCAGTTCTTAGACTTCTTTCTCAGAGCTTGTTATTCACCACTTCCAGGACTTCTGCCCAGCTGTTGTCCCTGGGATCATCTCTGACTACTTTCCTGACATAGATTCACTATATTGTGAATCCCACCACTTCCTTCCTGGCTTACACCTTTCTTTTGCTTCAGAACATCCTCAATTATCTTCCAAAGAAAATGTATTTAAGAGATAAATTTTATTAACTCATATATCTCTACAACTCCTTATTTCATTGTCACACTTGATGGGTATTTTGGCTTGTACTGACAACCATACACCTTTGGAATTTTTTGGCAAGCAAGGTTTTATTGAAAAATAGCCTCCTGCATCAGAAAGTGATCCCTAACAATGGATTTTATTTATTTTCTTGCTGTCCTCTTAGCTTTTGTCACCCAGTGTTCTTAGAAAGTCTGGTGCTAGTCTCACAAATGTTCCATTTTCCCAATTTTCAGGTTTCAAACTCTTGTTAGGCACTGGACTCCCTAGAACACTCCTCAACGTTCTCATTTTTCTCTGTTTCTTTTTTTATTTTTATTTGAATTAGGAACAAGATTGTTTTTGTTTTTTGTTTTGTTTTTTTGAGACAGAGTTTCTCTGTGTAGCTTTGGAGCCTATCCTGGCACTTGCTCTGGAGATCAGGCTGGCCTCGAACTCACAGAGATACGCTTGCCTTTGCCTCCCGAGTGCTGGGATAAAAGGCATGTGCTACTAATGCCCGGCAAAGATTGTTTTACATGTCAATCCCAGTTCCTTCTCCCTCCCCTTCTCCCCTTACCACTCCCCCCCCAACTAAAGCCCTACCTATCACATATCCTTTCTGCTCCCCAGGGACGTTGAGGCCTTCCACAGGGGGTCATCATAGTCTATCGTATCCTTTGGGATAGGGCCTAGGCCCACCCCTGTGTGTCTTGGCTCAGGGAGTATTCCTCTATGTGCAATGGGCTCCCAAAGTCCACACCTATGCTAGGGATAAATACTGAACTACTACAGGAGGTCCCATAGATTTCCAAGGTCTCCTCATTGAAACCCATGTTCCTAGGGCCTGGATCAGTCCCATGCTGGTTTCCCAGCTATCAGTCTGGGGAGCAAGAGCTCCCCGTTGTTCAGGTCAGCTGTTTCTGTGGGTTTCACCAGCCTGGTCTGGACCCCTTTGCTCATCACTCCTCCCTCTCTGCAACTGGATTCCAGTTCAGTTCAGTGATTAGCTGTGGGTGTCTGCTTCTGCTTCCATCAGCTGCTGGATGAAGGCTCTAGGATGGCATATAAGACAGTCATCAATCTCACTATCAGGGGAGGGTATTTAAGGTAGCCTGTCCTCTGTTGCTTAGATTGTTAGTTGGTGTCATCTTTGTAGATCTCCAGACATTTCCCTAGTGCCTGATTTCTCTTTAAACCTAAAATGTCTCCCTCTATTATGGTATCTCCATTCTTGTTTTCTTCTATTCTTCCCCTGACTCAACCTTTCTGCTCCCTCATGTCCTCTGCACCCCTCCTCTTCTCCCCTTCTCATTCTCGTAGCTCCCTCTCCCCTCCCCCCATGCTCCCAATTTGCTCAGATCTTGTCCCTTTCCCCTTCTCCAGGGGACCATGTATGTCTTCTCTGTTTCTTTTTTAAAATATTATTTCTTTTGTTGTTTTCTGAGAAACCTCTCAAATCTTTCTCCTTAATATTCATCTAGGAATTTGAACTTAACCAATCTTAACTTTTTGTTGTGCTAGAGACTGTACCTGGGGACTTGTGCAAACTACCACTGAGGTACATTTCCAGCCAAATAATCAAATTTAATTCATTTTTTGTTATTGTTTGTTTTGTTTCGAGAGAGGGTTTCTCTGTGTAACAGCCCTGGATGTCCTGGAACTCACTGTGTAGACCAGGCTGGCCTCAACTCACAGAGATCTGCCTGCCTCTGCCTCCTGAGTGCTGGAATTAAAGGCGTGTGCCACCACATCCAACTTCAAATTTTAATTTCTGAAAATTCTTTTTTTGTCCTTTGATTGCTCCTTTATACAATGTTCTGTTCGTATTTATGGATACAATATTTTCTCTTAGTTCTCTGAATATACAAATTAAATTTAAACATTTTCATATATACTATATATTTCCTGAGATTCCAAACCATTTTTTTTCAGTATTGGCCATTAAAGCCAGTTTTTTGTTCATTTTAGACAGTCCTTGATTTTTGTGTATGTGTTGAAGGCTTTCTGCCAATTTCTTTTTCTTTTTAATGTTTGAGAGGAGAGATTCTAACACTATCCCTCTGGCTAACCTGGAACTCTCTATGTAGCCTAGGCTGTCCTCAAATTTGTGGCGATAGTCCTGCCTCTCAGCCTCTTGAGTGCTAGGATTACAGTTGTGAGCCACCACACCCAGCTCTTTCTCTCAATTTTTGATTATACTTAGTAATTAACTATAACTAATAAAGGAGGATTAAAAAGTTATTGTGGATTTTATGTTCTGTTGGAGACATAGATGTTTTCCTGATCTAAATGACCTCTGTATAGGGCAAGGGGGGTGAAGTAGTAGAGATCATAGAACCTGCAGGCTAGAATGAAGAAGAAATTGTTCAGGAGTTGTCAGGATTCATCCTGGAATCCTTGGCTCTCTGCAGATGTCATTCAGATTCTTCATAAAACAATCAGACATTTTCTAAGTAGGCCTGTGCCAGTTCCAGTCTGTTGGGGGAGAGGGGAATTCTTTTTCTTTCTTGTTTTTTAATGTTCTTTTTTTGCAAATCTTTTTTATTTTTTATTTATTTATTTATTAATTCAAGTTAGGGAACAGGCTTGTTTCACATGTAAGTCCCTTCTCCCGCTCCCTCCCCTCACCCCCATTCCTTCTCCCCCACCAACCTACCCCCCACTCCATCCACCCACCACTCCCCAGGCAGGGTAGGGCCCTCAACAGGGGCTCTGCAAAGTCCACCAAATCTTCCTGTGCTGGGCCTGGGCCCTTCCCCATGTATCCAGAGCCAGAGTGTATCCCTTCATGTGGGATGGGCTCTCAAAGTCCCTTCTTAGACCAGGGAAAAATACTAATCCACCACCAGAGGCTCTCTGGACTGCAGAGGTCTCCTTATTGACATCCATGTTCAGGGGTCTGGATCAGTCTTGTACTGGCCTCCCCGACAGAATCTGGGGTCGATATGCTCTCCCTTGTTCAGGCCAACTGTTCCTGTGGGTTTCTCCAACCTGGTACAGACCCCTTCGTTCTTCATTCCTCCCTCTCTTCAACTTGGTTCCAGATTTCAGCTCAGTGTATATCTGTGGATGTCTGTCTCTGCTTCCATCAGCCACTGGATGAGGACTCTAGGATGGCATAGAGAGTAGTCATCAATCTCATTTTAGGGGAAGGGCTTCTAGGCCATCCTCTCCTCCACTGCCCAGACTGTCAGATCGTGTCATCCTTGTAGGTCTCTGGAGATCTTCCTAGTTCCAGATCTCTTCTCAGACCTATAGTGGTTCCCTCTGATATGGTATCTTTCATCCTGCTCTCTCTCCTCTATTCTTCCCCCAACTCAATATCTCTGCTCCTCCATTTCTTCTCCTCTCCTCTTCTTCTCTTGCTCTTATTGTGGCAGCACCCTCTCCCCTACCCTCATGCTCCCAATTAGCTCAGGAGTTCATGCCACTTCCATTCCTGGGGTCTATTTATCCCTTAGAGTCCTTCATGATTTCTAGTTTCTTTGGTGAAGAGGATTATAGGCTGGTAATCCTTTGCTCTATGTCTAAAATTCATATATCAGTGAGTACATACCATGTTTGTCTTTTTGTGATTGGGTTGCCTCACTCAGGATGGTTTCTTCTAGTTCCATCCATCTGCCTGAGAATTTCAGCATTCCATTGCTTTTTTTCTGCTGAGTAGTACTCCATTGTATAATTGTACCACATTTTCTCTATCCATTCTTCAGTTGAGAGGCATCTAGGTTGCTTCCAGGTTCTGGCTATTACAAACAATGCTGCTATGAACATGGTTGAACATATGTCCTTGTTGTATGAACATGCACTATTTGGGTATATGCCCAAGAGAGGAATTGTTGATCTTGAGGTAGATTGATTGCCATTTTTCTAAGCAACTGCCATACTGATTTCCAGAGTGGTCTTACAAGTTCGCACTCCCACCAGCAATGGAGGAGTGTTGCTTTTTCTCCACATCCTCTCCAGCATAGGTTGTCATTGGTATTTTTTATTTTAGCCATTCTGACAGGTGTGAGGTGGTATCTCAGAGTTGTTTTGAGTTGCATTTCTCTGATGGCCAAGGATTTTGAGCACTTTCTTAAGTGTCTTTCAGCCATTTCAGATTCCTCTGTTGAAAATTCTCTGTTTAGTTCTGCACCCACTTTTTAATTTCATTGTTTGGTGTTTTGGTGGCTAGCTTCTTGAGCTCCTTGTATATTTTGGAAATCAGCCCTCTGTCAGATGTGGGGTTGGTGAAGATCTTTTCCCATTCTGTGGGTGATTGTTTTGTCTTACTGACTGTGTCCTTTGCCTTACAGAAGCTTCTCAGTTTCAGGAGGTCCCATTTATTGATTGCAGACCTCAGTGTCTGTGCTACTGGCGTGATGTTCAGGAAGCAGTCTCCTGTGCCAATTTGTTCAAGGGTAATTCCCACTTTCTCTTCTAGAAGATTCAGTGTGGCTGGATTTATGGAGAGATCTTTGATCCATTTGCACTTAAGTTTCGTGCATGGTGACAGGTATGGATCAATCTGCAATCTTCTGCATGTCCAAATCCAATTGTGCCAGCACCATTTGTTGAAGATGCTATCTTTTTTCCATTGTATAGATTTAGCACCTTTGTCAAAAATAAGGTGTTCGTAGGTGCGTGGGTTAATATCTGGGTCTTCAATTCGATTCCATTGGTCTATCTGTCTATTCTTGTGCCAATACCAAGCTGTTTTCAGAACTATGTCTCTATAGTAGAGCTTGAAGTCAGGGATGGTGATGCCTCCAGAAGATCTTTTATTGTAAAGAGTTGTTTTGGATATCCTGGGTTTTTTATTTTTCCATATAAAGTTGAGTATTGTTTTTTCAATGTCTGTGAAAAAGTGTGTTGGGATTTTGATAGGGGATTGCATTGAATCTGTAGATTGCTTTTGGTAGGATTGCCATTTTTACTATGTTGATTCTACCTATCCACGAGCATGGGAGATCTTTCCACTTTCTGGTATCTTCTATTTCTTTCTTTAAAGTCTCAAAGTTCTTATTGTACAGGTCTTTCACTTTTTTGGTTAGTGTTACCCCAAGATATTTTATGTTGCTTGTGGATATTGTGAAAGGTGATGTTTCCCTGATTTCTTTCTCATTGCATTTATTATCTGTGTATAGTAGGGCTACTGATTTTTTTGAGTTAAGTTTGTATCCTGCTACTTTGCTGATGGTGTTTATCAGCTGTAAGAGTTCCCTGGTCGAGTTTTCGGGTCACTTATGTAGACTATCATGTCATCTGCAAATAGTGAAAGTTTGACTTCATCCTTTCTAATTTGTATCCCTTTGATCCCCTTTTCTTGTCTTATTGCTCTAGCTAGAACTTCAAGTACAACATTGAAGAGGTATGGAGAGAGTGGACAGCCTTGTTTTGTTCCTGATTTTAGAGGAAACGCTTTGAGTTTCTCTCCATTTAGTTTGCTGTTGGCTGTTGGTTTGGTATATCATGCTTTTATCATGTTTAGATATGTTCCAGTCATTTCTGTTCTCTCCAAGATCTTTATCATGAAGGGATGTTGGATTTTGTCAAAGGATTTTTCAGCATCTAGTGAGATGATCATGTGGTTTTTCTTTTTCAGTTTGTATATATGGTGGATTACATTGATGGATTTTCATATGTTGAACCATCCTTGCATCCCTGGGATGAAGCCTAATTGATCGTGGTGGATGATTTTTCTGATATGTTCTTGGATTCGGTTCGCCAATATTTTATTGAGTATTTTAGCATCGATGTTCATGAGGGATATCGGTCTGCAGTTCTCTTTCTTAGTCATATCTTTGTGTGGCTTGGGTATCAAAGTGATTGTAGCCTCGTAGAAAGAGTTTGGCAATATCCCATATGTTTCTATTGTGCGGAGCAGTTTAAGGAGTACTGGTATCAGCTCTTGTTTAAATTTCTGGTAGAATTCTGAAGTGAAGCCATCTGGCCCTGGGCTTTTTTTGGTTGGGAGGCTTTTGATGACTGGTTCTATTTCATTAGGCGTTATGGGTTGATTTAAACTGTTTTTTCTGATCTTGGTTTAATTTTGGTAAGTGATATTTATCCAGAAAGCTGTCCGTTTCCTTTAGATTTTCAAATCTTGTGGAGTACAAGTTTTCAAAGTATGAACTGAAGATTCTCTGGATTTCCTCAGTGTCTATTGTTATATCCCCCTTTTCATTTCTGATTTTGTTAATTAGCATGCTCTCTCTTGGGGATTGGGGTATTCTAACTGAAACCATCAACCTGCACCAGGGCCTTCACTGAATCTTTGTGTGTTAAGTACTGTTTTATTGCATTTTCCCCTATAACTGTAGATTCAGACTCTTTGCTCTTAAACCTGAAAAGTGTTCTTTATCTTTTCAGCATTTGCCTTGTCAAATATTCTCAGCTACCTTATTTCTCAAATAATTCTTGTCTGCATTCTCTCCTCTCTCTCTCTCTCTCTCTCTCTCTCTCTCTCTCTCTGTGTGTGTGTGTGTGTGTGTGTGTGTGTGTGTGTGTGTGAGTGTGTGTGTGTGTGTGTCTGTGTGTTGAAATAATCTTTTTATACACTTCGAAGGGATGTCTCTGTTTTACCTCATCTGCCTAAGGTGCCTTCTGGTTGGTTTAATAAAGAGCTGAATGATCAATAACTTCACAGGAAAGGATAGGTGGGACTTCTAGGCAGAGATGGGAACTCTGTGAAAGAATCTGAGAGGCAGGGGATTTCAATAGCTCAACTCAGTGGAAGACAGACATACTGTACTATACTGAGGAGAAGTAACATGCCATGTTAATATAAACAGATTAATTTAAGTTTTAGGAGCTGTAATGGGAATTCATTCTGCCAATAGTTTTGGAGGACCAGCCTTAGGATGTGGTTTTAGTGGGCAGACATGGTCCCTTATAAGGAACAGGAGGGGCCTCTCTCGCTCTTGGGTGGTGGTCTGAGCATCTCACATTGCAGCTTCCTGAACCTCAAATGGCAGAAGACTGTGTCAGTTATTTGCCTTCATTGTGTGAGTGCTCTCCAAATAAATATCTGTTATTCTTTATTCAGGCATCATGGACTTCCTTCATCTGCCCTTCAAAGAGATAGTTGGGCACAAGCCTAAGGTAAGGCCAAACTTTGATAATTAATAAGAAGTCTCCATGTCATTATTCGGGAACTGGTGGTACAAAGAAAGAGACTGTGTGTGTGTGTGTGTGTGTGTGTGTGTGTGTGTGTGTGTGTGTGCAGACATACATATGGACATGGGTACATGTGTATATGTATATGTGGAGACAGGAGACAACCTCCAGTGTTGCTCCTCAGGAACCATCTGTGTGGGTCTCTACAAACTCTTCTGCCAGCCTGTGTTGGTTCAAACTTCTAGAGTCTGGTCCCAGGCATGTTTGTTTGTTTAGCTGGTTGGTTGGTTGGTTTTAGGGGTTTTGATGTTGTTAGATTTTTGGGTGTTTTTAAGACAGGGTTTCTCTATGTAGCCCTGGCTGTCCTGAAACACTCTCTGTAGAGTAGGTTGGAGAGATCCACATGCCCCTGCCTCCCGAGTGCTGTATTTAAAGGTGTGTGCCACCATACCTGGATCTAGGCAGTTTAATTTAGACATATTTAAGTACAGTACAATTTTTGAACAAAGTTTCCTGGTAACAATTATCTCAACCCCATGTGCAGAATGAAGATTAAGGCCTAACTATGTAGAAACTCTCTTGCAATGCACTTGTGACCTCTCCCATGAAGATGGGTTCTGTATCTTAGGGACTTAGGATCTCGTGTGGCTTCAGTCATGCAGATAGTGTAGAGGTCACCAGGCTGTAATGTACATGGGACATCTCCCTTAAGGATGAGCTCTGTTGACTGAGAAGCCAAACTAACGATGAAGTTCTAGGGAGGGAGAGTCTGGGAAAAACCTAATAATCTGGGAGATCTGGGTATGGCCTGGCCCTGTAGACAGCACAGATCACCAGCCTGTTAACAACATCCACTGCCAGCCTTCTAGTTGGAAAACAGATGAACTCATCTGTTCTGTTGAAGAGACAAACCTGAGTGCTTAACATTCCTGGTGCCCACAGTGCTTGCCTGTGAGCACAAAGAACCCATGCCCTCTACATCCATCACTTTTTGGAGATTGTGCCTATCACTTACCTGAAACTTACCAAGTAGGCTAGGCTAGCCAGCCAGCTCCAGGATTCTGCTTGTCTCTGCCTCCCCAGTATGTTGTCAGATATTACTTTATGTAAATGTGTGTTACATTTGTTTATGCTATACTTGTTTAACTAGGCAAAATGTGTTATATTTGTTTATACTGTATTTGTTTCATCATGTAAAGAAGAATTGCATTTGCTTTACTTTGCCTGCCTATGGCACCTGATTGGTTTAATAAAAAAGCTGAACAACTGCAAGGTGTTGGTGGCGCATGCCTTTAATCCCAGCAAGAAGGAGGCAGAGGCAGGCAGATAGATCTCTGTGAGTTCGAGGCCAGCCTGGTCTACAGAGCAAGTTCCAGGACAGACTCCAAAACAATACAGAGAAACCCTGTCTCAGAAAAAAAAGCTGAACAACCAATAGCGAGGCAGTAGAGGGATACGTGGGGCTGGTGGGTAGAGAGAATAAATGAGAGAAAAGAATAAGACAAGAGACCGAGGGAAAAAGAGAGGGAGACACCGGAGGCCATGCAGGCAGCCACCAGCCACCCCCACACAAGAGAAACAGGAAAAGTGTATATGGAATGAAAGGTAAAAAGCCCTGAGACAAAATGTAGATGAAGAGAAACAGGTTATATAAGTCATAAGAGCTAGCAAGAAACAAGTATAAGATAAAGCTGAGCATTATAACTAATAAAAAGTCCCCATGTTATGATTTGGGGCTGGCAGTTTGAGAAAGCCTGTTACACCAATACTGGAATTTCAAACACACGTCTCCATGCCTAGATTTTTTATGTGGGTTCTGAATATTGAAATCAGGTTCTCATGCTTGCACTCGAAAACACTTTTCAACAGATCTATCTTCCCATCTACATTTTAAACAAATTGTTAATGTCTGTTCATTGATGACCAAGTCTCTTCCTCACCAAAGTTTCTTTACTTCATTTTATTTTATTTTATTTTTTGGTTTTTCGAGACAGGGTTTCTCTATGTAGCTTTGGAGCCTATCCTGGCACTCACTCTTGTAGACCAGGCTGGTCTCAAACTCACAGAGATCCGCCTGCCTCTGCCTCCCGAGTGCTGGGATTAAAGGCGTGCGCCACCAATGCCCGTCTTACTTCCTTCTTTTTTAATTAAAAAGATGTTTTTCATTTTACATACCAACCGCAGTTCCCACTACCTCCCCTTCTACTGCCCAAACCACCTTCCCCTCCCCACCCCCATCCACTACTCGGAGGAAGTAAGTCATTCCTTGAGGAGTCAACAAAGTCTGGCATGCCAAGTTGAGGCAGGACCAAGCCCCTCCCCGCTGTATAAAGGCTGAGCAAGTATCCCACCATAGGGAATGGATTCCAAAACGTCAGTTTATGCACCTGGGATAGGTCCTCAGAGTTGTTTTGATTTACATTTCCCTGATGGCTAACTGTGTTGAGCAATTTCTTAAGTTTTTCAGCAACTTGAGATTCCTTTATTGAGAATTCTCTATTTAGTTCTGTACCCCGCACATTTAATTGAATTATTTGGTATTTTGGTGACTAACTTCTTGAGTTCTTTGTATATTTTGGAGATCAGCCCTCTGTCAGATGTAGGGTTGGTGAAGATCTTTTCCCATTCTGTATGCTGTTGTTTTGTCTTGCTGACTGTGTCCTTTGTCTCACAGAAGCTTCTCAGTTTCAGGAGGTCCCATTTATTAATTGTTGATCTCAGTGTCTGTGCTACTGGTGTTAGGTTCAGGAAGCAGTCTCCTATGCCAATTCGTTCAAGGGTATTGCCCACTTTCTCTTCTAATAGGTTCAGTGTGGCTGGATTTATGTTGAGATCTTTGATCCATTTGGACTTATGTTTGTGTATGAAGATAGATATGGATCTTTTTGCAATCTTCTACACGTCAGCATCCAGTTATGGCAACACCACTTATTGAAGATGCTTTCTTTTTTCCATTGTGTAATTGTAGCTTCTTTGTCAAAAATCAGGTGTTCATAGGTGTGTGGGTTAATATCTGGGTCTTCAGTTTTATTCCATTGGTCTACCTATCTGTTTTTATGCCAATACCAAGCTGTTTTCATTACTATAGCTCTATAGCAGAGCTTGAAATCAGGGATGGTGATGCCTCCTCAAGTTCCTTTATTGTACAGGGTTGTTTTGGCTATCTTGGGTTTTTTGTTTTTCCATGTGAAGTTGAGTATTGGTCTTTCACAAGGTCTGTGAAGAATTGTGCTGGGATTTTGATGGGGATTGCATTGAATCTGTAGATTACTTTTGGTAAGAGTATCATTTTTACTATGTTGATCCTACCTATCCAAGAGCATGGGAGAGCTTTCCACTTTCTGGTATCTTCTTTAAAGACTCAAAGTTCTTGTCATACAGGTCTTTCACTTGTTTGGTTAGAGTTACCGCAAGATATTTTATGTTGTTTGTGGCTATTGTGAAGGGTGATATTTCTCTGATTTCTTTCTCGACCAATTTATTATCTATATATAGGAAGGATACTGATTTTTTTTAGTTAATCTTGTATCCTGCCACTTTGCTGAAGGTGTTTATCAGCTGTAGTGGTTCCCTGGCAGAGTTTATCAGGTCACTTATGTAGACTATCATATCATCTGCAATTAGTGAGAGTTTGACTTTCTCCTTTCCGATTTGTATTCCCTTGATCTCCGTTTGTTGTCTTATTGCTCTAGATAGAACTTCAAATACAATATTGAAGTGGTATGGAGAGAGTGGACAGCCTTGTCTTGTTCCTGATTTTAGAGGAATCACATTAATTTCTCTCCATTTAGTTTGATGTTGGCTGTCAGTTTGCTGTATATTGCCTTTATTATATGCAGGTATGTTCTTGTTATCCCTGATCTCTTCAAGACCTTTATCATGAAGGGGTATTAGATTTTGTCTAAGGCTTTTTCAGCATCTAGTGAGATGATCATGTGGGGTTTTTTCAGTTTATTTATATTGTGGATTACATAGGCAGATTTTCATATGTTGAACTATTCCTGCATCTCTGGGATGATCACGGTGGATGATCTTTCTGATGCATTCTTGGATTCTATTTGCCAGTATTTTATTGAGTATTTTTGCATCAATGTTCATGAGAGAGACTGGTCTGTAGTTCTCTTTCTTACTTGTGTCTTTGTGTGGTTTGGGTAGCAGGGTAATTGTAGCCTCATAAAAAGAGTTTGGCAATGACTCTTCTGCTTCTATTGTGTGGAACAATTTGAGTATTGGTATTAAATGCTCTTTGATTTTCTGGTGGCATTCTACACTGAAGCCATCTGGCCCTGGGCTTTTTTTGGTTGGGAGACTTTTGATGACTGCTTATATTTCATTGGGGGTTATAGGTCTATTTAAATTGCTTATCAGTTCTTGATTTAATTTTGGTAAGTTATATCTATCCAGAAAATTGTCATTTCCTTTAGATTTTCCAGTTTTGTTGAGTACAGGTTTTTGAAGTGTGACCTGATGATTCTCTGGATTTCTTCAGTGTCCATTGTTATGTCCCCTTTTTCATTTCAGATTTTGTTAATTTGCATGTTTTCTCTCTGCCTTTTGGTTAGTTTGGATAAAGGTTTGTCTATCTTGTTGATTTTCGTGAAGAACCAACTCTTTGTTTAGTTGATTCTTTGTACTGTTTTCTTTGTTTCTACTTTATTGATTTCAGCCCTCAATTTGATTGTTTCCTGTTATCTACTCCTTGGGTGCATTGGCTTCTTTGTGTTCTAGAGCTTTCAGTTGTGCTGTCCATTCTCTGGTGTGACTATTCTCAGTTTCTTCATGTGGGCACTTAGTGCTATAAACTTTCCTCTTAGCACTGCTTTCAAAGTGTCCCATAAGTTTGGGTATGCTGTGTCTACATTCTCATTAAGTTCTAGGAAATCTTTAATTTCTTCCTTGACCAGGAGTGATGCAATTGAGCATTGTTCAATTTCCATGAATTTGAAGGGTTTCTGCAATTTGTGTTGTTGTTGAATTCTAACTTAGCAGCAGGTGTCTTGACCCACTGTTTCATCTTGCTGGGAATGGCACTTTTATTTGGGGAGTTGCAAGAGTTAAAGAAGGGAAGCTTTGATCCAGACAGTGGTAGCACATGCCTTTAATCCCAGCACTTGGGAGGCAGAAGCAGGTGGATCTCTGTGAGTTCAAGGCCAGTGTAGTCTACAGAGTGAGCTACAGGACAGCCAGGGCTACACAGAAAAACCCTGTCTGGAAAAACCAAAAAGAAAGGAAGGAAGGAAAGGAGGAAGAGGAGGGAAGCTTTGAGAGTATGTACACACAGTCATAAATATGTGATACATAAAAATAAATTCATTTGTTGTCTCTTTCTATTTTACCTTTAAATATATATTTATTTTATTTTATGCATGTGAGTGTTTTACTATATGAAAGAGATTGGGTTTTGTTTTGTTTTGTTTTTGAGACAGGGTCTCATATAACCTAGGCTGGTCTTGAACTCCTAATGTAGCCAAAGATGACTTTGAACTTCACATGTTCTTGCATTTACCTCCCAAGTGCTTGCATTATAAATGAGCTCCACCAGGCTATGTTTGTGTAGATTTAGGGATTGTCTCTGGGCTTTGTACATGCTGGGCAAGCACTATACCAGTGAGCAAGACTTTCATCTTCTGGGGCTATTTTTGGTGTCTCTGATGCACGAATATCTTTAGGAGATATTCCATAACGATCTGAAACAAAGTTGTGCTTACACTTTTGTGGCATTATCTCTGATGTTACCTTCAATAATTTGGACTGTGTCATATTTCTCATTGTCTTTGCAATTTTGTATTTATTCTTCTAAAATATGTTTTCCATCACTCCCACAAATTTTTAGGCAGATAGAGCAGATGTGCTCTAGCTTCCATGTTGCTAAAATCCTTCCATTTGTTAAGGGTTTGCTAATGGATATGTGTAGTATATTTTCCTGGTTTTAATCTCCCCATTTTTATACCAGCAATTAAATCCAGGGTTTCACACATGGTAGACAAGTGCTCTACCATTGTGCTTTATCCTCAAACTTTATCTCCGATTTTAAAGGGATATTATTTTTAAATGCTACCGTCCCATTTTAAAAATGGTTCATTTTTATTCTACTTACTACTTTTGGTACAGTATGTTTTTCTAATTTTAGTGAAAACATGAACTATGTCATTCAAGTCTTTTTTAAAAAATCTAATTTAAGGAACTTGAGATCCACTTTACCATGCATCCAGGGCGCAGAGGCAGGTGAATCTCTTTGAGTACAAGGCAAGTCTGGTCTATAGAGCAAGTTCCAGGACAGTGAGGGCTACACAAGAAAACCCTGTCTCAAAAACAAACAAACAAAACAAAACAAAACAAAACAAAACTAAACTAAAACAAAACAAAAAGATCCTCTTCACAGAATTGTAAAAATGTCTTCTCAGTGCAGGATTAGCTTGTTACAGTCCATAAAAACTCTTGGGTTTATTTGTTTGTTTGGTTTTGGTTTTTCAAGACAGGATTTCTCTGTGTAGCCCAGGCTGTCCTAGAACTCAGAGATCCACCTGCCTCTACCTTCCAATTGCTGGGTTTAAAGGGATGAGCCACTATGCAAGACTCAAAACTCTTAGATTAATTTATGAAGATTAACATTTTTATGTTGACTCTTTCATTCAAGAAATATGGTAGTTGACTCTTTTCCACATCTTTTAACTATTTCAGTAAAATTTTATATAGTTCTTTACATTTGTTTAAACATTTTTATTATACATCTTCATTATTGTGTTTGTAAATGGGCGTTCAGATGTCACAGTGTGAGTGTGGAAATCAGAGACAACTTTTGAGAGTCAGTTCTCTTCCTCCATGATGTGGGTCCTATAAGGGGATGTCCTTCTGTATATATGTTTATCTTATTGGTTGATAAATAAAACACTGATCGACCAGTAGCCAGAGAAGAGTATAAGCGGGGCTACCAGACCAGGAGAAGGCTGGGGAGAGGAAGAAGAGAGAGGCCACCAAGGGACACCATGTAGCTGCTGAGGGAGCAAGATTCTCTGGTAAGATAAGACCACATGGAACTACATAGATTAATAGAAACGGGTTAATAATTAAGAGAGCTAGCCAATAAAAAGCCTAAGCCATTGGCCAAACAGTTTATAATTAATATCTGATTCAGTGTGTTTATTTGGGACTGAAGGGCTGCGGGACCAGGTGGGACAGAAACACACTCAACAGTCAGGTTGTTAGGCTTGGCAACAAGTGTTTTAACCTGCTGAACTGTCTCAGAGGCCCAGTTATTTACACTTCTTGATAAGTTTGTTTCTAGACTTTAACACTCCCATTACATTAGGTTTACATGCCTGCACCCTAATAGTGAATATAGATTAATGACCATTGCTCCTCACAGTGAAGGGTCACTAATGAGATTAAAGTGGGGAAATGATGTATTTATTTTATGTGAATGATAATGCATCATAGAGCTTGCTCTGTTTCTTCTCTTGCTCTCAATTAAATATGTTTGCTCTACAGTTTGTAGATATATTTGATCAGATTAAGGAAGTTAGAGTTCTATTTTAAAGACTTTTCATGAATTTTAATAAGGTGATGCTGCATTACTGCTCCATTGCTCAGAAAAATTTCAAATTGAAGGTATCAGGAACAAATCAAACATAGTACACTAACAAAAAAGGCACAGTGTACCTACGTAAGATTGGCAAGGCTAAGAACTACTGTCAGACCTTTAACACACAAGAACCTGTTCCCATGATTGTACTAGACCTATCAAGAAAAGCTGTAGGTTCCGCTGACCTGATCCATAACGAGGTGAGTGACCCTCTGCTCTTGCCCAACTCTTGCCCAAAGCCCCATTCACCCAGATATCTCTGAACCTGTGCCTGTGCCTGCTTGGGGTACACCCACCCAGACAGGGAGGAGCTCCCTGAATCTGGAAACACCCCACTCTTTCTTCCCGTTCCGCCAACCTGGTCCTTAATGAGGTGAGTGACCCTCTGCTCTTGCCCAACTCTTGCCCAAAGCCCCATTCACCCAGATCTCTCTGGGCCTGTGCCTGTGCCTACGTGGGGTACACCCGCCCAGACAGGGAGGAGCTCCCTGAATCTGGAAACACCACACACTTCCTTCCCGTTCCGCCAACCTGGTCCTTAATGAGGTGAGTGACCCTCTGCTCTTGCCCAACCTCTGTCCCAAGCCCCAATCACCCCAATCTCACTGGGCCTGTGCCCGCTGGGAGTAGACCCACCCAAGCAGGGACGAGCTTGCTGAGTCTGGAAACACCCCACACTTCCTTCCCATTCCGCCAACCTGACCCATATGGAGGCCTAACTCCTTCAGAGTGAGGAGACTACAAGGAGAGGCAAGACCATCCAGAGCTGCAGACATTGAATCCCTGGCCCACACAGGCCACTGGGTCACAAGAGGAGATAGAGAGACCCCACCTGCACCCACTGGAAGAAGATATGGGAAGAAGACAGAATAAGAACTCACTCAACAACAGAAAGACCAATATGACACCACCAGAATCTAGGGACTCCACACCAGCAAGAACTGAAAAGCTCGACACAAAAGATGAAGAAGAGATGGACCTCAAAAATTATCATGGCAAGATGATAGAGACCTTTAAAGAGGAAACAAGAAAATCCCTTAAAGAAATAGAAGAAAAAGCAAGCAAAAAATTACACGAAATGGAGGAAAAGACAAATCAAAAAATTCAAGAAATAAACAAATCTCTTAAAGAATCTAAAGAAACCCAAGAAAAAACAACCACACAAGTGAAGGAAGCTCTTGAAACAGTCAAAGCATGAAAGCTGAAATTGACACAATAAAGAAAACACAGAATAAGGCAATGCTAGAAATAGAAAGGCGGGATAAATGATCAGGAACTAAAGATGTGAGTATAACTAATAGAATTCAAGAGATGGAAGAGAGAATCTCAGTTATTGAAGACTCGCTAGAGGATATACATTCATCAACTAAAGAAAACCTCTCAAGTCCAACAAATCCCTAACACAAAATATCCAGGAACTATGGGACACCGTGAAAAGACCAAACCTAAGAATAACAGGTATAGAAGAAGGTGAAGAAACACTGCTCAAAGGTACAGAAAATATATTCAACAAAATCATAGAAGAAAACTTCCCCAACCTACAGGAGGATATGCCTATGAAAGTACAAGAAGCTTACAGAACACCAAACAGACTGGACCATGAAAAGAAGTCCCCCAGACACATAATAATCAAAACACCAAATTTACAGAATAAAGAGAAAATATTAAGAGCATCAAAGGAAAAAGGCCAAGTAAAATATAAAGTCAAATCAATCAGAATCACACCCAACTTCTCAATGGAAAGTCTGAAAGCCAGAAGGTCTTGGATAGATACCGTACAAGCACTAAGGGAGCATGGATGCCAACGCAGACTACTGTACCCAGCAAAACTTTCAATCACTATAGATGGAGAAAACAAGATATTCCATGACAAAAACAGATTTAAACAATACATATCCACAAATCCAGCATTACAGAAGGTTCTGGAAGGAAAACTCCAACCCAACGAACATGACTACACTCACAAAAACACAGGCAATAGATAATCTAATTTTACCAATCACAAAAAGAAACAGGAGGGTGAAATCCACACACAATGACACCACCAACAATAAAGCCAAAACAAACAAGAACCAACAATCAATGGACATTAATATCCCTAAATGTCAATGGTCTTAACTTACCCATAAAAATATATAGGCTAACAGAATGGATACGAAGACAGAATCCATCCTTCTGCTGTTTACAAGAAACACACCTCAACTTCAAAGACAGGCATTACTTCAGAGTAAAAGGATAAGAAAAGATTCTCCAATCAAATGGGCTCAAGAAACAAGCTGGTGTAGCAATCCTAATATCTAACAAATTAGACTTCAAACTAAAATCAATCAAAAGAGATGAAGAAGGGCATTCCATATTCATCACAGGAAAAGTCCATCAAGATGAAGTCTCAATCCTGAACATCTATGCCCCAAATACGAAGGCACCCACATTTGTAAAAGAAACATTACTAAAGCTCAAACCACACACAAAACCACACACACTTATAATAGGAGACTTCAACACCCCCTTAACCACTAGACAGGACCACCAGACAGAAACTCAAAAAAGAAACAAAGGATCTAACAGAAGTTATGACCAAATTGGGTTTAACAGATATCTATAGAATATTCCATCCAAACACAAAAGAATATACCTTCTTCTCAGCGCCACATGGCACCTTCTCTAAAATTGACCACATAGTTGGCAACAAAGCAAACCTCCACAGATACAAAAGAATTGAAATAACACCCTGTATCTTATCAGATCACCATGCTTTAAAGCTAGAATTCAACAGCAATACAAATTGCGGAAAACCTACAAACTCGTGGAAATTGAATAACACCCAATTGCACCATTCCTGGGTCGAGGAAGAAATAAAAAAAAAAAAGAAATTAAAGACTTTCTAGAATTTAATGAAAATGTAGACACAACATACCCAAACTTATGGGACACTCTGAAAGCAGTGCTAAGAGGAAAGTTCATAGCACTAAGTGCCCACATGAAGAAACTGGAGAAAAGTCACACTAGAAAATTGACAGAACAACTGAAAGCTTTAGAGCAAAAAGAAGCAAACTCACCAAGGAGGAGTAGACACCAGGAAATAATCAAACTGAGGGCTGAAATCAATAAAGTAGAAACTAGGAAATCATTACAAAGAATCAATGAAACAAAGGGTTGGTTCTTTGAGAAAATCAACAAGATAGACAAACCTCTATCCAAACTAACCAAAAGGAGAGAGAGAGAGAGAGAGAGAGAGAGAGAGAGAGAGAGAGAGAGAGAGAGAGAGGGCATGCTAATTACCAAAATCTGAAATGAAAAGGGGGATATAACAATGGACACTAGGAAATCCAGAGAATCATCAGGTCATACTTTGAAAACCTATATGCCACAAAATTTGAAAATCTAAAGGAAATGGACAGCTTTCTGGATAAATATCACTTACCAAAATTAAACCAAGAACAGATAAGCAGTTTCAATCTACCTATAACCCCTAATGAAATAGAAGCAGTCATTAAAAGCCTTCCAACCAAAAAAGCCTAGGGCCAGATGGCTTCACTGTAGAATTCTACCAGAAATTCAAACAAGAGCTAATACTAGTACTCCTCAAATTGTTCCACACAATAGAAGCAGAAGGGACATTGCCAAACTGTTTTTACGAGGTTACGATCACTTTGATAACCAAGCCACACAAAGATACAACTAAAAAAGAGAAATACAGAAAATATCCCTCATGAATATCGATGCAAAAATACTCAACAAAACATTGGCAAATTGGATCCAAGGACACATCAGAAAAATCACCCACTATGATCAAGTAGACTTCATCCCAGGGATGCAAGGATGGTTCAACATATGAAAATCCATCAATGTAATCCACCATATAAACAAACTGAAAAAGAAAAACCACATGATCATCTCACTAGATGCTGAAAAATCCTTTGACAAAATCCAACATCCCTTCATGATAAAGATCTTGGAGAGAACAGAAATGACTGGAACATAAACATGATAAAAGCATGATATACCAAACCAACAGCCAACAGCAAACTAAATGGAGAGAAACTCAAAGCGTTTCCTCTAAAATCAGGAACAAGACAAGGCTGTCCACTCTCTCCATATCTCTTCAATATTGTACTTGAAGTTCTAGCTAGAGCAATAAGACAAGAAAAGGGGATCAAAGGGATACAAATTAGAAAGGAAGAAGTCAAACTTTCACTATTTGCAGATGATATGATAGTCTACATAAGTGACCCGAAAACTCGACCAGGGAACTCTTACAGCTGATAAACACCTTCAGCAAAGTAGCAGGATACAAACTTAACTCAAAAAAATCAGTAGCCCTACTATATACAGATGATAAATGCAATGAGAAAGAAATCAGGGAAACATCACCTTTCACAATATCCACAAGCAACATAAAATATCTTGGGGTAACATTAACCAAAAAAGTGAAAGACCTGAATTTTGAGTCTTTAAAGAAAGAAATTAAAGAAGATACCAGAAAATGGAAAGATCGCCCATGCTCTTGGATAGGTAGGATCAACATAGTAAAAATGGCAATCTTTCGTAAAGTAATCTACAGATTCAACGCAATCCCCTATCAAAATCCCAACACAATTCTTCATTGACCTTGAAAGAACAATACTCAACTTTATATGGAAAAACAAAAAACCCAGGATAGCCAAAACAACTCTTTACAATAAAGGATCTTTTGGAGGCATCACCATCCCCGACTTCAAGCTGTACTTGAAGAGTACTATAGAGCCATAGTTTTGAAAACAGCTTGGTATTGGCACAAAAATAGATAGACCAATGGAATTGAATTGAAAACCCTGATATTAACCCACACACTTACAAACACCTTATTTTTGACAAAGGTGCTAAATCTATACAATGGAAGAAAGATAGCATCTTCAACAAATGGTGCTGGCCCGGCACAGGATGATGCAGTGGACTTTGGGGATCCCCATTGGGGGCTCTACCCTGCCTGGGGAGTGGAGGGTGGATGGGGTGGGGGGTAGATCTGGGGTGGGGGAGGAGGGGTGGGGTGAGGGGGGGAGCGGGAGGGAGCGGGAGAAGGGATTGGCATGTGAAACAAGCTTGTTCCTAATTTGAACTAGTAAAAAAAATCGAAAATAAAGAAAAAAAGAATATATCTTCTTAATACCTCAGGGAACCTTCTCCAAAACTGGTCACAAAGAAAATCTCAACAGATTCAAGAAAATCAGAATGACTCCCTGTGGTGGTTTGAAAGAAAATGGTCCCCAAAGGGAATGTCATTATTAGGAGATGTGGCCTTGTTGGAGGAAGTATGTCACTGTGTTGGAAGGCTTTGAGGTCTTTTTTTCAAGCTTCACTCACTCAGTGTGATATGAATCAACTCTCTGTTGCCTGTCTGCAAGTTGTAGCATTCTCAGCTCCAGCACCACATCTGCCTGCACACTGCCATGCTCCCCTTCATGATGATAATGGACTGAACCTCTGAAACTGTAAGCAATGAAAACAGTACTAACAGGAAAGTTCATAACACGAAGTGCTTTCATAAAGAAATTGCAGAGATCTCATACTAGCAACTCAACATCACATCTGAAAGCACTAGAACAAACAAAAAAGCAAACACACCAAAGAGTAGTAGACGACATCAAATAATCAAACTGAGGGCCAAAATTAATAAAGCAGAAACAAAGAGAACAATACAAGGAATCATTCAAACAAAGAGTTGATTCTTTGAGACAATCATCAAGACAGACAAACCCTTATCCAAACTAACCAAAAGGCAAAGAGAGAATATCCAAATTAACAAAATCAGAAAAAAAGGGGGACATCACAACAGTCCCTGAGGAAATCCAGAGAATCATCAGATCATACTTCAAAAATCTGTACAAAACAAAATTGAAAACTCTTAAATAATGGACTAATTTCTTGATAGATACCACATAACAAAATTAAATCAAGAGCAGATAAACACTTTATAAATAAACCCCTAATGAAATAGAAGCACTCATTAAAAGTCTCCCAAACAAAAAACTAAAAATAAAAAATCTAGGGCCAGATTATTTCAGTGCAGAATTCTACCAGACTTTCAAAGAAGAGTTGATACCAATACTCTTCAAATTATTCCACAAAATAGATACAGAAGGGACATTGCCAAACTCTTGTTTGAGGCTGCAGTCACCCTGATACACAAACCACAGTAAGACTCAACAAAGAAAGGAAATTACAGACCAATTTTCCTTGTGACTATTGATGCAAAAATACTCAATAAAATACTGGCAAACTGAATCCAAGAATACATAAAAAAGATCATCCACCTTGATCAAGTAGACTTCATTCCAGAGATGCAGGGATGGTTCAACATACAAAAATCAGTCAATGTAATCTACCATACAAACAAACTGATCAAAGAAAAAAAAACACACGATCATCTCATTAAATGCTGAATAAGCCTTTGACAAAAATCCAACACCCCTTCATGATAAAGGTCTTGGAGAGATCAGGAATAAGGAACATAACTAAACATAATAAAAAGCAATATACAGCAAGCTGACAGCCAATATCAACTTAAATGGAGAGAAACTCAAAGCAATTCTACTAAAATCAGAAACAAGACAAGGCTGTTCACTCCATATCTATTCAATATTGTACTTCAAGAAACTAGACATCAAAAAAGTTAAATAATCCAATTTAAAAATGGGGTATAGATCTAAACAGAATTCTCAACAGAAGAATCTCAAATGGTCAAGAAGCCCTTAAAGAAAGGTTCAACATCCTTATCCATCAGGGAAATGCAAATAAAAACTCTTACATCTGTCAGAACTGCTAAGATAAAAAATACAAATGACAGGTTTTGCTGGAGAGCAAGGGGAATACTCCACATTACTGGTGAGAGTGCAAACTTGTACAGACACTTTAGAAATCAATATGGTGGCGATGGGGGATGTCCTTCTGTATATATGTTTCTTTTATTGGTTGATGAATAAAACACTGATTGGCCAGTATATAGCCAAGAAGTGTAGGCAGGGCTATGAAATGAGGAGAATGCTGGCAAGAGGACACAGAGAGCAGCCGCTAGGGAGAGATGCCATGAAAAAGCTGAAGGAGTAACATGCTGGAGCGTTCTCTGGTAAAATAAGGCCTTGTAGAAATACATAGATTAATAGTTATGGGTTAATAATTAAGAGAGCTATCCAGTACAAAGCCTAAGTCATCGGCCAACAGTTTAATAATTAATATCAGTCTCTATGTGTTTATTTGGGGCAAAGCAGTTGTGGGACCAGGTGAAACAGAAACTCCAGCTACATGGTGGTTTATCAGAAAATTGGGAATCATTCTATGTCAAGACCCAGCTATATCACTCTTGGGAATATATGCAAAGGATTTTCAATCATATGACAAGGACACTTGCTCAACTATGTTCATAGCAGATTTATTCAGAATAGCCAGAACCTGAAAACAATTTAGATGCTCCTCAACCAAAGAATGTATAAAGAAAATATGCTATATTTACACAATGTACATATACACAGAGGATTGCCCAGCTGTTAAAAACAATGACATTATGAAATTTGAAGGCAAATGGATGGAAGTAGAAAAAAATCATCCTGAGTAAGGTAACTCAGACCCAGAAAGCCAAACATGATTTGTACTCACTCATAAGCGGATATTAACTGTAAAATGAAAGATAACTACAATTCACAGACCCAGAGAGGCTAGGTAACAAGGAAGGCCCAGGGATGGGGGGCACATGGATCTCTCTGGGAAGGGGAAATAGAAGAGATCTTGTGAGTGGACTGTGGTGGGTAGAAATGGGAACATGAGGGATAGGGTTGGGAGGGGAAGAGTACTGAAAGAGTTGACTGGAAAGGTGGCTCATTTCAGATGAGCTAGAAACCTGGTTCAAGGGAAACTCCCATGAATCTATAAGGATGAGTCCAGCTAAGACTCCTAGCAATAGTGGATATGTAGCCTGAACTGTCCAGCTCCTGTGACCAGGCAAGCCTTCTAGTAGAGGGATTGAGATACCAACCCAGCCACACAATCTTTGATTTACAGTCTGTCATGCCTATGGGATGTGCTGGGGTAAGGGTGACACAGAGACTATGGGAGTGGCCAACCAATGACTAGTCCAGAATGAGAGCAATGCCATGAGAGTGAGCCCACTCCTGACACTGCCTGGAGGGCCAGGACCTAGAGACTGGATGGGCTAGAGTCCAGGATAGAACCAAATATGTTTGGAGAAAAAAAATCGATGTAATGAGGGTCTAACCATATTCTACTATACTCATGGGTTGGTAACTACCCCAATTGTCATGGAAACAGATGCAGAGATCCATGACCAAACATTAGGCTGAGCTCGGGGAATCCTGCTGAAGACAGGGAGGATTTACAAGCCAGAATGGTCAAGGACATCACAAGAAAATCCACAGAAACAACTAACCTGGGCTCATAGGAGCTTACATAGCCTGAACCAACCACCTCTGACGTAGGCCTTCTACATATATATGACAGTTGTAAATGGCTTGGTCTATTTGTGTGACTCCTAACAATGGGAACAGGGACTGTCCCTAATGCTTTGGCTGGCTTTTGGGACCCTACTCCTCATACTGGGTTGCCTTGCCCAGCCTTAATACAAGTAGAGGTGCTTAGTCTTACTGCAACTTTATATGCCATGTTTGTTGATATCCATGGGAGGCCTGCCCTTTTCTAAACAGAAACAGGAAGAGTGGTTTCAGGGGAGGGAGGTTTGGGGAAGGGAATGGGAATTGAGGAGAGAGGAAACTGCAGTCAGGATGTAAAATAAATAAATAAATTTAATTAAAAATAAAAAGAAAAGAAAACATCCAAGAGAAAATGTCTTCCTTAGGGCATGAAAGGCTCATGTATGACCTGAATATATGTTGTAACCTCTGTGGACATTTGCCTAAATTCTCACCTGCAAGTAAATGGAAGAATTGGGCTAGGTCACTAGAGGATGTTTAGGTTTTGTGGTACAAATGGCAGGGTCTCTGGGGTTGAGGGAAGTAAAGATAATCAATTAACTTAATTAAATAATTAAAGTAATTAAAACATGATGGACAAAGAAGGAAAGAAAGAAAACAAGAATTATCAAGATTAATGGTGCTCCCAGGCCCACAGCTGGGCCTTGGGTTGGCTCACCCTAGCATCTACCCCATCCAGGACCTGCTGGAGTGAGGGAAGGGACTGGTCCTGCAGAACAGGAACAATACCTGCAAGATATTCATGTCTCGTGGTGACCAAGGGATATCCCAGAGGAGTTTCAGTGAGGATCTAGTGATGATGGTGTACCAGAAACCAGAGGCCTTGACCAATGACTCATTGCAGTGAACATTTGCTAGTAAAGCTAGTTGGATAAAAGGGTTACTGAATGACACACAAGGCTCCTACTGCCACCAGGACAAATGAGGAGGCGTGGAAGAGGCAGGAATGATGGAGAAGCCGAGAGGTTTTTTTTGCTGTTTTGTCTTATTCTTATTTTTGTTTGTTTCCTTGCTTGCTTACTTTGCTTTGCTTTGGTATGATTTTTTAAAATTTTGTTTTGAAGGGCATTACAGGGATGAGGGGAGAATATGGGGGGCCTGGGAGGTAAGTAGAATTGGGATATATGATGTGAAATTCCCAAAGATTCAATAAAGAAATTATGTTTAAAAATTAATGGAGCTCTAGGGATAAAGACTGGCTCCACTGTTAGAGGTCCCATAGACTTCCCTGGCCTCCTAACTGGCACCCACATTCAGAGGGCTTGGTTCTGTCCAATGCTGTTTCCCTACCTTTACAACTAGGGTCTCCGTGCTCTCACTTGGTAAGGTCAACTGATTCTGTGGGTTTCTCCAGCATGGTCTCGGCTCCTTTGCTCATCCCTCCTCCCTCTCCACAACTGGATTCCAGGAGTATGGTTCAGTGCTTAGCTATGGGTGCCTATTTCTGCTTGGATCAGCTACTGAATGAAGGCTGTAGGAATGGCAACCAAGGTAGACACCAATCTCACTATAGGAGAAGGGCATCAAAGGCAACCTCCCCACCACTGCTTGGATTCTTAGTTGGGGTCATCCCTGTGGATCCCCTAACTTTTCCCCTGTGCCAGACCTCTCTCTAAACCTGTACTGTCTCCCTCTATCAAGGCATCTCCTTTATTGCTCTCCTCTATTCCTCCCCTGTCTCAGTCCCCCTGATCCCTCCTGTTCTATACCTCCTCCCCTTCTCCTCCTCTCCCCTTCCCACCCCCCCATGATCCCAATGTACTCAGAGGTTCTTGTCCCTTTCCCCTTCTTCAGGGGACCATTAGGGTCTTCCTTGTTTCTTAGTTTCTTTGGTGGTCTGGATTGTAGGCTGGTAATCCTTTGCTCTAGGTCTAATATCCATATATGAGTGAATACATACCCTGCTTGTCTTTCTGTGATTGGGTTACCTCATTCAGGATGTTTTCTTCCAGTTCCATCCATTTGCCTTCGAATTTGAAGATTCTATTGTGTTTTTTTTTCTGCTGAGTAGTACTCCATTGTGTAAATATACCACATTTTCTCCATCCATTCTTCAGTTGAGGGGCATCTAGATTGCTTCCAGTTTCTGGCTATTACAAACAACCCATTCCCTATGGAGAGGTACTATTGCAGCCCAGATACATAAAAGAGGACCTAGGCCCTCCCCCAAATGATGTGATGGACTTTGATGGTCCCCCGTGGAGGTCCTCACTATCCTTGGGGAGTGGGTAGGGGTGACTTGGGGGGTCGTTGGAGAGCATAGAAGGATGGGAGGGTGAGGGAATAGGGGATTGATGTGTAAATAAGAGTACTTCTAAAATAAAAAAAGAAAAATTTAAAAAAAATTAATGGAGCTTTAACTGAGTCCATTTTGCTATGGTTCTGCAGGCCCTCAACAATCAACATACTTCAGAATGCACCAAACAGACCTGATAAAACAATATACCACAGACTTTGATTTGTTAAATACTACCCCTCCCTTGCCATCTGGCTCCAAGCATACTACAGGCAGGGAAGACTTACCTATTTGGAAAGAATTCCTAACACTTTTCCAGGATAGAATTCTGACTAGTCCAAAAAGGCCCTTCTTTTAAAGGTTGTGGGAAACGAGACACTGCAACTTTATTTAGTATCAACAGCATTTATTTGGAACAAATTCAGCTCCAGGAACTGGACAGTTTGAATGCAGGAGGAATTCCACCAATTCCTTCAATTTATAGCAGCTTGGCCAGTGTTCAGCTGTTGGTGGGGCCAATCCCAAGACTCCATCTGGCATCACATAGTGGCAGGTCCTGGAGGAGTTGGGGTACCAGTTGGCACAGGAGCAGTGGGCATGGTGCCTCTATTGTTTATGGCCACAACACCTCCCATAGCCATTTGCCCCATCTAAATCTCTTATTCTCTCACATCAGGGAAGGTTCCTTTGAATCCTTACTTTCGTCACTGCATCATTTCTTGTTGCCACCACATTTCTTCCTCAAGGTGCCTGCGCTTAAGTTCTGCCTGAGCTCTAACTGCTTTTGTTTCTGAACCTCTTGGTTATGAAGTTCCTCCATTCTCTGAAGCTGTTCTTGACACTTCATCAAATCCTGCCTTATTAGCATAACCTGGTGTTCATGGCATGCTGCCTCCATCTCCATCTGCAGCTTCTCAGGAGCCTTCCTGATGTTTGGGTGCATTTGATCTTGCTGTTACTTCTCCATCTCAATGAGTGTCTTACAGGAGGTGACACTGGCTGTGCAAATCTGGGTGGCTGTTCTCTCTCCTTGTGCAATTGCTGGGTTTTTTGTTTGTTTGTTTGGGTTGTTTTGTTTTTGTTTCATAACCAGCTTCTCTGCAAGTCCCTCTTCATCATCTAACTAACTGCTGCTCCACAGTAACAGGCCAAGGAAATGTGGTTAGAAGAATGAACCTTAGAGATACCTTGCTCAGCCTAGACAAAGGGGTGTGGGGATGGAAAGGTGCCTTGACCTTGCCTCAACAAGTTGATGGGACAGACTTAGTAGAATTCCTAGGGGAGGCCTCACCCTCTCCAAGGAGCAGATAGGAGGTGGGGGGGGAACTGGGATTGGAATGTAAAAATAAATTAATAGAAAAAAAAGTCAGAGAAAAAAGAATGAGCCTTCACTGAATCTGTCCAGAGGTTTCTGAGCAGCTGGCTTCCCTGAGAACTCAACAGTGTTTTTCCCTGCGGGCCTTCCTCAGTCAACCACAATGACCACATCCCTCTCCACCTGGCCAAACACAGAAAAGGTTTCTTCCAGCAGTTCGTTGAATATTTACTGAGGAAGGTTGCAGACTGTAAGGGATGCACTAAGACAGGCAAAGCACATGCACCGTTGCTTTCCACAGAGTGGCATATTGTCCAGCTGCACTCTGGCAATTTCCATTAAGGAGTCATATCTCCAAGCAAATAAAGGCAAGCCTTTATCCTTAAGAACGAAAATTTCACCTGCTTTCCCATAGTTCTCATAAAGTTTATTTGTTTCTTCCTCGGTGACATCAGGGGAAGATTGCCGACAAAAAGACAGCTATTCTGGAGGAAGTTCTCTCCTGGTTTTCTAAAATTCTTCAGGTCAATAGTTAAGCCTTCATTCTGTCTGGTCTTCTGTCCATTTACAGGTATTGGTGGACTGCTGCTGTTGCTGCTGGTTGTGATGGTGATGTTTATGATACTACCATGGAAGTATGGTTCTGTTTCTCCAAGTTCAAGGTTTTATTGCTCTGTATTTTTGCACCCTTGACTTCAATTTGAATACAGCAAACTTGACGTCCAGAACTCTAGTTATAGTTCTTTATGGTGTTTTTTAAATCATAAGTAGATGTTGAATTTTATCAAATGCTTGTAACTCAGCTGAGAATCCTCTAGTTTTTCCTATTGTGGTAAAAACAACAACAACAAAATCAACAAACAAACATACAAACAAAAAACATTCACTTGGATGATTCTGCCCCAAACTCAACTATTATCCTTGTTTTCTTCTTTCTTTACATCTGACATTCAATACTTTTGGCTTAATTTTGAACATACATCTTAAACACCACAACATATCATAATCCATCTGCTACTGCCCTAGCAGGACCTCCTTCCAGCTTTATCCTAGCATTTGAAGCAAAACAACAGCTTATCTATTTTCAAAGTCTTTATTTCTTTTCTTTCCATTTTTCATTTAAATTAGAAACAAGATTGTTTTACATGTCAATCCCAGTTCCCTCTCCCTCCCCTCCTCCCCTGCCTCCCACTAACACCCTACCTATCCCATACCTTTTCTGCTCCCTGAGGAGGGTGAGACTTTCCATGGGGGATCTTCAGAGTCTGTCATATCCTTTGGGATAGGGCCTAGGCCCTCCCCTGTGTGTCTTGGCTCAGGGAGTGTCCCTCTATGTGGAATGGGCTCCCAAAGTCCAGTCATAGGCTAGGGATAAGTACTGATCTACAAGAGGCCCCATAGATTTCCAAGGTCTCCTCACTGACACCCACGTTCATGGAGTCTGGATCAGTCCTGTGCTGGTTTCCCAGTGATCAGTCTGGGAACCAAGAGATCCCCCCCTTTTCAAGTCAGCTGTTTCTGTAGTTTTCACCAGCCTGGTCTGGACCCCTTTGCTCATCACTCCTCCCTCTCTGCAACTGGATTTCAGTTCAGTTCAGTGTTTAGCTGTGGGTGTCTGCTTCTACTTCCATCAGCTGCTGGATGAGGGCTATCGGGTGGCATATAAGTTAGTCATCAATCTCATTATTAGGGGAGGGTATTTAAGGTAGCCTCTCCTCTGTTGCTTAGATTGTTAGTTGGTGTCATCCTTGTAGCTCTCCAGACATTTCCCTAGTGCCTGGTTTCTTTGTAAACCTATAATGGCTCCCTCTATTAGGGTATCTCTTTTCTTGCTCTCCTCTATTCTTTCCCTGACTCAACCTCATGTCCTCCTCACCCCTCCTCTTCTCCCCTTCTCATTCTCCTAGCTCCCTCTCCCCTCCCCCCATGCTCCCAATTTTCTCTGGAGACCTTGCCCTTTCCCCTTCTCCAGGGGACCATGTGTTTCTCTCTTAGAGTCCTCCTTGTTGCCTAGCTTCTCTGGGGGTGTGGATTGTAGGCTGGTAATCCTTTGCTATAGGTCTAAAATCCATATATGAATGAATACATACCATGTTTGTCTTTTGTGATTGGGTTACCTCGCTCAGAATGGTTTCTTCTAGTTCCATCCATTTGCCTGCGAATTTTAAGATTCCATTGCTTTTTTTCTGCTGAGTAGTACTCCATTGTGTAAATGAACCACATTTTCTCTGTCCATCTTCGGTTGAGGGGCATCTAGGTTGCTTCCAGGTTCTGGCTATTACAAATAATGCTGCTATGAACATCGTTGAACAGATGTCCTTGTTGTATGAGTGTGCTTCTTTTGGGTGTATGCCTAAGAGTGGAATTGCTGGATCTTGTGGTAGACTGATTCCCATTTTCCTGAGGAATCGCCATACAGATTTCCAAAGTGTCTGTACAAGTTGGCACTCCCACCAGCAGTGGAGAAGTGTTCCCCTTTCTCCACATCCTCTCCAGCATAAACTGTCATTGGTGTTTTTGATTTTAGCCATTCTGACAGGAGTAAGATGGTATCTCAGAATTGTTTTGATTTGCATTTCCCTGATGGCTAAGGATGTTGAGCACTTTCTTAAGTGCCTTTCAGCCATTTTAGATTCCTCTATTGAGAAATGTCTATTTAGTTCTGTACCCCACTTTTAATTGGATTGTTTGGTATTTTAGAAACTAGCTTCTTGAGTTCTTTGTATATTTTGGAGATCAGTCCTCTGTCAGATGTGGGGTTAGTGAATATCGTTTCCCATTCTGTGAGCTGTCGTTTTGTCTTACTATGTCTTTAGCCTTAGAGAAGCTTCTCAGTTTCAGGAGGTCCCATTTATCAATTGTTGATCTCAGTGTCTGTGCTACTGGTGTAATGTTCAGGAAACAGTCTCCTGTACCAATTCATTCAAGAGTTATCAAAGTCTTTATTTCTATGTAAAAATTTAAGTTCTAAGTACTTGTATGTTTAGTATGACCCTTAGGATTCTAGTTTGTTTCCTTGCTCAGTTGTAAAACGGTGCCTAGCAAATAAATGAATGGAGGTGGGAGCCACATTTGAATCTTGTTGAGCATAAGTTTAATACAAGAAGTATTGGATGATGAGTGATATCAGGGTAAGGTTGCTATGACACTCCTACCTGATATCCTATTACCTAAACCTTCCCTCATACTTTAGATTGAGATTGCTGGGTCCCAGGTCCCAAAATATGTCTTCAAAGCAGTGCTGCTTTCTTTGGGCTCACTGCCTTTTATACATATTTCCACCTCACTATCTGATCCAACAATGACATCTCATATGGGCTTGGCACGTACCATCTTGCCACCATAGAAGTCTGCAAAGACCAAGGTTTCATATGTTGAGTTTACTGTGACACCTGGAAATTAAGTGGAATAATATAATACGTGGGCCCTTTAAAACAAGTCCCTTTGCTTGGAACAATGTCAGGCTTCTCAGCAGGCAACTTTTGCTGCTTCTACTGAAAATGATGATACTAAGAAAGTGCTGGCGCCATCAAATGTTTATTGCAGCATATCAGATGCTCTTGTGGATCGAGGGTCAAATGCTCAGCAGGGCGGCGCTAATAGGCGCCAAGAGCCTAGGCTTTCTTAAGCGCCAGCATCCACTAGGGCCCCATTAATCCTTAGCATTCAAATGCAGCCCACAATACCAGTCCCACCGCGCCCTAGCCGCCTCTTTTCCCTAAATGACAGTCCACTGCCACCAATCCGCAGCTGACTGGGATCCGCCCCCTTTTCCCTGGCCTAAAGAGACAGGAACTCCTGCCAATTGGAAGCGTCATTGCTCTAAGGCTCCGCCACAGCCTGGGCGCCACAGCCAATGGAGGGTAGGGTTGACGAAGCTCCGGAGGAGGGGTGCGGGTGCGCAGGTGCAGCAGCGAGCAGGCTGGCCCGGAGGGCGGGGCGCGACGTCGGCCGTGCGGGGTCCCGGCATCGGTTGCGCGCGCGCTCCCTCCTCTCGGAGAGAGGGCTGTGGTAAAAGCCGTTCGGAAAATGGCCGCCGCCGCGCCGCTGCCGCCAGTGCCGCGCCGAGCGGAGGAGGTGGAGGCGAGGAGGAGAGACTGTGAGTGGGACCGCCAAGGCCGCGGGCGGGGACCCTTGCCGGGGGCGGGGGTAGGGGCGGGACGTGACGCGGGAGGGGCCCGCAGGGTCGGGCAACAAGGCTGGCAGATGGCGTCCCTCCTGTCTACCCTCCCCCTCCTTCTACCGCCGGTTGTGGCTTTCTCCTCCACTCGTCACCCTCAGTCGCGAGCGACCTTCCTCAGCCCGATCTCCCTGGAACCACCTTAGAATGACTCCCTCCCGCTGCCCGCCCCTTCTGTGTGCATCCTGGGCCTGGGCCGTGCAGGCGCCCTTGTCGTCTGGGTTTCATGAGTTGGGGTTGCGCGCGCTCCTGCCCTTCTTGGGGCTTTGGGCCGTGGCAACGTCGCGCGCCCGCGGTCCCGGCCTCTCCCTGGATCGCGCTGTCCCCACTCCTTTGCGCGCCCCCTCTCCCGTTACTCGCCCCCCCCCCAGCACGCACATACTGTTGCGCGTGCGCAGTCCACCTCCCGTTGGGAGAGTGCGCCACAAGGGCTCCTGAGCGCTTACCCCCTTCTCTGGTCTTTGCTTCCCCTTCCTCCTCACCCATTCCATGACTTTTTGCCCCCACTGCAAGCGAGTCGGTCTTCCAGCTCCATTCCCCATTTGGCAGAAACAAGTAGATGGGGGTTATTGTCCACCCACATAAAGGACTAGACATTATGTTCTGGGTCCCACAACTCATCATAAAAGGTGGTTATAGTTCTCATCAGGAACCGTGGGCAGGGGACTGTGCGTTCCTCAGCACCTGAAGCTCTTTCGTGAGACCATGCCCTCAGGGTGCTCTGGTTCTTTGGGGGTGCTGTACGGTGGCTTTGGAATATGAGCGTCTTCCCACCCCACCCCCACCCTGCTTCGACAGCGATCATCCAGTTACATAAGTGGAATGGGACATTGTATGTAACGGGCTTTCTTCGTTCTGGAGCGCTCAGGATCTCCAGTACCAGATGGGGCAAGTTCATCGCATCGCTGGGACTCCTGTCGATTATCTCTGAAAGTTCATTCTCTTTCTAGTTTGGTTGTGGCTAAATCACTTAAAATAAAACACAGGTGACTTTTATGTGGCAATGTTTCCGAGGCTTTTGCACTGAAGGTTTAAAGTCATTATGCAGTCTAAAAAGATTGCTATCACAAGAAAGACCCCCATATGACATTGCTAAGTATGGACCCCTGAAGGCAAAGCTTGCTAGGGAGTAACTCTGCTAGTTCTTTGTGTTCGGGTATGGGTTGATCACAGCAAAAATGGGCTCCACCACAAAATTGATATTCCTGACTCATGGTCAGGCAGATAGGTGCTTCTGGTTATTTTTTCCAGGAACACAAATGGGCTCTGTTGAGCCATTTGCATGTTGTCTCCAGTGTTTGGAATCACTACCCCAAACAGTGAGAGAGACAATAGGATCAAATACAGGGTTATTGATACTGGTCATAAAACATAATGGTGCTAATTGGCTGAGATGTTTGTAGGACTCTCACAAGTTCTAGGTATTTTATTATACTATATAATTGAAGCCAATTTGTGCCTTGATAGTAACATTGTACTAATAGGTAATTATTACTGTAGTCGAGAATTTTGGGGTTTGTGGTTGGAATTGTCATGTGAATCTCAGAAGTTTCAATTAATAACATGATTAACCTGACCGTTTGGGTCCTTTGAAGTATGCCGGATCTCTATAAAAAGATTAAGTCTGGATTGTTTAGGTCTTTGGGGAATTTCCACCAAGGATTTGGAAAAATACACTTTTATTTATGGGCTTTTGTTTTTGTTTGTTTGTTGGTTTTAACTTCAAATCTTATTCAGAAAGCCTAGGAAACACTTGCATTTATTTTCTACTTGGGTATGTCAGAACCTTAAAGAATCCAAACAGTTTAGAAGAAGTACAAATGATCTAAAATGAGTTGGTGCACATGACCCATTCTTGTCAGAGCAGCCAAGTGGCTGATCAACAGAGTGCATTCATTTTCACAAACAAACTGAAGCCTTGCTTGTCGAAGATTCCAAGGTTTGTACATTTGAGCCTGAGCTAAGTTGGACTCTTTAGTTTATTTTCATATTCTTCAACGTATTTGCTTCCTTCAGGTGCCCTTCCAGTTATCTATTTGTTGTACTCCTAACTCTCTAAAAAGTGTAAGTAACTTCTAGAATACAGTTTCTTTTCAAATTGTCTGGTGACATCTGAAGTTAGTATGTCCTGAGAGTTGAGTTAATGTGTCCTGAGAGTTTGAAAAATCTGTATGGCTTTCTTGCTAATATTAACTATTGCATATTCCTATTTCCTTTCCATGAGGATGTGCCTTGAATGTTTTAAAGCTGCAGTAGCAGATCTTTGTTTCACTTAGGAAGAAAGCATCATGTAGTGTCAGTTGTACTCTGAGAATTTTTTAAAACTTTGTTGTTGTTTTTGTTGTAATTGTGATCAGACCCAGGACGTTGTGTATGCTAGGCAATCACCCCACAGTTGAGCTATACCCCTAGCTTTCTACTCTTTCCTTCATGCTGTTTGAATCCTGAAGTACATCTGGGGCACTGCATAAACCACAAAGATTTTGGAAGTTTATGATCCGTTTTTGCAATCTGTGTTTATATTTTCCAGATAGAGTTGTACCCTCTGCCTGATCTGCTTCTATGAGGCCTAATCTACTGGGGGCAGGGAGGCAAAGCTATGGAGTTTGAAAGAAAAATCGACTACAGTCCCATGTGCCAGTGCCCCAACTCCACCCAAGCAGTCCTGAGAAGTTTGTTTCTTTAACCTAGAATAAAGAACAGCAGTGGTAAACTTGTTAGCCTGTTTGCATGGTAAACTATATCCTGAACCTTTTATCTTTCCTAAAGGTGACTATCAGTGAGAATCTTTTAACTGGTTAAGAGCATTTTATCACCATGCTGTCTGAGTTACCTCTGGGAAACAGAGAATCATGGACAATGACATTTGTAGTAACCAATGTTTTAAGCACAGTCTAGACTGGAGAATTAGGAATGTGGCAAAATATCTCATTTTCATCATCTGCTCTGGTAACATCTGTGCAGACCAAGCTATGTGACTGAGAGAAACAATCTCTTTTTGAGTAAAGAACACTAGTGTTCTTCCAAGGGAAGGGCATAGTCCTCAGTGCCCATTACAGCCTTTTGTAGTTGTCCAGTCAGCACTGTACCTACTCATCATTTCGGGGAGGACCAATGTCAGTGGTTCCCTCCTTCCAGGGCTTGCTTATATAGAAGGTGTATGTGCTCTTCTGTTTTCCACAATTTTCTTCTGCTTTTCTCTTTCAAGGAACATTTTCTTTTGAAAGTTTGATTTGTTCTTGATGGCTTAAATACTTGATTAGACCACTTTCATGGTAGATACAGTGTGTGAGATGACTGAGTGGTAGCAAGACTCTGAGAGAAGGCAATGTTAAAGGGGGCGGTGTGACCAGAGTAAATATTGGCCTTTTTTTACCTTCTTCTGGGGGCTCTGCTAGCATTGGATGTCTGCTCACCTAGTGTAGCTCTTTGCCAGTACTGTGGATGTCTGGACTCTTTTTATTGACCAAGCCTTAGTAAAAGTGTGCTTATCTCCCTTTCCTAAGAACCAGAGGTGTTAAAGCATGAACATTTTTGTTTGATTTTCACCTAACTATACTCATTTTTAGTTTTTTTTGTCTGAAATCTTGAGTTAATTAACGAACTCAAACTTTTTAAGAGCTTAGAATTAAGCTTAGTTCAGTACCTGAAAAAAAAAGGGCTGAAGATAGATGGTTCAGTCAGTAGTAGAGTGTTTGCTTTGCACATGCAGGGCACTGATTTCAGTTCCAGTACTACAAAAAATAAAACAATAAAATTGTATGTACGTAAAACTGTGGTCTTGGGGGCTGGAGAGATGGCTCGGAGGCTAAGAGCACTGACTGTTCTTCCAGAGGTCCTGAGTTCAATTCCCAGCAACCACATGGTGGGTCACAACCATCCGTGATGAGATCTGGTGCCCTCTTCTGGTGTGCAGATATACATGGAAGCAGAATGTTGTATACATAATAAATAAATAAAATGTTTAAAAAAAAAACAGTGGTCTTGAGAACTTGTGACTTTGCAAGCCCTTCTAAACAAGGTATTGGTTTGATTTTTTATTAGGCGAGCATCCAAAAAATACTAACTTTGGGATTTCAAAGTGTTCCATTACTTAATTCTATGACTTAAGGAAATTATGGGAATGAAGAGGTTTTACTGAGTCTTAAAAGGTAACTGTAGGCATCATCTAGGGAATTGGCAATCAGCTGCCAAGGACTTGATTGCTGTTGCCCTTCATCTGGATTTGACCACATGAGTGACTATAATAGTCTTAAGTTGTATAATGTAAGCTTTTCTTTTAGTCTAAAGATAAAAAGTATTATTGCTGGGAGAGCCAGGTATCTGAAATTAGCTAATATGGAGCAATTTAGGTTTTTAACAAGGAACAATGGGTATCCTGATGGCAACATCCTTATTTGAACATGTGTTCAAAAACAAGAGAGGCTGAAACAGGAAGATCTGAGTTTGATGACATCTGAACTATATAACAGAACTGCCTTAAAAAGTAACAACAATGACCTCCCTTGGGAGCAGAAAGGATATATGATAAGTAGGATGTTAGTGGGGGTCATGGGAGGAGGGGAGAGAGAAGGAACTGGGATTGACATGTAAAACAAGCTTGTTTCTAATTGAAATTAAAAAATGGAAAAAGATGGAAAAATTGTCACTTCATATCTTCAATTTTTAGTTGAAATATAAAGTGTTAATATATTTCATTTTTCTCAATTAAAAAAAAGTAACAACAAGGACTGGAGAGATGGCTCAGCGGTTAAGAACAATGGTTCCTCTTCTAGAAGACCTAGGTCCAATTTCTACTACCTTAATCGATCGAGACTCACAGTGATCTATAACTCCAGTCCCAGGGGATCTATCTGATGGCATCTTCTTCTGGCTTCAGCAGGCACTACATGCAGATGGTGCACAGACATGCGTTTAGATAAATGCTCATATATATATTCTAAAAAAATGTTAAGAAAAATAACAAAAAATAACAAAATAGTCAAAAGACCTATCAACTCAATGTGTTATAGACATTGAGATTTACTGATTTGAGAGGCTTACAGTAATTGGTTAAGGATGTACTTCTATATTTTGAATGATGGCTTTGGCTCTCCTGGTGCTTTTTGTCTTTTATCTCAAGGTGAAAGCCCCTTTGTGTGATGTTAGAGCAGTTCCTTGCAGCTTTGACTGCTGGAAGCAGAAGGGAAACTTGGCTTCTGGATTTGGTGTGTTCTTTTTGAGGTGATGTTTTGATGTTGCATGCAGTTTTGAACACATTCTATCCTTGAATTTTCCCTGTATGACTTGGTAGAAGAAATACTTACCAGAAATCACCACTTTTGGAATGCATTGTAGTTTCAAAGTGTTCCCCAGAGGTGTCAAGACCTCTGATAGTGTCAATTTTAACAAGCATAAATCTTGTTTTTATTTTAGCATTCTGTGTCTTGTGGCAGTACTTGCAGTTTATTCTTTGCTTCTAACTAGAAGAGCTGGGAAGTAACAGTACTTTGTGTTGATCTTCAAAATGTCCCAAAAGCCTTGGGAAAAAGGTGCAGCTCAATGGGGACTTTCAACTTACAATTTTCTTTGTTTTAGGCTCCATAAAAATACAGACTCACCAGTTCCTGCTTTGATGTGACATGTGACTCCCCAGAATACACCTTGCTTCTGTAGACCAGCTCCAACAGGATTCCATGGTAGCTGGGATGTTAGGGCTCAGGTAAGTAACCTTCCTTTTTTTTTTTTTAGTATATGTCCTGGTTTGGCCATCTGTTTTTAAAACAAAATTTAAAAAGGAAAAAAAAGATAATACTCTTGGACAGTATAAAAGTACCCCAAAGACAAAAAAAACATAACTGGGCCAAACTGTGCCATATAATAAAAAAAAGTCACTTCCCTGAGCCCTGAAAGGTCAGTTCAGTTTGGGTAGAGTTACTTGGTAGTCACAATGTGATCTGGGGGTGGGTGTCAGATTAGAGCTGGAACTGGTGATCTGCAGCTTCAGTTCACCTTGAAGCAGGAGAGTGTTTGTCCTGATCTCTTCCTCTATGCTGCTGCTCTTACCTAGCAGTCTTCAGCATGATGCTTTCTTTGCTTTGGTTTGGGCTAAATGACTAACTGGTCAATGTTAGAAAAAAAGTGCTGTACTGCATTTTCAGATACAGGAACTGGTAATTTGGTTCCCTAGAAGGGCACCCTTCTGAAAGTGCCACAGAACACTGGAGACTGTGGCTAATGATGCTTGCTTGCTGTACTCCTGTGATGGAGTGCACTCAGACACATGTGCAGCTCTTGGGATTCTACAGTAGAATAAATGCTTTTGGAAAAGCTGGACAGCTAAGTCATTGTAGACCTGACATTTATGTGACAGATCTGCTGCACTGTGGAACCATTGTGTCGATTTTAGTTTTTTAAGAATGGATTGTTCTGTAATTTCTCATCCTTTTTCAAGCCCAAACCTCTCAAGTCTTTTTTTAAGTCAGTAGTTATTCCAAGTTTGATATTTTTATCACCTGGATTTTTATATGATAAAACAGATAATTCCAATTGAATTTCCATTTTCTACAAGAGAAAATGTTGACTGTTACACGTGCTGCATTGTGATTGTAGCTGAGACCCCCAAGTAGCATTTTCTGTATATCTACTATTTATTACATCTCATAAATCTATTGTGTACATACACATTAGCCCCCCCACATAGCATATTTATCTGGGGGATTAAGTTTTAGGTAGAGGAGAATAGAAGGAAACGAAGACCATAGTACTGCCTCCAGGTCCCAGGATTGGTTCTGTTTGTGATCCTATGACTTTAGTTGTCATTTCCCCTTACTGTGATGGGGTGTGCTCAGGACCTGGCTGACTATTCTTTGTGCTCCACATATTTATGCTGGTGGGAGTTATATGGCTAGTGCTTTGCTTGGGAATTCTGTGGAGTAAATGTAATACCAGCAAAGATGGGTTTCTTCTGGTAGATGTTGAGCTGGGAGTGGTTTGTTTTTTTATAGTATTTTTCTCAGTTTACAAATGCCTTTATGAAAAAGGTAGTAATGACACTACACATGTTTCTCCAAAGAAATACAGAAAAGATGGATTTTTTTAGAAAAATCTTACTACTTACAAATGAGAAAAACATAGCCATTTGAGTTCAAACAATAAAATTTGTCTTTACTTGTAAAGTGTATTATATCTTTTCTACTTTTAAAAAAAATGGCAGGCATGGTGGTGTACAACTTTAATCTCAGCCCTTGGGAGGCAAAGGCAGGTGGATGGATCTTTGTGGGTTTGAGGCCAGCTTAGTTTACATAGAAATTTCCAGGCCAGCCAAGGCTATATAGCAAGACCGTGTCTCAAAAAACAAAATGATAAAACTTTGAAATAGAACTTCTACATGAGCCAGTCATTTTGAAGAATGGCTTCCTAGACTTGGAGGTACTGGTAGATCTTGATATATCACTTTTACAAGTAGCTGTCTCAGTTCTTGGGGCTGCATAATTAGATAGCTATATTTTAAATCTGTTCTATTTTCATTACTACTGAAGTTGAACCTAGTAATCATTGGCCATTTGTATCTGGCCTGTGTGAATGGTATGTTCATATTCTGTGTTCATTATTTCACTAGAATGTTTTTCATTATTTTTAATTCTGTGTGTGTTTCTGTCTGTCTCTTTAGGAGTGCATGTGTATATGAGTGTGGGTACCTGCAGAGGCCAGAGGTAGATGCTCTTGGAGCTACAGATATGGACAGTTGTAAATGGCCTCACATGAGTGTTGAAAACTGAACACAGGTCTACTGCAAGAGCAGCAAGTGCTCTTAGCTGCTAAGCCATCTCTCCAGACCCCCAAAATACTTCTTTTTAAGTGGGTCTATAAGAAACCAGGGCCTTGAACTTTCTAGAGCCACTGAACTGAATACCTAACCTTTGTAAGAACTCTTAATATATTAAGGATTTTAACTCTTTGTCATGGTGCAGATATTTTCCCTACACTATCATGTTTTTTGATACTGCTTCTACTATATAAAATCTCAGGCAGCTCAATGACTGGCTTAAAGATACTTCCACCAAGCCTAATGACCTGAATTTGATCTCCAGAAGCCACATTCTAGATGAGAACCTCCTGCAAGTTGTTGACTCCAACACGTTGTCCTTAGACCTACGCATATGTACTGTAGAACACATGTGCAAAATGTACTCACTAAAAAAAGTTAGGATTTCTTTTGCTTTTAGAAAGTGTTTTCTAGGGGCTAGAGAGATGGTTTAGTGGTTAAGAACATAAGAACACTTGCTGCATGGCCCAGCAGTGGTGGCACATGCCTTATAGTCAAACATTTGGGAGGCAGAGGCAGGCAGATCTCTGAGAGTTTAGTCCACAGAGCAAGTTCCAGGACAACCAGGGATACACAGAGAAACCCTGTCTCAGAAAAGCCAAAAAAAAAAAAAAAGAAAAGAAAAGAAACCCAAAACCAAAAACTTGCTGTTCTTGCAAAGGGCCTGTATTCAGTTCCCAAAATTCACAACTGGGTATAACTCCTATTTCAAGGGATCCAAAGCTCTCTTCTGTCCTCCACAGGCTTCAGGCATGCACATGGGAATAAACATACATGCAGGCAAAGCACACATAAGATTAATGTTTTATAAAAGAAAGTTTTTCTGCTGAGTCTATTTTCACTTTCATTTTCTTTCTGAAAAAGATTGATGTATTGTATTTACAATATATACATACTTAATGTACATTGTAAATTCATGTTTGTTTCATTCTTTTTTCAATTATATTTGTGCGTGCATTTGTGTTAGACTAAGGGATTATTAGGCTTGGTGCCATGCCTCTTTTGTCTCTCTAGCCCTTAGATAGTTTTTAAAATTAGTTTACAAAATGATGGTTTCATTATGGTATTTTCCTATGTATTCTGTTCTGTTGCTCATTCTTCCCTATTCCCTTTCCTGTGTCCTACTAGTCCTCTTTACAGAAGTTCCCTTTCTGGTTTCATATCATATGTATTTTATTACCCGTACTCCTTTTAAGATTGCCCTATGTTTTCTGAAATACTGATTTTTTGTATTTAATTTTGGGGTGGGATGATTTCTAGAAAACACTTGGTTTTGTCTTAGCTATTTGGTGAACTAGTCACTCAGTTTTCAAATTTATCAAATGCTGTCTTCTTTAGATAAACAATCTCTTAATTGTTTTTTTCCTGTTTTCTCTGTAAAGTTGTGTTTTGCTTTTCCTGAAGTTTGGGGAGCTATCAAGCCTATTCGTCAACATTTATTCATTCATTCACTTGTTTGAGTACCTACTTTGAGGTAGGGGCAGTGCTAAGGCATGGTATTGGCACTTGATGGATGTGAGCTATAGTCCTTTCACAAGACGTGAACACAACAGATACTCACAAAAGCAGGTTTTTGATAAAATGGTAAGAGTCTAGAAGAGTGTGTGTTGAATTAAAAAAAAAAACAGGTGTAGTGGCACACCCCTTTAGTCCCAGCACTTGGGAAGCAGAGGCAGATACGCCCTCAGCTGCAGCCATTAAGAGCACCACTTGTGCACATTCACTACTTTCCCTTTTAAAAGGGCCCTGCCCAGCCACCCTTCTCTGTCTCTCTGTGTGTTGTTCCCCCACCCACACTCTTCTCTACTCCTTCTGCCACAAGAGGCCAGTCTTCCTCTTCCCTCCCCCTCTTCCCTTGATCCTTTTCCCATTCCGTTTCCCCACAATAAAAATCCCTCCACCCAAGCTCTGTCATATGGCATCTTTCTCTCACATGCCACTTTTTAAAATTACAACAAGTGGAACTTGCTAGGTCAAAGGATATATGCATTTTAAAACTTCAAAATACTGCTAAACAAAGAGGTGGCCATTTGGTTGTAGACTTTTAGAGGGAAAATTATGAGTAGATGAACACATGAATTTATGACTACAGGACTATTTTAGAGATTGGAGTGTAATTGGGCTAGAAGGAGTTGTTTTTAGCAGTTAGCACTAGAAAACAAAAGTTTGGAAGCTTCCATTTCATAAAAATACAATCTCATGTGAGCAGGGCATTTCAGGCAAGACATTTTACTTGAGAATTTCAGGTAGTTCTCTTTGTGAATCTTAAAGAATATAGAATATTTTTATATTGAACCATTCTAAGTTGTGGTAGCTCCTTTTGATGCCTGACTGAAGAGTCGTCCTCAGATGCTGGACCTTCTGCCTCCTTCCTGGTTTATTTTGCATAAAGACTATCCTGTAAGTATATGGGACTAAATTGCTGTTGCTTCATTTCTCTATGACTATTGTAGTATATATAGCAATACTTTATAAATATAACCTCTACTGATTGAGCTTCTGTTGTGTAAGGTAACTGTGCTAGCTAGTGTGGACTGTTCTTAACCCTGGCTTAATGTAGATACAGATGAGCAAATGGGCTGTGATTTTCCAAGGGGTTGACCACTATGATTTGTGAAAAGTATATGCCACTGAGGGAGCATATACAATGTTAGATTTGGGGAATGGAGGCAGAGAACAATTTAGTTTTCTTTATTTTAAATGGCAGTCAACACCTGAATAGTAAGGAGACTTTAGCTGAGTCCAAGAGAAAGCATCAGTAGGAAAAAAATGAGTCTTAAAGATAGACTAGAATGCCTGGTAGCTAAGGCATGAGAGAATATGTGGGGCTGGCTCAGAGTGGCTTACTCAGTACATAGAAATTGGCAGGTGTGAGTGTCGAGCTGGGGCCAGTGTATGGGAACTCTTGCATTTTCAGGCATGTAGTACAGATGTTCTGGCAGCTGTATACCAGGTATGCCAGGAAGGCTTAGCTTTCCTTTCAGCTACATCATGCTCTGAGGTATTACTCTTACCCTCAGAGGCAACAAGCAGTTCCCATCCATCCATCCTGTTCCATTTCCACACTGAATTTGTTCCAGAGGGGATCTACTTCTGTTACCTTCCCATTCTACCTATTGGGCCTCCAGGGCCCACATAGATATCTTCATAGAACCTCCTTCCACTGCACTTTTGCCCCAGGAGACTGGCAGATGTTAACTAGGACAGGGCTTTTCCTTCCAATGTAGTTTATTCTCTATTAACTTAGTAATGCTAAATAGTGGCATCCTGTGAGGTGGTTTAGACTTCCACAAGAGTAGAAGCTATCTGTGATACTAAATGACACTTAGTTCTCTTGATTTTTTATTCTAGGAAAATAATTTACCACTAACCTATACCTCCAGCCCTTAAACCCTTACTGATGTTTATTTGTTGTTTTTTTTAATCTGTGAATGTTTTTGTTTTTGATACAGTGGTGATTTGTAGCACTAACTGGCCTAGAACTTTTTGATTTTTTTGAAAGTCTCATATAGCCCAGGCTAGCCTCAAAATCACTATGTGGCTGAGAATGATCTATGTCGCAATACCTGGCTTTACTATTTTTGAACAAGACTTTGATAGTGAAGAAGTATGTGAGCAAACTTGCTCCTTTCTTGTCATTGACCAGATCTACCCTGATAAGCCAATGTTAACAATACTTGTTCTAATTCTCCCAACCTGGGCTCAGGAGCTGAAACTACAACTTTCTCCCAGATCCTCTGAGCTTTCAACTTTCCTATCCTCGATAGGTCATTCTAAGGTTCTGTTCTACAGTCTTCCTAGCCACCTTACTCATGTGGGAGCTAACTAAGTACTTTTTGACTTATCCATAAGTGTTAGCAATTTGCATATTCCTGTCAGCCTCCTTTTATAGAACTCAGAAACAGTCCAGCTAAACCCCAATGGTTAACATTAATTTCCCTGCCTTCTAGAAGCAACCAGTCTGCTGAAATTAATCAGGACATGTTGCCTATAGGGTTTATGTTGTACATACAGCATAGTATATTTTACAATGCTTAGCAACTTTGCAGGATGCTGCTGTATGCAACTCCTTTCTTTTTTAAAAAAGTATGGTAATATTGATCTTTGAAGGTCATGTTCATTTGTGTCTCCTTTTGATATGGGAACATTTCTGCAACAGCAGCCTAGCTAACCAGAGTCTTGACTAAATGGAATTAGAAACAAGGATTGGCATTTGGCTTATGTTTACATCCTTTGGTCCTATTAACCAAGAAGTTGTTGCATCTCTGTGTTTGTAAAATCTTTCTACAAAAAACATGGCATCTGTACCTAGTCTTAACTCTCTATCTCTCCTTTGTAACCTTCCATGTTTCTACTAAGCCATGGATTTAATACTTTACATCACAATCTTAGTTTTCTCCATATGAGTTGATTTCGAAAATCTTAAAATATTTTGGCTTGTTTGGGGCTTCTAATACTCCTGGGTGTTCTTCCCAAATTTGGGACTCTATCCTGTTCTTTTTGTTTTTTCAAGACAGGGTTTCTCTGTGTGTAACAGTCCTAGTTGTCCTGGAACTCACTCTGTAGACCAGGCTGGCCTTGAACTCACAGAGATTGGCCTACCTCTGTGGTAATCTTCTGAGTGCTGGGATTAAAGGTGTGTGCCAGCATGCCCAGCATTTTTGTAAATGTTTTGAACATTATATATTAGTGTTCCTTGTGTTTACTTGCCTAGTTGTTGAAAGTTTTTCATCTGTGTCCAATACCTGATAATCCTAAATCTTCATTAGCTTGCACCAATGAAAGACATATCCTTTATAAATGAACAGATTCAGTATGCCGAACTACTAAGGGAAAATTCTGTTGCTTGAGGTATGTATTGACATTGCTTTGGTGTATTATATTCTAATTTTTCCTACACATATTTAGTAATTTTTTAAAATATAAATTTCCATGTGTTTCTAGGTTTTGTGTTTATAAAGAGCAGAAGGTATTACAGCATATTAAGGACTAATTTGCTCTAATATTTCTAGTTGTTTTTGGAATTATACTTGGCAAAAAATAGACAAATGTCTGCAAGTTGTGACAGTTTGTTTTTTGTTCTTTTAAATTCCAAAGTAAATAAATGTAGTGGGGTTTTTTTGGTTTGTAAAAACATGGGAATAATTAAAATTATAAAACCCAAGTATTTATGACAGTTGAAAGTTTTTTTAATAGTTATTTATGTTTTGCCTGCATGTGTATATCAGTACACAATTTGCAGTCTTGGTTCCTGAGGAGGCCAGAAGAGGGCTTCAGACCCTCTGGGACTGGAGTAACAGTTGTGACCTGCCATGTGGGTGCAGGGAATTGAACTGGGGTCCTTTGAAAGAGAAGCCAGTGCTCTTAACCACTGAATTATCTCCAGCCCTGAAAGTGTATTTTAAAGTGATTCTACCTTATTAAAAATGTAGCTTATAAGTACTTGTATAGTATTCCTTAGAAGTTCTTCCAGATTAAGACAAAAAACAGAGGTTGTTGGATCCTCTGGAACTGAGTTATAGACAGTTGTGAGCTGCCATGTGGGTGCTGGGAATGCAACCCAGATCCTCTAGAAGAGCAGCCAGTTTTCTTAACTGCTGAGCCATCTCTCCAGCCCCAGAAATATGGTATCTTTAAGCTTTTGGGGCGTTGTTTTTTTTTTTTTAAGATGAGTTGTGTATCCCAGACATGGTCTCAAGCTCCTCATATAGCTGAGGATGACCTTGAACTTCTGATCCTTTTGCCTCTATGTCACAAGTGCAGTGCTGGGATTATAAGTAGACATCACCCTACCAAGCAGAGCTCTTTATTTTTAATTAGGCAAATGGAATGTTACAGTAAGAAACTTAGAAAATACATATAGGTACAAACATTAAAAGTTAAACATTCTGCTGCATGCCTTTAATTCCAGGACTCAGGTGTCAGAGACAAGGCTGATCTCTGAGTTCAAGGGAGTCTGGTATGTCCTGAATTCCAGGACACCCAGGACTGTATAAAGAAACACTGTCTCAAAAAACAACACAACACAACAAGAAATTAAATACATTCCAATAATTCACCAGGCAATGGAAATTGCTGTTACTATTCATGTGTTTCAGAGATCAGGTTGTAGCTCAGTAGTAGTAGAATTCAAACATGTTTGCAGAACTATCAGCTTAAGTCAAAGCCCTTAATCTACAAATCTAAAAAGATATAATTCCTTGTGGAACTGGGACTGAACTCAAGTCTGCAAACATATTAGCATTTGACAATTCAGGGATTTGTAAGTTCTGTTGGGGAAACACATTCCATTTTTTGTTCACTGGCAGTTGTAGACAATAGATCATTCATGGTACTATTGGGAATTGCTCTATGTAGCTCAGTGGTAAAGCACATACTTAGTATGTGTAAGGCCCTGGATTTGGTCTCTAGTACCAAGAAAGTATGTGACTATCACCAGTAGAGAATAAAAATCTTTTTCAGATTACATTATATTGTATATATACAAATATGTGTTCATTACTGTTTCTAATGTTTATAGTTAAATCTACTTCTGGATATGATTAATGATTTCCTGAAGAAGCACATGTTATTCTAGCACCAATTCTCAAAAAGTCATAAGTCAGTTTCTATAAATTTTATCTTATGTATTTCAAGCAATTTCCTGAGGAGGAATCCAGAAGCCAAAATGGGTTCATGACAAAAAAAAAAGTAAGGTTATGAATGTCCATCTGTGGGCTGAAGGTATAGGAAACTTGCCTAGCATTTGTGAGGTCCTGAGTTCAGTACCAAGGCCTGGAGTTGGGGTGGGAAGAGATCTCTGTTGTGTTTATTATTCCATGCAACAATAAATTAAAAAATAATCATGTCAGGCTTGGCGATGCATGCCTATAACCCAGAACTAGGGACACCATCATAAGTACATAAATAATTGACCAGTCAATTTGAAAAATAACCAAAGAAAACTTTAAAATAGGGATTGGGTAAAGTACTTCCTATACATCCATGAGAATCTGAGTCCTGATCACCACATTATGTTTAAACAAATAGATATGGCAGAGATGGAAACAAGAGGATCCCAGGGGCTCTCTGGCCAGCCAGTCTAGTTAACCTATAAGGTCCAGGTTCACTGAGAAACCCTTTCTCAAAAAATAAGGTGGGAAAGCTGGATACAATTCTCAGTGCTTAAGAGTTCTTACCGCTCTTGCAGAGGACTTGGTTCAGTTCCCAGCATCTACAGCAGCTCACAACCATGAGTCCAGAACCAAGATATCTGTTTACCTTCTTCTGGCCTCCTTAGGCACCTGCACATCCATGATGCATGTCATTCACACACATAAAATAACAAATCCCTTAAAAGTCATAAAAATAAGCTGGAAAGCAATACAGGAGGACACTACTAATTTATTAATTACTATTATTGTATATTTAAGTGTGGGCACATGCTTTTTGTGCCATTTGGAAGTCAGAGGAAAACATCCTCCTACCATGTGTTGCAGGGATTAAACTCAGATTGGCAGGCTTGTGTTACAAGTACATTTACCTGCTGAGCCATCTTAGCAGCCCAAAAACCCGTTTTGAATACTTAATGCCAAATGAAATCAATTCATATTTAATAGCCTAAAAGCTGATATTAATAGTCTATGCAGTTGACATTTTAGGTGAGTTTTTGTTGTTATTGTTGTTCATTCTTTCTTTGAAACAGGATCTCAGTGTGCTGCTTAGGTTCACCTCAAACTTGAAATCTTTCTGCCTCAGCCTCTTGAGTCCTAGGTCACAGTGCTGTTGGCATTTTAAGTTTTCTTCTTGTTTTCCTTACCTGTTTGAGTATGTACATACATAACTTTTTAGGTGAAAGAGATCGTTTAACATGTACTTCTGTAACTTGGATTTTCTCTATATCAGTAAAATAGATTGATATGAGCAGTTTTCCCTAAAAAGAATAACTCAATGGCATTTTCTCATTCTAAAAATAATAATATATTTGTATGATCCTCCTGCTTCCCAAAATAAAAACTAAAATTGGAAGAGGAAAATGCGCCATTTGTAATGAATGATAACTCTTTCTGCCATCTGCCTGAGTTCTGCTGCCACATTAGGGCCCCAAATAACACACAGAGATTAATATTAGTTACAATGCTGCTGGACAATGACTAGGATTTCTTATTGCTAGGTCTGTCTTAAGTATCAACCATAACCATTAATCTATATATTTTATAATGACTTATCGAGGACGCCAGTGACATGCATCCTCTCTTCCCGAGATCACATGGTGACTTCTCTTTACTACATTTCCCAAAATCCTCCTCTCCTAGCCCCGCTTATCTTGCTTCCCTATTGGCCACAGTGTTTTATTCATTAACCACTAAGAGACACATATATACAGAAGGACTTCCCCCATCAAGAAAAGTACAAGTTGTCCATAAATTTGACATGGATTGGTAGATAATGTCTGAATAAGGTTTTTATACCACCATTTTTAATCCCCACATAACATTTCAGTGTCATTTTATAACTTTTCTAGGCTGTGCCTTCAATAAATGACATTTCCGTTGTTTCTGCCTTTTCATTATTTTGAGTGATGATGTATTACCATCCTTACCATCCACTTGAGCTGTCCACTAAATTTAAAGTTCTAAATATAATTCTTAGTTTTCCTCTTTAAACTTGTTCCTTCTGCACTTTCCTCTACTTTAGGAAATAACAGCAATTTCTACCCAGTTACTCAGTCCAGATTCCAAGAGTCAGCCTGTTCTGCTCTTTCCTTCATCATCTTTTACTAGCACTTCCTATGAAACAAGCCACTTTCACTGCCAAGCCATAAATCACCTCTCAGATTGATACAGCAGGACTTTGGGTTACATTTTAAACAGAGTCCTCATTGATATCCTTATGAAACAAACATAGGTCTCTTGGTTATAATGGCACTCCATTTGTACATAACCAGGTTTTTGCATACTCCACACTGAAGGATATGCAGTACATTAAGTTACCACCATTCATTCATCCCATAATGAAGTGAAGTGTCCATAGTGGTCCAGGCACTGATTTAGGTGAGGGATAGAATGATTATAGAGCTTGAATATAGTGACAAAGGCAGACTTAAAATAATTACACAATATTTACTTGCAGTTCTGACCTTGTGGGTTGCAATGTCTTTGGGGTTGAATAAACCTTTCACAGGGGTCACCTAAGACCATCAGAAAACACGGAGATTTACATTACAACTCAGCACTAAGAAAATTGCAGTTATGAAGTAGCAATGAAAATAATTTTATGGTTGGGGGGTCACCACAATATGAGAAGTTGTATTTAAGGGTTGAAGCATTAGGAAGTTTGAGAGCCATTGACTTAGCAGGACAAGTATGAAGTCAGGACTCACTATCCTATATACTATGGGAAGAGCCCAGCCTTGAGTGAGTTAATGAAGCCTTTCCTGAAGAGGCATAATGACAAAGCTGGGAACTGAAGAAACAGGCAAGATGTAAAATGGAGGATGGCTTTAGACTTAAAAAAAAAGTGTGGGTGAAGGTTTTGAGTCTAGCAGGAACTTAGCTTTGTCTAGAGAAGATCAATGTAATGGGTTTGTTTGTTGGTTGATTGGTTTATTTTTACTCTTTGGGGGGCCCACCACCCAGCTCCCAAATAATTATACAGAGACTTATTGTTTCTTATGAATGCCCCCACATTAGTTTGGCTTGTTTCTGGCCAGTTTTTCTTAAATTATCCCATCTACCTTTTGTCTCTGAGCTTTTTACCTTTCTCTATTTCTGTATATCTTTTCTTTCTTTCTTATTCCGTCTCTGGGTGGCTGGCCCCAAGCATCCTCCTGTCCTCCTTTTCTCGATCCCTGATCTTTTCTCCCAAGATTTATCCTCCTACTTATTGTCTCTACATGCCAGCCGCACCTATCCCTCTCCTGCCTAGCTATTGGCCATTCAGCTCTTTATTAGACCAGTCAGCTGTTTTAGGCAAAGTAACACAACTTCAGAGAGTTAAACAAATGCAACATTAAGAATGCAACACATCTTTGCATCATTTAACAAATATTCTACAGCATAAAATAATGTAACTCATCTTTAATATTCCATAGCAGAGCAAAGTATGGGAAATGGTGAGGAGTGGTCAGAGATTGACAGCAACTGGATCATGCAGATTTTGGATGTAGATATCAGAACGGTAGAAAACCTGATGGTTAAGTTTGTTGGGGTTTGAGGTTTAATTTGCAAAATAGTAGGTTTAATTATGACATTTTCATAAGTATAATAATTTGGTCATATTAACTTCCTTGTTACCCACAGTTACCCCTCTTGCTCGTTATCTTCTTTTAGGCTTCCACTTAAGAAGAGAAAATGTGGTATTTGTTTTTCTTTTAATTCCTTTGAGACAGAGTCTCATGTACTCAGGGCCTGGCTTCAAATATGCTATGTATCCAAAGATGACCTTCAAATCCTCCTGCCTCTACCCTTTCCAAAGTAACGGGAATTTCAGGTGTGTGTACTACCATGCCAGGTTTTTGTCTTTCTGAATCTGGCTTGTTTTGGTTCTTGTATAAATGGCCTTCTTTTTGTCTTTCCTTCCATGGAGTTTTAAAATCTTCTGTGAAATTTAAAGAGGCTGTGTCTCAAACTCTCTTTTCATTCATTGTTCTAGGGATTGCTCAGTCAGAACACTTGTATATTGTCATGTTTTTTTTTTTTAAAAAAAATGAACATCTTGGGCTAGAGATATAGCTTAGTAGTTAAGAGCACTTGTAGCTCTTGCATGGGACCTAGGTTTTTTTTTTCCCCAGCAATCACATGGCAGTTCACAATTTATCTGTAACTCCAGTTCTGGGGGTATCTAATGTCTTCTGCTGGCCTCTATGAGCATGGTGTACATGTGGTACAATTACATGGAGGCAAAACAGCTGTGCACGTAACATAAAAACAAATAATTCTGTTCTTTTGTTTTTAATTTTGGAACTGTTGATTACTTCTGTCTCAATTTTTTCTTTTAATTTCCATTTATTGGAGGATGTACTGAACTTTGAACAGTCCTCTCATTTTCTGGGCCTCTGTTAAAAGCTTTATTTAATTCTACTGTTTTTTTTTCTTTACTTTGAATCCTGTATGCCCACTGCCTAGATTGATTGGTACATTTTTTTAATTCTTTTATTAGTTCAAATTAGGAACAAGCTTGCTTTACATGTCAATCCCTTCTCCCTCTCCCTCCCCCCCTACATCCCACCTGCCCCTAGCCATCCGCCCTCCATTCCCCAGGCAGGGTAAGGCCCTCAAAAGGGGCTCCCCAAAGTCTACCACATCATCCTGGGCCAGGCCTAGGCCCTTCCTGATTGGTACGTTTTTATACTGCTTTTCTGGTCATTGGTCGTTTGAAAGGAATTCACAGACATGATTGCATGTACATCTCCTAAAAATTATTATATTTTCCAGTCTAAGCTCAACACCCTGGGTCACATCTAAACCATACCCACTCCAATTCCAAATTCCCTTCAAATGTCTTTTATTGCTGTGAGTTGGGCTAAAAGGCAATTAAATTTTTTAAAAATAAATTTTTATTTAAATTAAAAACAAATCTGATTTTAGCCTGGTGTTGGTGGAGCACGCCTTTAATCCCAGCACTCAGGAGGCAGAGGCAGGCGGATCTCTGTGAGTTTGAGGCCAGCCTGGTCTCCAGAATGAGTGCCAAGATACACTCCAAAGCTACACAGAGAAACCCTGTCTTGAAAAACAAAGCAAAAAAAATCTTATTTTACGTATCAATCCCAGTTCCCTCTCTCTCCTATCCTCCCATGTGCCCCAAACCAATCCCCCATCCCACCCCCTATCCATTCCCCAGGGAGGGTGAGGCCTTCCGTGGGGGATCATCAAAGTCTGTCACATCATTTGGGGCAGGACCGAGGCCCTCCCCCATGTATCTAGGCTGAGAGAGTATCCCTCCATGGGGAATGGGCTCCCAAAGCCCATTTGTGCACTTGGGGTTAAATACTGGTTCCACTGCCAGAGGTCCCATAGACTGACCAGGCCTCCCAACGGACACCAACATTCAGGGAGCTTTGTTTGGTCTTATGCTGGTTCCCAGCTGTCAGTCTGGGGTCTGTGAGCTCCCACTTGTTCAGGTCAGCTGTTTCTGTGGGTTTCCCCAGCATGGTCTTGACCTCTTTGCTCATCACTCCTCCTTCTCTACAACTGGATTCCAGGAGTTCAGCTCAGTGCTTGGCTATGAATCTATGCTTCTGCTTCCATCAGCTACTGGATGAAGAATGCAATTTTACATATTTACATTGCATTCAAGTTTTTCTTCCTCTACCTATTTTAACAGGAACATCCTCGACACCTCTATTTCACGTTTAACAATGAGTCTTTAAAAAATTGTTATTGTTGTTTTAGATTTTTTATTTTATTCTATGTGTATAAGTATTTTTCTTGAATCATAAGTGTGCCAAGTGTGTGCTCTGTCCCCCCAGAGGTCAGAAGAGGGTGTTGTATCCCCTAAGACTAGAGTTCTGAATGGTTGTGAGCTACCATGTGAGTGCTGGGAATTGAACACAGATGTTCTGCAAGAGCAACAATTACTCTTAACTGTGAAGTCATCTCTCTAGCCCCAACATTGATTTCTTGAAGCAATCATCCCAAGCAACTCACATTTTAGAAGTCTCTCTTAATACAGGATTTAACTTTTATCCATTACATTAATTGTGAATGAGAAGTTAGGTCATTGTTAGATAGTCATTGTTTTGTGATCAAATTATTCCAAATTTGATCATTGAATCTCAAATGTGTATTTTGTTTGTTTGTGTGTATGTATGTTATGTACGTACAGGATTTATTAGGATGGTTTTCAGGCTATAATCCAGCTGGTCCAACAATGGCTGTTTACCAGTGGAAGGTCCAATAATCCAGTACTTGTTCAATACATGAGGCTGGATGTCTCAGCTAGTCTTATGTCAGAATCCCAAAAAAATAGGCTCTAATAACAGTGGAGGAATGGCTTGCCAGTGAGAATGAGAAAACAGCAAGCAGAGAGGTGGGAGAGAGAGAGCGTGCACTTCTATCTTTCCTGTCCTTTATATAGGCTGCCAGCAGAAAGCATGGCCCAGATTAAAGATGGGTCTTCCCACATCAAATGATTTAATTAAAAAAATCCCTCACAGATAAACCAGCCACTTGGGTTTTAGTTAGTTCCAGATGTAGTCAAATTGACAACTAAGACTAGCCATCACAAATCTACCCCTTATTAACTTGACACTCAGTCATATCTCCTTAAGTCATGCTTAATTTCCAAATGTAAATAATAACCAGGTCATAATTATATCTAACATGACTTAACTATCTCTTATACAACCCCAAACACATAAATTTTAGAATAGGTGGCAATGTCCCTTGAGAGACATTCTTTTAATATCTAAAGCTTAAATATTGTAACCCCTAAAATTCTCTTAATTGATGTTACATTGCATTATAAAGAAATAGAGGAAAGAAAATGTAAATATCTATTCAAATACATTCTTTACAAAATTTGACAGAAACATTTGTATCAATTATAATCCTTGTTTCTGCAATTGGTCACATGGCATTAGTTGGTATTTATAACTACCTTCCTCTACTGTCCATTCTGTATTTCCTCCACTCTCAACAAGCACCTCAGTAAATCTTGGCTCTTTTCCTGAAGAAGTGACCCACATTCCTGAAGGGTCTGTGCCCTTAGTCATCCTGTCTGGATTAGGCTGTTTGTTTAGAGTTTCCCATTGGCTTTAATCACAGGTCATGGTAGCACCAAGAGACATCCTCAAAGATCTCCTGCACTCCAGACATAATCTTTCTTACTTCCATTGTGGAGAAGCAATCCAATCTCCTTGGTAATCTACATCAATCTCCCATTCTAACACTACTATTCCTTTCTTAGCTTGATGGCTAAAGGGTATCAGAAACCCAAGGGGCCAGGGGGAGTTTGAGCTTCAGTTTAATAGTTTAATGGAATGTTATGTCTCTAGGCAGGAGCCCTCCCCCCTCTGGAATCAAAACTTCTAGGTAATCAGAACTTAACGTCATGGGAAGCAAAAAAATTCATAGTGGGTCACTAGGGATAATAATGAGTAGGACTATTCCTTTTTCCATCCCTTGATTCCTGGACCTATGGATGCTGGCTATGGGAAAAACAGTACCATATATTGGATGCTGATTCAAAGCATATACTGCTTTCTGGAGAACCCTGCCCTAGCCCTTCTGGCTACTGCCCTCCTAATTGACATTGTAATTGTGTCTTCAACATGCCAGTCCATTATTCTGTAAGACCAGCTGCTTCAGGATGGTGAGGAATATGATAAGGCCAGGGGATTTTATGAACATGGGCCCACTGTTAAACTTCTCTGTCTATGAAGTGAGTTCCTTGGTCAGAAGCAATACTGTATGGAATAGTATGATGATGGATATGGCATTCTGTAAGTCCACAGATGGTGGTTTTGGCAGAAGCATTACCTACAGGAAAGGCAAATTCATAACCAGAATAAGTATCAACTCCAATCAGGAAAAAGTATTGTCCTTTGCATGAAGAAGTACTCCAATGTAGTCAGCCTGCCACCATGTCATTGGCTGATCACCCCAGGGAATGGTGCCATGTCTGAGGTACAGTGTTGGTCTCTGCTATTGTAACATCTGGCACTCAGCAGCAGCTGTAGCCTGGTTAGCCTTGGTGAATGGAAGTCCATGCTGTCTAGCTGATACATAACCTCTATCTCTGCCACTGTGACCACTTTGTTCATGAGCACATTGAGCAATAAAAGGGATGGCTAGGAAAAAAGGTGTTTATAGAATGGGCTATCCTGTCTTCTTCATTACTGAACTCTGCTGAAGTCACCTTTTGATGAGCATTTACATAGGGCACAAATTTCTTCCATTTGGACAAATCTATCCATGTCTTCACCAGTTTCTCAATCATGTTCTTTCCAAGCTCCTGACCATCCAGCATGTCCATTGGCTACAGCTCATGAATCAGTGAGCAATCATACTCCTGGCAATTTCTTCTTCCAAACAAAATGTATGGCCATGTGTACTGCCCAAAGTTTTTCCCACTGTGAAGATTTCCCTTCACTGGTGTCTTTCAGGGTTGTCCCAGAAAAGAGCTATAATGCTGCAGCTGTCCACTTCTGAGTGATTCCTGTATTATGTGGGGAACCATCAGTAAACCAGTCTATAGTCTTCTCTTCCTCAGTCAACTGATCATAGGGCATGAAGCTATAGGTGCACACTTGTTAGCAAACAACATTGATTGAAATGGGAATAAAAATGATAGGCATTTGGGCAACTTCATGTAACTTGTTTGTGCCTCAGGACTTGCAAGGACCTGATCCCATATATACTTCCATTTGATAATGGATTGCTGCTATACACATCCTACTTTTACCACTTGGTAGGTCATATAACACCCAACTAATGATAGGCAGCTCAGGTCACATGGGAACTTGGTGGCCCATTGTCAGCACCACTCAACATGGGCTAGGCTCTTCCCCATTGATCACTAATTGAGAAAATGACTTATAGCTGGATCTCAAGGAGGCATTTTCTCTACTGAGGCTCCTTCCTCTGATGACTCTAGCTTGTGTCAAGTTGACACACAAAACCACCCAGTACAACTACCATAAAACTGACATTGCCTGTGCTGCTCATTCATTACAGGTCAAGCTATTATAGACATTGCTTTATCTATGCTACTCATTAAAATAACTACAATCACCTTGCCTTTGGCAATTCAGCACTGCCATCTGGCCCTAATCCTTCAGTGCCCAATTAAACCCATGGCATTTAATTCATCCACCTGAGCAGCAGTGTCTCCCATCCTGAGGTCTGGCACAAGGGGCAACAATAAAACTTCAAATGTGGTGGTGCCCCATTCACCATTTTGTGTCTTACAGGATCAATGAAGGGCATGCATGTCTTTTGGACCTTCCTATTGTGGAGAATTAGGTTTTACACAGCATATACACTCTAGCATTGCAATTTCTCCATGGCTGAAAATTCCTTCACCAACACTAAGCCAAGGGATATCAAGCATTTCCAACTCCTTTTTCAGTAGGCCATCTTTTGACAAATGCTTCAGCCGACCATACAAACAAACCTATGACAACTTGTAACTGTGTGGTCTTCCATATTAAACCTAGAGTTTCCACTCAGAGGTTTCATATCAATAAACTTGGCCTGACCAAGTTTTATTTTCCTTCCACCATTATCCCATACCCTTAAAAGCCATCCCCACACATATCCGAAGACTTCTGCTTGAATGAATTAGGAAACTCATTAAGTTATTTAGTAGTGTTGTACACCTCCTCATGGACTATACATTATATCTTCCTTTTAGGAGCTCACTTAGCTCTTAGTCTGGTTACAATTCTAGAGGCAACTATTGGTGGACCCTTAGGTACATCGGTATTGTCTTAATCTGGTATTTACTTCAGATAAAAGTCACTGCTGGTTTAGCAGACAATGAAGGATTCTTCATTGAAAGGCAGAAAAGGTTAATATTTCAGGTTGTGGGATGGGAGTACATCTTTTTCTGAGGGTGGAGAGACTACTTCTAGGGTGAAATAAACTCTTGAGAATCTGGCGGTTCAAAGTTCTAGATTCAATAGAGTACTCCCACACATCCCCATCCCACACAACAAGAAGTTGGTACAAGTTACAGGATCTCATTCTTTATTCAATACAGAGTTACTCTGTGTAGCCCTGGCTGTCCTAGAACTCACTGTAGAATAGGCTGGCGTCTGAACTTGGAGATCCACCTCTGCTTCCTGAGTGCTAGGATCAAAGGTGTGTGCCACCACCAGTTCCATTCTTAACCAATTAATGGATTTCATTCTTAACCAATTAATGGCCTTACTTTAACTGTCCACACTCTCCAAGGCTGGGACTTGAATTTTCAATGTAATCCATCCAACCTTGTAATGAGGGCTTTGGTTTGATTTTCTGCAACTTGAGTTCTGTGACTGCTGGAAAGAAGAGTCTCTTCCACTGCACACTTAGAAACCTTTAGACTGTTTATGTGCATCTGGAGCCTATCATTTTAATCATTGAATTCATTGTTGTCTTTCACCATATACTGAGATGCTAGAAGTTGGTTAATTTTATCACAGAGCTCATTCTTTTCCTTTGTCAATTTATTCAGAGATGCTAGGAGCTACCAACTTGCATCATCTTTGTCCTATTTTTTCTCTTCAATTTGTCAAAAGCTTTATATACAGAATCACCAAATCTGTTGCCTCTCACAATTGGTGGATCAGAATAATGAAATGCATTTGTCTCCTTCAGTTTGTAATATAGTTGGCATAATGGGCTTTCAGTACTCTATGAACCTCTAGGAGAGGCTTCAGTAACTGTAGATGCTGGCAAATTGGAAAGCCTATTTCAGATACTTAAAAATTCATCCTTGTACTTCTGTTGTTCTAGAACCACTTCCATTACCAAAATATATATTAATCAGGGTTCTGTAGAAGAACAGAACTTACATAATGGATATACTTTATTAGATGTATTAGAATGGCTTACGGGCTGTGGTAGTGCAACAGTGGCTATCTACCAAGGGAAGGTCCAAGAATCCAGCAGTTGTTCGGTTCATGAGGCTGGATGTCTCAGTTGGTCTTCAGTATATGCTGGAATCCTGAAAAAGTAGGCTCTAATACCTGTGAAGTGTGGACTTGTCAGCAAGAGAGAGAGAGCTAGCAGGCAAAGAGAATATGCCTCCTTCTTTCTTGGCCTTTATACAGGCTTCCAGCAGAAGGTGTGGCCCAGATTAAAGGTGGATCTTCCCACCTCAAAAGATAGGACTAAAAGTGGGTCTTCCCACTTCAAATTAATTAAGAAAAAAATCCCTCACAGGTGAACCCATCTACTTGGATTTTAGTTAATTCCAGATGTAGTCAAGTTGACAACTAAGAATAGGGACCACACCAGGTATGGTGATGAATGCCTCTAATCATAACACTCATCAGGTGGAGGCAGAAGGATCAAAAGTTCAGGGCTGCCCTTGGCTACCCTAATAAATTCAAGGCCAACCTGAAATACATGGGATTCTGTCATAAAAACCAAAACAAATATAACCTCTCTGCAAAAATGTAAAACAACCACTTAAGAACACTGGAGAATGCTCAGAAATATGCAGAAGCTGTTGCTGAGTTAATCATTGGAAGAAGGAAACGACTTTGGAGTGAATTTCCTTCTTATAATGACTGCTCTCCTGAGAACTATCCACTCAAGCTGTCTTGGATAGAAACATGCAGTCTTGTATTAAGAAATCAGAATTCAGAGTAACCACCACTCTTAGGGACCTGAGGGGGGAAATCAGCCAAAATCAATGGGCCCAAATTCTTCATTCACATACACTCCACCAAACTCTAGCTAAGGTAGAAAAACTGAAGTTTTTGCTGTTGCCTATTAAGGTAAGGCAATTTGGAGTTTGAGCTGAATCATGTTAACTACTAAAATTTGAAAACCAGAATGCTTGTGCTGGGGAGATGGTTTGAGATGCAGCATGTTAACAGAGATAACAAGACACATTTTTAAGGGCTGGGTATTTGGCTCTGTTAGGACACTTACTTAGCATATGCAACGCCCTGGTACAATACCAGTACACAAAAAAAAGATACATTCTAAATAATAAGGGTCAATTCATTAGGAAGACATTAACATTCATAAATGTATGTATGTCCAACTACAGAGCTACGAAAAATAGAGGAAGAAAAAATTATGAAAATTAAAGAAAGTAATGTATAAACCCACAAAAAAATTTGTTCCAGAATTTTAATTCCCTTCTTAGTAATCAATAGAACTGGATGAAAAACATGGTGAGGATATAAAAGATCTTAACATTTCTGCTTTCCCTTACCATTTGTAGAGTAATACATAAAGTGGTTACAGATTACCCATTCTTGTCAAAGGAGAGTGAGGCAGCTCAACACTATATCCTTTACTGGACTGTAAAACAAGTCTTAGTAAAATTCTGAAGCTTGATTATATTCTCTAATCAGACTGAAATTAAATTGGGAATCATAACCATAAGATATAGAAAAGGCCCCAAATATTTGAAAGTTAACACATTTTTAAGTTACACATGAATCAGGGCGGGGAAACCACAAAAATTAGAAATTCTAGGTAGGAATTACAATGAAAATAATGTAAGATTTGTGAGATGCCTAAAAGATTGCTTAAAAGGAAATTATAGATTTAGGTAATTTCTTAAAAAAGAAAGATGTAGGCTGACCATGGTGGTACATGCTTTTAATCTCAGCACTCAGGAGGCAGAGGCAGGTAGATAAGTTCAAGGCCAGCCTGATCTACATAGACTGACTTCGGGGACAGCCACAGTTACATAGAGAAAACCCCCCCTAAAAAAAAGAAGAAAGAAAGAAAGTGATCTAAGGTTTTGCCTTAGAAAGCTCGAAAAAGAAGAGCAAAGTAAACCCAATGCAAATAGAGGGAAGGAGGTTATGAAGGTAAGTTACAAGACAAACAATAAAGAATTAAATTAACTAATAAAGTTAGTTCTTTGTTATATCCACATGGCTAATCCACAAAGCTGATGATCTATCTATAATAATCAGGATTATGAATTTGAAACCAGACTGTGCTGCATGTATATATACGAAATTCTCACAAACATGACTGCCCAAATGTGAGCAGAACAAGGATAATACCAGTAGACACACCAAAATGGACAGGGAAAAGCCCACAAGGCAACAAACCTCACAAAGAACGATAGGATACTGAAGAAAGCTGAGAGTAGGAAAGGTGGTCTTGGGGGGGGGTCGACACAAATTGGTTGTCCAGTACCAAACAGCACTGAAAAAATACATACAAGTAACATTATATGGACTCAAAAGGTTATATTTAGGAACATAAATCTATATGCATATATGTATGCCAAAACAATGAAAGAAGAGGCCATGAATTTAAAGGAGAGTAGGGAGGAGTCTTGTAGAAGGGTTTGGAGGGACAAAAGGTAAGGAAGAAATGTAATCAAAAAAATTAAAGTAAGAAAAATGTTAACAAATTCTTTCAAGAGTTATATGTATACACATGCCTAGTGCCTATGGGGAGCTAGAAGAGGGTATCAGATCCCCTGGAACTAGAGTGTTACAGATGGTTGTTAGCCACCATGTAGATGCTACAAAATGAATCCAGCTCCTCTACAGGAGTAACAAATGCTCTTAACCACTGAAACATTTCTCCAGTCTCTCAAAAATGTTTTAAACCATATTAAGTTACCAATATCCACTGTAAAGGAAAATATTACTAAAGAGCCTTCAGACATTGAAGGGGCTTTAAGAGAACATTATGACTAACTGAAGTTGACAAGTTGGCTAAAACTAGGGAAAACAACTTGAAAAATAGGACTTACTAAAACATATAATAGGAGGCTGGAGAGATGGCTCAATGGTTAAGTGTACTGGCTGACCTTCCAGACAACATGGCAATTCACAACTGTCTGTAACTCCAGTTCCAGGGGATCCAACACCCTCACACACATACACATGTAAGCAGACACAAGTGCAAATAAATCATTTTAAAACACTGATATACTAGGAAATAAAAATATTAACCCTTGTTTTGGTAAAGTTAACTTACTGTCAAAAACCTTAGCCAGAAGCCAGGTGTGGCATGATAGTACATGTCAGTAATCTTGTACTTGGAGAGTAGCATGATTTGAACTATAACTTGGGCCAACCTAGGCTATATAATAAGTCCAAGGTCAGCCTGGGCTACAAAGTAAGACCCTGTCTCAAAATTACCAGCACCACCAGTAACTCTAGCACTTGGGAGGCAAAAAGATTATAAGGTGAAGGCCAACCTCAGTGTAGCTCTAGTGTGTGTGTGTGTGTGTGTGTGTGTGTGTGTGTGTGTGTGTGTGTGTGTGTGTGTGTGTGTAGAGAGAGAGAGGATGGAGCTTATCCTATGTAAGACCCCTGGGGTTTAGTACAGGCACACACAGAGACAGAGGGAGAGAAAAAATAAAAACATAATCATGTCAATGAGTAAGAAAAGGTAATTTGATAAAATCTATTGCCTATTTGTGATTTTAAAAATTCTTAGGGCCAGGGAGATGGTTCAGTGGTTAAAACACTAGCTGCACAAAGTCTGACAACCTAAGTTCAACTTCAAAAACCATTTTCTTTTAAAGTCGGGTACCGTGGCAGAAGTCTATAATCCCAGCATTTCTACAGTGAGATGGGAGGCAGAGGGAAGAGAATAATCACCTGGAAGCAGCTAGCTTACTTAGAATGCTGAGAGAAGATGCAAAAATAAGAAAGACCCTGTCTCAACAAGATGAAAGGTGAGAACTAACTACTGAAAGTTGTGCCTCTTACCTCCACACATGTTCCATGTATATGCTCATACACACACACACACACACACACACACACACACACACACACACACACACACAATATAACAAAAATTGTACGTTTCTTACCTGGCTGTGACATGTACCTGAAGTCCTGCCTACTTGTGAGGCTAATGTAAGATGATTACTTAAGGCCACATGTCCACAACCATATTGGACAGCATACTGAGAGCTCAGGCCTAAAAAACAAAAAATAAAAGGAAAAAAATTCTCAGATTAGAAATAGATGCAAATTTCTTTTTTTGATAAAGTGAATTTTTAAAAGAGCTAAGAATAAAAAAGAGCTAAGAATATCCCATATTTAATAGTAAAACATTGAAAATCAGGAAAAAGGCAAAGATCTTGGCACTGACTGCTTTAAAATTATACTGAAAGTCTAGCCAACACAAATATGAGAGAAGCAATAAAATTGTTTCTTTTTACAGGTGATATAGAAAATATGAAAGAATATGTTAGAAAGAACCTAATTAAAAACATTGATTTAAGGTCTTGATGTACAAGGCCAGTATACAAATTTAATTGGAAATGAAGTTTAATGGTGCTGTTACAAATAATTCAGTAAGAATATACAAACTCTGTATATTGAAGTTGAAATTATTTCTGAACAATATTAATACTGTGCCCAAAGATTGAAGGGGTATGTGTGTGTTAGACAGACAGACAGACGGTGTGTTTGTGGGTGTGTGTTTTAGTGGTATTAAGGATAGAACCCAGGACTTTGTCTACACAAAGCAAGCACTTTACCACTTAGCTGTGTTTCTAGCCTTGTTGTTTTGTTTCCTGAAGTAAGGGAGTCTCACTGTATAGACGTGGCTGGATTTGAACTATCCTCCTGCTACCTCAGCGTCCCAGTTCTGATAATACTAGTATTTGCCATCATGCCTAGCTAGGCTGCATTTTTAAAATGAAAAGTGAAAAGTTGTTAGAGAGAAACACAGAAATAAACCTTCAAAACTGTAGAAAAAGATTTCTTAAACTATAGGAAGCAATATCTATTTTGCCGGGAGATAAATTGGTTTTGTACTAAAGCCTCTGTTTGCCTTTCCATGAGAGCCTCACCTCATGCCAATGGGCACTGGCAAGGAACTACACCTACCCACCTCAGCTCTGGGAAATTGCTGGGTTGTCACTGCAACAGACATTTTTACCCAGTCTCCTGCTACCGAATACCGTGCCAGCTGCTCTTAGGCCCTATACTTGGATATGCATGCCTCCTCATTGGATGCCAAATGTAGCTGAACTTTCTTTGGACTGCCAGCTTCCAAATAATGACACTTAGCAAAAATCATCTATAGGTGGAGTTTCTCTGTGTCCTGGAAGCATCTCCCAAATAACCACCCAGAGACTTGATATTAATTATAAATGCTCGGCTTTCTTTCTTTCTTTCTTTCTTTCTTTCTTTCTTTCTTTCTTTCTTTCTTTCTTTCTTTCTTTCTTTCTTTCTTTTTGCTAGCTCTTATAACTTTTTTTAATTAGAAACAAGATTGTTTTACATGTCAGTCCCAGTTCCCTCTCCCTCTCCTCCCCTACCCACCCCCCTCCCCCCCCACCCTGCAACTAAAACTCTACCTATCACATATCCTTTCTGCTCCCCAGGGAGGGTAAGTCCTTCCATTGGGGATCATAAAAGTCTATCATATCCTTTGGGATAGAGCCTAGGCCCACCCCCATGTGTCTTGGCTCAGGGAGTATCCCTCTATGTGGAATGGACTCCGAAAGTCCACACCTATGCTAGGGATTACTACTGTAGCTCCTACAACTTAAATTAACTCATTTCTATTAATTACATTCTTCCACATGGCATTACCTCTCTTTCATCTTACACCTCCTGTTTCCTCTCTGTGTTTGGCTGGTGACACCTCTGAAGCCACCCTTCTTCTTTCCAGTGTCCTTAGTCTGGTTCTCCTGCCTGACCTTATCCTGTCTAGCTATTGGCAAGTCAGTGTCTTTAAGTCAGTCACAGCATAATTTACACAGTGTAAATGAATATTCAACATTTTCCCCTTTTTGGCTAAAAAGGGAAAGATTTTAACTTTAACATAGTAAAATTATATACAACAAAAACAGTTATCAAGTAAGAATTACAGTTAATATCCAGTCCATTTGTATTTGGCAAATTTAGAGAAAAAAAATGTTATCTTTGTGAGTCTAAAGTTTTATACCTAATTTACCTTTTTTATCATAACTAAAGAAACTTTAAATGTAATTATTTAGTCTTTATTCCCAACAAAGATCCCAGAAGGGTGAAATGTTACCTAATGACAGGGACATCTGGCTGCCTGGACAGTCACCCAAAGTTCTTCTGTAACATTGGTTGCATTGGTGCATCCAGCACTGGCCTACAGGCCTAGTATATCTGACAGACATTTCTGAGAAGCAGTGCATTTTTGAAGGACTGTCCTACTTTGTCTTGGCAAAGTTTGTCAGTTGCCTTTCTTGCATCCTACTGGTCCAGTTTGGAAAATGTACTCTCAGCAATTGAGGCAAAGGCAGATTCTTTGCCCAAATGACTAGTTTTTGGCATAAAGAAAAAGTTTCTTTAGTGCCCATCATCTTCTCTGAAGTGGATTGGTGCTGCCAGGAGCAGATATCTCACTGTCATGAAAAGCTTTAGGTTATTAAACATATTAAATGCCATATTCTGTAGGTCTTTGAAGTGTTTGAAGACCATCTATCTGTCTAAATATATTTGTGTATGACCTTGAAAACATATATATGATACAAGCTTGGTTATTATAGATGACTAACTACTAACCTATATTTTTTAATTATACATCATATTTTTCATCTTTTTTATTTTAGTTAGAAACAAGATTGTTTTACATATCAATCCCAGTTCCCTCTCCCTCCCATCCTCCCCTACCTCTCTCCCAACTAAAACCCTACCTATCACATAATCTTTCTGCTCCCCAGGGAGGGTAGGCCTTCCATGGGGGGAATCATCAGAGTCTATCATATTCTTTGGGATAGGGCCTAGGCCCTCCCCCATGTGTCTTGGCTCAGGGAATATCCCTTTATGTGGGATGGGCTCCCAAAGTCCCTGTGCTAGGGTTAAGTACTGAACTACTACAGGAGGTCTCGTAGATTTCCGTATACATCATATTTTTAAATAAACCACATAAGCACAATACTCCAAACAAGAATAGAAACATACATATAGTATAACAATTTGTATCAATAAACCAAAACCTATACCAATGTAAAATATTTTAAGATTAATATTTGTTTTCTTGGATTAAAGTAGATTCAATAATCTACCCTTTTTTTCCTATCGTTCCTATATCATATTCCCCCTTTTTCCTTTAGAAAGAGATCTTTGTATTTAACTCCTTTGTTTATCCTTTTTTTGGACTAAGAACAATAACCATTTGTAACCAACCCCCTTAAATGACTATAAACATCCATAGCACATCTTTTGGGAGGTGTGGGCATGGTTCTCTAGACTTCTTCCTGTTGTTTGTGGGTGCTTGTATGCTTTGGGGAACTTTGAGACAATCAGGATAATCATTAAGTCTTGGCTAGAGTGTTGTGTGAAGCTGGATTATCTCATCCAACAGCCTTGAAACTGTTCTAGATGCTGGATCACCTGGGCCTTCCATTTTTATTGGTGTCTGATCCCCGTGTGCTAAAAATATATAACATTTTAAAGGTAATATACATATCTATGTTAATACACATATAGACTGCATTGTACACAAGTCAGCCAAAGATGATTTTTTTGTTTTATGTTTCAAGGCAGTTTCTTTGCCCAAATGACTAGTTTTTGGCATAAAGAAAAAGTTTCTTCAGTGCCCATTATCTTCTCTGAAGTGGATTGGTGCTGCCAGGAGCAGACATCTCACTGTCATGAAAAGCTTTAAGTTATAAAACATATTAAATGCCATATTCTGTAGGTCTTTGAAGTGTTTGAAGACCATCTATCTGTCTAAATATATTTGAGTATGACCTTGAAAACATATATAATATGATACATATTATATGTATACGTAATAGGTAAACTATACATCATGTATCTGGTAGTTCTTCTAGGTTTATTTTTGTTGCCAGGATTTTCAGGGGATCTTCCTTGATCAATCCTGATTATCTTTAACCTGGAATGAATCCACAGCCTCTCATTTCCTGTAGAAATAAAAGCATAACCTCTTCCCCAAAGTAACACATTTTCTGACTTCCAATTTAAAGTCAAGACATTTTAAAAATATTTAAATTGGTTTAATCCAGCAGTTTTCATAATCCAGTGTGTCTCAGCAGCTGTCATTTTATTAGCAATCAGAACATCTAAAGACAACACAATAACATGAAGAATCCAGACTCTGTATATTTCCCATCTTCATATGGCTTATATATTTTACTCTATTCCGTTTTTAAAGACTTTATTATTTTTAAACTGTTTTTTAATCTATGACTGCCTCTACCCTTCTCTTTTCTCTCCCAAATCTATGTATACTTTTAAATACACCGTAACCCATTTAGAGGTTCTTTTCCATCTGGAACTGTCTTTACTGAGAATCTATCTGTATTGTTTTTTGATTGCATAAGATGAATCTTAAACTGCTATGTCAGCCGCCGCCAGTGTATCTTAGCTTAGTGCATGGCACCTGGCTCCTCCTCCTACAAGCAGCTGCTGGGAGATGTGTGCATGAGAGACACAAGTGCATATGGCTCTGTTTATGTGTGTTTAGAACTTTTGCTAAAGCTTTCTCAGATTTTATGTGGATGTAGGTGCCCGACATTTGGGTGCCATTTGTAAGTGGAGTTTCTGTGTCTCCCTACAGCCACTCCCAAGTAATGACACAGAGGCTTGATATTATTTATAAATGCTCAGCTGATAGCTTAGGCTTTTTGAGCTAGCTCTTATTAAACCATTTTTATTCATCTGTATGCTGCCCCAAGGCTTGTTTACCTCATGTACATACATCTCATCCTGCTCACTCTGCATCTCAAGGCATCTTCTCATATTCTGCTCTTCTTCCCAGCATTCTCTCTGCCTTGAAAATCTTGCCTAGGTATTCACCAATCAGCTTTTGTTGTTGTTGTTTTGATTTTTTGAGACAGGGTTTCTCTGTAGCTTTGGAGGCTGTCTTGGAACTCGATCTATAGACCAGGCTAGCCTCAAACTCACAGAGATCCTCCTGTCTCTGCCTCCCGAGTACTGGGCTTAAAGGTGTACACCACCACCACCCAACTCCACTTTGTTTTTTTTTAAAAGATTTTATTTATTATGTATACAGTCTTCTGCCTGCATGCCAGCAGAGGGTACCAGATCTCATTCAAGATGGTTGGGAACCACCATGTGATTGCCGGGAATTGAACTCAGGACCTCTGGACCGAGCAGTCAGTGCTCTTAACCACTGAGCTATCTCTCCAGCCCCACTTTCTTTTTAATGCATCTCAAAAATCATTTCATCCTTGTCCTGGCTGGTTTTGTCAACTTCACACAAGCCAAAGTTATCAGAGAGGAAAGAGCCTCAGTTGAAGAAATGCCTCCATGAGATGCAGCTGTAAAGCGTTTTCTAAATTAGTGATTGATGAGGGAGGACCCAGCCCATTGTGGGTGGTGCTATTCCCTGTACTGGTGGTCTTGGGTTCTGTAGGAAGGCAGGCTGAGCAAGCCATGGGAAGCAAGCAAGTAAACAAGCAGCACTCCTCCATGGCCTCTGCATCGATCAGCTCCTGCCTCCAGGATCCTGGCCTATTTGAGTTCCTGTCTGACTTACTTTGATGATGGACTATGATGTGTAAATGTAAACTGAATAAACCTTTTCTTTCCCTACTTGCTTTTTGGTCATGTTGTTTCATTGCAGCAACAGAAACCCTAACTAAGACAAAACCCTGTCTCGTAGAACAAAAAAAAAAAAAAAAGTGGATCGTATGTATAAGGCCCTGAGTTCAACCTCCAAAGCTACAAAAAATAATTTGAAGTATTCATGGATGGGTGGATGTTGTTGACATTGGGACAATGTAGGTAATGAGCATACAGACATTTTTGTATTGTTTTTGGTTTTCTTACATATTTGAAGATTTTTCTATATAATATGTTAGAAATCACTTGAAATGATGATTTTTTTTAAGTTTTGGTGTTTTTTTTTTAACAGAATTTCCCTATATAGCCCAGGATGACCTGGAGATTGGACTCTTCTTGTTTCAGTCTCCCAACGGTTGGGATTACAGGGATACGATACCAACCCAGCTTTCTCTTTACTTTTTAGATTAAAACATTATGATGATTATGAAATCAAGCCTAGGCCTGGAGAGATGGTTTGGCAGTTAAGAGTACTTGTTGCTTTTTGGGGGTCCAGGATTTATTTCCTAGCACCTACATAGTGGCTCATAACCACATGTCATTTGACTTCTAGGGGATCTGATGCCCTCTTCTGGCCTCCAAGGGCACAAGGCATACTTGTGGTACGCATACATACATACAGACAAATCATTCATAAACATAAATTTCTTCTAAAGAAATCACTACTAAATTATTCTATCCTTCTGATCCATTTCTTATACAAAAGATTAGCATGTTGTACTGTTGATAGTTGCTGGCTCAGTCTTTTTTTTCAGTTTACTTTCACTTTTTCCTGGAGATGACACCCCATCAGTATAATGATCTTCTTTTCTTCAGGCTATATGCAGCTATGTCTTAGTTCTTCTTCCCATTGCTGACTCCCTTGTATAGATGAATAATACTTTTTCAGTCTGGCAGTTTCCTGTGAATGGACATTTGGGTCATTACAGACTTCTCTTCTGGGAAATGATAACATACTGGAAAACACTGTACAATACAAGTGTTGTTTTGTGTTTGTACCTAACCTATTTTAATTTCTGAACTCCTTTTTTTTTTATTTTGGTTTTTTGAGACAGGGTTTCTCTGTGTAGCTTTGGAGCCTATCCTGGCACTCGCTCTGGAGACCAGGCTGGCCTCGAATCCACAGAGATCCGCCTGCCTCTGCCTCCCGAGTGCTGGGATTAAAGGCGTGTGCCACCAACGCCCGGCAATTTCTGAACTTTTATCATCTGTTTCTGTATTGTTTATGAATGATTCTCTTGTAGGATTTCTCTGAAATACTGTCTGCTTTCTCTAGTGACAGAATTGGAGTCTATATAATACTGGTTCTCTGAGCCCACTTCCCCTGCCCTGAAGAGCCTCTGGGGTTAGGGTATGCAGTCTGCGTGGTCTCTCTTCAGAGGGAGTTTGGAGGCAGGCAGGAGTTCTGTATAGGGCATGGCAGGTTGACAGGCAGACCCAAATTTAGGAGGATTTATGAGGAAGCAGTCTAGTTGATCCTCAGAGGCCAAAAGAGGTGGGCTTCACTTGGAGGAAAGGAAGGTTCTATCTAAGCATTGATATCTTGGGAAAGGAAGAACTGACTTAACTTCGGTGGTATCAGCCTCACCAAACTTTATGAATTAGGACCTAACAAACAATAAGCCTAGCCTATTTGTATGAGCATGAGAGTTTGAGAGATACTCCTTGCCTTATCTGTTCTAGTCTGGTCTGATCTGAGAGCCTCTGGAGTTTGGCAGTGATGTGGGCGCCATCTGCTTTATACCTCTCTATCATTTTATTTTATTTGTATTTTTCAGACAGGGTTTCTCTGTAGCCCTGGCTTGCGTCAAACTCTCAGAGCTATACCTACTTCTGTCTCCCAAGCTGGGATTAAAGGAGTATGCCACTAGTTATGTTAGTTTTTCCTTCTTACCTGCAGTGTATGGAAGTTTGCTAAACACACCTTTCTTGATAGTTTGTCTCTTACTGTTTTTGTTAGAGGTTTTTGTCCTTTTGTGTGTGTGCACTTGTATTTATTAGTAGTTTGAAGTACCAGATTGTAAATGCATTTACACAGTCAGATATCCTCTTGTGAAAAAATTTTAAGGTTGAAATAACACAAATCTACTTACATATAAACCCTTGCAAGAACTACCTGTGGTACAGTAAATTTAGTTGGAGTTAGTGGAGTCAGAAACTGGATTAGAATGAATGGGTGAGGGAGAAGAGGTCCACTAGAGACAAGTCTGTTTAAGAAGTTTTGGTATTATTCAGACATGGTGCTGTGTACTTATAATCCCAGCGCTTAGGGGCTTAAGTAAGAAGACTGCTACAAGTTCATGCCCAGCCTAGCCTACATGATGAGTTCCAGACCAGCCAGCCTGTGCTACAGAAGAAACTGTCTCAAAAAATAATACAAGAAAAGTTTATTATAATCTCAAGACCTGGAAGAGTGAGACTGGAAGATTGTGGGTTCACAGGACTCTCCAAAACTAAGTTTTGTTGCGATGAGATCCAAAGAACTAGTTGATGGTGATGTAGGATTTGGGGGTCTTTTGAGGTGAATGGATATTAAAGCATGTCTAGATCACTCTGAATGACTCAGGATTAAAGGTTGCATAAAAAGGATGAAAAGGAGGAGACTGAGACTTGAAGGAGCCAGAGGCATTGTGTGAGAGGAGAAATAGCATCCAGAGGAGCTAGCTGGAGTTGCTATGAAGCAGACTCCCTTCTGTGTTCCTAAAGATGTAAATACGTTACCCAGACATTTGATGAGAATTAGAGTAGATACTGCTGCATTTGTGGGGCAGTCAGAGCAAAGCATACCAAACTGTGTAGCTTGTGCCAACAGCAGTACATTCTTAAATAGTCTGGGGCCTGGGTCTGAAACCAATGTGTGGCAGTGGCCCATTTGCTCTAGAAGCTCCAGCAGGGGAACTTTCCTGGCCTCTTCTAGCTTGTAGTACTGCCAAACATTCCTAGAGTTTCCTTGGCTTAGGATCACATCACTCCAGTTTGCTTTGTCACATGCCCTTCTTTGCATCTGTCTTTTCTGTATATCTGTCATTGGCTTAGGGCTCATTTTGACATCACTCACTCTCCAGGGCTTAATATATGCACACATCTTTCACTGATCACCATTGTAACTTGTTCATATCAAGGGCAGAAATCTCCAAGCAAGAAGTAGAAAAAAACCCACAAGACAGGTGGCAAGTACATGGGCAGTAGCAGTCACTCAGTCTGGCTCCATATGACATGACCACACCAAAATAGTTCATCCTAAAGAAATTTGTGATGAACTTAATGAGATACCTAGTTTGTCATAGTAACATGCATATAACACACCTGGCTTGAGGTGATGATATAGGGATCTCTTGTGGTTGCCTGCATTTAGAAACTCTAAAAAAAGGAGAGCCATTCCCTAGAATGCCCTCATACTTCTCAGTACCATGGTCTGTAGCTGCACAGGGCAACGGAACATTAAAAAGTAAAAATACTTTACAGGCACTCCCTCAAAGACAACTTTTTTAGACTTATGTTTGTGCTGAGTATTGCCTGCATATATATGCATGTGAGAGAGGGCACAGTAAAGAAACTGTCTAAATTGGGTAGTGGTGACTCACACCTTTAATCCCAGCACTCAGGAGGCAGATGCAGATGGATCTCTGTGAATTTAGGGCCAGCCTGGTCTACAGAGTGAGTTCCAGGACAGGCTCCAAAGCTACAGAGAAACCCTGTCTCAAAAAGCCAAAAAAAAAAAAAAAAAAACTGCCTAAGTGGCTGCTCCATTAGGGTAAGGTTTTTTTGGAGGTAAGAGACAGAAGAGCCAGACACATTTGAAGAGTCCAGAGCAGAGAGAAACAGACTTGAAAATACTTGTAAATGGGGACTGAGGAACCTGGAGGTCATCATGGGCTTTGATATGCAACCCCGGGTATCTGCCAATGGAGAGCCATTCCCTTCTACCAGAGGTTAAGGTATATTTGCTCTGAAGGCTCCACTTTTTTTCTCGAGTATTCACAGTGGCTAGTGATAGTTGTAGTACCAGAAAAAATTTAGCCCAGATCTCGTTATTTTTCTTTATTTTTCACATTGCTTTATTTTGTGTGAGCATGTATGCATGGGAGTCAGACCAAGTTTTTACCTGCTGAGCCATTGCACTGACCCTTAAATCTTGCATCTGCAAAAGCAGAGCTCCTCTTGTGTTTCAAACTTACTGCCTGTACTGCACAACTCCAGTATTCTCATTACCTTATGGGCACTTATAATCCATATTTGTTTCTATCTTTAATCTGTGCCTCCCACTCATCTCCTTCCCAGTTTCAATGCCACAGCCAGTAGTTTGTACTCGGTCACCAAAGCACCAGCTCTGATGAAATTCAGTCATCTGCTTTTCTCCAGTCTGCTTCATACACACTGAATATGGTTCCTCTTTAATATGCCTCAGGTGAGCCAGGTTAATCCCAGCACTTGGGAGGCAGAGGCAGGCTGATCTCTGTGAGTCCCAAGGCCAGCATGATCTACAGAGCTATTTATAGGACAGTGAGGGTTACACAAGGAAACCCTGTCTCAAAAACAAACAAAAAACTCCAGATGAACCTCATGTTGGCCAGCATACTACAGTTCTTCATGTCTCTGTTTGCTCCACCTCCTTTGGCCATGTGTTAGCACTATGACAAATACCTGAGCAATACTTTTTTGTTATTAAAAGTTTGCTTTATTTTTCTGTGGAGTCAAGTGCTAGCTAGTAATTACAGTTAAGATTTCTTTTGCATTCTTTTCAAATGTTATCAGAAAAGTTATCATCACCTTATCAATAATTAAATAAACTAGGCTCCAGTGTTTCTGTCCACATCGGATTGTTCAGGTGATCAGGAACTCTTGATTCCTTTAGCTTTGAGTTCTTGATTATATCTCCATATACGAAAGAGCTGAGAGGCTCCTGCTGACCCACAAAGAGATTAACAGCAAACAAACTCCAATTTTTTGGTATAATTACAAGTGAGTATCTTGACCAAATAAACCCTGTAGCCATCAGCACGGTAGATTGAGCTGTGCTGAGTTTCTCTACAGGTCTGGCCATGTCAGCTAATCCAGCACACACCAATCCCCATTTCATTATTGGAGCCCAGAAAAAAAAAAACTGTTCTGGGGGCCTGCCGGGTGGGTGTAGAGCGGCCTCAATTTCTCGGGCAGCAGCAACTCCACTTTATCCGTAAGTCAGTGGTAGGAGGACCATAGGCCTCCGGCAGTTGCCATCTCGGCGGCGTCAGGACAGCTGTAGCTAGGTGGGAGAGCCGCTGTGTCCTCATTCTCGGCTGACAACCCCTGAGCAATACTTAAAGGGTGATGATGAATTTTGGCTCAGTCTCTAAGGTCTCCCTTTATACTCAGCTGGCTACACTGTTTATGGACCTTTGGTGAGGATACCATCATGAATAGCAGAAGGGTGTTAGAGAAGAACTGCTTACTTCATGGTGGCCAGGAAGCAGGGGAAAGCTCAGAGTAGGGGACAAAATACATGCATGTCCTCAGTGATCTATTTCTTCTAGCTAGAACATGCCTAATAACATATCTACCACCTCTCAGTAATGGTGTTAATTTATGAGTCCATCAGAGCCTTTCATGGTTCAGTAACCTCAGTGATTGCATCTGTCAGCTGGGGAACAAGACTTCAATGTGTGATCCTTTGGCCAGAGGGTACAGAGGTGAGGTTGGGGGAAAGGGGTACTTTCTATCGATTGTAATACGCTGTCATACCTCCTCTTACCTGGTAACTGTTCTGTTAGTTTCCAGAGATCAGGGGAGCAGTCCAAAGAGAATGCCCACAGACCAGCATTGCCCCCCCTTATCCCTTATTCTCTGAGAAGCCCAGCCCTATATTATCTCTTCTGTTTGAGGATGTGTCTCCAGAGCTCTCTGGTATCAGATTCTTCCCCTCAATTCCCTAGAAACCTGTTCCTACTTCTACTTTAGTGGCACTGCTTCTGGCTTGCTCCCTTCCAGCTTCACCACTTCCTTTACCTTTTTTCTTTCCAGTGATACTCTTTGTGTCTCCTTGCTTTTCTAACCTCTTTGCTGCCACAGCTAGGCCAGTGATGACCTTCATATTGTTCAATACAGGTCCAGTTGTTGCTTATCCTGTTCTAGGACATTTCAGCATCATTTGATCCTATTGTCTATAGAAGTCAGCCCCTTCCTTCTGTGAGTATCTGCACTGATGTCCACCTTCTCATGGGGGCTCCCCTGTCTGTGTTTTTTTTTTTTACTCCAACCACAACTTTTGTCCCTTTTTAATAGTATATAGCTGATAGTGCTTATTTTTATAGTCAGCCTATTGAAGCATAGGTTGTACAAGAAGACAAGGTTGTCTACTTGATTCATGATGTGGCACATGGGTCCTCCAGAAGCCCTGAGCAAGTGTACAAATATCCCTTCATCTTCCTCTGTTCCCTGTGTTGTAATTTTTTAAAAGTGGCTCAATAGAGAAAGATGCCAAGCAACAGAGTTCAAGCAGAGAGGTTTTTTATTAAGGGAAAAGGATCATAAAGGGGGGAGAGAAGAGGGGGAGACTGGCCTCCTGGGGACAGGAACAGCAGGAGAGAGGAAACAGAGGCAGAAGAGAGGGGGAAAGAAGGAGGGAGGAGCAGACAGAGAGGAAAGAGAGAGAGGGATGGGAGGTGGGTGGAGCCCTTTTAAAATGGAACATAGTAAATAGGCACAGGTGGTGCTCTTAGTGGCAACAGCTGAGGGCGTATCCTGCCAGAACTCCAAAGGTAGGCCAGTACAAATGCCTAAATACTAACACCCTCTATAGCCTCCTTGTCTCTGCTAAGTCCTTCAACACATGGATGCTCTTCTGTGTAAAAATCCTCAAGAGTCAGGCCAGAGTCCTTACAATGGCTTGTTACAAGGCTTAGTGTCATGGTTATTCATCTACTGCACTGGGGTCAGGGGAGTAAACAGGGGCTTCCTGGATCTACCATGACACACCCATTTCAGGACCTTGGCCCCTGTTCTTTCATCTGTTCTGGTATCACACAACTAGCTCCCTTTGTGATTATCTTCAAATCTATTTAAGGATAACTTTTCTACTATGACTCTCTGTGGCCACATTCTTCTAGGTCAAAGTCTTCTTCCTCTACCCCTTCGCTACCAAGCCTAACTAACACTTGTCACCATTTTGCCACAAACTGAATATTTTTGTTTGTGTGCTTCTCCCCACACTACAGTCTAAACCACATGAGGGCAGGAAGATTGGGTTATATAGATACTGCTATATCTCCAGTACCTAGAATCAGGAATAACCATTAAATGGATGAATAATTCTGCATTGGGACCTTGCCCTAAGTTTTTTGTCATACACAGGATAGAATAGAACACAGCCTGCACAGCTGCTAGTTCATCAACTTTGGTGTGGCCAACAGGGACACTATTGTTCATGTGTTAATTTAACCTGTAGCTGTGAGTTAAAGGTACACAAAAAAGGAAGATATATGGATGTGGAGTTACTCTGGGGGAGTTGTACTCACTTAAAACAGAATAAATCAATGAGAGTCTAAATAGCATCCATACATTCTTTCTTCTCTTAAATGTAAGTGTATGATTTAACAACACAGTTCAGCTCAGCTCTGCAAAACAGGAGACATGAATTTTAAAGGCTGTCAGGTGCCTCTGCAATCTGTGGCTTCATATTTATGTAACATTGGTGTTTTACCAACAGATGTACTACTTAAAGTACCCATGAGAATAGCCTCTGTGGTTTTCTGTTTCACTAGAGGGAACCGTAAGAACTGATGAATGCACAGAGAGTGGCACTACCCCCAGTTCCAGTCCCAGGGAATTTATCACTCTCCATCTGGGCCCTGGCCAACAAGCTAGGTAAATAAGAAGACCACACAGCCAGATGGCATATGCTCTGTTTACAGTTCCTCAAGCTGAAACTCAACATCCAGGGAGCTACCAGGCTCTGCCACACTGTCCCTTTCTTTTTCCCTCCTTTCCCTTGAATACTCCTACCACTGTCCCAGATCAACCCCCCTCTTGAAGATTCCTGTGATCTTTTAAGCTTTCCTACAATTTCACACTGTTTCTGTAGTTAGATCTCTCTCCCCTGCTTTAAACCCAAGTGATATATATATATATATATATATATATATATATATATATACACACACACACACACACACACACACACACACACACACACACACACACACACACACATATATACCTACCTACCTACCTACCTACCTACCTACCTACCTACCTACCTGGCTTCAAATGACATCATGACCCCTAATGTGACCCTTTCCTTTCTTTCTACCCTTTTCCCTGTACTGTATTGGGGTTAGATTCCCCCATCTCTGTGCACCCACACATCATCCTCTTCCAACAGCTGCATGTTGATTGTGTTCTATCCTGTGTACCTTACAGGCAGAAGGGCTATGACTATAAACATCTTTACACCCATAGCTTCTGTTTCTTTGTCTCTCTGTCCCTCTCATCCGCAGGTGAGTACATTGCACATGTTAACAGCTTTCCTAGTGTCTGACTCTTCATCTCCTTGACCACCTCCATTCCATTTGACCTCAGCCCCACATCTCCATACTCAAGGACTGAACTTTGTCATGAATAGAAGCTGCTCCACCCACAAAGCCTAACTCAGACCCCTTAATGACAAGGATTTCCTGTCTGTCCGGCTTGTGGTATCTACTACTGTTCCATGTCCCTGGGATTTCATTTTGTCTTCCCTCCTTTCATGAATCATGCTTATCAGCATAAAAATGTGTTTTAGAATTTCCTGTTTAACCATGCACACCCTCTTCAACCTCTTTCCAGTCTCTGCTTCCTGTTTTAGTCAAACTGTTTCCAAAGTTGTCTGCTCACAATCCCTTCCCTCACCTCCTGTAGTTCACTGTATAAAAGGCTTATTTCCCTATGTTCCATGAAGTGCCATTACCAATCAACAGTGGACTTTTACAGCGTTGTGGTCAGTGACAAATCCTCTTCCTTCTTGGCATTGTGTTCAGTCCTTTACAAAACAGTTTACTTGTTCATCTTCTGGGACTCCACAGTCTCCGGGTACCATTATGTGTTTGGGGGACTTCTCACCCCACCTTAGGAGTTTGTTGGAAGGCCAGGTAACCTCTATAATCAATGAAAATGCCAGTTGCTTGTTTACCTAGCTTTTCAATTAAGGCAGCAGTTGGTGAACCACATCCCAAGAGTTAGTGCTGGCTCACTGCTTGATTTGGTTTGGTTTATCTGTGACAAGGTCTTACTGTATAGTCCAGATTGGCCTCCAACTTCTGATCCTGCTGCTTCAGTCTCCAGAGTACTGGAATTATATTTGTGTCACCATGCCTGGCTTCCACTGCTTGCTTTTTCATATAAAATTCTACTGGAACTCACTCAGTTCAACCAATTCTTCATGCATTGTTTTTGGCTGTGGCCCTGCTACAACTCTTTTTTTTTTTAAAGATTTATGTATTTATTATGTATACAATGTTCTACCTGCATGTATGCCTGCACACCAGAAGAAGCCACCAGATCTCATTCTAGATGGTTCTGAGCTACCGTGTGGTTGCTGGGAATTGAACTCAGGACCTGTGGAAGAAAAGCCAGTGCTCTTAACCTGAGCCATCTCTCCAGCTCCCTTAAGTGCTACAACTCTTAAGTGGAGGGGTTGTGACAGAGCCTGTGTAGCTATCAAAGTGGAAAACATTTACTATCTGGCCCTTCACAGAAAAAAAAAGTTCCTGGGCCTTGTGCAAGCATATGGATCAAGTTCTGCCAGTGATCTTCACCTGATAAGAGAGGAATGGGCAGGAAGGGATGCAGGACAGATGAGCTCCAGAGCCAAGATGGCCACAGTGCTGGCCAATGTTTTCTCCAGACAGAGTTGCAGAGCCAATGCCAGCTATCCTGGACCAGATTGGCAGAAGGATTTAGAGTATTCTGGCCAACTGGACTCAAACCTGTTCCTCCGACCTCTAGGAATTCTCTGGCCACCCTATAGCCATTTTGAACCTCAAGTAACTTTTGTAGTTTGGGGGATATGTTTGCATCTGGGAGGCATCCCAGGGTAGTTTTGTTTGTTTTGATTTGACAGGGAGGTAGGGTGTGTGTGTGTGTGTTAATTTTTGAGATAAGATCTTACTCTTTACCTTAGCTGGTCTTAAACTTGTAGTCCTCCTGATTTAGCTTCCTTAGTTCTGAATTAGAGGGTTGTAAAAAAGTGCTGATTTTGCCTTTGAAAGCCTAATTATCCTTTTGCATCAGGCATTAGCATTTTCAAAAGCCATTGTTCCAGTTATTATTTTTGTAGCATCTGAGTCTGATATTTGATTTACTGCTAATGACAGTCTTTGTAATAAGCCCGTGAATGCTTCCTTTGGGCCCTGTATAACTTTTGTAAATGATTCAATTTTCTTGCCTGCTTCTCCAATTCTTTCCCAAGCATACAAAGCTGCTGCATGGATTAAACCCAAGAGATTATCATAATACTGACATTGCCTTTCTAAAGTAGCATAATCTCCTTCCCCAAGAATTTGATCTTGGGAGATGTCTATGCCTCTAGCTGTAACCTGTTGTTCAATATTCTTAGCCTCTTCTCTGAACCAGAATGTCCATTGTAATTGTGGTCCCGGCTCTAGGACAGCTTTACTCAAACCTATCCAATGTACAGGGATAACCCTATTACAAACCGACCACGTGTTTATCATCTGCTTCACAAATGGTGAATGGATGCCATACGAGGCTACAGCTTCCTTGAATCTAACATTGGCATAGACTTCCAAGTAGCTCTTATAGGATCCTTTTCATTTGTCACTTCCTGTAAAGTTACTGGATATATTAAGGTTAGTGTTCCTTTTTAACCTTAAAATGCAATGCTGTATTTGTTTATCAGTCTGTGTTTGAATATCTCTATAATCTACTTTAGTCAGTTTTTCTAAGGCCTGAATCTTAGCACTCATATCAACCAACTGTTTTTTTTTTTTTCTTTTAGTTTTCTTTTTCCGGTTCAAGTCCATCCTTTATGTCTGTGTATACCAAATCATCACATCACATTTATCCAACTTGAATATGATAGTCTTTATATTTGTATTTTTGAAATATATTTGAAAAATACATATTTTGAATAGAATAGTCTTTAGTAGTCCCTCAAATATGTTTAAAGACAACTCTCTTAGACTCATACCACACATCATATATAAGGACTTCTATTCACTGAACTCAGTTTCATCTAGCTAGATTTTACTAATTTGGAAAGAGTTAAATCTTTCATTATATTTCTTTTGGCTTTTCAAGACATAGGTTGTTTCTCGGATCTTCTCAATAGGAGAGACTTTAAAATTGAGCAAGAAAGCTAAAGTTCAAGCTCTGCCATTGTAGCCTTCAAGCTGAAACTCTTCCCCTCCTCCTTAGAGACCAATAAGACACTCTTCCAGTGCGGGTTTGATTTCATGGATATTTAAACACCCGAAGCTGTCATTTCAAATTGCTGCTGCCTTTATATTCATGCAGAGAAGCCTCCCTGAATCAGACTCCAGCAGATACTGAAAGTTAAAAGGACTGAGTGCAAAAATTGTATCACACTGTAGAATGGAAGCAACTGGTATAAGGAAATGAATCTTGTTCTCTGGATCCATACCGTTCTGTGGGGAAGTTACCTCTACCCTGCCCTAAGTCCATAATGGCCTTGTGTGGTGTTTTAAATCTATGTCACTCCATGAGATAACTAGGAATGAAAGGTGCTGAGAAACACTCTCTCCTGAAATTGGCCTAGTGCACACATGAGTGAAATTAGGAAAACAGAATGTTGCTAAGTTACTGAAATTTTCCTAGTGCTCATACAAGAGAGGCCAGGAATTATACTAGATTCAAGTGAAACTTTTTCAGATGTTCGTTTCACCTGTCTTTGTAGTACTCTTCTTAGTTAGGGTTTCTATTGCTGTGGTAATACACTGTGACAAAAAACAACCTAGGGAGGAAAGGGATTATTTTACCTTACCTTAAAATTTCATTACTGAGAGAAGCCAGGGCCAGAACTCAGATTAAGGACCTGAAGGCAGGAGCTGATGCAGAGGCTATGGAGGGGTGCTGTTTACTGGCTTGTTCCTCATGGATTGCTCAGCCTGCTTTCTTAAAGAGCCTAGGACCACCAGCCCATTGGTGGTCACACCCATAATGGGCTGAGCCCTCCCAAATCAATCACGAATTAAGAATATGTTCTACAGATATGCTACAGGCCAGTCTTATGGAGGCCTTTTCTCAATTGAGGCTCCCTGATCCCTCTTTTCTGGTGACTCTAGCTTGTGTCAAGTTGACATAAAACTAACCAGCACATCTTCCTTTGAGACAGAGTCTCTGCATAATCCAAGTTAACTTTAAAATGTCAGTCCTTTCTGTCTCAGCCTCCTGACTACTGAAATTACAAGTGTTCACCACTGCACTCAGCTCCCTTCTTTCTTGTAGTACTTATAGAACCCAGAGCAGACAGGTGAATGTTAGACAAGCTACTAAAACATACCTCCAACCTCAAGCCTTCTCCCTAGTTTTGTTGTTTGAAACACGGTTTCTCTGTGTAACAGTCCTGGTTGTCCTGGAACTCTGTAGACCAGGCTAACCTGGTACTCACACAGAGATCCACCTGCCTCCCACAGACTGCTGGAGTTAAAAGTATGCACTGCCACATCCAGGTTCCTCCCCTATTTTTAAATTTAAAAGCTAGGGGTTATGAGTAGTCCTTTCTCAACTATGGTTGTTTGACTTAGACTGTACCTGTTAACTTGCTGAGTGCAGAACACAGCCTCCTGATACTGCCTTCAGGGCCACTAAATGGGGTTACCTTAGATGACTGTCATTATAAAAATGCAGGTAATTCTCACCACCCAACTCCTGGATATAATGATTTGGCCTCCTAGTGCAACAAGATTTCTCTAACTCTAGCTCTGGAATTATTATCCAAGAACATGGCCTTACGCTTTAATAGATATTTAAGATCTTTGAAGGCCTTCCTGTTCCAATGTGGATGTGGTATGTACATTTGGGGGGCAGGGTGGGAGGAGGAGTTAGTTCTTTTGTTTTCAGGGCTGGGAATTAAACTGAGGACATCACACATAAAAGGCAAGTGCTTTACCACTGAGCTACATCCCCAGTTCTTAAAGGAAAAGCTAGGATAGTACCACTGCAAATACATGTGGCTTGGTAACCAGAGCTCACTAGTGAAACCATTGAAAATGCTGCTTACAGTTATTGCCTCATAATTATGATAACCTGACTTTGATTCTCAAGAACCCATATACACAGCTGGATATGATGGCACACACTTGAAATCCTAGCACTGGGGGTAGGGGGTGAAGACAAGATGATCCCTGGGGCTCAGTGGCCAGCCAGAGTAACTTGACAAGTAAGAGATCCTGCTTCAAACGAAGTGGGTAACATTCTTGAAGATGACACTCAAGATTTTCTGGCCTCCACATTCATGTGCACACACATATACCATCACATACATGTATATAATACTATAGCACACTGCAGCCATCCCTTCTTACCATAACCAGCCTGCTTGTATTCTTGGGCTGTTTAAGAAGGTCCTGGATGTCATTAGCTCCTGGGTAAGCAAGTTTCTAGGAGACTAGATTAGGCAGTGTTTTTTCTTAAACATGAAGGCTGTAGCTTTACAATCTATTTCATTCCCATGTGGCAGCTTCGCCATATACAGTGTAGTGTTGTGGCTGTTTGAGCTACTAGATGAAAGTGTTTCAACAAGGTTTCTAGCTGTTTCTTTTTGTTTTGCTTTTTAAAAAGCAGTCAAAGCCAGGCAGTGGTGGTGGCACACACCGTTAATCCCAGCACTCAGGAGGCAGAGGCAGGTGGATCTCTGTGAGTTCGAGACCAGCCTGGTCTACAAGAGCAAGTGCCAGGATAGACTCCAAAGCCACAGAGAAACCCTGTCTCGAAAAATAAACAAACGCCAGGTGATGGTGGCTCATACCCTAATCCCAGCACTTGAGAGGCAGAAGCAGGTGGATCTGTGTGAATCTGAGACCAATTTGGTCTACAGAGTTCTAGGACAGCCAGAGGTACATAGTGAAACCCTGTCTTGGAAAAAAATTAAAACAGGGTATGGATATGTAGTATGTAATATGCAGCCTGATCTAGAACTTGCAGTGATCCTCCTGCCTCTGCTTTCTAATTCCAGTTGTTTCTCTTATTGTCTGTGCAACACAAAGTCATTCTCTTTGTTAAGAAGTTTGTTACTACTTCAAAATACTACTCTTGGAACTGAGGATATGGCTCAGTGGTAGCATAACCATTTTTAAAAATTGACATCAGGCTGAGTCTAATGGTGTACACTTTAATCCTAGCACGTGGGAGGCAGGGCCAGGGGGATCTCTTTAGGGAGACACCCTAGCCCCGTCTCGTGACAACCCGGACAGGTGCCAGGTGGACCCGGGACTCGCCCATGAGGGCGAGGTAAAGGGAAGTCGGGGTGACATAAAGGGAAGGTTCTTAAGGGCTGCACGTGGAGACCCTAGCCCCTTCTCTCTGGCCCGGCTAACTTGCTTCCTGTGAGCTCGCTCTGGCTTGCGCTTTGCTCTGGTGTTTACCTGAATAAAGAATTCTTACCTTCACGGACTACATACAGTTCATCTCTGAGCGCACGCAGTAACCCTTAAGAGATCTCTGTGAGTTCCAGGACCACCAGAGCTACATAACAGAGAGACTGTCTCAAAACAAATTTAAAAATTGCCATAAGCCAGTAGAGTTTCTGATGATATTGATGTCATTTCCCCTTTTGAAACATGTTATCACATTGACACTATACATATTCCTTCCACCCCTGAATCATTTCCCCTTTGAGAGTTGGAAGTCAACCTGATGTTCGGTTATAATATTTAAGCCTGGCTTTCCTAAGAGCAGACAGCACAGTTACAACATTCCGGAAGTTTAGCAATGATCTAATGTAGAGCCTTATTCACATTTCCCTGAATGCCCCATTAATGCCTTTCTTAGTACCTTTAAAACTAGAATCTAATCCAGGGTTGTGTGTTGCATTCAGATGTTCTGTCTCCTCAGTTTTGTTTTTGTTTTTTTGTTGTTGTTTTTTTTTGTTTTGTTTTGTTTTACTTTTTAGTCTGTGTATTCCTTCCTTCCTTCCTTGTAGGTGTGCTTAAGACGTTCTGTGATGTGTCCGCTAAGGTATTTGTTTGGTTCAGCATTTTTAGGTGTTTCAACAGGAGGGTTGTGTGCCACATGAACTGGAAACTGGGCAGTCCAAATGTTGTTGTAATCTTTTATATTACTGTCTTGTGACTCTGGGACCCTCAGTGACCTTCCCAACCTCATCTTCTGCCATTTCCAAGCCACTGATATACAGCACACTACTGCTACTTCCTATACTCACCATTTGTTCATTTACTCAAAGCCCATCTACTTTCAACACTAACCTAGCCTCTGGTCAGACAGACACAGACATCAAAAGAAGCAGATGTAGCACAGTCGGCATCCTATTCACGTGGTATATGTTTATCAATTGTTACTCTTTTGCCAGAAACTGGGCCTTCAGCAGGGAGACAAGAATAGGGGTATACAGTGGTATATTTTATGTTTATGGAGGGTGGGAGATGGTATGCTCTACTTCGAGGGCATAGAGGAAGACAGAGGCAGGAGCAGGGAAGGCCCCTGAGAAGTGTCACCTTAACCTACAGGATGAAAGATCTCCAAATGAAGAGGCAAGAAAGAGCAGGCCCAGAGCTGCTGTTAATACAGGGAAGTATCATGGGTTACTTTTCCTTCTGGGAAAGGGCATCACAGTGGTTAATAGTATAGACAAAATTGCAAAGGCAGTTGATTAACACACATGATTGTCTATCGATTGTAAGTCATCTTAATTGGCCATAAACTAAACAGTGACCTCAGACAAGTTCCTTTGTGTAGTTGAGCTTCCTTTTTCTTTTATCTGTGACATTCCAAAACTGAACATAATGATTTTCTGAGGATACTTCCAGCTTTGAACTGTATGAACATAGAAACTAGGTATTTGGCTCTCCTAGTGGTCATGGAAAAGATGGAAGGACGGGAGGTAGGGAAGGGGCAGCTAAAGAATAGCAAAAGAAACACATGTATGATCTGATGAGAGGGAAGATGAAAGGGTATTTGGTTTCTTAGGAAATGTACTTCATTAAACATCACAGACCCTCTTTTAGGGTAATCTTGGGAAGTCATTTGTCATCCCAGCCTAGCCCCTCCTCCCTTGGACCCTGTAGTGATGACCCCTTGCCCTCACTCCCATCCCCTACCCTGGACTGAACAGGCCCTTGGGCAAGTATCAACTGTTTGGGATTGCATCATTTGTATCCTTTTAACCTTCATTCCACATCCAGAAAGAATCCAGGCTTCTTTGTGGGCTTTTGTTAGTTTGGTATTGCTGATTTTTTTAAAATTATGTGTACATGATGTCTTCCTGCTTGTCTGTGTGTACACAATATGCATGCAGAGTTCAGAGCCTGCAGAAGCCAGAAGAGTGTCAGATGCCCTGGAACTGGAGTTATAAGTGGTTCTGAATGGTCATGTGGGTGCTGGGAAGCTGGGCACCAAACATGGTTCCTCTGCAAGAGCAGTAAGTGCTCTTAACCACTGAGCCATAATCTTCAGCTCTGTTACTTGTTTTTAAATAGAAAATTAACTGGCATGGTGCAACATGCTTTTAATCCCAGAACTGAGAAGCATTGAAGTCAGGGGCTGGCTTTAGCTACAGAGTAATCCACAGATGAACCAATTTCGGTATTTCCTCTCCCTTCCCCTCCCCTCCCCCTTAATTAGCAGTGAGAAAATATAATCCCAAACATCTGTGTGCCTTTCAATACAAAGAACTAAAAAGCACTATATAGTTATTATTTGCTATAAATGTTTTCAGTTTGAAAGAATATGTGGGTTGAGGATATAACTCAGGTGATAAAATACAACTGGGGCCCTCACATTTGTAGCTAGTAGCTTCAGAAATGCTATGTGAGTGCCTGTTCCTCACCCAGTATTCCTTTCTCAGTCCATGGCACTGCTGTCTGCCCAGCCTTTAACACAATTCTTAACTTGTCCACCATTGAGCTCTGTTGATTCTCCCCTAAACAGATCCCAAATCCTTTACTGCCTACATTCTAGTTTTTTCTTGACTTCTTCCTGCTCTGTTTTTGTACTCCCATCCCCAGCTTTACTAGCAGCACAGGATGCCCCAGCATTAGAGTCACCTTTGAGCTGGTCTGCCAGCTGGTACCCCTAGGATATTGTTGTTGACTTTGGAATATATCTCACTACAGGAACACTATGTTCAGAAGTTAGAATCTTTTTTGTGTAGTGTGTTACGTTTGATAATATACTTAAGCTCCTTTGTTCCCATTTGAATACATTATAATGTCTTAGTTTTGTTACTTTTGTTTTATTTTTAGTTATGTTAACATTTACATGATTCATTAGATACAATTATAGTTCAAGAAGTGTTCAGCAAGGGTTCTTTCCTTGTTCTTACCTACCCTAAGCTGTCTGCAATCCTGCACACCAGATCCATATGATAAATATGCCTGCAGGTTTTTTTTACTTCAAAAAAGTCATGTAACTCATCCTTCCCTAGCCTTCCAGCATGAAAGCATCTCATAATTTATTCATCAAGTCTCCTTCACGGTGAGGACTGGAAAGGCCTGCAGACTTAGGTGGTGAAAATAGTTTTAGTGAAAATTGTCATGCCTGTGTTGTTAGGCATTTCCAGAGGTATCTCCTCAGGGTAGATTTCTAGGTGTTCCTTTGCTCACATGGCTTGTATTTGACCTTGTGGTGGTTAACATAATTCAGAATACAAATGAGAATTCCAATGAAGCCAGTTTGTCCTGTTTTCTCAAACTCAAAAACTGTTTAGAATCAGGGGAGCAACCCTGGTGTTTAAAAGAGCCCTGTGGAATTGCATGCAAGTGATAAGTAACTGCTGTATACCACTTTGGCCTTTTTCTTGCCAGCTCTGCTGGTGAGTATCCCTTCATTCCTCTGTCACTTAGAGGTTCCTTATTAAACCAGTCCTGAAGATTGAACTGTGAGCAGACCACAATGCTTCCAGATGTACCTCACAGCCCATGATCTTACTTTCCAATTCTCCTACTCTTAGACCAATAGGCAACTGCTACTTCTTTCCAAACCTTCCTTAGTCTAACCTATAGCTCAGAGGTGCAAACAGTGCAATGTGGTCAGTCAGATTCTGTAGTAATAGGGATACTCACTGTGTCTCCCTATAGTGGTCACTACAGCATCAGAGACAGTCTTTGAACCCTGTACATGAAGGAAAAACCAAAACCTGTAGGAGCTGCCTCTGTCCACAAGAAAGAATAGGCAGGTCTTGGAATGTGGCAATTGCTACATTCCATACAGTATTCTATTATTAACACCTTTCTCTTTCTGTTTCCTCTGTTTCTGCTGGGGGTAAGGTGATTGATTGATTGCTTGCTTGCTTGCTTGCTTGCTTGCTTGCTTGCTTTGGTAAGGAATATCTTGTAAAGACCCGTGTGACCCAGAATCCCCTTTTTTTCTCATACTGGAACCTTAGGCAACAGTTGCTGTTTGTCTGAATAGCAATAGTTATACAGTGCCTTGGGACCTCTTTGTCCATAATTCTCACAGAAAGAATGGCTCTAGGATGAGATTAGCATTAGCTACCATTGAGATGAGGAAACTGGTCTAGACTGCTGAAATCACTTACTGGGGTCCTTGTTTTAAGAAATGGCAAAGTCATGAAGCCAAAGCAATGGCGCAGAAGTTAAGAACACTGCTGCTCTTCCCAAGGACCTAGATTCAATTCCCAGCACCCATATGGTAGATCACAACAATCTGTAACTTTAGTCCCAAGGGACCTAATTCTCTCTTCTGGCCTACACAAGACATTAGGAACTCATGTGGTATACAGACATACATGCAAACAAAATACATAAAATAAATAAAAGAAAATGACACAGTCAGAATTGGAGCTCAGGTTGGCCAAATCCAGTTTTGTATGTCCTTTTCATGACTGTGCTGTATACCACCTTCAAGGAGGTTTGTGCTCCTAAAACAAATTGTGGTAGGCAGTTCCCTTTCCAGCAGTGGAGAGCCTTTTGCCATGTGACAAGCCGGGGGGGGGGGCAGGGGCAATCAGGTACAACTTATAAACTGATATCTGCTGGTGATATGTTGAAAAGCCAACCCTACAGTGCTTAAATTCAAAAGAAAAACATGCCACTTTCACAGAACTAGAACTAGGGTTTGGATTAGTATGATAAAATCAAGTGCATTTGACCAACATCACTAGCAACCCAAAGCCAGTAAAGAAATCTTTGGGCCTCAGCTTGGCCCAAGGGTACATTGTCCCAGGGAAGTTACCAAAATCTGAGTATGCAGCAGCCATGGGTCTCATGTATGGTGCCCGAGCTTGCCTGTGCTCACTACTATTCATGCATATGTTCTCTGTGATACTTACATATTTGTTTAATACTTCAGGGAGGAAAAGTCAGAAGACCAGGATCTTCAGGGCCTCAAAGACAAGCCCCTGAAGTTTAAGAAGGTGAAGAAAGACAAGAAGGAAGACAAAGAGGGCAAACATGAGCCACTACAACCTTCAGCCCACCATTCTGCTGAGCCGGCAGAGGCAGGCAAAGCAGAGACATCAGAAAGCTCGGGCTCTGCCCCAGCAGTACCAGAAGCTTCTGCTTCTCCCAAACAGCGGCGTTCCATCATTCGTGACCGGGGCCCCATGTATGATGACCCCACCTTGCCTGAAGGTTGGACACGAAAGCTTAAGCAAAGGAAGTCTGGCCGCTCTGCTGGAAAGTATGATGTATATTTGATCAAGTAAGTAAGAGCAAATCTTGTGTCTATAGATCAGGAAAGACTATATAGTGGAGGGCTAGATACAAGGACCCATTGAAACTACAGCTCTGTGGAATCTACCACCTGTAGGACACAATGCCTTGGTTCAGATGCAGAAATATTTTGATGATGGATTGATTAGGTCTGAGCACCAACCAACAGTCAGCTCAGCCCAATGGTCCCTTAGTACCAGGCCTGATCCCCTTGGTTTCTGGATTGTGGAGAAGCCAAAGAATACAGAGGAGGGGACTTAGAGGTAGAGAGGTCCTCTGAGGCTTTCAGGCCCAGCTGTACCGGCTCCTGAGCAAGCTGTATAGTTACCCACTGCCCCTGGTAACATCAGTTTCTACCCATGCTTCTGGCCTGGCTGTGCCTTCCAGGTTTAGGTCATCTCATTTCTTCTTCAGTTTGATCTTTGATCACTTACAATGTCTTATAAGAAAGCTTGTCAGTACCATCTCCTCTACCTCAGTCTCTAAGTTGTCATAAAAAAAAAAAAACTTCTGACTATTCTTTGTGTCTCTCCATTTGTCTCCACAGTCCCCAGGGAAAAGCCTTTCGGTCTAAAGTGGAATTGATTGCATACTTTGAAAAGGTAGGCGACACCTCTTTGGACCCTAATGATTTTGACTTCACGGTAACTGGGAGAGGGAGCCCCTCCCGGAGAGAGCAGAAACCACCTAAGAAGCCCAAATCACCCAAAGCTCCAGGAACTGGCAGGGGTCGGGGACGCCCCAAAGGGAGTGGCACTGGAAGACCCAAGGCAGCATCATCAGAAGGTGTTCAGGTGAAAAGGGTCCTGGAGAAGAGCCCTGGGAAACTTCTCGTCAAGATGCCTTTCCAAGCATCGCCTGGGGGCAAGAATGAGGGAGGTGGGGCTACCACTTCTGCCCAGGTCATGGTGATCAAACGCCCTGGCAGAAAGAGAAAAGCTGAAGCTGACCCCCAGGCCATTCCTAAGAAACGGGGCAGAAAGCCTGGGAGTGTGGTGGCAGCTGCTGCTGCAGAAGCCAAAAAGAAAGCCGTGAAGGAGTCTTCCATACGGTCTGTGCATGAGACCGTACTCCCCATCAAGAAGCGCAAGACCCGGGAGACAGTTAGCATTGAGGTTAAGGAAGTGGTGAAGCCCCTGCTGGTGTCCACCCTTGGTGAGAAGAGTGGGAAGGGACTGAAGACCTGCAAGAGCCCTGGACGAAAAAGCAAGGAGAGCAGCCCCAAAGGGCGCAGCAGCAGCAGTAGTGCCTCCTCACCCCCTAAGAAGGAGCACCATCATCACCACCACCATTCAGAGTCCCCAAAGGCCCCCATGCCACTGCTCCCACCCCCCCACCCCACCGGAGCCTGAGAGCTCTGAGGACCCCATCAGCCCTCCTGAGCCCCAGGACTTGAGTAGCAGCATCTGCAAAGAGGAGAAGATGCCCAGAGGAGGCTCGCTGGAGAGTGATGGCTGCCCCAAGGAGCCAGCTAAGACTCAGCCCATGGTCGCAGCAACCACCGCCACTGTTGCAGAAAAGTACAAACACCGAGGGGAGGGAGAGCGCAAAGACATTGTTTCATCTTCCATGCCAAGGCCAAACAGAGAGGAACCTGTGGACAGCCGGACGCCCGTGACCGAGAGAGTTAGCTGACTTTACACAGAGTGGATTGCAAAGCAAACCAACAAGAATAAAGGCAGCTGTTGTCTCTTCTCCTTATGGGTAGGGCTCTGACAAAGCTTCCCGATTAACTGAAATAAAAAATATTTTTTTTTCTTTCAGTAAACTTAGAGTTTCGTGGCTTCAGGGTGGGAGTAGTTGGAGCATTGGGATGTTTTTCTTACCGACAAGCACAGTCAGGTTGAAGACCTAACCAGGGCCAGAAGTAGCTTTGCACTTTTCTAAACTAGGCTCCTTCAACAAGGCTTGCTGCAGATACTACTGACCAGACAAGTTGTTGACCAGGCACCCCCCAATAGCCCCCCAGTGTGCTCATTAGAGATAGCAGTTGAGAGGACACTCCTATTTTTGGTGCCATTGGTGCCCTGTCCATAGGTTCCCTGACTCTTCCACCACCCCAACCCCCAATCTGAGGGACCGGGAGGTGCGAGGCAGGAAAAAACATTGGATTCTTTAGAGAAGACTAGAGATATCCCGTGATTGTGGCCCAATGATTAGAACTGTGGTGGCACAAGTCTGGCCGAATACCCACCCCAATCCAAAACTGATAATGATATTTTGAAAGACAGGAAAGTGGTACCTGTCTGATCCAGCTCTAGCATAGGTAGGAGTGAGTCCTGAACTGCTGCTAGACTAGACTGGCCTGAGCCACAGAAGATGATGGACCAGAATGAAGTATTATCACCTGCTCACAAGGCATGCTCCCCTAGAGAATAATTCTAAAGAGGTGCCATGGAGGCAGCAGGACAAGGCACAGGCAGGCTGGGTGGGGTCAAGCCAGACCTAATGCCACAGAACAAGAGAGCAGTCTGTGACTAGTAGTTAGGGACTTAGTGGATAGGACAAGGGGCATGGGGGAAGAAAGGAAAATATTCTTCAAATTACTTTCCAATTCTCCTTTAGGAACAGCTTAGAATTATTTGCACTATTGAGTCTTCATATTCCCACTTCAAAACAAACAGATGCTCTGAAAGCAAACTGGCTTGAAATGGTGACACTTTGTCCCACAAGCCACCAGATGTGGCAGTGTTCAGAACTACCTGGATCTGTATATACCTGCGCTTGTTTTAAAGTGGGCTCAGTACATAGGGTTCCCACGAAGCTCCGAAACTCTAAGTGTTTGCTGCAATTTTATAAGGACTTCCTGATTGCTTTCTCTTTTTGCCCTTCCATTTCTACCTTCCATTTCATGCTCTCATTTCTTCCCCATTCTCCTTCCCCTAGCTCCTAGTTGTGTCTTCTGTTCCAGGCAACTGCAGTGCTTACCTGACAGCAGTCAACCATAGCCCGAGGATTCTCCCTGCCCTTTGACTTCCCACTGCCAGTGCCAGCTCTCATGTTTAACTCTGAGCAAGTGCTGGGCTCTGCTGAGTCCTCCCTAGCGTCTGTGAAGAACAAGAGGGCAATAAGCTCTTTCTCCCCCAGGTAGCCCCCTCTTCCTTGCTAAGAAAAAAGTCAAAAGGCTTTTCAGACCCTGAACAATGAGCCTTTTCACCTTCTGCTCTAGAAAAGTAGACTAGAGAAACTGGGCCACGTGTGGTAGCTGAAAGAGATATAGGAGCCCCCTGTGTTCGGCCAGAATCACCAAGTGACCCAACAGGGATTCTGTGCCCACTACCCTTGACCCCACTCAGAAGTCTAATATCAAGCATAGTATGGCAGGGCACCTGACAGAATGGATGCAGACTTGAGCAGGGAGTGACACCAGGGTTCCTTGCTCTTCTGACACATAAACCTGGCAAGATTTTTTTCTAGTGGAATTCTTTCCCTTTTGCTTACTGGAGACTGGGTGGGGCCAGCACACCCCATATTTCAATATGCTCCATAAGTGTAATAGTGGATTTTACAGGCTTGACTTTGCTGTTGGGTTTTAATTGGTCAATTTTCATTTGGGAACCCTATGTTTTAACCTCTGTTCAGGAAGTCCTTATCTAGCTGCATATCTTCATCATATTGGTATATCCTTTTCTGTGTTTACAGAGATGTCTCATATCTAAATCTGTCCAACTGAGAAGTACCTTATCAAAGTAGCAAATGAGACAGCAGTCTTTTGCTTCCAGAAACACCCACAGGCACATCCCATGTAAGCTGCTGCCATGAACTGTCAAATGTGTGTTGTCTTGTGTATTTTCGTTGCCGTTCCCCAGCTTCCTTACTGCAGTATAATCATGGAAGAGTGAAACATCATAGAAATCATCTAGCACTTCCTTGCCAGTCTTTAGTGAACAGGAACCATAGTTGACAGTTCCAATTGATAGCTTAAGATAAAACCATGTTTGTCTCTTCTGGAATGGTTAGAACTAAGTGAGAGATTTTTGCCCTATTCTGTTTGCAGAGTCATAGTTGGGCTTTCTAGCATATTTGTGTCCATTTCCTTGTGCTACAAATGCAAACCTGCAAACCAGCTTCTTGTCAGGCAGTTATTTTGCCTGTTCTGTTGATCCTCAGCCTTCGTTCTGATTCCTCCCCAGGAAGGGAAGAGAGGTCAGAAGAGGGACTCTGGAGGGTTCAGGATATGTCCTCCTCAACTCCTGCTTCCTCCAAGGACAAAAGGCCCCTGCTGCCCCCACCCCACCCCACCCCTGCAGTGGCCTCGCACTCACCAAGGACACCTTTCCATACCTTCACAGCACCTAGCCAGATTGAAATCAAGTTGTTTATTGTGCTCCAATTGGGATTTTGCCTGTTACACTTACTTAGTCCAATGAAATATGACTCCTAGGCTAGGGAATCCCTCATCCTTGGGAGACAACCTAGGCTGATTAGATATTCACAGTTGACATTGTAGTACTTTAGCTGCCATTTTCTTTCATTTGAGCCCCAGCTGCAGCCTCCTTACTCCCCAGCTTTCCCTTAGAGCTGGTTTCAAAACTGCAGGTGGTGGTGCCTGCAGCTCCTTAGGATTTTCTTTGCTTCCTGCTTTTTTCCCCATTCCCTCATCCCCCCAAAAAGGGCATCATGAGTCAGTCTCCTTTAAGCAAGCAGCTTTGGTGGGGTTTTGATCTGGCAGCCAGGTTCTCTGGATAGGCTCTCAGGCTGCCTCTACCTTGTAGTCAGGTTGACAGTTTGGAGGGAAAAGCCTTAAGCTATGGGATTGTCACCAGCTGTGTCTGGCTCAGACCTGGAGTGTGACCTTGATTTTGTTGTATTTGAACATTGTAAACATTGGGTGGCATCTTTCATTGAATATGTGAAAAATACAGGAACTGACCAACAGCTTTCAGATAACTGGGGTTAGGTTATTAAGGTCACATCCAGTCTTCCCTACCCTGTTCTAGTTGGTAGTTACTACCTCTCCCAGATAGATTGCTGTATAACCTACAACTATGTTCATCCTGGCCCAGTCCTGCCCATTCTTGGGTTTGTCTTAACCAGTGGAGCTGCTGCCCTTGACAGTGCAATGAGTTGAGAACTCTTGGTCACAGCCAGGCTCTAGTACAGCTCCCTTCGGCTGGTTATGTATTCCCATATCAAAAGGCACAGGGGAGATCTAGAAATAGTACCTCCCCTAGTCCATCAGTGCCAAAGTAGCCTGTGATCCTAGCATGGGAACAGAGAACTCTGTTCAGTGCTATCACAACAGACTAGAGGCCACAGACTTTGGCAGTGGGAACCAGAGCAGCCCAAATTGCAGCTGCTTCACCCAGCTTGCTCTTGCTATAACAGTGATAAAAGAGGGTAGTAACCAGAAACTTGACTGCCAAGTTTGGTAGGGAAAGGAGTTTCCATAGCATAAAATCCAGGACCTCTGAATTTTAAATAAGTTGTAATAAGTGGCTCAAGCCCACCCAGAAATGAGCAAAAGGGTTGGAACTGACCAGGTGAGACCAGCCAGATTTCATGCATCCCAAGTGGAGTCCAGCTGCCTGAGCTCTACAACACTTCTCTAACTACAGAAAGCATTCCAGCCAGGCTCTACGGCTGAGCAGAGATCACAGGTGCCCGTTCTTCAAGAAGACCTTTGTGCTTATCTTTGCCCCACATTGTTTGCTGATTCGGGTTCACACTACAGATTCTAGGATGGATGGCCAAGACTTGGAGAAAAAAGTTTCTAGAGCCCCTGTAGACCATGGCATAACAAAGTCCCAAGTTGAAGGGGGCTAGGGCAGATGCAGCAATGCCCCATACTTGGACCAAGCCCTCTGATCCATCCACATCCTCTTCTGGCTCTTCCTTCCTGCTCTCTGCTTCAGTGAACCAGCCCCAACTCTGAAGAGATTTGCTGATTCTCTCCAGTTTGATGTCCTTCTCTTTTAGGTACTATATCAATAGAAAAGGCTTAATCTAATTGTTATCAATTGCTAGGATACTGCCTTCCCCAGTGTTTAAAATTACATGCTAAAGGGGAAAATTGAACACTGAAACCAGTTCTCAACAGTTGAGAAGGAAAACTTTGAAAACATTTGGCAAAAAGGTATTAATAATAATAATACATTCTGATGTTTCCAAATAAGAGGAGGCTTTTGCAAAAGAAATTATCTAAAAATACTTAGTTCTTGGCCTGAGATATATGGTGAGTGATCTGGGCAAAGGGAACTCCAAGCTGAAGCCTCCTACATCTGAGGAGATGGAACTAGAAGACTCTTGAGATTCAAGGTCAGATGCCAAAGCTGCATGAGACCAGCTCTTGGTGCATCAAGTGAAACACTCGTCAGTGACCAAGAAGGCCCATCACAGAGTGTCTGTTCTCTTCTCATCTTAACTGAGCCTCTCCCTACCTCTTTAAACCAGCCTGCCTGCCTATTGTGGAGGCATGAGAGTCCATAGAGTGGAGAAGGAGAGGGCAAGCAAGCAGGCAGGCAAGCAGTGGAAAGGCCCTAGGAGGAAGGATAGGCCCCCAGGCTTTGCACAAGCAGTGCTCAGCCCCTCATGAAACTAAGTGTCATCTTTTGAGTTTAAGAACATTTGGGCAACTTGCAAATGACCTTGGCTCCTTGCTCTCCCCTCTCAACTTTTATCAGGTCATGCTTAGCACTGAGAGAAAATGCAGTGAAAATGCAAAGAGGTTTGGCTCCTGCCCCCCTATAGTCCCTCTCTCTGCAGTGTTTGTGTGTCGAGTGGCTAAAGCCATTCTTCCTGGTGACCCTGATTATATCCAGTAACTTATAGACTATATGCATAGGTCTGCTTTGTCTCCTCTATTCTGGGCTTTTGATTTGCTCTTCAGTTTTTCTTTTAGTTTTCCTATTCTTTTTATTTTATGCACCAACTAGACACACAAAGCAGTTGAATTTATATATATATATATGTATGTATGTATATTGCACAATTATAAACTCATTTTGCTTGTGGCAACACACACACACACACACACACACACACACACACACACACACACACGAAGACCTTTTAAAATTATACCTGTTGCTTAATTATAATATTTCTGATAACCATAGAATAGGACAAGGGAAAATAAAAAAAAAAAGACCTCTGTCTGCTGGTCACTTCTTCAGTCCAAGCAGATCTATGATCTTTCCTTGCTTCTTTCAAAGGCTTCCCTGTGCTAAGTGAAAGAAGCTCCAGGCTGCACCCACGCTTTGTACTTTGTTTCTCTTCTGCTGTGAAAGGGGCCCCATAATTCTGGGTACAGGACAGTTCATTTCAGTGTGTCAGGGGTGGGGTGTGGCATGCACACTCCCTTTACCTGCTGAAGTCCAGAACTTAATGGGCACAGCCCCTGTCCCCATCTCTAGGGATGGGGAGCTGGCATGCATGGGGGTAGCCTGACTCCCTCCACCCTTCCCTGGACAGGGAGAGCCTGTATGTAGTAAGTCTGGCAGGCTTCCCCCAATTAGCAGGGCTCAGGGCATTTAAAAACCCGCCTCACTTTGCTGGAGAGGAGATGGGAGGCTTGAGCTGTCTCCAAACTGGTAAGCTGTATTAGTTAGAATGCCAGAGACCCCAGGATCACATCTAACAATCCAATGGGTCTCCTGTAGTAAAGACTCCAGAAACATCCCTTTCTCTTCTCCCTGCTCCCATGAGTAACTGCATTTGCTTTTATAATTCTTGATGAGCAATATCTGCTAGAAAGTTTAGCTGTAACAGTTCTTTTTTGCAAAGGATCATTCTTAAGTAATTGAAAACGCCCCACCCCCCCCCAAAAAAAAGTTCAAACCTTGTTCTTCCAAAGCAGAGAACATTATAATCACCAGGGCCAAAATCTGTCCCATACCTCCACCCTACCCCCTCATCATCGCTTCTTCTGAGGCCAGAATATAGCAGAGATAGATATTTGTAGGACCCTTGGGTGGCTGGGCTACCCTTGTGCCACTTGGAAGATGGGCTGGAGAAACCTGTGAGACCCTATGCTAAGGTCTTGCTGTATTAGCAGAGCGTCACAACATTATTCCCCAGTCAGCATGGGATGGAGGCATAAAAGGCCACAGGGTTGTTGCCAATGATACTTGGCCACTGACAGGTGGGTGACTATGTATGTCCGTCCATATGAGTGCTTTATGGCTGATGTGAGATCAGCACCCAAGTTAGCTTCACCTGGTGACCTCTAGCCCTGCCTGGATGGAGCAGGCCACCCAGTTCAATATTTCTGGGCAGCTTGGACAATGGAGTGCAAAAGGCTTGCAGAACTTGAAGCCTGCTCCTGACCTTGCTACCATGGCCTCCTTTTCCATTTGATTTGTCACTGCTTCAATCAATGACAGCTGCTCCAGAGTCAGTAGTTGATGAATATATGACCAAATATCACCAGGACTGTTACTCAATGTGTGCCGAGCCCTTTCCTCGTGCTGGGCTCCCTGTGTACCTGGACACTGTAATGTGTGCTGTGTTTGCTCTCCTTCCTCTTCCTTACCCTTTCTTTGTCTTTCTGGGGTTTTTCTGTTTGGGTTTGGTTTGGTTTTATTCTACCTTTTGTGTTCCAAACATGAGGTTCTCTCTATTGGTCCTCTTTAACTGTGGTGTTGAGGCTTCTATTTGTGTAATTTTTGGTGGGTGAAAGGAACATTGCTAAGTAAATCTCTTCTGTGTTTGAACTGAAGTCTGTATTGTAACTATGTTTAAAGTAATTGTTCCAGAGACAAATGCTTCTGGACACCTTTTCGTTACAAAGCATTTGAGGGGAGGGGATTGGGTGATAAGACAAGAGGGGCAATCTGAAGAGACAACCCCTGCCCAGATCAGCTAGATGCCACCAAGAAGTTAAGCACTGGATTCCCATTCCAAGTCAAGAGACTGAAGCTAATGTGTTGCCATTTTCAAAGTCAGAGCAAAACCAGCTTTTGTTCACCCAATGAATTCTTTTGCTTGCTCTTCCTGGATTATTACTGCTATTGTTAATTTTTGAGAGAGAGAGAGAGAGAGAGAGAGAGAGAGAGAGAGAGAGAGAACGAGAGAACGAGAGAGAACGAGAACGTCAGCTCCTTCCAGGGGTGCCAGGAGAGGAGGAGATGTAAGAGCAGAGCTGAGCTCACTGAGTAGGGAAAGGCTGGGCCTGATCTTGCAGGAGGATGCCCCACTGAGGACACAGATTAGAGAGGAGGCATAAAATGAATTAGACACTCCCTGCCTGAGATAGCTCTTCCTGAATAAGCCAAGGCAGTGGGCATTATTGTCTCCAAGGCATGTTTCAGGGACATGACCAGATAGGACACTTCTGTCACATACCATGCTATCCCATAGTACATAGTACTAATCTGCTATTTTGGCTCCCTACCATGCCTGGGGAATAAAATGATGGTAGGGGGTTCTCTCTTTTGATGTCATCTGATTCCCAACAAAATCTGGGTGTGAAAAACCACCTTCTCTTTCCATGGCAAACATCTTCAGTAAAGCTGTTACTCTCATTACAGATTGTTCCAGGCTCATATAAGGGGAACAGACAGACCTGTACTCCCTTAGAGCCTCTTGCAAGGGTAGTGCTACCTGTTGTGACCAGTTCACCATGGCATTTAGTAGCTGAAAAAACCAAACAGGGTACATGCCCCCTCCTAAATCCATGTTGTGCTTCCCTCTGCCAGCCTGAAGGGCAAGATCTATAGGAGAGTGCAGCCAGTAACAGGCTACCTGTATTGGAAAATATTGGCACCAGCAAAAAAGCCCATCTGAGGTTGGGAAGCAGGCACAGAGAGAGAGATCCAGGACAGACATAGCTGGAGGGGTTGGTCTTGAAAAGCCCTCTGTCGAATTCACCTTCGGTTTCTGTGTTTTGGGACAATTACTTTAGAAAATAAGTAGGTCGTTTTAAAAACAAAATATTGATTGCTTTTTTGTAGTGTTCAAAAAAAAGGTTCTTTGTGTATAGCCAAATGACTGAAAGCACTGATATATTTAAAAACAAAAGGCAATTTATTAAGGAAATTTGTACCATTTCAGTAAACCTGTCTGAATGTACCTGTATACGTTTCAAAAACACCCCCACTGATCCCCCTGTAACCTATTTATTATATAAAGAGTTTGCCTTATAAATTTACATAAAAATGTCCGTTTGTGTCTTTTGTTGTAAAATCAAGTGGTTTTTCATAAGGTTCTTTTACTATTTGAAAAGATGGGCAGCACGTGGTTTTATTTTATTTTTGTAAGTTTTTTAATACATGTGAAAGCAAAGAATACTCAGCATGCCTTTCTAAGTGATGCGTTTGCACCTTTTGTTGGGAAGTACTGTATCCTGTGCTGTTAGCATTCTCGATAAATCTCTCTGTGAAAGTGACTCAAGGTCTGTGCTTTCATTATAAGTCAGCAGTCCCCTCCAGCTTACCTGACAGCATGATGGTGTGTTTGATCCAGCTGTCCCTGAACCCCAATAGCCTCCCTCAGGAGTGGTGTGGGAGGGTTGGAAGGCCTGTCTCATATGCTGGCCTCCCTGGCATCCTCCTCAGTTTGCTCTGTGTCATTGCTTTCCAGGCACACTGCACCAGCATGTGACAAGAAGGCCTGAGACAAGTGTGCCTAGAGCACAACTTCCCTCTCCTGACCAGTGTGACAGGGGCAGCAACTAGGTCCTAGTGTGCCACAATGCTTTTTTAACAGCTTTCTCATCAACTCTGATTTCTGTGGCCAGTAGCAGCTGAGACTTTCTGCATGACTTCTGTGAGCAGCTAACCTGCCTTCCTGACCAGGCTAGGGCATGCTGAGGAACTGCCCAAAATGATCCCTTGTGTCATTGGCTTCATGTAAGAATATGAACTTCTGTAGCTGCCCACTCATTATATCTGCCCTCCTTAGGCTGATCTGAGCTTGAGGAGAGGATAATGGTGTGTCACATGAAATCGTGGACACATCTACTAAAAGCTTCCTTGAAGTCCTGGCTTCAAATGTTAAACGAAAGGGTTGAAGATTCAACATGTAGACATGGAACATCTGCTATACCAGATACTGATAGTTCCTAGTACATTAAAAAGAACCAAATCCCTTCCCCTAGAGCTTAGTATATGCACACAATAATTTTGAATAGTGGAGTTAGTGCATCTCAATAATGACTGACCCATGAGAAACTACTGGAGACTCAGAATATGGTTGGCCTCTTGGGTTGTTTTGTTTCTTTGGTAAGGTCCAACTTCTAGTCCAGGCTGGAGTGGAACCGAGTGTATAGGATGATCTGCCTCAGCCTCCCAAGTGATGGAATTACAGGTGTGAGCCACCATGCCCAGCTTTGTTTTATTAATAACAAGGTCTCACTATGTAACTTTGGCTGGCCTGGAACTATTATGCATAGTAAACCAAACTGACCTTGAACTTTCAGTGATCTTCCTGCCTCTGCCTATGGAGGGCTGGGATTACAACCATGCACTACCACACCTAGTTTGACCTCATCTTAAGAGCGGCCAAAATGGCTGTGGTTTCAGAGAAGAGACCACTGTAGGAGCCAGCCATGTGCCTTGTGTAGACTTTTCTGGACACAAGTTTCTTACAGGACAGGCTAGTGAGAGGGAACCCTTTCCAGTTAGGATTGATAGACAAGAGGGTCTGTTGGAGAAACTGTAGTTAGAAGAAAGCTATTGCTTTATAAGTATGCTTTCAGCTGGAGAAACAAGAAAGGCCAACTTGCTACCCGTGGCTCTTCCTCAGGCAGTGGGAAGTTAGAAAAGTTCAGAGGTATGGAACTCCAGCAAGCTCAAGATGTGCCCAAGAGAAGAGTTAGATGGGTTTTGGGATGCTTCCCCCACAGCTTTTTTTTTTGGGGGGGTGAGGTTTCAAAACAGGGTTTCTCTGTGTAGCCTTGGCTGTTCTGGAACTCACAGAGATCCACCTGCCTATATCCCAAGTGCTGTGACTAAAGGCGTGTGTCACCACTGCCTGGCTCCCCACAGCTTTTTATGCTCAGTCTTGTCAAGAAGGGCTATAGCAGGGGTATATGCAAATAACTTCAGAGACAGAATTAGAAGTGCTTTTTAGGGTATCTAAAAAGGGTTTTTTTGGGGGGTGGTCTTGGTCTTTTTGAGGCAGGGTTTCACTTTGTATCCCTGGCTAACCTGGAACTCACTATTTAGACCAAGCTAACCTCAAATTCAGAGATCCACCACCTGCCTTTGTTTTCCAATTGCTGGGATTAAAGGTATGCACCACCAAGCCCAACATCATGGAGTTGTTAATGGCTTAAGGCTATTATTGTATATAAATTCAGGTGGGTGGGCAGAAGCTGGCCATGCCATCTGCCAAACAGCCATATAGAGCTGGGACTCTATGGGAGGGCTTTGGGAATTTTGGGAAGGTCTTCTGTAAGAAACTGATTTGGTGATCTGTGCCCAAGGAAGCCCACATGAACAGTGAGCCCTATCAGAGTCATCAAGTTCATGCAGGTAAGTGGTATTGGGTAATGCTATGAGTAGTGGACTCATGGGAAGAGGACTTCAGGGTGTCACTGACAACTGCTCTAGAAAAGAATAGGGAAAGCTGCTGGACTCTGGTGTCCTCATAAGAAGTGCAAACTAAGCCAAAAGTGACAGAAAAGGGAAAGGGATGGCAAGAACTGGACATTATGCACACGGGGACAGAGCAAGGCCCTTTTAAGAGACATGTGTTGGCTGGCAAGCTAGCGAGGAGCCTGCACGGGCAGATACTGTGAAGCTCTTAACATTTGTTGCCCAGCTGCTTGCTGGCGGGTTCCTGGAGGCAGGGTGGGGTGGGAGGGTAGGCGGTGGCGTGGTGTGCAATCTTCCAGACCATTCTCTGGGCATCCGTCCTTACTACCAGATGATTAGAGTCAGCCGTTTTGTGACCCACATTTGACCCTGTCCTACCAACATCTCAGCCGACTCTGCACTGCCTTCCAAATAAAGCTGAAAGGAGCCTCTCGGTGAGTTTTCACCAGGCTTTACATAAATCGCCTTTGTGGATCATCATGTTTTTCCTTTGCCCTTTGTCTCCAGAACTGGAAATCGTTCTTCATCCTGTTCAGTCCTATTCAGACGGCTCCCACTGCTGGAAGCCCACCCTCCGTGTAGGATCACAATCCTTGGTTCTTCGGCGTGAGGGGGGAGACACCCTGCAGCCTAGTAGAGCGCCTTTCCTAGATTGAGGGTGGCGCAGGACGCCCCCGTGTGGCCGAAGGCCGCGGAAGGCAAGATGGCGGCGGTCCTGAGCACCGCCTCTTCCGCCCTGCTGGGCGTCGCACGAGGCCGGCTAGAAGGGAAGTGAGTCAGTGTCCACGGACCCGGCCGGCTCAGGCCCCGCCCCGCCGAGGCCCCGTGAGGCCCCGGCCCGGCGGCGGCGGCGGCGGCGGCAGCGGCGGCCATGGCCGGGGGCCGGGCCCCGGGGAACCTTCGGTTCCTGGCGCCCAGCACTTCTTGTACGAGGTGCCACCCTGGGTTATGTGCCGCTTCTACAAAGTGATGGACGCCCTGGAGCCCGCCGACTGGTGCCAGTTCGGTGGGTGACGGCAGGCCGGCGTGGGGCAGGGGACCCGGGCTTCTGCTGCTAAAGCTTGACGTTCCCCGCCCCACAGCGGCCTTGATTGTACGCGACCAGACAGAACTGAGGCTGTGTGAGCGCGCCGAGCAGCGCACAGCCAGCGTCCTGTGGCCCTGGATCAACCGCAACGCGCGCGTGGCTGACCTCGTTCACATCCTCACGCACCTACAGCTGCTGCGTGCACGGGACATCATCACAGCCTGTGAGCGAGCGTGGCCCCAGGGACCCTAGGGATGGGAATTCACTGGAGGTGACGGGAACAGTCTCTCGAGATGGGACCATATGGGAACCCCTCCCTACACACACACACACACACACACACCCATATGGGAACATGGGAACCCCTCCCTACACACACACACACACACAGACACACACACACACACCCATATGGGAACCCCTCCCTACACACACACACACACACACACACACACACAAACCCATATGGGAACATGGGAACCCCTCCCTACACACACACACACACACACACACACACACACACACACACACACACACAGGAACATGGGAACCCCTCCCTACACACACACACACACACACACACACACACACACACACACACACGGGAACCCCTCCCTACACACACACACACACACACACACACACACACACAAAGAGAGAGTCAGAGACAGACCTGAGTCACAACCCTCCTTTCCTTCCTTGTTATCACAGGGCACCCTCCTGCCCCTGTTCTGCCCCCAAGCACTGCTGCTCCACGACCCAGCAGCATCTCTGCAGGCTCCCAGGCCGAGGTCTGGAGCCCAGAGAAACTGCAGTCCTCTGCCTCCACCTTCCTCTCCCCAGGTAAAAAGAAAATGGGTGTTGGGTTTGATAGGCCTGAGGAAAAGGCCACCATGACTATTGACATGGCTGTAGACTGCTGCTGGTCTCTGCCTCTCACTAGCATCTTTATGAAGCTTTTCCAGGCTCCCAGACCTATTCTGAGGCAGAGCTCCTTCCAGTTCCAATCCTGGCTTCCCTCAGGCCACCACTGCGATCTTCAGCCCCTTCCTTTGACAAGGTAAGTGTTCTTTAACCCCCAGGGAAAATTCCAGACAAGGAGGAAGAAACTCAGCCTTTGGTGAACCCACAACAGCAAGCCAGGGACTTTGCAGCCAGGATCAAAGGGAATAGGCAGGATCCTCACCTGATCCTTGGTCTCTTCCAACAGCCAAGCCCAGGGAGCCCAGAGTCTGGCCTCCAAAGGACACATACCTCCCCATTTTGCTGGCCCCTCTGTGAGATTTCCCAAGGCACCTGCAACTTCTCTGAAGAGCTGAGGATTGGAGAGGGTGGTTTTGGGTGTGTGTACCGGGCAGTAATGAGAAATACCACATATGCTGTGAAGAGACTGAAGGAGGTAGGTATAACAGTAGGGTAGTCACCTGGAAGACACAAAAGGGAAAGGAATGGCAAAAATGACATTATGCACATGGGGACAGAACAAGGCCCTATTAAGAGACATAAATGTGGAGGCAGGGGACTGTACTCAGTTCGTATTTGTCCAGTTCCTCCCTCCATCAGCCCTCACTTCTTTAGTCCCCTGCCTCCAGCCTCCCCAAGCAATTCCTTCAGTCCTCTGATTCCAGTACAGGGACCCCCAAACCTTCCATTGTTATGGGCCTGGAAACAGCTGGCAAGCTTGGCTCATGCTGCCTACTTTCCCCGCCTCTTACCCCACCATGTCTGGGGCTGCAGGAGGCTGACCTAGAGTGGACTGTGGTGAAACAGAGCTTCCTAACAGAGGTGGAGCAGCTGTCAAGGTGAGCCTTGGGGGTCCTCCTGTCTGGGGGCACAAGGAGAGAACCACACAAGGGCCTCATCAGTCTCTAGAACTGCACAGCACAAGACCTGGCTCCCTTGGGCCCTCAAGGCCTTGCCAGACCCAGGTGAGGGAACATCAAAGGCTGTTTATCCAGCCTAGCCTGATGAAAAGTAGTGGGGCCCAGAGAACTAAAGAACATGGACTGTGCCCAACGGTGGCACACGCCATTAATGCTAGCACTCGGGAGGCAGAGGCAGGTGGATCTCTGTGAGTTCAAGGCCAGCCTGGTCTACAGAGAGTTCTAGGATGGCCAGGGCTGTCACACAGAGAAACCCTTTCTTGAAAACAACAACAAAGTACTCAGACTACACTCTTTGTAACAGGTTTCGTCACCCAAATATTGTGGATTTTGCTGGCTACTGTGCAGAAAGTGGCTTCTACTGCCTTGTTTATGGCTTCCTGCCCAATGGCTCCTTGGAGGATCGACTCCATCTTCAGGTAGTTCCAGCTGGTCTCATATCTTTACTGGCCTAGCCCCTTAGCCTATGTCAGGCAGGACCTGGGCTTCAGGCTCCCCCTCAAACTCAAGGTTTGGCCCAAGGATTTCTTTCTTCTTTTTTACTTGCTTGTTTGTTTGTTTGTTTGTTTGTTTGTTTGAAACAATGCCTCACTACCCAGCCCAAGCTGGCCTCAAACTGGCAATTCTCTTGCCTCAGTCCCCTCGGTGCTTGAATCATAAACATGTACCATTATACCCATCTTGGCCCAAGATTTTCCATACAAGTTTCCCTGGCTGCTGCTCTAAAGAGGGAGTTATGCCTTTGGAAGAAGAATAGATAGAGGATTTAATCCACATAGCTCTTGAGGAATAGGGATGAGTAGAAACAGGCTAATTAAACCCAAGGTTGAGCCATGCCTGAGTGTCATACTCACAAGCCACCATACATACAGGTTAAGAACTTCCTTACTTCTCAGTTAAGCTGTGTTAGGGAAGGAGAAGGAGAAGGGCATCGGGACTTTTCTGTGCATGCAGGTGAACCTGAGTCCATCAGATTCTGTCCTGAGTCCTGATAAATGTTCCCTAGCTATTATTCCATCTGTAGACTGTTTACTAAAGCCTTGGGAATAGCTTTAGTTACTACTTGCTCATGAATTAGGTCATGGACAGTCTTGCTCCTCATTCTCCAGAAAGGAAAACTGAGGCTCAGAGAATAAAGTGGATAGCTTGCTCCAAGCCATAGAGCGACAGGTGAGGGGAAGGTTGGGAGTCAAGGAACAGCTGCCCCCAGCTGCCTCTGTGCCTCCATCTTTGCCACTCCAGACCCAGGCCTGCTCCCCCCTATCCTGGCCTCAACGACTGGACATTCTTCTGGGCACAGCCCGGGCTATTCAGTTTTTACATCAGGACAGCCCCAGCCTCATCCATGGAGACATCAAAAGGTGAGGAGGTGCTCAGAAGAGCTGTAGGAAGAGTCTGTAGATAGAGGAACAGTGACCCCTGCTCAATGAGCAGTCCTGTTCCGAGTGCCCCTGTGAGAATCCTCCTGCCCAGTCCTGTGGATATGGGGACAAATGCTGCCTGGGAACTCAGAGCTGAGAGTCCTTAGGGCTCTGAGCACCCCCTGCATGGTGTAGGTATGGAAATGAAGTCAGTGATAGGCCCTGGTGGTGAGCAGAAGCCAAAGTATGTGATGGGGCTGTAGGACAGCTATCCCTCAGACAGCTGGGATGCACTTTCCATAATCAGTGTGCCAGGTTTAGTCTAGTTTATCAGGGATACTCAAGTGTGGGGGACAGAGGAGGCTATGACCAGCCTAAATTGGTTCCATTCTTCCCTCTCCAAGTTCTAATGTGCTTCTGGATGAGAGACTGATGCCCAAGCTGGGAGACTTTGGCCTGGCTCGTTTCAGCCGCTTTGCAGGGGCCAACCCAAGCCAGAGCAGTACTGTAGCCCGGACTTGCACAGTACGGGGTACCCTCGCCTACCTGCCTGAGGAGTACATCAAGACGGGCCGGCTGGCTGTGGACACCGATACCTTCAGCTTTGGGGTGGTGAGCCACCAGCCCTTCTGTTGGCTTGGGGAGGGAAAACTACCAGTAAGTAAAGGCAGAAAAGCCTAGAGCTCCCTCCTCCCTTGTACTAAATCGTGTTTGTAATTTTGCATCCTTTTGTTTCATATAGCCACTCTGAATTGTTTAAGCTTTGGTCCCATAACATAACTCTGTCTTTCCTGGGAGGTAGTCTTTACCTCCCTGTCCCAGGGCCACTCTCAAACCAGCCCTGATCCATTCCAACTCTATAGTCCTCTTTTCTGCACAGACCTAGGGTGATGCTCTCCATCCCACCCTCTCTAGGTAATACTCGAGACCCTTTCTGGTCAGAGGGCTGTGAGGACACAAGGTACCAAGACGAAGTATCTGGTGAGACTCCTGAGGTGGGGCATGGAGGGAGGGACATAACCAGCGGGTACAGCCCAAGAGGGTAGAATTATACAGATCCATTGCAGTGCCCCACAGCAGCCTGCCACTGCTGCTGCTGACTCATCTTTGGAAGTGGGTGAGTCCCCAAGCAGTTTCTTTTACTGTACTTGGAAAACCTGTCTTTCTTCTGTACATGGACCTTCGGGCTAGAGATGTACTCAGTGATACATTGATTACCTTATGTGCAAAGCCCTGGGTTCCATCTCCAACAAAGCAGGAAAAAGAAGCTTTATAGGTCCCCCTCTTCCCTGAGCTGTGGACAAAGAAAGGGACATTCCTGATACCCTGGAACCAAAGCTGCAATGGAACCCAGGAAAGGCAATGGGAAAAAGTTAGGCAAGCTGTTGTACAATTAGCTCTAAGTCATCCTGACCCATCCTGTATTCCTGTCTGCCTTGCTGTGGACTGAGATGGGGCTAAGAAATAAGAGACTGGGGGCTGGAGAAACTGTTCCCAGGTTAAGAACACTGGCTGCTCTTCCAGAGTTCCTGAAATCATTTCCTAGTAACCACATGATGGCTCACAACCATCTGTAATGAGATCTGGTGCCCTCTTCTGGCATCCAGGCAGAACAGTGTATACATGATAAGTCTTTAAAACAAAAAGAAATAAGAGACTTAAAGCCTAGCATCTGAGTACATGCTTTTAGTCCCTACATTCAAGAGTCTGTGGCAGGAGGATTGCTGGGAACTGGGGATACATAACAAGACCCTATATCAAAAACAACACAAAATTAGTTGATTATGGTGGCACATGCCTATAATCCTAGCACTTGGGAAGCAGAAGCAAGAGAATCAGAAATTCAATGTTATCCCCAGTTACATAGTAAGTTCAAGACTAGCCTAACCTATATGGGACCGTGTCTTAAACAAACATACAAAGAAGAGACATGAAACCTGGGTTTTAGTCCCATCTTTGATAGTGGCCGTGGATCAATTCCTGCTCTTCATTGAGCCCCATTTTCCCATACATAAAACAGTTTAATTAAACATAATCACTATTCTGGCAATTTCTGGGCCTGGAACATGCTTGGCTAATGCTGGGTCTTCCCCTTTTACAGAGTTGTACATCTCCCATTGCTTCTCCTGATGAGCCTATTTTTGTCCACTATTGGGCTCAGCAGGGAATTTAACCCAACCAACAAACTGTGAACCAGACTATTCATCCTTCCTTCCTTTAATCTTCTGCATCTATTAGCACATCCCAGTTCAAGTGCCACTTGCTTAGGCCCCATGGGCCTTACTAACAGACTAATAAGTTTGTTGGCATCTATTTCCCCCACTGCAAAGGAATGTCAGGTGTATAAAACAAGGGCCAGAGTAGTTTATGTCTATTTTCAGTAGAGCCCCAGACAGCATTGGGCACACAGTGGGTATTTAATGAACCCAGTGAAAGAACACCATAGGTCTGGAAGATTTGGCAGAGCCATGCTCACAGTATTTGTCCTACAGAAAGACTTGATTGAAGATGAGGCTGAAGAAGCTGGAGTGGCCCTGAACAGCACCCAGGCCACTCTACAGGTGGATGTGGCCACAGATGCTTGGGCTACTCCAATCGCTGCCCAGATCTATAAGAAGCACTTGGACTCCAGACCTGGACCCTGCCCACCGAAGTTGGGCCTGGCCCTGGCTCAACTAGCTTGTTGCTGCATGCACCGTCGGGCCAAGAAGAGGCCACCCATGACCCAGGTAACCCTAGGGAAGCTAGCTATCCATGGTGACATAGTAGCCAGCCTGAAACCTCCAATTCTTGTCCTGCTTGATAGCCTGATTTCTTTACAGAGTCAAAATTCCCAACATTGCTTGCTTGCCCTTTGGCTCTGTTTGGGGTGGTGCTCTGCGGAACTAAGTGTTGAAGGGTTGCTGCTTTGCTAGGTGGTGCTCAGATCCCAGTCACAGGTAGAAGGAAAAGGTGCCTTCTAGTTGGGGCACTGTGCCACTTACCTTTGTCTTTTACTCTTAACCTATTCTGGTGATAGTTGAGAGTAGAGTTAATTCATGGCTTTGGTGGCCATGAATTGCAACAGTCCTTGTGATGAGACAAAAGAACAAAGGGCATTGTTTTCCCAGCTGTAGAGTGCACCAACTTGGTGTTTTCTGCTATTCCTACAGCTGTATGGGGCCTGTGGTGGCAACCTGAACACAAGCAAGTTTAGGACAACCTGGAGCAGCTCTGTAATTTGACCACAGGGTGTCAGGTGTGGGCTGCCCTGCCCAACCAGGAGCACCAGCTCTGCCTATCCTAAGAGCCTCTCTCTCCACACAGGTGTACAAGAGACTAGAGTGGCTGCAGGCAGGGCCTCCTTGGGAGCTAGAGGTTGCCAGCCACGGCCCCTCTTCCCCACAGGAGAACTCCTACATGTCCACCACTGGCAGTGTCCAGAGTGGGGGTGAACCATGGCAGCCTCTGGTAGTGCCCACAAGAGCCCCACTCCAGGCTGCTCGGCAGCTCCAGAAAAGCCCCAACCAGCCAGTAGAGAGTGATGAGAGTGTTCCCAGCCTCTCTGCTGCCCTGCACTCCTGGCACTTGACTCCAGGTAGCCACCCAAGCCCATCATCCTTCAGAGAGGCTGGCTGTACCCGGGGGAGTACCACCCAAGAATCAAGTTTGAGGATTGTCACAGGCTTCCAGCCCACAACTATGGAAGGTAACTCTGGGGATGGGTATCCAGAGGTTAGACAATGATCTCTTCTAACAACCTATTTATTCTCCAGTATGTCTTCTGGGCAGAGGGATCTAGAACACATTTTGGTCCACTGTGTTCTTAGCAAGTTCAAGGCCATGGAAAGGGCCACAAAGAATGACTTGGTACTGTCTTATTTCCTTTCCCTGGACCATGCTCCCCTGTGGGTGAGAAGAACTAGGAGCTCCCTTCTTTCTCCTCACCCCAAGCCTGAAGTCAAAAGTGAAGCAGGCTCTGCCCAGGCAGCCTGAGAAGCTGGTCTGTGGTGTGATCCCCTCTTCCAGACTGGGCCTCAGTTCACTGTGGAATTCTACCCCACAGCCAACATCATAGGCAGTGGGGGCTAGAAAGACTCTGGAGACTAGAGTGTCACTCAAGGTTGCCAGGGACAACTAAGAGATTACTGTCTCTACCCAGGCTCATCCATGGGCAGTTCCTCCTCCCTGTCATCAGAGCCACCACAGATCATCATCAACCCAGCCCGACAGAAGATGGTACAGAAGCTGGCCCTGTATGAGGAGGGACTCTTGGATAGCCTGCAGCTTCTGTCATCAGGCTCTTTCCCAGGTATCTAGGGATATCTCCAGCTTAGCTTCCTAAAAAGTGGGCCCCCAGAAAAGCTTCTTCCCCCACCCCATCATACACATATGTACACAAGCTCATACATTGCAGCTCCAGAGCACCCAGGCATACTTCCTTGTGCCAACCCTAAACAGCAGAACATTTGTTCTGGCTGCACAATTAAGGTCCCCACTTACCAAGAATGTAGGACAGGCAAGCCATTCCAACTTGCACTCAGCATCTGTCAAGAGATGCCTTGCTCAATCCCTTACTCCCCACCAATAGCACCTTCCCTTCACCTGTGGGTAACAATCTCCTCCCACGTGTACCCAGAAAATGTGAAGTCCCACTCCAAATACTATTTGAAAAACTGCTGGGCATGATACTGTGCCTGTAAAGGTCATCCTTGGCTACATAGAAAGTTTGAGGCCAGGTTAGAATACATGAGACCTTGTCTCAAAAAGCAAACTAGCAGGCTAGAGAGACTGTTCAGTGAGTAAGTGTATATACACTGCTTTTACAAATGACTTGGCTTAGTTTCCAGAGTCCACTTTAGGTAGTTCACGACTACTTATAATTCCAGTTCCAGGGGATCTGAGTCTTTCTTCTGGCCTCCACAGACACCTGTGTACATATAGTGCACATAAGACTCACTCAGGACATACACATAAACACATATAAAAAAATACCTTGTTTTCAAAATGCAAACTAACAAAAAAAAACCACTTTGGATCCAAACAGTGCACTGAGCTAGGTGGTGGTGGTGCATGCCTTTAATCCTACCACTTGGGAGGCAGAGGCCGACAGATATCTGTGAGTTTGAGGCCAGCCTGGTCTTCAGAGGAAGTGCCAGGACAGCTAGGACTACATAGAGAAACCCTGTCTCAGACAAAAACAAACAGAAAAAAAGAATGAGTTCTGTAGTCATGGTTTAGCCTTCAAGCCCAGGGCATTTGGAAGACAAGTTGTCCCCAACTTGCTAAGAGGTATTTTCTCTTCCATAGGCTTGGATTTAGAACCTAAAAACAGACAGGGACCTGAAGAAAGTGACGAATTTCAGAGCTGATTTGTCCACCCAGGCAAATTCCCTCAGACTCAGATGTCAAAGTTCTCATGGTTGGAAGTTCTCATGGTGTGCAACCTCCACAGTAGCCCAAAGGAGTCAGGTGTGGGGCGTACTCTGGCAAAGGAGAAAGAGTGGTGAACCTGCTGTTCTCAGGGTGTGAATACAGGAAGAGCCTGCTATAAGCTAATAGGGCAGGCCAACTCAGGCCAGTATTTGGGAGCAAGGCAAGCAGAGCACCTAAGGTAGTACATGACAGAAGACTGCTAGTTACACAGGCCCGGTGGAGGCAAATGGGGCTGTTTGTATGGTAGGCACTGGCTCCCTTGAGAGCTAAATTAACATATCTGCAGCCTAGGCCTGCAATAACTGTTAGTCTGTCCCTCTGAACTTCCCCAGAGCCCCAAGAGAAAGTGGCTATTGTGCTTGTAAATTGCAAATGAGTGTCTTAAAGTTTAGTCCACTAGCTGGAAGTGAGCACTCCCAAGAGTTCAGTAGAACCCCCCACCTCCATCTTGGGTGGGTATGTGCAGGCCTTGCCCGATACCTGTGAGCTGCTTTCATGTGACTGCCTACTAGGCTGGCTGTCCTTAGACCCTGCAAGTGAGCTATAGATGCCCCAAATTGAGCTGTAGACCAAGGTACTGGTTGTGGCAGTAATGTCTAACAAAGCCAAGCTTTGTGGTACCCAGACAGTGAGAAAACCCCAAAAGCAGAAACAGGGAACAAAGTAAAAGTATTTGAGGAGGGAGGAAGGCCCCATTTTAAGAAGCAAATTTTTGTGTAACCAAGTGTCTTCAAAAGTAACCCAGGGTTATAACCCAGGCTTATAGTGATTCTGTGTTTGAGTCACGAGTCACACTACATGCCCCTGTGAAGCACTGGTAACAAACATCCAATTTGTCCTTGAGTAGTAAAAGTGTGCATTTTACTGTCTGGTTAAACTTGTGGAGTTTGTTGCACTAAAAGCTTTGTGCTTTTCTAATGCTTTACATGTCCTGGTTCTTGAGTATCCCACCAAAACTAAGGGCCCCAACATCTTTGCTATTCTCTTGCCATGCCCAGACTGGGGATCGATTCCCAGTGCTGCTACCCTTGCTTTCGTGTGCCATTAAGTTTTTTCTTAGAGATTCCATGGGTATTAATGCTATTAGAAATGAAACTTTCATGTCCTAATTATTCATTAGTCATATATAGAAATATTTTGCCTCTGATCTTTATTCTGTGACCTTACTTAAATGCATTTACCACCACTTGTTTTGGGATGACTATTCTGGGATAGTGTGTATACAATTTTCCCATCTGAAAATAAAGACAATTTTACTTCTTCTTTGCCAACCTATATGCCTTTTAGTCTTCTTTTCTTTTAGACAAGGTCTTACTACGTAGTCCTTACTATCCTGGATCTCAATATGTAGACCAGGTTGGCCTCGAACTCAGGAGATCCACCTGCCTCTGCCAAGGCATGCACCACCATGCCCAACTGCCTTTTAATTTTTTTCTTCATTTATTGCACTGGCCAGGGCCTATAAATTTTGAATACAAGTGGGGAACCCCTCCCACTCTTAGGAGTTCTTTTTTTTGTTTTGTTTGTTTTGTTTTTTGAGACAGGGTTTCTCTGTGGCTTTGGAGGCTGTCCTGGAACTTGCTGTGTAGACCAGGCTGGCCGTGAACTCACAGAGATCTGCCTGCCTCTGCCTCCTGACTGCTGGGATTAAAGGTGTGTGCTACTACCACCAGGCATCTTAGGAGTTCTTTTTCACTTTAACAAATCTGTTTGCTCTATTTTTTTAAAAAAGTGGTAAAAGTAGACATCCTGTATTCCATCATAGATAGTATTGTCTTAGCACTAAATGTGACATTAGCTGTGATTAGATGTGTTTTATTTTAAAGCTTATCCTAGCTGTCAGAAATTTTCTTCTAAAGGTTAAATTGTAAGAGGAGTTACACAATGTTTCAAATGATACTTCTGAGTCTATTAAAATAAATACGGAATTTCTCTCCATTCTGTTCATGCAATGATCACACTGATTTTGAAATGTTAAACTGGATTCACATCCTTGGTTGGTCACAGCATGTTCTTTTGTTTGTTTGTGTGTTTGTTTTTGCTGAATTCCATTTATTAACATCTTCAAGGTTTTTTGTTTCTTATTTGTTTTTCTTTTTGTTGTTTTTTGAAACAGAGTCTCACTATGTAGCCCTGGCTGGCCTAGCACTGTAGACCAGGCTGGCCTTGAACTTACAGAAATCTGCCTGCCTCTGCCTCCCAAGTGCTGAGATTAAAGGTGTGAGCCTCTCCTCTTCCACCCTCTCTCTGTCTGTGTGTGTGTGTGTGTGTGTGTGTGTGTGTGTGTGTGTGTGTGTGTGTGTGTGTGTGTGTGTGTGTGTGTGTGTGTGTGTGTGTGTTGTGTGTGTGTGTGTGTGTGTGTGTGTGTGTGTGTGTGTGTGTGTGTGTATGTGTGTGTGTGTGTGTGTGTGTGTGTGTGTGTGTGTGTGTGTGTGTGTGTGTGTGTGTGTGTGTGTGTGTGTGTGTGTGTGTGTGTGTGTGTGTGTGTGTGTGTGTGTGTGTGTGTGTGTGTGTGTGTGTGTGTGTGTGTGTGTGTGTGTGTGTGTGTGTGTGTGTGTGTGTGTGTGTGTGTGTGTGTGTGTGTGTGTGTGTGTGTGTGTGTGTGTGTGTGTGTGTGTGTGTGTGTGTGTGTGTGTGTGTGTGTGTGTGTGTGTGTGTGTGTGTGTGTGTGTGTGTGTGTGTGTGTGTGTGTGTGTGTGTGTGTGTGTGTGTGTGTGTGTGTGTGTGTGTGTGTGTGTGTGTGTGTGTGTGTGTGTGTGTGTGTGTGTGTGTGTGTGTGTGTGTGTGTGTGTGTGTGTGTGTGTGTGTGTGTGTGTGTGTGTGTGTGTGTGTGTGTGTGTGTGTGTGTGTGTGTGTGTGTGTGTGTGTGTGTGTGTGTGTGTGTGTGTGTGTGTGTGTGTGTGTGTGTGTGTGTGTGTGTGTGTGTGTGTGTGTGTGTGTGTGTGTGTGTGTGTGTGTGTGTGTGTGTGTGTGTGTGTGTGTGTGTGTGTGTGTGTGTGTGTGTGTGTGTGTGTGTGTGTGTGTGTGTGTGTGTGTGTGTGTGTGTGTGTGTGTGTGTGTGTGTGTGTGTGTGTGTGTGTGTGTGTGTGTGTGTGTGTGTGTGTGTGTGTGTGTGTGTGTGTGTGTGTGTGTGTGTGTGTGTGTGTGTGTGTGTGTGTGTGTGTGTGTGTGTGTGTGTGTGTGTGTGTGTGTGTGTGTGTGTGTGTGTGTGTGTGTGTGTGTGTGTGTGTGTGTGTGTGTGTGTGTGTGTGTGTGTGTGTGTGTGTGTGTGTGTGTGTGTGTGTGTGTGTGTGTGTGTGTGTGTGTGTGTGTGTGTGTGTGTGTGTGTGTGTGTGTGTGTGTGTGTGTGTGTGTGTGTGTGTGTGTGTGTGTGTGTGTGTGTGTGTGTGTGTGTGTGTGTGTGTGTGTGTGTGTGTGTGTGTGTGTGTGTGTGTGTGTGTGTGTGTGTGTGTGTGTGTGTGTGTGTGTGTGTGTGTGTGTGTGTGTGTGTGTGTGTGTGTGTGTGTGTGTGTGTGTGTGTGTGTGTGTGTGTGTGTGTGTGTGTGTGTGTGTGTGTGTGTGTGTGTGTGTGTGTGTGTGTGTGTGTGTGTGTGTGTGTGTGTGTGTGTGTGTGTGTGTGTGTGTGTGTGTGTGTGTGTGTGTGTGTGTGTGTGTGTGTGTGTGTGTGTGTGTGTGTGTGTGTGTGTGTGTGTGTGTGTGTGTGTGTGTGTGTGTGTGTGTGTGTGTGTGTGTGTGTGTGTGTGTGTGTGTGTGTGTGTGTGTGTGTGTGTGTGTGTGTGTGTGTGTGTGTGTGTGTGTGTGTGTGTGTGTGTGTGTGTGTGTGTGTGTGTGTGTTCCAGCACGTGCCATCTCACCAACCAGTATGTTCAATTTTTGTACCTATATTCATGACATAATTGTACAGCAATTTTCTAAAAATTTTTTTTTTCTGATTTTGGTAACTGGACCTCAGAAAAAGTTGAAAAATATTCTGTCCTTTTGTTAAAGAGTTTGGGCATACTTGATATTGTTTTATGTGTATTTGAACCTAGAATGTTCTTTAATTTTGGTTCAGTTTGGGTACTGTTTTGTTTTTGAGACAGGGTTTCTCTGTGTAGCTTTGGAGGCTGTCCTAACACTTGCTCTTGTAGACCAGCTGGTCTCGAACTCACAGAGATCTACCTACCTTGCCTCCCAAGTGCTGAACTAAAGGCATGCATCACCACACCTACCTAGGGTACATTTCTCATTGTTTATTTGTTTTGTGTTGTTGGTTGGTTGGGTGGGTGGGTGGGTGGTTTTGTTTATTTTGGGGGTGTGATTTTGGATTTTTACTCTGCTGGGTATTGAGCCCAGGACTTCATGGGCTCTACCAGGAAACTTAACACCTGCCTCAAAAAAGCTTTAATTGGAAATTCAGTGTCAGCCTGGAGTGTTGCTTTACACCTTTAATCCTAGCATTCAGGAGGAAATGGCAGGCAGATCTCTGTTAGTTGAGGGCTGCCTAGTGTCAGAGCCAGTGGGATCTCTGAACTCCAGGACAGCCAGGGCTACATAGGGAGACCCTGACTAAAAACAATAAAAGATAAAAAGAAAGAAATTTAATGTCTTTAAATTAGATATTTGTCCATTAAAGTTGTGGGTTTTTTTTTTTAGGTCAATGTTGATATTTTGTGTACTTAACCTCTTTTAGGGATTTGTCCATCTCATTTAAGATACTATACCCCTTTATTTAATGAAAATCATACCAACTCATATTTTTAACGTCTATGGGCTCTGTTGTGATGGCTGTTATTCTAAGTACTGTTTCTTTTTCTTTCTCCTTTTTTTTTTCTGGGCACAAGCAGTCCTGCTAACTCAGTCTCCCCAGTAACTGAGACTAGAGTACACTACTGTACCCTATCTTCCTTATTTTCTTGGTGATCTTAAGATAAACGGTTATCAATCAAAATGGTAATTTTAAATAACTAATTTTGGGGATTTCATTAATTTTTCTGAATTATTTGTCAATTTTCTATTTTGTCAATTTCCACTCCTAACAATTTCTTTTGTTTATTTTTTAATTATAGTTTGGTCATCTTTTCTAGTTAATTCAGGAATAACCTCACTGATTTTAAAAATGCTTATGGTTGGGGGCTGGAGAGATGGCTTAGCAGTTAAAAGCCCTGACTGCTCTTTCAGAAGACCTGGGTTCAATTCCCAGCAACCATATGGCAGCTCATAACTGTCTATAACTGTTATATATAACACTCTCACACAGACATGCATTAAGGCAAAACACCAATGCACATGAAATAAAAATAAATAATTTTAAAATGCTATGGTTTTGAGATTTTTAGTATTATTTTTCAAAATTATCCTTATTTTATGTATATGAGTGCTTAAATGCATGTATGTGCACCATGTTTTTGCCTAGTGCCAAAAGAAACCAAAATGTGGCATTGGAGCCCCTAGAACTGGAGTTACAGGGAGCTGTGAGCCATCATGTAGATTCTGGGGACCAAGCCAAAGAACTTTCAACAAATGCTCTTAAATGCTAAGCCCTATTTTTACATTTTTAATTATGTATGTTTGTGCGCCCGGGCGTTGGTGGCGCACTCCTTTAATCCCAGCACTTGGGAGGCAGAGGCAGGAGGATCTCTGTGAGTTCGAGACCAGCCTGGTCTACAAGAGCTAGTTCCAGGACAGCCTCCAAAGCCACAGAGAAACCCTGTCTCAAAGAACCAAAAACAAATTATGTATGTTTGTGCCAATATGTTAGTATGTGCATGTGAATGCAGGTTGCCCTTAGAGGCCATCAGATCCTTCTGGAACTGGAGTTAGAGGCAATTCTGAGCCACGTGACATTGGTGGGTGCTAGGAACTGAGCTTCTGTCCTCTACAAAAGCAGTATGCACTCTTAACCACTGAGCCTTCTTTCCAGCCTCCTGCTTGGGCAGTTTGGTTGTGTTGGTGGTGGTAGTGGTGGTGGTGGTAGGGTGACTGTGACCCATTAGTACAGTTCTTTTTTTTTTTTTTTTGGTTTTTCAAGACAGGGTTTCTCTGTGTAGCTTTGGAGCCTATCCTAGCACTCGCTCTGGAGACCAGGCTGGCCTCGAATTCACAGAGATCCACCTGCCTCTGCCTCCCGAGTGCTGGGATTAAAGGTGTTCGCCACCAATGCTTGGCTATTTAGTACAGTTCTTATGTTGTGATAACCCCCAACCATAAAATTGTTCTCATTGCTATTTCACAACTGTAGTTTTGCTACTGTTATGAATCGTAATGTAAATATCTGATATTTGACCCCTGTAAAGGGGTCATTCCACCCCCCAAAGGGGTTGCAATCCACCAGTTGAGAACTGCTGCTGCCCCATGCCATCTTACCAGCCCTTTAAAACTCTTTGGTTTGGCCAGGAGGTGGTAGTTGCACCCCTTTAATCCCAGCACTCAGGAGGCAGAGGCAGGCAGATCAGAGCTAGTTCTAAGACAGCCTCCAAAGCCACAGAGAAACCCTGTGTCAAAAAAAAAACAACTATTGTTTGTTTGAGACAGCATCTCTCTATGTAGTCCTGGCTGGCCTGGAATTTGCTATGTAGACCAGGCTGACCTCAAACAGATCCTGAAAGACCCCCAGACCCCTAAGGGCCTCAGGATCCCGAGGAGCCCCCGAGACTCAGAAACCAGACCAAGAGCTGCAAAAGCAAGAGGGTTAATTGAACCAATGTACATTCGGGTGTCAGCAATATAGGGGAAGCTGCACACACCAGCAAGGGTTACAGGCTCCTTATATAGGAAAAAACCGCAGATCAGCACACAGGCAAGGGGCACAAAGTGATTGATTACAAAGTATGATCTCATGTTAGAGTGGTCACCCAGGTGTGACCTGCTTTTCTACAAAGGAAAAACCATAGAACGTACCCTGAAAGGTCCTTGATTGTCTGTTGGCCAGCCAGGTGTGACCCAAAGAGGATTGTCTTGGCGATTGCCCCTGTCTAAACCATAGGATGTGCCCGGGGTTGGGGGCCACTTCCTGGTAATGGGCCAGCCTGTGGGAAACTTTTTCTCTCTGTGAACTAAAATCTTTCAAAACTTTTTCTCTCAGAAAACTAAAATATTTCATTCCCCCATTTTTTTGTGAGGTTTTAACCCTAAAACCTATGGTCCTTCTTATTGCCTGAGAGCCTGATATTGCTGATTAAGAACTAGGTCTTGGGTTATGGATAAGCATTCTTTAATAAATCGGAGTAGGTGATTAAGAATGCATGGCCCAAAAGTAAGCAGCAGTAAAAGAATAAGTAGGGGTCCTAAGAGGGTGGAGATTAGGGTAGAGAGGCAAGGGGAGCTTTTAAACCAGCCTTGTTGGGACTCCTGTTCCTTTCACCGCTGGTTGAGTCTTTCTCTGAGCTTGGCCATGGAATCCCTAATAACTCCAGAATGGTTAACATAGAAACAGCACTCCTCTTCTAGGGCACCATAGAGTAATCATGGAATTTTTGTCTCTCCAGTGTCCCCATCAGGGAGTGAGAGATATTGGCATTCCCCCATGTAAGGGAGTTCCTTTTGACTTAGCATTTTAACCAGGGAAAATGGGCGACACATTCTTTTCCATGCTACTTCCTGTTGACTTTGGGATGAAGTTAGGGACCCAAGAAGGCTGAAATGCTAGTCAAAAGTAAAAAAAAAAAAAAAGGGAAATTTAGGCAATGGGGAATCCATCAGGAGATTCTGGTTGGCAGACTCTGTTGCAGAGATAGGAGGTGTCCATATCAGCTGGACTGGTCCACATCCATAGCAAGTCTAGGGCTCGAAGTCTTTAGGAGCAGGCTGTAGTCAGCAACTAATATTTGTCTGCCAGAGTGGAAATCTGTTGAGACATGTTTAAAAAGGTAACAGAAGTTAAAACTTATATATCTTATTGGAACTCTTAGGCCCATATTTTTAGTGATCAAAAAGGACAAGAGTTCCAAGACAAGGGAGAAAATCCCATCCTCAGGAACAAATAGATGGGACAACAAAATTTGTACTTAATCTCAAGTCCTTTTTACCTGTGAGAAGTGGATCTAAGCTTTATGACTTTTGATCCTCTGAAGCCTATATGAATTTTATTATATAATAGGACATAGAAGTTTTATTGAAATATTGTAGAAAAGGCAGATATTGGGTATCTGTAGACCGGCAGAAATATATTTATATCTTTGAGTTCTAGCAAAAACTACAGATTTGGGGTAAAAGCTTGTACATTTTTTTTCTGTCCAGAGAGTCAGGTATAGATTGGACAGAGGTGCCTTTGGCCTGATGAAAAGCCCTTTAAGTTTATATTTAGATGACAACTAAAGTAAATCTAAAAACCTTGAGCTTGTGACTGAACAGCAGGTAGTTGGTTTTATCAGCTTATCAGAACTTTATTAAATGAGCTATTAAGCTGGCTATAGTTTAATCATTAATACTATCAGAGATCTGAGAAGGATAAATTTTATATAGTTTTAGAATCTATTAAAAATGACAGGGTCCAGTCCATATAAAGTTAGTCATACCCAAGTCTCAATAGTGTTGGGGGCAGAAGTAAATCTTTGCCAGGTCCATAAAGTGAGAGTTTTTTCTCTCTGTGGAAGAGGGACATGGAAAAGACTGACCTCATTTTGTCTAGGCAAAGGTGGGGCAATTAATTCTCCAGTGTCCTGTAGCCTGTCCACAGTCTGAGCCCGGTCCTGCCTGGCAGCAGGTATAGCATCTAAGCATCATGATCACTGGTCAGCGTTGTCACAATCCGTGGAGCCCCATAATCTTCTTTAGAGATCTTGGGTCACTGTCAGGATCTGGAATTCTCTGTCTGATATTATAAACTTCACATTTTAAATGCCATATTCTATAGATCTCTGTAGTATTAGAAGTCTGCCTAGGTAAGTCTGGCAACTTGTTTAATTATAAGAATGGCTAGTAACTTGTGTTTTTTTAATATCTTATAACAGGTTAGCAACTTTTATAAAACTAAGATTTTTATATTGTCAGGTTTATCTTTAATCAGTGTAAACATCTGACATACAGGTGGTCTCAGGCTACCCTTATAAGAGTTTTGTTTTTAAAACTTTAAAGAATTGAGACCTATGGGCTTAGCAGTTATTTTAAGCCCTTTGTTAAACTTAGGTCATTGTCTTACTGTACCATAAGAAATAAACAGCTTAAATTTTTATTAACATTTGGAACTTATGGCTGTGATCTTAAATTTTAGCTCTTTTAATTTAAACATAAATATTAACAATATAACAGAAGCATAAATATTGTATAACCTTATAAATTTGAACATTTAAAATCTTTTAATGTCTTTTTGTAAGAATATCAAAAAAGTATCCTTGATATGTTTAAAATTATTATCATCTGGGTGACTATTAAATTTATGTTGTCAATTTCCAGTGTTACTAGTTTTAACTTTTTGACAGATTTAATCATGAAACAGTTTTAATATTATCTTTATTAAAAAGACATCTGAATTCCTGATAACCCAAATTTAATTACTAGAGCTCGGAGATAAATTCTGAGCTATGTCCACAAATGACTGGCTACTGTTAGAATTAGACAGTAAAAATATTTGAACCATTTTTGTTTTCTGTTTTGGCTTTTGGCTTATAATAAAATTTACGTTTATACCAGAAAACATAGATAGAACTTTTTAACAAGCATACAGAATTAATTTGGGGGGGATATAAATAAAACTTTTAAACAGAATTAACCTGGTGTGGTTAAAATTTTTAACCTGTATTACTATTATAAATAGATATGAGAGCCCATAGTAAACAGTTTACATTCTTCTCTGACACTTTTACGACTTTCTGCTGACAAATCTGTGCCTTTTTAGCTGAGGCATGGTACCCCAGGGTCCCTAGCTTCTCCAAAAGGGCCCAGTACCTTGTTTACAGTCCTGTTCAGTCGGGGCTGCCAGCAGGAGGTCATCTACATATTGCAGAAGGATCAGGGTAGGGTGCTGCATGGGGAATTTAAGTTACAATGAAAGGGCCCACCCAAGGTGGAGGGTTGTGGGCCAGGTCTTCCCAGGTTATGATGTAGGGAACCTGGTCGGGGTGTCCGTGGGGTCCAGAATTGAACACCTTTTCTTTTACTTGTAAAATAATGTTAAGATTAAAAGAACCATCCCGAGGCCAGCCAACATTTAAATGTTGGCCACTTGGAACTGCAGAAAAGTTTGTCATTTTTTCTTCTTGACGTCCAGGGATTGGTTGTTGGCTCTGTCCCAAACGTCTCCCCAATGGTCTAGAGTCAAACTTAAGGGGGTTGTTAGTTGTTGTCCCATGGTGGTCAGATGGTGAAAACCCAAAAAGACAAAAAGACAAACATTGAGACAGTCAGGCCAAATAACAGAGATCACTCGATACAGATCGGCTCCAAGCCCAAACCAAAGATTCAGACGGGGGCAGAGACTTTCGTCGACTGCTCCCAGGGACGAGGGTTGCCTGCTTGCCCTCCCCCATTCAGAACACCCGTGGAGCGTCCTCCAGGGTTGGACTCAGAGGGGAACGACTCGTCAGTCTACCTCGTGAGTCTCTACAGAGCCTGCATAGCCTATACAGGGCTTCCGGATGGACAGACAAATAGAACATGAACATAAATGTGCCGGCCAGACTTACCTCCTCTCGGTTGTGGTAATGAGTCTGAGGTCTCCTCAAATTCCCAGCTCCTGGCTGGCTCGCCAAATGAAAGACCCCCCCAGACCCCTAAGGGCCTCAGGATCCCGAGGAGCCCCCGAGACTCAGAAACCAGACCAAGAGCTGCAAAAGCAAGAGGATTTATTGAACGAATGTGCATTCGGGTGTCAGCAATATCGGGGAAGCTGCACACACCAGCAAGGGTTACAGGCTCCTTATATAGGAAAAAACCGCAGATCAGCATACAGGCAAGGGGCACAAAGTGATTGATTACAAAGTATGATCTCATGTTAGAGTGGTCACCCAGGTGTGACCTGCTTTTCTACAAAGGAAAAACCACAGAACGTACCCTGAAAAGTCCTTGATTGTCTGTTGGCCAGCCAGGTGTGACCCAAAGAGGTTTGTCTTGGCGATTGCCCCTGTCTAAACCATAGGATGTGCCCGGGGTTGGGGGCCACTTCCTGGTAATGGGCCACGGCCTGTGGGAAAAACTTTTTCTCTCTGTGAACTAAAATCTTTCAAAACTTTTTCTCTCAGAAAACTAAAATATTTCAATCCACTTGCCTCTGCCTCCAGACCACCACACCTGACCTTAAAACTTTTTGTTTTGAGACAAATATGTTGCCTAAGCTGATCTCAAACTCATGGGTTTAAATAGTCCTTCCATCTTTGTCTCCTAAGTAGCTAGACCTTTTTACTTTAAGCATAGCTTCAGCTATCTTCTACACATTTAAATGTTTCTGGTTTTTTTTCACTTTGAAATATTTTCCAATTTCTCTTTTAATCAATAACTTACTTAGAAGGATTTTGTTTAATTTACAAGTACATTCATTCCTTGGTATCCACAGGAAATTGGTTCCAGGACCCTCTGTGATAGGAAAATCATGGATGCTTAAGTTCCTTATATAAGGATGGAGCTCAGTTGGTAGAGTGTTTTCCCACTGCGCACAAAGTCCTGGGTTCCATAAATGGTTGCATAAATGGAGCCTGGTGATATATACCTGTAATCATAATACTTGAGGCCTGGAAACAGGAAGATCAAAAATTCAAGGTCATCTTCAGCTATATAGTTGAATTTGAAGCCAGACTGGAATACATGATTCCTTGCTTCAAAGAAAAAAAAAAAGCCCTTGTATAAAATGGCATAAATAGGCATATAATGTATTCACATCATCCTTTACAATGTTTTTTACCATGAGGAGTTGACTTTTGTAGGTGGACTTTCTCTGTCTGGCCAGTCAGCTCTGCCCCACCAGCTGCCCCCCCAATAACCACACAGAGACTTATTATTAATTATAAATTTTCAGCCAATAGCTTAGACTTATTACAAACTGGCTCTTTCAACTTAAATTAACCCATATTTCTTATCTATGCTCTACCATGTGGCAGTACCTTTTTTTTACTACAGCATGTTTATCTCCTGCTTCCTCTTCATCTTGCTCGCAATCCCACCTATCTTCCCAGCATTTTCCCAGTTTGGCTCTCCCACCTAACCCGTTCCTGCCTAGCTATTGGCCAGTTACTAGTAAACCAATGAGAGCAACACATCTTCACACTGTACAAAAGGATTATTCCATTTTGTTTGTTTGCTTGTTTTTCCAAGACAGCATTTTTCTGGGTAACCCTGGCTGTCCTGAAACTCACTCTGTAGACCAGGCTGGCCTCCGCCTGCCCTGCCTCCCAAGTGCTGGGATTAAAGGCATGTGCCACCACTACTCAGCTGACTCTATTATTTTAATTAACAATCTGCATTTTTCTTTTTGTTGTTTTATTCCTTGATAGTTTCAAACACATTTTTAATGCAATTTTGTCATTTCACCCCCATTTCCCTCTCTTCTGCCCCCCACTTCTTCCCAAGAAGTTCTTCTGTGACTTCCTTCTTTTAAAAAAGATAAAAAGGCTGGGCGTTGGTGGCACACGCCTTTAATCCCAGCACTTGTGAGGCAGAGGCAGGTGGATCTCTGAGTTTGAGGTCAGCCTGGTCTACAGAGTGAGTTCCAGGACAGCCTCCAAAGCTGTCTTGAAAAACCAGAAAAAAAGACAAGAACGAAGGTTTACAATGCCAAATTTTATTCAAAGTGAAAGCAAACTGATAGAGCAGAGTCTTGACAGGGGAAGAAAAGACCCAGAAATGGAATCCTGACCTGCTACTTTCTTGTCTGTTTTGTTTTGTTTTGTTGGCTTTTTTATGTTCCATTGCCTTCATGAGCACTGGTGAGGCTTATTCTCTGTTGCATGGGTAATTTAACAGTGCTCCTTTACAACTGAAACCATTTTTAAATTGCTTATGTTACCAGTGCAATGTAAACACTGTAAAGTACTATCTAAATTGTGTTGTTTAGAGAATAATAGCTGGGGGGGGATTTTGTATCTAATATATATGGAATTAGAAAAATATTTTCTAGGCTGGAGAGATGGCTCAGCAGTTAAGAGCAGTGACTGCTCTTCCAGCAGACCTGGGTTCAATTCTCAGCACCCACATGGCAGCTAACTGTCTGTAACTCCAAGATCTGACACCCTCATACAGACATACCTGCAGGCAAAACACCAATTTACACAAAATAAGAATAAATAAATTATTAAAAATATTTTCAAAGCACAGTCCCTACAGGTTGTAACTCTGTTGGGCTTGCCCACCTTTCTGAGTCCAAGACATAGTAAGTTCTTCTTTTCTGTCTCTTTCTTTTGAATGCTGGCCAGAACCTAACTAGGCTTTTTCCTGAAACTTTGTGCTTCTATAGTTTTTTTTTTCTAAGGCTCCCCTCCTGGCCATAGATATGGAACCATGAATACAGAAAGCCAACTATAACATTTTACAGATTATCTTTTTGCTATTGATTTTTCATGTGATTCCGTTGAAGTGACAGTTTATTGATTTCTTCTGATTTTTTGGGGGGGGGTTTGAGACAGGGTTTCTCTGTGTTGCTTTGAAGCCTATCCTGGAACTTGCTCTGGAGATCAGGCTGGCCTCGAACTCACAGAGATCTGCCTGCCTCTGCCTCCCGAGTGCTGGGATTAAAGGTGTGTGCTACCACCGCCTGGCGTCTTTTGAATTTATTGAGTCCTAGCATATGGTCAGCTTTGCAATGTGCCGTGTACATTTGATGAGTCCATATTCTGTAGTTGAGTAGAGTTCTGTGTCAAGTAGGTCAAAGTACTTATTAGTGTAATGCAAGTCTCAATATCCTCAATGATTTCCCATCTCCTCGTTTTGTCTTGCATACTGAGAAAGTTACTGCAATGTTCAACTGTAATTATGGATTCATGTTTCTTTCTTCAGCTCTATCAGGTTTTGTTGAAGGTATTTTGAAGCCTTCTCACTGAATACATTTATTCTTAATTTACCTTCTGTCCCTAGTAATGTCCTTTCAGAAGTTGGCTTTATCTGGCATAAATATAGCCACTCTACCTTTCATATATAGTCTTTCTAGGACTTTCCATTGAATGACAAAAAGAAATAAAAAGAGAAGACACCTGGGTGGAGGTGGCACCATTCCATGAACTGGGGTCCTGGACTGAGTAAAAATAAGTGGGAGGGGCAAGAGGAAGAGAAGGCACTCGAGGAGGGAGGGAGACAGAGCAGCCAGCACTAGCTGAGCAACAGAATTCAGCTCTTTATGCTTCCTGAATTGAGAGTCAGTATGACTACCTGCACATGCTCTTTCCAACATATTTTCTCTTCCATGATGGATTACACCCTTAATCCATGAACCAAATAAAACCCTGCCTTCTTAAAAGTTGCTTTTTGTTGGGTAATTTGTGATAACAACAGAAGTAACTAATTCAATTTTGTTTTCTTCTAAATGTTTTATTTCTCCCATTTAACTCTAAATTCTCTGAGTCCTGCACCATGGCCTGGGCCACTATGGTGTCTCTGATGGGAGGTGGCAGTGGCTCACATCACACTTGAATGTGAATATGAAGCAAGGGTCACTTCCCAAAACTAGTTCTTGTCCTTCCCATCTAAGATGTTAAACTTTCCCTTTGATTTAGCCTCTTTCTTGACAGATCTGGCCCCCAGTCAAACCAGAATGACATGTAACCAAATCTGTGTCCCTTACTTTCCCTTAGTTAATTTTTTTCTTGTTGTTTGTTTTTTGGTTTTTTATTTTTGTTTTGGTTTTTCGAGACAGGGTTTCTCTGTGTAGCTTTGAAGCCTGTCCTGGAACTCACTCTGTAGACCAGGCTGGCCTCGAACTCACAGACATCCACCTGCCTCTGCCTCCTAAGTGCTGGGATTAAAGGACTGAGCCACCAACACCCGGCTAGTTGAATTGTTTATTACTAGGGTTTTAGTTGTTTTTTGGTTTGTTTTTTGTTTTTTTGAGACAAGGTTGGCCAAAGCTGGCCTTAAACTTGTGATCTTCCTGCCTCCACTTCCTAAATTCTAGGATTATTGACAGGCACTGCCCACCTCTACCTCCTCCTTTTTTTTTTCTCTAAAAGTGTGCAACAGCCATGCTATAGGTCACCACTTGCTGGAACAGTCTTGAGCAAGCCCTTGTAAAAGGAAGCTTGTTTCTGCACTGTCAGCAGGAGTCTCTAGAATAAACTGCAGGCAGTAGAGGCTGCATATTAAGTAAAGATAAGGAAGGGTCTGTAATCTGTGGGAGTCAATGTAAGGAAGCAGCTCTGCTCACTCAGAAACTACAAGGGAAGGCTCGAATCTACCACCTTTATTCATTTTTTAAAATCATTTGGTCAAGACAGAAGATGTCACTCTGGAAATATGCCTCACTGTTTTTCTCGGAGAGAAAAAGCGTGACTTGCTGAGTCACTGCCTTAATGGCCACAGGGGAAAACCAACTCCCCCTCTCTCCAGCTTGTTTCTAAGGCAACCATTGAGCAAAACTGCAGCAAAGGCAGCTTTGGGTCAGAAGCAGCTCCCAGGCTGCCACTGTGTTGCGCTTCCTTTTTTTGTTTTGTTTTGTTTTTTGAGACAGGGTTTCTCTGTATTGCTTTGGAGGCTGTCCTGGAACTCACTCTTGTAGACCAGGCTGGTTTCGAACTCACAGAGATCCACCTGCTTCTGCCTCCCGAGTGCTGGGATTAAAGGCGTGCACCACCAGTGCCCGCAGCATCCTTCCTTTTTACTGTCCAGTCTTACCTAATCTCCAAGCAAAGAGAATGCAGGTTCTTAATAGATGTAGTGATAGTGGCCTGCAAAACATTAGGCAGTAGCAAAAGGAACTCCTTTGCAAATCTAGAAAGTTAAAAAGCACATTCTTGTTTTTTATTTGCATGTTGTTAGGGGTTTCGTCCTCGTCTTCCTCCCTCCCTCCTTCCTTCTCTGTCTCCCACCTCTTCTGTTTTAATCAGTTTACAAAACACCTGGGCGTTGGTGTCACACACGTTTAATCCCAGCACTTGGAGGCACAGTACTTGGACAGTCAGGACTGTTACAGTTAAATTCAAAATCCCCGGTTACTGGAAACCTGCTGCCACTGATGTAATAAACCAACCAAACCAAATTAATAAACCCAGGTTTAATCTAAGCAAAGCATTCCTGGGTGGTCCCAGGGGAGAGCAGAAAACCATGATTACACATTACATGTATAAGTGAGTTGCATAGATATAATACCTTAAACAAGAGTAGAAATATACATATATATATGTGTGTATATATATAATAACCAAATTGATCTTAAATTTGTATCGCTTAACCAAAATCCATACCAATGTAAAGTATTCATTTCTATATTATATCCCCCTTTTTTCTTTAGAAGCAGATTGACTACAAGCATTAATTATTTATAAACCCCTTTTAAATGAAAACAAAACATTTATAAACAACATTTGGGAATTTGGGCATAGTTTTCTAGATTACTTCCTGCAGGTTGGGAGCACTGTTAATCTTATGGGGATCCTGAGAGAATTTAGAATCATGGTTAAGCTGGGTGTTGGTGGTGCATGCCTTTAATCCCAGCACTTGGGAGGCAGAGGCAGGTGGATCTCTGCGAGTTCGAGACCAGCCTGATCTACAAGAGCTATTTCCAGGACAGCCTCCAAAGCCACAGAGAAACCCTGTCTCGAAAAACCAAAAATAAATAAATAAATAGAATCATGGTTAAATCTTGGCTGTATTAGTCTGTCAGGCTGCACCATCTCAGCCAGTTGCCTTGAAGCTGTTTTGGATGTTGACTCACCTGGACCATCACTCTCATTAGAGACCTCTCAGGGGGTCTTGTTTGATCAAATCATATTATTATTGTTGTTGTTGTTTTTGAGACAGGGTTTCTCTGTGGCTTTGGAGGCTGTCCTGGAACTAGCTCTTGTAGACCAGGCTGGTCTCGAGCTCACAGAGATCCTCCTGCCTCTGCCGAGTGCTGGGATTAAAGGTGTGTGCCACCAATGCCTGGCTGATCAAACCATATTAACCTGGAAGAAATCCACAGCTTTTCATCTTCTGTGGAAACAAAAGCAGACCCTCTTTTCCAAAGCAACCTGTCCTTAGACCCAAATTTTTGAAGTCAAGATACCTTTATGTTGGTTTAGCTTAGCAGCCCTAACAATCAAATCTCTCTCTGCAGTTAGCTCATTAACAGGCAAAAATGTTAAAGAAAATACAATAATATTTATAATCCAGACTCTGTACATTTTCCATCTTTGCATGGCCCATTATAATTTTTATTACTTTATTTCTCCTTTAACGATCTTAGTTTATTATCCTTAAATTATTTTTTATCTATGACTGTCTATCTTACATCCTTTCTTTCTCAAGCCCATGCACATTTATCAAACACACTCTGACCTGTTTAGAGGCCTTTTTTTTATCCAAATCTGTTCTTATTATTTGTAATCCTTTTGTGACCAGGAGAGTTTTTTAAAATGGTAAGCAGGCTTGGCTAGGACTAAAGCAGCTGGCTCCACCCCATTCCTTGGCTTCCTGAGAGTCTAGCTTCATGGTAGAGGTATAGCCACGTGGTCCAAACCACTGACTTCTCATAAACTCCATATAAGTGTTTGGTAGCAGAGCCTCTTAAAAGAGCCGCATGGTTTTTGCTGCTAATGCTGTCAGGAAGCTTCTCTTAAAGGAGCCACACCTCTTCTTGCCTCTAGCATACAGAGCCCATCAGAGAAAATGCTGCTACCAAGAAGTCATGCTTGACTCTGTTCTTTTGTGTTTAGAATCCCTTTTTAAGGTTTTGCCAGGTTTTTTTGTGGAAATTATTGCCACACTGCTACAGGCCACAAGATTATAGTGTGAGATCTCAGTTGACCAACCAGGGATCATCATCACATATTCCCTTGGAGGAAACCCTGTAGCGGTCTTGCCTGTAACGGTGGCCACACCCCTTTTGGTGTGGCTTCAGGCAGATGGAAGGGGAAAGAGGTAAGTGTAAGGCATGGTCTCACTTGCTCAGATCTTTCTCTTGGGTCAGTGGATCCGATGGGAAGGGCAGAAAAGTGCTTCCAAGGTTCTTTGTATTTTGCTGTGTAAGTGTTCCCCAATAAACACCCATTTATCATTTATTTGGGGTCTAGTGAAATCTTTACACTCTCACCTTCAAAACTCAATTTGCAGAGCTTTGGGGATATCTGCCTCTTGAATAGTCATTTCTGTAGAACCCTTGTGAAACCATGGTGCTCCTCATTTTCCATAGTGGGATCCATCCCCAAAAATCCCAGCAGTGTATTACTCAATTACTGGGCACAACTCCCTCTAGTACTGGTAAACCGGATAACTTCCCACACCCTGGGGCCCTGGTGTGGAAGTATTCACACAGTCAAAGAAACCTTTTGTTCTCATAGTCAAATCTACGTAACTTAGAAGCTACCTCCATACAATGATATCTTATGACATGACATCTGAAAAGGAGGGGAGCCTTGCAAATAAACCACATTCAGAGCCTCAAAAGACAGGCACTGACTAGGAGACATGGCATGTCTGCCCTCACTGATAAGTAGGACTGTGCTGCCCTGATTCCTCTAACAGCCAACACAATGAAAATGAAACCTACTGGCCCCTGCTCTACCTTAACAAGCTATCAATATTGTGTACTCACCTTCACCTCAGTTCCACTGATACAAGATCTTAATATAGGAAACTGTACCCTTACCCTTAGAGATACAGGAAAAAGCATCGGATCGCTTAACCAGCTACAGAAAAAGAAATTCCTTCTCCCCAGGGTATCAGCAGTATCAGCTGCAGCACCACTGCAGCCTCCGGATCTCACATGGTCTTTCCCTATGATCTAGTGCTGGCAGAATTCACTAACATTTGGCAAAAATGCTAATGTGGATCAAGGGCCCATTTTCCTCCCACAGTTCATGCCAGTTGCCATGGCTGCTGTGACGCTGTGTTCCCAGCTACCACAAAAGCATAGCAAACCCCAGTGCATAGAAACCACAAAGCTAGGTTGTTTCTTTCCTTTTTTTTACATTTATCAATTACAAACTTCTAGCTTAGCTAATCACGAAAATGTAGTTTTATGTACTAACTTCTCCTTCTCCCATCTCAGAAATCATAGCCCCTTACTCCATTAACCCTTCCCACCTCTTAAGTTTTGCCTGGAAGTTTTCACAAGTGTCTCCTCTGAGACATAAGGCACCTGCTTTTGTCAGATCTTATCTGCTCTCGTGGCCCTGAGAAATGCATGCCTAGTATCCTGGCTATTGCCAGAGAATTGCTAATTGTGTCTGTGTGGAAGCCTTGTGGGATTAGGAAACAACTTTTTTGACAAATAATGTGAAAATTATGTGTGAGCAGATTCATTTCGTTTACCCTCAGATACTTTTATTCAGCCGTACCTGCTTGTTTTAAGCATCCAGCCTGGACCCTGAGAGGACACCAACGCTGGAATTGGAGGTCCTTGATACCAAATGTTTGGGTGCCACATGTACTTGGAGGTTTCTCATCTCACCTACCGCTTCCCAAATAACCACTCTAGGGCTTAATATTAATTATAATTATTTGCCCAATGGCTCAGGAATGTTACTGAGTAGCTTAATTAAATTAGCCCATTTCTATTATTCTATATTTTATCACAAAGCTGATGGCTTGTTACCTCACATTTTGTTTCCACAGCAGCTATATGGCCTCTCCTCAACTCTGCCTTCTTTCTCTCCATAACCTCTTTGGATTTCCTTCCTAGCTATATGTTGCCTGGCCTTTGGCCAAAACAGCTTTATTCATCAACCAATAAAAGCAACACATATTTGCAGCATACAGGACATCCCATATCAATGTGTCTAGTACTTGAAAGGTGCTAAGACCTGAATTTTAAATATTTTCACTGTTAAAAACTCTAAGTATTCGACCTGATTCCTCGTATCTTTTTGTTTTGTTTTGTTTTTTGTTTTTTTGTTTTTCGAGACAGGGTTTCTCTGTGGCTTTAGAGGCTGTCCTGAAACTAGCTCTTGTAGACCAGGCTGGTCTCGAACTCACAGAGATCCACCTGCCTCTACCTCCCAAGTGCTGGGATTAAAGGCGTGCACCACCAACGCCCAGCTTGATTCCTTGTATCTTAATTTAATCATTTCACAATTTATACCTATGTCAAAATGTCATGTTTGCTGGTAGTGGCTCACACCTGTAATGTCAGCACTTGGGAGGTAGTGGCAGAAGGATCCGGAGTTCAAAGTCATCCTCAGCTGCACAGTAAGTTTCATGGCAGACTGGCATAATAAAAATCTGCTGTACTACATAAGTACTTTATTTGTTGTTGTTTTGTTTGAGACTGGGTCTCATTATGTAGCTCTAGCTGTCTGGAAACTCACTGTGTAGACCATGTTGTCCTCACAGAGATCTGCTTGACTCCCAAATGCTGAAATTAAAGGCATGCACTGTCATGCTCACCTTCTTCTTCTTCTTCTTCTTCTTCTTCTTCTTCTTCTTCTTCTTCTTCTTCTTCTTCTTCTTCTTCTTCTTCTTCTTCTTCTTCTTCTTTTTGATTTTCAAGACAAACTTTCACTGTGTTGTGTAGCCCTGGCTGTCCTGGATCTTACTCTGTAGACCAGGCTGGCCTCAAACTCACAGAGATCTGCCTGTCTCTGCCTCCCGAGTGCTGGGATTAAAGGCATGCACCACCACCTCTGAGCTCTCATATGAAGGGTTTCAACCTTTCTACTTTTTATAACTGAATTTAGGTTTCAGTTATCTAAGAAGAGGAAAACAGTTTTCTCTCACAACAAAGGGCCATTAATCAACAACACCCCTGAGAGCAGGGATGGGAAAGAAAGCACATAGGAGACCTGAGCCAGCTCCCAAAGTATCTCAAGGCAATAACCAAATAATGACAATCCTGGAAGCCAACATTTATGACTCCATTTCATCTTATAAGGTCACAGAGTTCAAATCTATTCTTTCTCAAGGCCAAATAACAGGATATTTGGCCAAAGGTATGGCTACTAAATTTCTTTCTCCTCAAGACCAAATAATATGATGCTTGACTTAGGGAGTGGTTACTAGATAGATGTCTTGAGTGTTAAGGAAGTAACTACGTTTGTTTTTTCCCTGTGTCATGGTAAGGGAGTCTTTTTTGCTCTCCCCTTTTGCTTGGGGTATACAATGGCTATGAGTAACAAACTTGGGACTGTTGAAATATTCACTGAGAGCCCTCCCAACTGTATCTTCTGTTTTCTGTTTCTTTCTTTTCTCAATCCTCACTCCCCTTTTCAGTAAATGTTCAAACTGGTCAGCTGGTCCTGACAAATGGTGCCTGATATATGAGGCCTGAAAATAGGGAGCTTCGTGAATGGCAGGTGAATGGAGCGCTCTAATATTATTAAAGTGGAAATGCAGTGAGTAACTCAGGAGTAAAATATGAGGCAGGTTGGCTGGTCTCAACAGATAACTTCTGCAACCCCCCCTTGAAACATGTCCAGATTTGCCTGAACTTGCACAATCAAAAGTATAATAGTGTAACTGCTGCTTGCTTGTCCAGTCATGTTTGAGATGACTTAACTATTCCTGGAATTCTCCTAGCTGTGCTTAAAAGGAGACTGCATGCTCCTTTCAGGGTCACTATTTGGTACAAGTGGTAGACCCACATGCTTGCTGTTTCTATAGAATAAACACTCTTTGTTCTTGCATACTATTTGAGTCTGGGGTCTTCCTTCAGTGATTCTCAGGCCCTTTACATATAAATACTTTCAATTATTGTTAGGCTAAAAAATTCCCATCTAAACAGGGATATGATGGCACACACCTTTAATTCCAGACTCAGGAGGCAGTGGCAGGCAGATTTCTGTGAGTTTGAGGCCTGTCTGGTCTACAGAGCAAGTTCCAGGACAACCAGATATACACAAAGAAACCTTGTCTTGAAAAATGTAAACAATGAAAACAAAAAATTTCTATCTACCTGGCATGCTGGTCCATGTCACTTACAAATCTCAGCACTTGGGAATCTTTTTTTTTAACACTTAGGAATCTTAAGGTAGGAAGATTATGAGCTCCAGGCTAGCCTGGTGTGTATAGTTAAACCCTGTCTCAAAATACCAAAGGAATAAATTTACTATGCTATTTGTAATATTGTACAGTTCAAGAGCATGTGGATAAAGAGAAACAGGTTAAATTAAGTTGTAAGAGCTAACAGGACAAGCATAAGATAAGATTAATAAATATCCCATGTCATGATTTGGGGGGTGATTGATGATCCAAAATAAAGCCTTCTACACACACCAGACTTCCTCTACTTTTTTTTGGTTTTTTGAGACAGGGTTTCTCTGTGTAGCTTTGGAGCCTATCCTGGCACTTGCTCTGGAGACCAGGCTGGCCTCGAACTCACAGAGATCCGCCTGCCTCTGCCTCCTAAGTGCTGGGATTAAAGGCGTGGGCTACCAACGCCCGGCTTCCTCCACTTCTCTCTCTCTCTCTCTCTCTCTCTCTCTCTCTCTCTCTCTCTCTCTCTCTCTCTCTGTGTGTGTGTGTGTGTCTGTCTCTCTGTCTGTGTCTGTGTGTGTGTGTGTGTGTGTGTGTGTGTGTTTGTTTTTTTGCATGTATACCTGGTGCCCACAGAGCAGAAAAGGGTGTGGGATCCCTTGGAACTGGACTTACAGACCATGAGGGTTCTGGGACCTAAACTTGGGTCTTTGAAAGAACAGCAAGTGTTTTTAACTACTGAATGACTCCTCCAGTCCTCTTGATGTTTTAGTGGCCCAAAAGCTTCCAGGTGATTTTCCTGTCTGTGATTACTATCTCACTATAGCAGTCCTGGGATTACCACCTCATCTGGCTTCTAAAAAATATAAAGTCAGGAGAGGTGGTACACACCATTATTCCTAGCACTGGGGAAGCAGAAGCTGGCACATCTCTGAGTTTGAGGCCAACCTGATCAAGATAACAAGTCCCAGACAAGCCAGGGCTGCATAGTGAGACACTGTCTCTAAATATATAATTATTATCTTTTTGTCCAATATTTTGTCACAGAGATAAAAACAAACAAACTGAATAATACAATGTGTACTGCTGCTATGAACAAGCTATATAAAAATCATGATTTACTCCTGCTTTCAACTCTTTCACATTTATATCTAGAAGTATAATGGCTTCAGATTGCCAAAGGCTATGGAGTATATAGCAAGTGACAATTAGTATTCAATAGGTGGATCTACCAGATGAATAACTCTCTGACAGGGAGCCCCACTTGACAAAAACCTTTGGGTCACTGACTATAAATGACTGGTTGTTTCTGTCTGTAATTTTTCTCATGTGCCAGCTATAGGTATTTATCCCACTACTTGTGTGTCCATCTACTAGGCACACATATAGCAGTGGATGATCAGGAAGAAGATTTTTGCTTAACTGTGTAATTCTGGTGAATACTAGGATATTTTTCATTACTCGGACTGAAGTAGGAAAGTAATAGTATTCTCAGTCACAAAGACAGCTAATTTTAAACTTCAGAACAAATTCAAAGCAAACTGGTTTCCCCTGGAGATGGTTATGTAACATGAATAATAAAAACCCAGAGACAGATATTGGGGTTCAGGCAGAAGATCTGAAAAGCAAAGTAGCCAATCCACTGGAGAGTTCTTGCCTCTACAAAGGCTCAGACCAAAGAGGGTGATCCTATCCTCGAGTGACTGCAGAGGCAGGTGGATCTCTGTGAGTTCGAGGCCAGCCCGGTCTCCAGAGCGAGTGCCAGGACAGGCTGCAAAGCTACACAGAAAAACCCTGTCTCGAAAAAAAACAAAAAACAAAACAAAACAAAAAAAAGGACACCATTTGGGGCTGGAGAGATGGCTCTGATGTTAAGAGCACTGACTGCTCTTCCAGAGGTCCTGAGTTCAATTCCCAGCAACCACATGGTGACTCACAACCATCTGTAATGAGATCTGGTGCCCTCTTCTGGTGTGCAGATATACATGGAAGCAGAATGTTATATACATAATAAATAAATAAAACCTTAAAAAAAACATCTTAAATGCCATATTCTGTAGATCTCTGACATGTTTGCAGATGACCTGTCTATCTAAAATATATCTCTGTTTGACCTTGTAAACATACCTAATATTACTACAAGTTTGGTTGTAATAGTTGACTAATTTGTAACCTGAATTTCCTTATTATCCTATATAGTTGATAATAATAACTTTCAAGGACCAGAAATTTGCTTTACATTGTTAAATGAGCTGTATAAGTAGAATACTTTGAACAAGATTAGAAACGTATGTACAGCCGGGTATTGGTGGCACACACCTTTAATCCCAGCACTCGGGAAGCAGAGGCAGGTGGATCTCTGTGAGTTTGAGACCAGCCTGGTCTACAAGAGAGAGTTCCAGGACAGCTTCCAAAGCAACCTGTCTTGAAAACCTGTCTTGAAAAGCCAAAAAAAAAGAGAAACGTATGTACAGGGTGTTTTAATGACATTAACCTCAAATTTGTATCAATATACAAAATTTGTACACAATATACAAAAGTCCAATCCAATGTAAAATATTTAAAACTAGTATTTACTTTTTAAAGGGAAATTCACTCTTAGCCAGGCACACACGTTTAATCCCAGCACTTGGGAATCAGAGGCAGGTGGATCTCTGTGAGCTCAAAGTCAGCGTGGTCTGCAAGAGCTAGTTCCAGGACAGGCTCCAAAGCAATACAGAGAAACCCTGTCTCGAAAAACAAAAAAAAAGTAGATTCAATCTTATCATATCTATATCTTCCCTTTTTTTTGAGAGTAGATTCAATAATCTACCCTTTTTATCCTATTATATGTGTGCCCCCTTTTTTCTTTTCAGAGCAAAAACCCTGAATCTAAGCTCCATTGTTTAGCTTTTTTCCTGACAATTACCAATAACAACTTGTAACCAATCTCCCTAAACAATGACAAAAATCCATAACCCACTGAATGATCAAAAAATCACTGACCCCCACCTCTTGGAAATGTGGGTATCATATTCTTAAATTTACTTCCTGCTGTGTAGGGGTGATGGCATCTTTAGGGGCTCCTGAAAAGAAAAATTTGGATTAATTGTCAAGTCCTGGGACAGGTGGCTGTATCATTTGTTGTTCAGTCTACATGTATTGGGAAAGTGCAAGGCTTGTCTCAAGTCCTGGCTAGAGTAGCTGTAAAGCCTGATCATCTCCACTAGCCACCTTGAAATTATGCTGAGCAGTTTGTAGTCCAAAGCAGATCTTTAGTTGCTGTTGTTCAGTTTAATGGTGTTGTCATAGTCCTGGTGGAATTATCATCTGTTGGGTTCCACTTTCTGTTCAGAGACTTCAAAGATTACATTAGGTCAGATTATTCCTTGTCTAGGTAATTTTTTCTGAGTAGTTCTCCCTTTTTCTTTGGATGCTTATTCGTGTAAAGGTCTTTAAATTCCTCAAGATGGTTGTTTTTATCCTCCTGAAAAGACAAACAGAAAACCCTCCCTTAACACAAACTTTGGGGAGGTTTCACATCTAATCTGTATCAATCTTGATTCACCATTTCTCCTGAATTTTTGTCTTATCTTCTAATAGTTATTCTATCATCCAGAGCAGTATGATTTCTTACAATAGGCATTAGGTTCTTCAATTGCTCTAGGAAGGAGTTTCCACAGTGACAGGAAACAACTGAACCAAATTTGGCATAGGGGCCTGTAAGAGGCCTCTCAAGGAGTTTCCCAATGGCAGAGGATTACCTTGACTGCCCCATGTTAATCTACATTCATTGGTCCAAAGCCTGACTTTGCCACACCTTCTGCATAATCCAGAATGGAGGAGGGGTTCTGTTTGGATTATTCTTAAGAAAAAAACTGTTTCTAGGAACAACCTGTCTACAATCCCTTTTAAGGTGAACTTGTTTGCCACAATTGAAACACCTGACATTTTGATTTTTCTTCAAACCTCTGGAAATCCCCTCTCCTATCCATCATCATGGTCATGAGATTCAATATTGATTGTATCTCAGATTCATTCTTCCAAAGGTGGTGACCTTGCCTTTAAAGACCTAATTATCCCTTTTGCATTGTGCATTAGCATTTTCAAAAGGTAGAGATTCAATTGTTATTTGTCTACCTTCTGAATTGGGTATCATTCTATTTACTGCTAAAGTCAGTCTTTGTAAGAAATCCATGAAGGCTTCCTTTGGGCCCTGTATGACTTTAGTAAATGACTCAATCTTCTTTCCTACTTCTCCAATTCTGTCCCAAGAACTCAAAGCTGCTGTGCAACATAAAGCCAGGGCATGGTCATCATATATGGATTGCCTTTCTATGGTAGCATAATCTGCCTCTCCAAGAAGTTGATCTTCGCTGACCGTTGGTGGCACACCCCTTTAATCCCAGCACTCAGGAGGCAGAGGCAGGTGGATCTCTGTGCGTTCGAGACCAGCCTGGTCTACAAGAGCTAGTTACAGGACACTCTCCAAAGCCACAGAGAAACCCTGCCTTGAGCCCCCACCCAAAAAGACCGTGTAAGATGGTATCTCAGAGTTGTTTTGATTTACATTTCCCTCATGGTAAGGACGTTGAGCAGTTCTTTAAGTGTCTTTCAGCCATTTGAGATTTTTCTGTTGAGAATTTTCTGTTTAGATCTGTACCCCATTTTAAATTGGATTATTTGGTATTTTGATGTCTAGCTTCTTGAGTTCTTTATATATTTTGGAGATCAGCTCTCTGTCAGATGTGGGGTTGGTGAACATCTTTTCCCAGTCTGTGGGCTGCTGTTTTGTCTTATTGCTTACAGGCAAGCTCTTTAGTTTCAGGAGGTCCCATTTATTAATTGTCGATCTCAGTGTCTGTACTATTGTTGTTATATTCAGGAAGTACTCTCCTGTGTCAATGCGTTCAAGGCTACTTACCACTTTCTCTTCTGTCAGTTTCAGTATAACTGGATTTATGCTGAGGTCTTTGATCCACTTGGACTTGAGTTTTGTGAGGGGCCATAGATATGGATGTATTTGCAATCTTCTATTTGTCAACATCTAGTTATGCCAGCACCATTTGTTGAAGATGATTTCTTTTTTTCCATTGTATAATTTTGGCTTCTTTGTCAAAACTCAGGTGTTCATAGGTGTGTGTGTTAATATCAGGGTTTTCAACTCTATTCCATTGTTCTACCTGTCTATTTTTGTGCCAATACCAAGCTGTTTTCAGAACTATAGCTCTATAGTAGAGCTTGAAGTCAGGAATGGTGATGCCTCCAGAAATTCCTCTATTGTACAGGGTTGTTTTGACTATTCTGGGTCTTTTGTTTTTCCATGAAGTGGAGAATTGTTTTATCAAGGTCTATGAATAATTGTGTTGGGATTTAGATGGGGATTGCAGTGAATCTGTAGATTGCTTTTGGTATGATCGCCAATTTTACTATGTTGATCCTACCTACCCAAGAACATGGGAGATCCTTCCATTTTCTGATATCTTCTCCAATACTTTCTTTAGGGACTTAAAGTTCTTGTCATACAGGTCTTTTCCTTGTTTGGTTAGAGTTACCCCAAGATATTTTATGTTATTTGTGGCTATTGTGAAGGGTGTTGTTTCTCTGATTTCTTTCTCAGCCCATTTATCATTTGTATATAGGAGGGCTACTGATTTTTTAATTAATCTTGTATTCCAGGGTTTTTAACTTGGGGAGGAAAAGGTTTATTTGGCTTACTCGTTCTCCATCACAGTCCATCCCTGAGGGAAGCCAAAGGTGGGAGTCGAGCAGGGCAGGAACCTGGAGGCAGGGATTGAAGCAGACCTTGGAGGAGTGCTGTTTACTGAGTTTGTTTACTTACTTACTTTGTTTGTAGTATTGGGGGTTGAAAATAGGGTGCTAGGTGTGTCAGGCAAGACCTTTACTGCTGAGCTCCAGCCCCAGAACCTGAGGGTATTTTAAATCTTATTTTTTATTTTCATTTGTGATGTATGGAGAAGGTGTTATGGAATGACACTAGACTCTGATCATGTGCTGTCTGTTACCACACTTAGGAGGAAGGCTGGCCTTGAACATCAGATCTTCCTGCCTCCACCTCCCAAGTGCTGGGGTCACAGAAATGTGTTCTCATGCCTTACAGATGCAGGGGGTAGTCTCTTCTGACTTTATGGCTTTAGATGCTGCCAGTGTGTGTAGGTACAAACCATGGATGTGAGAGGTGAGTTCTGTACCTGCGTGGCAGAAACCTCTAGTCAGAGCAGTTGTGTGTTTCATCAGATTATCTTGAAGGGAAGCTTGTAGATAGCACACTGCTTCTACCAGGCCAGATTTGTCTGTTTCTTCCTGGCAGCCTGGCAGTTTTTGCTTGAATTTTTTTTTTTTTTTGATTTTGGATATAGGGTTTTTCTGTGTAGTTTTGGAGGCTGTCTTGGAACTCACTCTGTAGACCAGGCTGGTCTCGAACTCACAGAGATCTGTCTGCCTCTGCCTCCAGAGTGCTGGGATGAAAGGCGTGCGCCACCACACCTGGCTTTGCTTGAGCTATTTTGAGTTTTTTAACATTATCCCTAAGATGTTTTTGTTTTGTCTCAGCATCCATTCTATCTGACATTAATACAGAAAGCTGAGCTAGGTTTCTTTCTTTGGTTAGGTGTTGCTTACCATGTCTTTTTTTCTCCTTTTTTTTTCCAGACAGCATCTCATGTATCCCAAGCTAGCCACAAACTCAAAAGTCAAGGATGGCCTTGTACTTCTGATTCTCCTGTCTCTACCTCTCAAGAGTGGGAATTACATTACAAACATCAACCATGTTTTCCAGATTCTTCTCTTAAATTATTTTTCTGAGGCATTTTGTCACAGTGGTGAAGTTTTGTTTTGTTATTTTGTGTAGTTGGACTTTCTTGGGACCATCAGTCCCCAAATAATGACATGGAGACTTATTACCAATCATGAAAGCTTGGCCTTTAGCTTAGGCTTGATCCCAACTAGCTTTTTTTTTTTTTTTAAAGATTGATTTATTCATTGTGTATACAGTGTTCTGCCTGCATGTATCCCTGCAGGCCAGAAGAGGGCGCCAGATCTCATTACAGATGGTTGTGAGTCACCATGTGGTTGCTGGGAATTGAACTCAGGACCTCTGGAAGAGCAACCAATGCTCCTTAACCTCTGAGCCATCTCTCCAGCCCCCCAATGACCTGTTTGTATGAATCTACATTTTGCCATGCCATGTAGTTCTTTACCTCTCCTCCATTCTATATGTCCAACTTCCTGTGTCTCACTGGTGAAATTCCAACTTTCTTCCTCCCAGTGTTCTTCTCTCTGCCCAGAAGTCCCACTTATCCCCTCCTGCCCACCTATTGGCCATTCAGCTTTTTATTAAACTAGTCACAATGACGTAGCTTCATACAGTGTAAACAAATATCCCAAAACAGTTTTGTTTTGGGTTTGGGTTTTGTTTTTTGTTTTTTGTTTTGGTTTGCTGAAACAGGGTCTCACTATGTAGTCCTACCTGTCCTAGAACTCACTCTGTAGATCAGGCTGACCCTGAACTCAAGAGACCCACCTATCCCTGCCTCCCGAGTGCTGGGATTACAGGTGTGCACCACCACCGCCTGGCTTTGAAGTTTTATGTTATGTGTATTTAACTTTGAAAATGTATTGTTTTAGTACTACGGGTATAGCAATTACCTAACATTCATGAGGCACTAGGTTCAATTCCCAGCACTGAAACAATGCATTTTCAAGTGAAATTTAGACCCAAGTATATTGCATCAAGTTCTCTCTGGAATATAATAACAAACAAAAGTGACAGATGGAAGTCCAAAGCCGCTAGGTGAGCCTCATCCTGGCCACTTTCTTGATGTGGGATAATGCTCTTGTTCACTGTAATGATTTGTCACTCATATTGGTTTAATAAAATGTTGATTGGCCAGTAGACAGGCAAGCAGGAAGTAGCCAGACTAGGAGAATTCTGGGAAGAGGAAAGGCACAGAAACATTCACCAGCCAGCCACAGTGGAAACAAGATGAGAATGCCTTACTGAGAAAAGGTACCAATCCACGTGACTAAACATAGGTAAGAATTATAGATTAATTTAATTCGTAAGTTTGTTAATAATAAGCCTGGGCAATAGGCCAAACAGTTTATAATTAATATAAGACTGTGTGTGTTTATTTGCGATTGAACGGCTACGGAACCAGGTGGAACAGAAACTTCCATCAACATTTCCTATTTCCATGAACTTGAAGGTTACTTAGCTTCTCTAAACTTACTTTCTTTGATTGTAAATCCACAATCACTATAAGCTGCTACCAGATTGACTTGAGTTCCCTTATCAGTTATAGAGCAACAGAAGTGGAGGGGCCTTCCTGTAAGAACATACACCTGGATGACCCCACCCCCTAACGACAGGCGTGGCATGCACTGGAAAATGTGTTAAGTCATTGCCATGTCACCCACCACGAATTAGGCCTTCGTGAGGACTCTACGAATGTGCAAAACCCCAGTGCACATGCACAGCCTTCCCTTTAAAAGGTCCAGCCTTCCCCATCTTCTCTCTCTCTGGCTCCTCTTGGGTTGGCTGACAATCCAACCCCATCCTACCCCCTCTTCCTGTCAATAAACTCCACATAGGTTGTTCATTCATAGCTTCCTTTCTTTACACCCGAAGCTGTAGCATAAAAGAATAACACTTCCTCCTCACAAGCAGCAGAACTGGGATAGGAAGGTGTGTGTGCCTTAGTGTGCAATTTTTTATTTGTCTGTCTGTCTGTTTGTTTGAGACATATTCTCACTATGTAGCCTGGGCTGTCCTGGAACTCAGTATGATCAAGCTGGCCTTGAACTCAGAGATCCATTTGCCTCTGCCTCCTGTGTGCCACTACACCCAGCCTAGTGTACATTTTTATCAAACTACCAACTCACATCCAGCTGGTACCCCATAAAATGAGGAAAGTGATACTCTGCTTTCTCAAGAAGCTCACTTAACACCTATTATTGAATAGCAGAGATTAATCTCAATTGTTTCATTACATTTATTGAAGGGTCACTTAACATTCAATGGTTCATGTGTGGAGGTCAGAAAACATATTGGTTTGAGTTTCCTCATACAACATTGTGGTGATATTTTGTTTATCATCTAATAAAGCTTGCCTGAAGATCAGAATGCAAAGCCACAGCCATAGAGGCCAGACAGCAAGTGGTGCATACCTTTAATTCCAGCACTCGTGAGGAATATAAGACAAGAAGGAACTCAAGGTCTCAATCTGTATTTACTCTGCAGTCACGCTGAGAACATGATCACCCCAAACTTGGTAGAGGTAAGAACTCTCTAGCGGCTGGCTGCTTTGCTTTTCTGACCTTCAGCTTGAACCCCAATATCTGTCTCTGGGTTTTTATTATTCATGCTACACTACCTGATTCTCAGGGATTGAACTCAGGTTGTCAGCCTTAGCAATAGGCACCTTTACCTACCAGGCCATCTCACTAGCCCAAACCTCAATTTATAAAAGATAGTTAATGTGAAGGGACCAGCCCCCATTTCGGCAACCATGACAGTAACACGTGCTTGCTATGACCTTTTCTTAGTCACTAGAGATTAGGTGCCTGCCTCGTGACAAGGAACCAATCAGAAGTTAGCTGGTGGCACTATGCTTTACGACTCTGGGTGTACTTTATGGACAAGCGCACAGCAATGATACACAGAACATAGCAAACACCCTGGGAGGGCCTATGGGCCATAAAAACCAGTTGACCAATCAACACAGGGCAAGCCCTCCAAGCCTGGAGGCACACCAATCGAGAGCCTGTGCGTACCCCTAGACACTCCCCTTACTGCCCTACAAGATATCTCTGCAGTCGGTTCAAACTGTCTTTTCTAGCCATCTGCCATGGCGGGTGGGTGAAAGACCCGAGCTAACATGGGGTTAGCTCATTAAATTACAATAAAGCCTCATGCAGTTTGCATCAAGCTCTCGAATCTGCCTGGTGATTGGGGTGACCACGGTCATGGCCTGGGACCCCGGATACCTGAGTTTTTCCGGGGGTGTAACAAATGGAAATAGGGATGTAGCTCAGTGATAGAATGTGTGCTTAGCATTTACAAGGCCCTGGGTCCAATGTTTGGTGTTGTGACTAAATGCACCCAGCATGAACTTGCCATCCTAACCCTTGGAAGCGTACATACAGTTTGGTAGCATGAATTATATCCCCAGTGCTGTGCAGCCATCACCACCATCTAGAGTGCTTTTTCTTTTCTTTTTTAGGTTTTGGAGACAGAACCTTACTCTGTAGTCCAGTTTGGCCTCAAACTCACTATGAAGTCCAGGCTGGCCTTAAACTCATGGCAATCCTCCTACCTTAGCCTCCTGAGCACTGATATGTTGTAGAATATTATTTTAAGGTGTATTACATTTGTGTATGGTGTAGAACAGTTGTTTAATGATGCAAAGATGTGTTATATTCTTTTATGTTGCATTTGTTTAATTCTGTGAAGCTGTGATTCTTTGCCTGTCTAAAACACCTGACTGGTCTAAAAAAGAGATGAATGGTCCATAGCAAGGCAGGAGAAAGGATAGGTGGGGCTGGCAGGCAGAGACAATAAATAGGAGGAGAAATCTAGGAAGAGGAAGATCAAGGAGTGAGAGAATGAGGAGGACATCAGGGGCCAGCCACCCAGCTACACAGCAAGCCATGGAGTAAGAAGTAAAGAAATGTATATAGAAAGATAAAAACCCAGCAGGATGTAAGTGGTGCACACCTTTAATCCCAGTACTCCGAAAGGCAGAGGCAGGAGGATCTCTATGAGTTCGAGACCAGACTGGTCTCCAGAGCGAGTGCCCGGATAGGCTCCAAAGCAATACAGAGAAACCCTGTCTCGAAAAACAAACAAATAAACAAACGAACAAAAAGAAAGATTAAAAACCCAGAAGCAAAAGATAGATGGGATAATTTAAGTTAAGAAAAGCTGGCTAGGGCTAGAGAGATGTCTCAGAAATTTAGAGCACTGGCTGCTCTTCCAGAGGTCCTGAGTTCAATTCCCAGGAACCACATGGTGACCCACAATCATCTGTAATGAGATCTGGTGCCCTCTTCTGACATGCAGGTATAACACCATATGCATAATAAATAAATAAATCTTAAAAATAGAGAGAAAAGCTGGCTAGAAACAAGCCAAACAAATTAGGCATTTATAGATTATACATCTCTGTGTGCATTTATTTGGGAGCTGTGTGGTAGGCCCCCCGATAGAGTAAGAGTAAAAACAATAAAACAACATTGAGATCCTAGGTGTGAGACAGCATACCCAACTTGATCTCTTTCATCTTGCAAAACTGAAACTCTGACCATTAACCACTGATTTCTCCCCATCTCTCCTTCCACTCCTTGCTACCTACCACTCAGTGTGTCTTAATCTGAGTATTCTAGGAATCTCCAGAAGAAGCATCAGAATAGTATTTGTCCCTGTGTGCCTGACTGATTTCACTGAGCATGGTCTCCTTAAGGATCATCCCTGTTGTGAGAAGCCCCAGCCTTAAAAGGACAGAGACACTCAAGTTTTCTTTCAGGAAACTTCTCAAAAGTGGGATTGCTATATCATGGGACACATTTATCTAATTTTTGGAGGCAATTTTGTGTTCAGTTGGAACCTGTAGTTCATTCCTGCATGTTCTGGAAAGCCCCATTCCTATCTTTTTCTCCAAACCCTCTGAACAAAGGAAGGGTGCCAAAAAATATGGTTCCACATTCTTGGCATCTACTGCAGCTTCCTCCCCTGAAGTTACCAGCCACCCAAGTCCTTATCTAAAGTGCTCAGTTTTTTTACCATACTTGGGCACAAACCTAGATTGTGGCAGACATGTCATCACCCCTTGCCAACAACCCATAAAGTCTCACTGCTTTTGTTTGTGGATGCAGCTTCTCTGGCCTCGATCTCTGGGACTGGAAAGCCTGTTGGGAGTTTCTTTGCTCAAATAAACCTGTTGCTATACTTTCTCAATTCAGCTTCATCTGGCTTAATGCATAGACAGAGAAACCCATTACCTTGATTTAAAGCTGAGACAGTCAAACAAGAACAAAAGGCAACTTGAGGTCATCCCCACCAGCTCAGTACATGGTAAATCCTGTACCCACACCAGGGGTAGAAACTTGGTGGTAAACCGGGCATTGGTGGCTCACACCTTTAATCCCAGAACTCAGGAGGCAGAGGCAGGTGGATCTCTGTGAGTTTGAGACCAGCCTGGTCTACAAGAGCTAGTTCCAGGACAGCTTCCAAAGCCACAGAGAAACCCTGTCTCGAAAAACCAAAAAAGGAATGAATGAATGAAGGAAGGAAGGAAGGAAGGAAGGAAGGAAGGAAGGAAGGAACAACTTGGGGGTACTCATTTCAGTAGGCCTTTTGGGAAGGGGCTTGGCATCATCTGCCTAAACTTAAGTGCTCTCACTCATAAGTAGCAGGCAAGGAAGGGAATGGACCCAGGGACGCTGCTTGAACAGCAGTGACAAATAAAGAGCCAGGAAATAAACACAGAAGATACTGACATGGTAGACACCTGTTACGATAAATCTTTCCGCCAAATGCTGCCTGAGCCCTACTGCCACATGGGCGCTTTCTGTCAGCCGCCTGAGTTCTGCCCACCGAGTTAGGGCCCCAAATAATACACAGAGACTTCTATTATGTACAAATGCTACTTGACCAATGACTAGGATTCTCATCTGTTAGCTCAGTCTTAATTATCATAAATCTATATATTTTATAAGACTTATCTTAGAGGATGCCTTCCATTGGTGTCCTCATCCCAGGATCACATGGTGACTCTGGAGGACGAGAGAAGGGGCCCACTTCCTTCTTGCCCTTGTTTATGTAAAAGTCTCCCTGCTATGTCATTTCCTGCCTGGATCATCACTTCTTTACTACATTTCCCAGAATCCTCCTTGACTCCTAGTCCCGCCTAACTTGCTGCCTCATTGGCCAAACAGTACTTTATTCAACCATCAATAAGATGAACATACACAGAAGTACATTCCCATCAGACACCAATCAGAGAGTTTACATTATAGGTGGGAAAGGGGCAAAAAGGAAGATTCATTGGGTCTCCATGGGTTGGAAGTGCAAGCTTGAGTACTGAATCTGCAATGGTTCATGTCTTTTTTGTTATTTATTTATCTATTTATGTATGTTTTTTCAAGACAGGGTTTCTCTGTGTAACAGTCCTGGCTGTCCTGGAACTCACTCTGTAGACCAGGCTGGCCTTGAACTCAAAGATCCACCTGCCTCTGCCTCCAGAGTGCTGGGATTAAAGGTTTGTGGCACCACCATTTGGATGTTGTTTTTTTTATCAATTTATTTATTTTGAGATGGGGCTCATGTGTCCCAGGCTAGCCTCAAACTGGCTATGTAGCTTAGGATGACCCTGACGATCCTCCTCTCTCTATTTCCAGAATGATAGAATTGCATGTGTATACCACTACTCCTGGTTTATTTAATGCTAGGGATAGAACCCAGGGCCTTGTGAATAAAGATTCATATCTGTACTGGCTAGTTTTATGTCAACTTGACATAACCTAAAGTCATCTGAGAGGAAGGAATCTCCATTGTGAGAATAGCTCCATAAAATATGGCTGTAAGGTATTTTCTCACATAGTGATCAATGGGGGAGGGCCCAGGCCATGGTAGGTGGTGCCATCCCTGGGCAGGTGGTCCTAGGTTCTATAAGAAAGCAGGCTGAGGAAGCCATGGGAAGCAAGCCAGTAAGCAGCTTCCCTCCATGGCCTCTGCATCAACTCCAGCCTCCAGGTTCCTGCCCTGTTTGAGTTCCTGTCCTGACTTCCTGATGTGGAAGTAGAAGCCAAATAAAACCCTTCTTAATCAACTTGCTTTGGCCATGGTGTTTTATCACAGCAATAGTCACCCTAACTAAGAGAATGTCTTGCAGGAAAAGGGATCTGAGCTGGCTGAGGTGGCAGCAACTGTAGACACACTGGCTGGGACCCAGCTAGAAATCAGGTGCTGCATAGAAACAAGAGATCTGAAGTCAGGACTCTGGAAAGAAACAGAGAGCAAAAGTCAAAAGAGAAGGTGGCAGTGGGAAAAACTACCAGAAAAATACAAGAAGATTAAAAAGACTAGGTATGCTGGGCGGTAGTGGCACATACTTTTAATCCCAGCACTCAGGAGGCAGACGCAGGAGGATCTCTGTGAGTTTGAGACCAGCCTGGTCTACAAAGTGAATTTCAGGACAGGCTCTAAAGCTGCACAGGGAAACTGTCTTGAAATTAAAAAAAAAAAAAAAACTAGGCTTGCCACTACATCCACAAGGCCCCTGATTCTCTAGACCCACAGAGGTCTAGGACTGGCATCAAGATGGCCACAAGCCTACTAGCCATGGAGTCACTTAGCAGAGATGCGCCACCCAGAATGGAGGATGCTTGCTAATGCAGAATGCCAGGGGTGTAAAAATAGATCAAGGCTGAGGAGACACCTGGGCTGAAACCTGTGGTGACAGGAAAGAAGTGTTCCACAAACACATGACTATTTAGGGACTTGCTTGAGGGCAGAAACTGCCTGGTTCAGATTATCTGTGGTTTCTACCACTATAGACCATCAAAGGAAGGGCAAGGCCTGACATACCTGGTTGATGTGTCTGGCTCTAAGGACAGAAACACCTCCCTTTTCCTCCCAAAACCTGTGGTGCAGTGAGAATTCTCCTTTTTCCTGTGAATCATGATCTCAAGACGATAGTGACTCCTTTGGAGCACTTACTGTTTGAGAAAAATTGTCTGAGTAATGAGATGACGCATACTCTGTACAGACAGCTCAACCGTAAGAATAACTATAATTTTAAAAGACTTATTTCTACTATTTTCTTTACATTCATTTACTTACTTATTTTTGTTTTTGGAGACAGGGTTTTTATGTGTAACAGCCTTGGCTGTGCTGGAACTCACTCGGTAGACCAGGCTGGCCTTGATTCATATAGATCTACCTGCCTCTGCCTCCCAGCTGCTGGCTAGGATTAAAGGTGTACACCACCACTGCCTAGTGGGTTTATTTCCATTTAATCTGTAAGAGTGTTTGGCCTATATGTATGTATGTGTAACATGTGTGTGCATGGCACCCAAAGAGGCCAGAAGAGGGCATTGGACACTATGGAACTGAAGTTATAGAAGGCTGTGAGATACCATATGGATGCTGGAAACTAAACCCAGGTCTTCTATGCTCTTAACCACTGAGATATCTCTCTAGCACTCTATTTTTATTATCTTAAATTATGTGTAGGGATGTGTGAGTGTATGAAGGTATGTACCCTTGGAAGCCAGAGGCCTCTGATACCCTAGAGCTAGAGTTACATGATTTTTGAGAGTTACCTGATGGGGGTGCTTGGAGCCAAATTCTGGTCCTCTGGAAGAGTAGAAAATGCTTTCTAACTACTGAGCTATCTCTCCAGCCCCAAGAATAACTTTATACTTAACATTTATGCTGAAAAGTATTAGGCAGGTAAAGGACATGTTGATTTTAACAAAGGTAGCTAAGGTGTACCACCTAGCCACCCAAGAAACTAAACAAGGCTAGAAACCTACAAATTATAGTGAAAAAAGTAAACATGAGGATATAAAGCTTCAACTACTTTGCTTTAAGATACCCACAGCTAGACATACCACACACCTACAATCACTCAGGAAGCTGATTCCAAAAGATTCAGATGTTCAAGGCCTGCTAGTACTTCACAGTGAGATCCAGGCCATGGGTAACTTAGTGAGATGGTATCTCAAAAACAAAGAGATGATGCCTACAAAGCCAAATAACCAGTAATAGATTTTAAAAACACAATTGGGCTGGAAAGATGGCTCTGAGGTTAATAGAACATACTGCTCTTCCAGAGGATCAAAGTTCAAATCCCTAATATACATGTCAGTGGTTCAACTACCTATAACTACACTCCAGAGAATCCAAAATTTCTGGACTCCATGGGCCAACACTCATATGCACATACCTACACACACTCATACACATAATTAAAATTAAGATAGATATTAAAAAGAAAACACATTTGTTATGTAGGAGATTAAAGCTTAATGTCTATAATATAAAAAGAACTCCTGGAGCTCAGAACATACCTCAGTTGGTAGGAAAGGGGTATAAAAGGACCCAGCATGAGTTGTTTTCCCAGTATGCATGGAATCCTTGGTTCCACTTCCAACACCAAATGACAGGGGTGTGGTGGACACCCATAATCCCAGCATACAAGAAGTGGAGGCAAGAAGACCAGAAGTCCAAAGTCATCCTGAGCTATACAGTGAGTTCTGTGCCAGCCTGGATTATATAGTACTCTGCCACAAAAAATAAATAAATAAATAAATAAATAAAAAGAGTGCCTGCAAATTGATGACAGAAGAAAAACAAAAACAAACAAAAAATCTCCCCACTAAAGACATTTCCAGAACAAACTGGAAACAGACAAATGTACACACACCAGTGTAAATGAATTTTTCTTTGGGCCACCAGCTCACACACAAAAAAAAAGTGACACAGAGACTTAGTAACTATAAAAGCTCAGACAAAAGCTTAGGCTTGTCCCACTAGTTCTCATAACTTAAATTAACACATATCTTTTAATCTACATTCTTTTTATGGTTTTTCAAGACAGGGTTTCTCTGTGTGACATTCCTGGCTGTCCTGGAACTCTCTCTGTAGACCAGGCTGGCCTTGAACTCACAGAGACCCACCTGCATCTGCCTCCCAAGTGCTGGGATTAAAGGTGTGGGCCACCATCTGGTTTAATCTTTCTTTTTTTTTCTTTTTTCTTTTTTCTTTTCTTTCTTTCTTTTTTTTCTGGTTTTTTGAGACAGAGTTTCTCTGTAGCTTTGGAGCCTATCCTGGAACTACCTCTTATAGACCAGGCTGGTCTCAAACTCACAGAGATCTGCCTGCCTCTGCCTCCCGAGTGCTGGGATTAAAGGCGTGCGCCACCACTGCCTGGCAATCTACCTTCTTTTATGTGGCTCAATTACCTTTACTCTGTACTGACCATTCTGCTTCCTCAATGTCTGGCTGGTGATTCCTCCTTCTTCACAGAGCCCTCTATCCATCCAGAAGTTCCTGCCATACCTCCTGCTTAGCTATTGGCTGCTTAGCTTTTTCTGACCACTCACTGTAACAGATCTTCACACGGTATAAAGGAATATTCCACAACACACCAATGTGTCTACCTTTATGTATGGGCTGTTAGTCACAATCAAATCAAACTTCTCCCTGAGACTGGCATGGCATGAAAAGAGCCCCAACCCCTTGCTATTGGGTAAGGGCCAGAAGCAGTGTCCAAAGTAGACATGTGAATTGTGAAAGTTCTGGGGAAAGTGATACATAGATCAGAAACATAATTACTTGTCCACCTACCTGCAATCTACCTCCTTATGCTCAAGTAAGTGGTAATATATACAGGATACAGAGGTGATACATATAGTTTCCAGCACCATGTGTCTTTAACGCAAATTGAGATTAGAGGCACAGTTGCAAGGCAATGTGGATCCTTTGAGTCAGCAACAAAGACCCTGTATGCTCCTTCAGATTGCATGTATGCCAGCCAACTGTGAATGATGTGTATGAATATGTGACCAGAATCCTGGAAGTCATTTTAGAACACGTGTTGTGGTTAATGTTTAAATTATGTTTTTCACTTCCTTGCCTTGTGAACCTGTATTATGTGGTGATATTTTGTTTATGATCTAACAAATAAAGCTTGCCTGAAGATCAGAGTGTGAAACTAGCCACACTACTTAGACATAGAGGCCAGGCATGGTGGCACACACCTTTAACCCCAGCACTCAGAAAACAGAGGCAGATGGATCTCTGTGAGTTCAAGGCCACACTGGGCTACACAGAATTGATCCAGTATAAAAGAGAAACAGAGCCAAATGGTGGTGGCTCACACCTTTAATCCAAGTCTTTAGGGTCACGTGGCTTTAATCCCAGCACTGAGGTGGTGGAGACAGGAAGGGATATGGCTGGGCAGAGAGAGCTCAGGACAGTCTAGCAGTCTAGGTAGTCAGTCTGAGGCAGCAGTCTAGGCAGGCAGTCTGAGGATGCATTCAGCCTGAGGATTCCTAGAGAGGTAAGAAGTAGGGACTGGCTACTTAGCTTCTCTGATCTTTCACCATTAACCCCTGTATCTGACTCCAGGTTTTTATTATTAAGACCTATTAGAATTTGTGCTACAGTATCACTCACACAATCAGAGCAGAAAGAATAAAACTTGGTTTGTTTTTTTTGGGGGGGATGGTTTTGAGACAGGGTTTCTCTGTGGTTGTGGAGGCTGTCCTGGAACTAGCTAGCTCTTGTAGACCAGGCTGGTCTGGAACTCATAGAGATATGCCTGCCTCTGCCTCCCAAGTTTGGGATTAAAGGTCGTGTGCTGGTGCTTGCCACGACCTTGCCTTGGTCACTAGGAGGTTAGATGCCTGCCTCTCGTGGCAAGGAATCAATCAGAAGTTACCTGATGGTGCTATGCTTTACGGCTCTGGGTGTGCTTTACAGAAAAGCACACAGCAATGACGCGCAGAGCATAGCAACGACCCTGGGAGGGCCTATGGGCCATAACAACCAATTGACCAATCACCACAGGGCAAACCCTCCAAGCCTGGAGCCACACCAATCCTGAGCCTGTGCGTACCGCTAGACACTCCCCTTACACTGCCCTATAAGATCTCTATGCAGACGCTTCGAGCTGTCTTTACTAGCCATCCGCCATGGCAGGTGGATGAAAGACCCTAGCTAACATGAGGTTAGCTTGTTAAACAACTATAATAAAGCCTTGTGCAGTTTGCATCAAAAATAAAAATAAAAAATAAAGGTTGTGTGCCACCACTGCCCAGTGGTTTCTTTGTTTTTTTAAGACAGGGTCTTGCTATGTGGTCCTGGCTGATCTCAAATTCTCAATCCTCTAGCCTCAGTCTCCTGAGGGCTGGGATTCCAAACATGTGTGCCACCATGCCCAGCCAAGAAAGCATTTCTTTCCCTTAGGGAGAAAATATTCATCAATAACATTTAAAAACACTTTTCCAGGCAGAGATTGTTATCCTTCATGGCAGACACCTGGCCTTCAGATGATCTGGGCCATGGCTTTTCAAACCAAATTAGAAGCACTCCAGTTTCAGTTTCTCATTTTGTGAAGTAAGAAATTTGTGCAGATGTCCTCTGAGATCTCCCTCCACTAGCTTAGGAACCTCTAAACTGTTAGGTCAAATATGGGAGAGGCCCTATCTGGCAACCAACCATTGGCTCCCTAGTTGTACAGGGAGCACACGGAGCAGCAACACTGAAATCAGTAGTCACAAGGATTCAGCAGCAGCCCCTTCTTCCAGCAAAGATGAGTCCCGTGGAGGCAATATGGACGGAGGGCTGAAGACAAACCAGGGAGACATAGCCAGAAGTTCTCTTTCCACCGTCCCAGGCCAGGGCCGATTGAGACACTGTGAGGTCCCAGTTACAGCAGCTCAGACAGGCTTAGGAGGAAGGAAGGAAGCTTCATGACTAAAACAGATCACACCTGGAAAAACTCCAATCAAAATGGGGTGGGGTTTTTAGGCCCTGGTCTATCAGAAGCCCTTTCAGCCCTTCTGCTCAGTTTATATAGTCTATAAGGCTCTGCCTATGTTTGAACTGATTTGCTGTAGGGTTGTTGGCTTCAGCAAAGAAAATACAGGAGAGCTCAGATGGGCACTGAAGAATTTTTCAATATAATATTCTTCCTGTAATCCTTGACATACATGATAAAATGTTACTCACCAAGCCTGCATATAATCTGGAAAACAGACAGAGAAGAGAGGGATGGCTATCCCAAGACTACTGACCTTCCCTCTTTTGTGGCCACACCCCCCTCAGGATCCTAGAGTAGTTAAGGCCCCATGTGGTTCCGATCTGTGTATGTGTGTGTCTACCCAGTAGTTCTCATGAAACTTGTTTGAGTCACCCAAATCTCAGCATGCCACCTGTTCTGGTGAGGACTCTGCCTGACACAGGAGCTAAATGAAAATCAGAAGTCTCTCAGAATTATTGAGTACATATTAGTAACAATGAAAACTAGAATGAAATAGTGGTACTTGTACTTTGTCCTTGCAGCTCAAAGATGTGGAATGAACAAGGCCTCACAGTTCTCAATAGACCCACGCCCTGACAGCTTCTGACGGGGTGGGGGGCAGGTGTCCTACATCCTAGATGAAGAGCTCAATTCACAAAGACTTAGGTTCCCTTGCTCTGGGGATCTATCTGTGGGCCACCAAGAAGGCACAACTGCACCCTCCCTAAGATCTGAGATAGGGGTGGTTTCCTGGGGGTGCCCACAACTTTCTTTTTCTAGAGCACAACTTTTTTAAAACTGGATCATGACCCCATATGGAGTAAATTAACTGAATGTGGCAGTCTCAAAAATTTGGCAACAGTAAAAGGTTTCTCAATATTCAGTGACCAAGCACAGTGGCATACATCCATAATCCCAGTACTTCGACAGTAGATTTCATCCACAGGTACATACATAGTACATTTGAGACCAGCCTGGGATACATGAGGCTCTGTTTCAAAAATCAAAAGAAAAAGAAGGGAGGCTAGGGAAATAGCTCAGTAAGTGAAGTGCTTACTGTGAGAGCATAAGGACCTGAGTGAAAGGCCAGCTGTAGTGCTGTAATCCCAGTGCTGGAGAAGCAGACACAGGAGGATTCGTCAAGTTTGCTGGACAGCCAGTCAGCCTAGCCTAATCATCATGTCCCAGGCCAGATAAAAACAAGGTAATGGCTTGTGGTGAATGAAATGAGGACATGATTGCTTCAAGGTATGGTTCAGGAGGGTTTTGTTTTTGTTTGTTTATTTGGTTTTATTTTGTTTTGATATGAGGTGAAAAGTTTCTACACCCCGATAAGCCTCTTCACCGATGCAGCAATCCAAATCAAACCAAATTAGAAAAAGCCCACATTTAATGGATGCAATGCTTCTGGATGGCCTTCTGATCCCAGAGAGAGGAAATGGAAACAGGAAAGAGACACCAGAAAAACCACGAGTTGTTTTATAGGGGACAGTTTAAATACACTTAGCTGAAATCGGGAATTTAGTTGAAGAGAGGGAGGAATGAAGAACGAAGGGGTCTGTACCAGGTTGGAGAAATCCACAGGAACAGTTGGCCTGAACAAGGGAAAGCACATCGACCCCAGATGCTGTCGGGGAGGCCAGTACAAGACTGATCCAGACCCCTGAACATGGATGTCAATAAGGAGGCCTCTGCACTCCAGGGAGCCTCTGGTGGTGGATTAGTATTTTTCCCTGGTGCAAGAAGGGACTTTGAGAGCCCATCCCATGTGAAGGGTTACACTCTGGCCCTGGACACATGGGGAAGGGCCCAGGCCCAGCATAGGAAGCTTTGGTGGACTTTGCAGAGCCCCGGTTGAGGGCCCTACCCTGCCTGGGGAGTGTTGGGTGGATGGGGTGGGGGGTAGACTGGGGGTGGGGGAGGAGGATTGGGGGTGAGGGGAGGGAGAGGGAGAAGGGACTTGAAATAAGCTTGTTCCCTAACTAGAACTAATAAAATAAAAAAATAAATAAAATAAAATAAAATAAAAGAGAGAAGGCAAAAAGAGAATGTAACTGAAATGGCAAGTTTTTATAGGAACCAGAAGCTGGGGGAAGAAAAGCAAAGCCCTGACCTGGAGAGAGGAGCCAGGGGTACTGAGTGAGCCTGGTGCAAATTTGTGCTTTGGTATGCTAATAGACAGCACAGCCATTTGTCCTGAGTTTCTTCTGGACTTGAAAGTGGGAAGGGTGGGAGGCTCACTGGGTAAATACAATTGTTGCCAAGCCTGACAACCTGAGTTTCATTCCCAGGATCTACCTGGTAGAGGGAGACAACCAACTCCTGCAAGCTGTCCTCTGATTTTCACACACATGCTGTGGCACATGTGAGTGTGTGCACACACAGACACCCACACAAAGATCTCATGTAGACTGGGTTGACTTTGAATTTTCTATGTACCTGAGTCTCATTTCAATTACATAGTTTAAACTCCTAATCTTCTTGCCTCTGTCTCCCAAGTGCTGGGGTTACAGATATGCAGAACCATTCTGGATTTATATGTCATGCCCTACTATACCAACTCATGATGCCTAAAGCATTCATGCTATGATTCAAAACTCCTGAATGTCATGAACTGCATTGTTTCTACTGTACATGCAAGTTTCCTGTTCTTTTTGTTAGTTTGGTTTGGTTTGGTTTTTGATTTTTCGGGACAGTGTTTCTCTGTGTGTAACAGCCCTAGCTTTCCTGGCACTCGCTCTGGAGACCAGGCTGTCCTCGAACTCACAGAGATCCACCTGCCTCTGCCTACCCAAGTGCTGGGATTAACGGCATGCATCACCACTGCCCTGCAGGTTGTCTGCTCTTATAGACACACAATGATTTAACTACAGAAAATAAAGACTGAGTATTTTCCTGCTATTATTACTCAGCATGTAAGTATAAAATTATTATGTCTATGGATTCCATTTTGTCAGGATATTTCATTTTGTTTTTCAAGTGTCTCATTATACAGTCATAAAGGGTTGGAAACTCAAATGTAAACCAGGCTGGCCTCAAACTCATACATATTTCCCTGCCTCTGCCTCCAGAGTGCTGGGATTAGACTGTTGGAATTAAAGGCATGTATCATCATGCCTGGAAGAATATTTGGTGTTTTTATTCTTATGTTTTTTTAGACAAGGCCTCTCTATTATGTAGCTCTGTCTGTACTGGAACTTGTGATGTAGACCAGACTGCCTCAAACTCACAGAACTGCATGCCTCTGCCTCCTAAATTCTGGGATTAAAGGTATATGCCACCATGCCCAGCTATGTTTGATTTTAAAAAAAAAAAATTGCTGTTTAAATTGCTGAATTGAATTTCAAAAAAATGTTCAATGAATTTTTGCTTGAGATTAGGATAGGATTTTCAACAATGTCTGAAATAGTTCTGAATATACTTCTGCCATTTCATACTAAGTGTTTATGACAGGAAGAATTCTCAGCATTGACAATTATAAGGTAAAAATGTTAGCTGGGCATGGTGGCAAGTGCCTTTAATCCCAGCACTTGGGAGACAGAGGCATGGAGATCTCTGAGTTTGAGGCTGCTCTGGTCTACAGAGAGAGTTCCAGGACAGCCACAGCTATTACACAGAGAAACCCTGTCCCCAAAAAAGAGAAAAAGAGCCGGGCATTGGTGAAGCACGACTTTAATTCCAGTACTCGAGAGGCACGGGGCAGGGGGGATCTCTGTGCCACAGCGAGTGCCAGGATAGGCTCCAAAGCTACACAGAGAAACCGTGTCTCGAAAAACGAGAGAGAGAGAGAGAGAGAGAGAGAGAGAGAGAGAGAGAGAGAGAGAGAGAGAGGGAGAGAAAGAGAGAAGAAAAAGATTTCAACTGTGAAAAATGTTGAAGATGTTTTGTAACCTGTAGCATCAGACATGGACAAGATTTAATTATTTTTACATTTTTAAAGGTTTGTTTATTTTAAACTATGTGTGTAAATGTATGCATGTGCACCACATCTGTACCTGGGGTTATGGATAGTTGTGAGCCAATATGTAGGCACTATGAATTGAACCTGGGGTCCTTTGCAAGAGCAACAAGTGCTTTTAACCACTAAGCCAACTCTCCAGCCACATCCTCTCCCTTTTTATGAGATAGGGTCTCAATATGTTCACTATCTAAACTGGAACTAGCTGTGTAGATCAAACTGGCCTCAAAATCAAAGAGACTTGCTTGCTTATGCTTCTGTCTCCCAAGTGTTGATATTAAAGGTATTCACCACCATGCCTGGCCAAGATTTAATTATTTATGTAACATAAATAAGCATGCTCATCTCAGTAGTATCAAATTAGCTTTCCTCTTTAAAAAGTGATTAAAATTTTGTGTGTTCCCCAAGAACTGTTTTAGAATAAATTTATTATTTATCAGTAAATGTTTTATTTGTGTCACACACACAGTGTTGTATAAAACTGTCTTCAGTCAGAAGGGTGATGAATTTTTTGTCATTATTTTGCTTATTCAAAAGAGTTTCTCTGTGCGAGTCCTGGCCATCCTGGTACTCACTCTGTAAACTAAGCTGTCCTTGAACTTAGAGACCTGACTGCCTCTGCCTCCTGAGTTCTAGGATTAAAAGTGTGTGCCACCAACATTCTGCTATGAGTGAAAAGGTTTAAGAAGCCTTGGTCTAAGGTGTTTGGTGCCTTTAAGCTAACACTCCTAATTGAACAATGCTATTTCTGAAGCAGGTGCCACTTGCAGGCTCCAACATCATCATCATTGGACCTATATCCTGAAAGATAGAGGTGGGATAAGGCACTGAATCTGGTATCTTTGATGGCATTTCCAGAGGGTTCTTCACATGTGGGTTTGGTTCAGTCCTAAAGCATCTCAGAGATCATAGCAATGGTCAAATGCCAGCCCAAGAGGCTCTAGTGATCAGGTCTTGGGGCACTAGGCAGGTGCCTTTGAGCATACTGGCCTCACAGACCATTTTGCAGGGACAAGGTGTCTTTTCTCCTCTCTTCTCCTTTGATCTGTTCACTTATTCATTTGATTTGTGCATGATAGGCCTGCAGTTGTCTACCAGTGAATAAGAAATGCTTAAACAGTATTTGAGGATACAGAGACAAGACCCCTGGGGTCTAGAATTGGAGAGATCCTGAAGTAAATTAGTAGGCAACACGAGCTTTCTTCAAAAATCTCCTTTATAGCTAATAAGTTGAGACACACGCCTGTAATCCTTAGCAGCTAGAAAACCAAAGCAGAAGGACTATGAATCTGTTTCTGTTTCTGTTTGTTTGTTTGTTTGTTTTGTTTTTGAGACAGGGTTTCTCTGTGTGGCTCTGGCTGGCCTGTAAGTGGCTCTGGCTGGCCTTGAACTCACAGAGATCTGCCAGTCTCTGCCTCCCACATGCTAGGATTAAAGATGTGCCACTACCACCAGGCAAGACTGTGCTACACAGTGAGACCTTGTCACAAATAAAAGTTCCATTACAGGGCTGGTGAGATTGATAAAGCCAAAAACCCGAGTTTGCTCCCTAGGACCCACATGATCACACAGCAAGAGAGACTTGACTCCCCCAACTTGTCCTCTGACCTCCATGCAGGACATGACAAATGCATAAAAATATGTAATTTTAAAGAAACTCTCCATTATAGTCTAGATATGTTTTAGGTGAAAGATAGTGAAATGGGCAAAAAGAGAGAATTGACATACAGACCAAAGGCAGACTCCTCAATACCTTTTGAATCTGCCAAGGAAGTGAGCACCCTGACTTAAACCAGACAGTCTAACTACTTAGCTAGTAGGTTCAAAACTGTCATCTGGGAGGGGTTATAACCTTTGTAAGGGGTAAGAACAAGATCACTGTAATCTCTGAAGTGCCTTCTTCCAAAAGGTTAAGTATCTTAACAAAAAATATTTGAGTAATCATCTATGTGATTGGTTATGCATAGTTTCTAACAACAAAGAGAGTCATAACTGATGACACTTCCACATTAATCAGGAGAAGAACTGGAGGAAGAGGAATCAAACTCTCATCGATCTGGAATATTCTCTATGAATTCATGAATAAAATTTAAAAACAGCTGGGTGTTGGTGGCACAAGCCTTTAATCCCAGCACTTGGGAGGCAGAGGCAGGCAGATCTCTGTGAGTTCGAGATCAGCCTGCTCTACAGAGTGAGTTCCAGGATAGACTCCAAAGCTACACAGAGAAACCCTGTCTCAAAAACAAAAGAAACAAACAAAAACTTAGAAACAATAGCAGCAACAAAAATCCTGATGCTTGCACACTCTAGGACCCTCCAATAGTGACAGACTCATGACCCTTAGGTGGCTTAACCCTCTAAGGATATTAAACCACACCTGAGGGTAGACCCACATGCAACTTTCTGTTAGGAATATAACTTTGAGTCCAGCAGGGGTTTCTTTTTCTTTTTCTTTTTCTTTTTCTTTTTTTTTTCTTTTTTTTTTTTTTTTGTTTTTTTCGAGACAGGGTTTCTCTGTGGCTTTGGAGGCTGTCCTGGAACTAGCTCTTGTAGACCAGGCTGGTCTCGAACTCACAGAGATCCGCCTGCCTCTGCCTCCTGAATGCTGGGATTAAAGGCGTGCACCACCAACGCCCGGCTGACGCTCGCCTTTAATCCCAGCATTCAGGAGGCAGAGGCAGGTGGATCTCTGAGTTTGAGGCCAGCTGGGTCTACAGAGAGACAGCCAGGGTTGATACACCCTGTCTTGGAAAAAAAGAATATAACTTTTGGCTGGGGAGAGGTGACTCAGTGGCTAAAAGTACTTGCTGTGCAAGTTTGATGTCCTGAGGTACTCCTTCCTACAGCAGAAACGAGAGATCCTAGCTCAACAAGGTGGAAGGTGGTAACTGATTCTGGACAGTTGCTCACATACCTCCACATGAAACACAGTATGTGCAGTACATATGAGTATGTATACACACAGAGAGAGACAGAGACAGAGAGAGACAGACAGAGACAGAAACAGAGAGAGACTAAATAATTTTGGACGAACAACATTGTAGACAGATTTTTCTTTGGGTTACCAGCTCCCGAATAATAACATGAAGACTTACTATTAATTATGAAAGCTCTGCCTTAGCTTAGGTTTGTCCCACTAGCTCTTATAATTTAAATTAACCCATTTATACTAATCTACATTCTGCTTTGTGGTGTTACCTCATCTCCATATTGCCCATTCTGCTTCCTCCAGTCTAGCTGGCAACTTCACCTTCTTCCCAGAGTTCTCTCTCTGCATGGAAGTCCCACCTATACACTCCTGCCTAGCTACTGGACATTCAGTTTTTTATTACACCAAGCACAGCAATACATCTTCACATAGTGTACAACACAACATTTTGTAGGGTATGCTGGCACATACCTTTAACCCCACCATTCAGCATATAAAGAGACCCTGTCTCCAAAAAAAAGTATTTTAACATTTTCATGTACACCTGTGATGCCTCACAAAAAGTATTAAGCCAGAGTGGACAGCCACTGGTATTTCCAATAGGTAAGTGACTTCCCAGAAGTCTTCATATGTTGGCCTGGAACTCACTATGTAGACCAATCTGGCCTGAAACTTGTGGTTATCCTCCTGCTTCTACTTCCCAAGTGCTGAGATAGCAGGCATGGATCACCAAGCCTGATTTATTTTGTTTTTTTTTTTTTTTTTGAGATTGAGCCCCATGGAGCTCAGGCTTACCCTGAATTCATGATCTTCCTACATCCACCACCAAAATGGTAGGATTATAGGTGTGTGCTACTATACCATGCTTTACCTCTGGACACATTGGATGGCTGTCATCAGCCTATACCTTAACTGACACCCAGAAGATACTGCAGACAAATATCCTCTCTAACCTAGAATACAATGGAATTCATGGGGTCATTTCTCCTGATGCTTTATTTCTGAAATATTTTTGACTACAGAAGTGTTAATAGACCAGTCTGATGAACCCACTTCCCTTTTACTAGATCTTTGCATCGTGTCTTCAAGTGATTAATTAGCCTTTAAGTATCAACACCTGTAATGAATCTGAGGACCAGACACCTCTTTGGAGTCCTTATATAAGGTACAACCAGAGTAGCCAACCCTGATTAAAAAAAAATGTCATCTCAGAGTCCATTGGAATGGCAAGGCTCAGTTAGGCAGGGTTTACTTACACTTTAGGACATTTTCTCCTTTGGATGTGGTCTTGGGCAAGTGTTTAAATTTATCTGAAACAAAAATGCAAAGTGGAAATAGAGAACATTATAGACCTTAGACCAGAGGTGGCCTGTGGGGTGCAGGACTAGATGCTATTGTGAAAGCGGATGTTCACACATCTTGAGGACCACAAAGCCCAGGGATGACAGCAGGCCCAAAGCTAACTAGGTGGCTATGAAGATACTACTGTACTGTCTATGGCTGTACAGGGCCTCTCTAACACCTGCTACCACATGAGCAGCCAGTGCTGCCTCAAACTCCTGTGGACAAAGGGCAAGGTTGTAACTTGATAGGGACACACATTCAAAACAGAGCAATAACCAGGGCTTCCATCCTCTGTATAGGGAGAAGCACTAAGTCACTAGCCATGTAAAAATGTGCAAAGTGAGGAACAAGCATGACAGTGGGGTATGCCTGGGTCCAGACCCACAGCCACTGAAAAGGGCCATAGATGACAGCCATGCTAGCAAAGACATCCTTAAGGTAATGAGCTCTCTGCTGCTCCATGGAGCATCTAGGGGTACTGGCATTTCTTTGTAACCAGTATACTCCCACGAGCATGCAGGCTATGTTAATGATTGAGTTGAAGAGCATGGCCTACAAAGGTGGACAGGCTGGCCACTGGTGCTTCAGGAGAGTGTTAATAGCCCATTTCTACAAAAACAGTGTTGAAAATGATGATGTAGGTATTAGCCACACTGAGGCAGCTGGCCACAACCATGTAGAAGAGGGCTTCCTCCCACTTTGGCTTCATTTTTGACAGAAGCAGAGAGAATCTAAGAATAGCAGTATTCTGCTTATTCATAATTCAGAAAAGGGCCCTTGAAAAGCACTCATCAGCCTTCCTGGCTGAACATTTAAGAAGTCTCTGATTTCTGTAGATGCTGTGACCTTGCCCCACAGTGGCAGCAACAGGCAGGATAAAGGAAAGAGTTCTCCTGATTGGCTGGCACGAAAAGGTCTGGTGTGTGCCTTTTTCCTCTGTGGTTACAAAAAAAATGAGCTTAGAAAAAAAAACATTCAAAAAAGAACCCCTATCTTCCCAATTCTCAGCCTCAAGTTCCACCAACAGTTTTCATAACAGAAAAAGTAAATAAAAATGAAAGAGTATCCACACTGCCTTTACCTTCTAGTTCACAGCCTCTAGAAGGCTCTGGAAGTTTCTATTTCCTGAAAGAGTTTGGATCTGTCTTTCCTGGTGCCTAAGCTGTTACTTTTTCATCTACATATAATAAAAATCCTGTTCATTATACTAGTTGCTTTAAATGTGTGGAGTGACATTTCACAGATCATCATTACAGATTGGAACAGCCTTCCCCTTTGGTGAGATTTCGCATGTAGGGTTTTCCAGGCTGTCCAATCCCAAAGCATTTTGAAACCAAATACCATTGAGTGAAGTCTGAGTTTGGGAATCTAGGCCAAATTAAGGGAAGACAATGAGGATTTCCCCTCCTACCCTACCCAAAAGGCTGAGCCCCAAATGACCTTTTACTTCCTGTAGTTATGCACTCACAGAACCAGAGGCTGTATGTGTGTGTGTACGCTGTGCATGAGTCCATATATACACTGGTTTTTGCTCTTTGACAGTGTCTTACTATGTAACTCTGGCTGTCCTGGAACTCATTTTGTAGACCAGGCTGGCCTTGAACTCATAGAGATACACCTGCCTCTACCTCCTTAGCGCTGAGATAAAAGGCATGTTTTTTTGTTTGTTTGTTTGTTTTTGTTTTTGTTTTTTGCAGGGAGGGGGCGTTCAAGATAGGGTTTCTCTGTGTAACAGCTCTGGCTGTTCTGGAACTCACTCTGTAGACCAGGCAAGGACAGCCTCAAACTCACAGAGATTCTCCTGCCTCTAACTCCCAGGTTAAAGGAGGGCGCCACCACCCTCAAGGGAGGTTTTCAATAGACCTGAGAACAGAGAACCCTCAGACTGTCAATGTAACTCCCCTGAGAAAGTACAGCAGGTGAAGTGGAGCAGAGCAGAGGGAACTGGGTGGCATTTGGAACCTCCAGTTTAAAGACAAGCAAATTAAATGTTACAGATTCTAAGTCAGAGCCCTTTTTAGATGATAGACTCCAACCAGGCAAAACACTGACAAAAGTGGGAAAGGACTACCCAGGCCCAGGCAGCAGTCAAGGAGGGGGACCAGAGCCTCTAGCAATGACACCAGAGCACCCTGTCCCTCCTGCCTAAAGGCAGTAGAACAGGATTCATAAAGAAATGAACAAGAAAGCAGGTGACCCATGCCTTTAATTCCAGAACTCGGCAGGCAAAGACAGGCAGAGCTCTGTGAGTTAGAGGCTAGCCTGGTCTAAAGAGCGAGTGCCAGGACAGCCTCCAAAATTACACAGATAAACCCTGTCTCAAAAAAAACAAAAAAGCAAAACAAACCAAAAAAAAGAGAAATGAACAAGGGAAAGTCAAAAAGACAAAAGTCAACTCCCAATAACGCTCCTTTGGAACATTATTATTGATATTGTTATTGTTATTACTATTACTATTATTACTACTGCTGCTATTTTGTTTTTTGAGACAAGGTCTACATAGCCCTACTTGGTGCTGGAACTTGCTACATAGGCCTTCAACTCATATAGATTCACTTGCCTCTGACTCTGATGGTGCTAGGATGAAAGGTGTGTGTATGCTACCATGCCTGGCAAAGGCATGTTTTTTCAATTTAAAAAAATATAAATTTATGTGTATGGTGTGTGCATGTATTCTCATGTATACACATACATAAAAGAATGCAACACATTTTTTTAGGTACAAAGCTGCTTGGCCAATGACTAGGATTCTCATCTGTTAGCTCAGTCTTAATTATCATAAATCTATATATTTTATAAGACTTATCTTATAGAGGATGGCTTTTGCTGGCGCCCTCTCTTGCCGTGGCTCACATTCTGCCGCTGGAGGAGGCAAAGGGGAAAAGGACACTACCTGTTTCTCCTTGCTCAAATATGAGTCTCCTTGCTATGTCACTTCCAGCCTGGATCACCACTTCTCTACTACATTTCCCAGAATCCTCTTTGACTCCTAGTCCTGTCTAACTTGCTGTCTCATTGGCCAAACAGAACTTTATTAAACAATCAATAAGATAAATATACACAGAAGTACTTTCCCCATCATCTCCTCTTTTCTGTCTAAATAAAAAGAAGGATAACTTATCTTTTATAATAACTGAAGAAAACTATAACCATAACTATCTGTCTTCAACTCTATCAAAGACCACAGAAGGATAATGTATAAACTCTAGAATTGACAGAGACATCTCACTACCTGGACAGTCACCCAAAGTTCCTCTGTAACGTTGGGGCATCCATCTTCAGCCCATAGGCCACAGTGTGTGTGGCACACTTCTCCATTTCAACAGGAAACCTTTAGTACTGTCTTGTTTTGTAAGTTCAGCAGTCACTTTCTTGTGTGTCCTGTATGTCCAGTTTATACAGCAACAAACAGTCCAGGCAAGAGCAGTTTCTTGTCCAAATGGCTAATCTTGCCATGCTGAAAGCAAACTCCATAACGAGTTTCTTCGATGTCCATCCTCCTTTCTGACATAATTGGTATGCCAGGAGCAGTTGTGTCTCACTGCCACGATAAATCCTAAACCATTTAAATGCCATATTTCTGTAGGTCTTTGAAGGGTTTGAAGAATACCTATTCATCTCAAATACATTTCTGTATATCTAGAAAACCTAACTAACCTAAGTATAAGTTCTATCACAGGTGACTATATAACCTGTATTTAATTATGTATAACATTTTAAAAGATCTGTATAAACACAATACTTAAAAAAGAGGAGACATATACATATCACAAAATTGACCTTAAAGTTTTATCAATAAATGAAAATCTATACCAATGCAAAGTATTCATTCCTATATCCTATTCCTCTTTTTTTTTCTTTAAAAAAATTGACTATGCTTATTATCATTTATAACCAACCCCATTTAAATGAAAACAAACATTTAGAAACAATATTTGGGAATATGGGCGTCGTTCTTTCTAAACTGCTTCCTGCTGATTGGGGGCAATGTTCATACCATTAGGATCATGATAAAACATAGAAATCTGACCAAGTCCTTGTTTTTATAGTCTGTAAGGCTGTATCATCTCAGCTTCAGGGGGGGTCTTGCTTGATCAAACCATATTAGTCTGGAAGGAATCAACAGCTTTTCATTTTGTGTGGAAACACAAACAGAAATTCTTTTTCCAAGTAGCCTGTCCTTAGACTTAAATTATGAAGTCAGAGCATTTTTAAAATGTATAAGTTGGATTAATTTAGCAGCATTTATAATCAAATGTATTTTAGCAGCAGTAAGTCTTTCCTCGGCAATCAAACAATTTAAAGACAACAATATGGCATACAGTATCCAGATTCTTTGTGTATTTTCCATCTTTATGTGGCTTTTTATTACTTTATTTTTACTTCCTTTTGTTTCTTTTTTTCCCCGAGACAGGGTTTCTCTGTGGAAATCTGCCTGCCTCTGCTTCCTTCAGCAAATCCTACCGGCGTGCACCACCACAACCGGCTACTCTATTTCCTCCTGTTATTTTTTCTCCCACAAGCCTACATATATTTTTAAACGTAGTGTAAACCTTTAGAGTTTTTTCCTTATCTGGATCTGTCTTTATCATGTCGGGAGTGCCGAGTCCAAATCCCAAGAGAGCTGGGACAGCGCAATCATATGGAAGCTGCTCCAATGCCTCTCAGCGGCCTGACAGGGCAGGCTGAGGCGGCAGGTTTCCCTCTTTCTCTGGGCACCTTGGGGCATGGAGTCATCCCCCTCACTGACACCATTCTGTTACGATAAATCTTTCCGCCAAAGCTGCCCAAGCCCTACCGCCACGTGTGGGGTCTCTGCCAGCCACCTGAGTTCTGCCTGCTGCATGGATGGTCAAAATAATACAGAGACATATTATGTACAAATGCTGCTTGGCCAATGACTAGGATTCTCATCTGTTAGCTCAGTCTTAATTACCATAAATCTATATATTTTGTAAGACTTATCTTATAGAGGATGCCTTTCGCTGGCACCCTTTCTTGCCGGTGGCTCACATCCTGCTGCTGGAGGATGCGAAGGGGAAAAGGACCACAACACATTTTTGTGTCATTAAACAAATGTTCCACAGCATAAACAAATGTAACAATCTTAAAATAATATTCCACAAGAGCTTTCACTTCCTAATCATAAATCATCTCATGAGTCATGAGACAAGATTTAGACAAGATTTCACTGTGTATCCCTGATTGGCCTGCAACTAGCTATGTAGGTCAGGTTGGTCTCAAAGTCACAGAAATCCACCTGCCTTTGCTTCAGAGAGCTGAGATTAAAGAGGTGCACCATCACACCCTGCTAGGTCCTTTTTAAAAATATTTTATTATTCTTTGACACTTTCATACATGTATACAGTGAACCTCAATCAAATCCACAGGATCTTGCTTTGTTTATTTTGGGGGGGGGAGGGCAGCATTCTCACATTATAGTCCATGCTGGTTTAATAAACTTACTCCTGCCTCTACAGGTCAAGTGTCAGGTTTAGAGGCAAGTCCCACCACTCCCAGTGAGTAATGTATTAGTTAACACTGAAGGGGGAAGGGAGAATAGGCTCAGCTTAAAGATCTGAAAATGACACACAGTCAATCACAGCTAAGAGGTGGTAGAGAAGAGGGCGAGGAGAACACAAGGATAAGCCTCAAGCTCTCTGTACTGTAATGCCAAGCTATATGCCTTCCAGTCCTGACTTTTCCTTACAAGTGTGTCCGTGGACCAGATCCAATTTGCTTACTCATAAAATGTGGAAATTGGCAGCTCTTCTTGAAGCCTGCACCCATGTCTCTAATGCATAGTATTCTTTTTTCCCCTTGAAACAGGGTATCTCTCTAGAAACAGGCTGCTCTAGAACTCAATTTATAATTCGGGTTGGCCTCAAACAGTTAATAATCTGTCTGCCTCATCTTCTGGACTCCTGAGATTACAGGCATGAGCCACCACACCCAGGTTTTTGAGTGCTAGAATTCACATATACTGTTTACTCAGTTTACTACTGTGCTTTTCCTAACAATCACAAGTGTCACCACCTCTACCCTGTTCCTCAACTCTGCAGTGTGAGACTATCCATTATCTATTTAACAAACTCTCAACCTGAGCTGGAGAGATGGTTCAGCAATTAAGAGCACTGACTGCTCTTCCATGGATCACAGTTTGAGTCTCAGCACCCCAAGGCAGTTCCTAACCAGCTAGAACATCAGTTCCCGGGGATCTGATGCCCTCTTCTAGCCTGACACTCCATGTGTGCCATGCATAGGCACACATGCAGGCTAAACAGCCATACACATAAATTAAAAATAAATACAATTTAAAAACAAACAAACAAAATCTTGTCTTAAAAATGTTGTAGAACATTACTTTAACTATGTAAACATGTTGCATTTGTTTAACTATGTAGAAATGTGTTACATTTGTTTATTTAACTATGTAAGGATATGTTGGTGTGTGCATTAGTTTAATTATGTAAAGATACATTGCTGTTTTACCTTCCCTGGCCGGATTTAAAAAAAAACAGAATGGCCAATGGCTAGGCAAAAGAGGGATAGGAGGGGCTGGCGGACAGAGAATAAGTAAGAGGAGGAATATGGGGGGGAGGGAGAGATGCCAGAGGTCAGCCAGCCAGGCAGCCACCAGCCATCCAGACACAGAGGAAGCAGGAAAGTAGAACTTACAGAATGAAAGAAAGGTAAAAGGCCCCGAGGCAAAATGTAGATCAAGACCAACGGGGTAATTTAAAAAGCTAGCTAGAAACAAGCTAAGCTAAGACCAAGCATTCATAACTAATAAGTCTTCGAGTCACGATTTGCAGGCTGGCAGTCTGAGAAAGCCTAGTAGTTAAAAAAAAAATGTGGCTTCATGGCTGTGATCGGTAAACCCAGCTGACAGGGAGTCTGAGGCAGGAGGATTGAAAGTTTAAGGGAAGCTTGCTTGAATAAAACCCTGACTCAAAAAGTTAAAAACGCTGAGGATATAGCTCAGTAGTAGGATGCTTGCCTAAAATATATGAGGTGCTTGATAATATCCCCCATGGTATAAAAATTAAAATAAACAATAAAACATGGAAGCTACAGAGTTATTTATATAGAACTGGTTCTGTTTCTGCCCTTTTTTTTTTTTTTTTTGGTACTACTGAGGATGGATGGAACCCAGTGTTTTCTGCATGCCTGCTAGGTAAGCAAGAGCTCTACAGCTTCACATTCCGCCCAAGAATGAACTATTATACAGTAGACTACATAGTAAAATATATATTTTGTTGTTTCTAAGACAGAATCTCCTACTGTAGTCCAGCCTGTATTGCTTACCATTCCCATGTCTTGCCTCAACCTCCCAAATCATGGAATTACAGGCATGAGCAAGTATTGTTTAGTTTCAAGGCCAAATGTCCAACTTCCTTAATGAAATTTAATGTAGGGCACAGTTGGCATCTACTCTCCTCCCTTACCCTCTCACCAGACCCATTTCCTCTTTGTCTTCTCAGATATGTCCTGGATTCCCCTAGATTCTGGGGACATGGCTGCTAGGTTTAATATGAGGCTTGTTTGCCTTGAGTGTCTGTTGCTAAGAAGGACTACCAGATCTAGTATATGTGGGTCCCACTGCTCTCTCAAACTCATTACCACCACCAGAGAACTGAAGCTTTCATCTTGAATTTGTCTCCATGTCTGGGGGCCACCTCTGCTCTGGGATTCTCACCTCTAAGCCAAGATGAACATGGTCTGTATTCTGAGATCCTGAATCTTCCTTAAGAACACTTGGATCTCATCATATTCCTTCTAGCCAACCTCTGGGCTAGATTCAAAGTGCCATCCACATATATGCCTGAAGATGCTTCAGCTGGGACACAAGCTGAAGCCCTAGGTGGTGTCTCTGCATCCTTCTCTGTACCCATGACACAGATATTAGCCTGACTCTTCTATCTTCCAGCAAGCATAATGGTGAACTGGAGACAGCAGTCAGATCCTGTCAACTGAATAAAGGAGGACATCCAGAAAGGATATATAGATAAAGCAACTTTTTCTGCAATATGATCAAAGTCTACTTGGGTCCAATATGAAAGTCACATACAACGAAACCAATTGCCCATGTTTCCCAGGAAAACCAGGCTGGCAGGCTGGTTACATTGTAACTTAACTCTTAACCCTTGAACTGCTATGACCCTTTCTCCAGTCAAACAGCTCTTCAGAGCTTCCCCTGACAACTGACAGAGAAGGCTCACAGCATTGGCTCTTAGGTTTTGGAAGCATCCTGCAAAATATGATAAGATATCTTGTCTCTCCCTCCCTCTCCTTCTCTACAGAACTAACTTTGTAGCAGGCATTAGTTTCAAATTTCCACCACTATGTCCAGCTAAGTGTAACAGTTTCCCAGCTAAGGAGCTTCCTTTAAAAAGTGTGTGTTCCTTACATTTGCTTTTTTTTCCCCTGCGACTGTATAGATTTAAGCAGCAGCCACTGTCACCTCCAGGCAGTGGAACAGAGGTGGTATTTTGGCCTGCAGCATTAATAAGAACATTCTGTTGTGCCCCAGGATTCTCTGCTGCGATCTTTCTGCAGATATGAAGGCATAGCATGAGACTTTTATAGATTTGAATAACCTTACCCACCCATAAGCTACAGACCCCAGAAGAACCACTAGTTTCTGAATTTAAGAGCAAAACAGGCTAAACTCAGCCAAGGCCCTGGGAGACCAGCAGGTCAGCACCCTTATTTTACAGGGAGTTGTGGCTATAAAAGAAACTGGTCAAAGTCACAGAGCTATTGGTGTTACAGAAATATAAGCAGGGCTCCTCTCTGGCCTTTGCCAAATGGATAAAGTAAAACAGAGAGTTACTAAATAAAATTTAATACATGAAAACAGGATTATTACACACATTGTTCATAGTGTAATATGGCAACATGCATACCTTATTGCTAACAAATTACAAGATCTGCTGGCAGGTTCAATGCTGTAACATCGAAGTTAAAATTATTCAGACTGCCGGTAGAACTTGTAATTTAATTTTTAGATCTGTATAAAGCAGTTACAGGACCTGCAAGGATCTGTACACGTCCTTTGATGACAAAGTCACAAGTGTGTATGATACTCCATGTTCTGCTTCCTATATTTTTTTTGGTGGGGGGGGGTTCGAGACAGGGTTTCTCTGTGTAGCTTTGGAGCCTGTCCTGGCACTCGCTCTGGAGACCAGGCTGGCCTCGAACTCACAGAGATCTACTTGCCTTTGCCTCCGGAGTGCTGGGATTAAAGGCATGCGCCACCAACGCCTGGCCCTATATTTGTAATTACAGGAAATAGCAAATTTCCACCAGAGTTAAAATAAGGATGAAATAGAGGCTAACATGGAGATATAATCTGCTCTTGGTCTAGGCTCTGGGACATTAGCTTAGGACCCCTGTGCTACAAGCTGCCTACGATAATGATGACATTGCAATGGCTAACTGGCCTCCTGGGAGACTTAGAACTTAGACACGAAGACGGTAACGTTCGTTTTTCAAGGTTGTCGTTGAATTTACAATATTGGCGCGAAAAGGCTAGTTCGCCATCCGGGTATTTTGCTTCTTTCGCTTTGCTAGGGAAAATTCAAATCTCGAAAAAGGGCGGACCTGTAAAGCTGCTATACGCCTGCGCAAGGGCGGGGCGAGGAGCCCTGGGAAGCAGGCGGGTCGGATGACGCGAGGTGACGCGAGTGGCACAGGCTGCTCCCGCGGAGGCTTGAGTCCGGTGCCTTTAGCTTCGGCAGGCTGCAGCGGGAGGGTGGCCCGCGCCCTCCGAATCGCGGCGCTCACCTGGGCTCTTGCGGGAGGCGCGGGAGAAGACGGCGACGCTGCGAGGTGGTGCTGGCAGGCCTGGGAGCGGGCGGTAGCTCCGCCCTGTGTGCTCATGGCGTCATCTTCCGCTCTCGCCCCGCCTCCAGCTTCCCACTGTGACCGTGCTGTGGCTGTCTGCTGAGTGTTCACAGCAGGAAAACAGCTGCTTCCCAGCCAGGGGTGGAATCACAGTGTTTCCTCTCTGCCACCTTTAACAACCTTGTGCCCTATCTCCACGGCTAGTTTAAGGCTATTTCTCGGGTTTGTGTCCCTTCAGCGACCCGGGAGACAGTTCCCAGGGGGCGGGGCCGAGCGAGTCTAGAGGGAGTTACATTTTCATCCGGGCATTCCCATATGCCGCGGCCATCTTTGTTTTGTGCTGAAAGTCGCTATTGACGCCTGCAGACGGCCGGGCGTGGGGAAGTGGCAAGATGGCGGCTCCCAGGGAGTAGGCGTGGAGGAGCGCTGAGGGGGGGCGCAAGGCGGGGCGCTACTGCACCTAACCCGGGCTCAGCTCTATCTCTAGCCTACTGCGCAACAGCGCCAACTCGCCTACAATCAGACAGCACATTGCACTTTTAAGAAGATTTAATTCTTTATGAGCCTTGGGTCCTTTAAGAGGCTTGGGCCCAGAGGCGGAGACATGCGAGAGCGGGGGAGCGGTGACGTTTTCTGACTCCGCCCCCTCGCCCGACCGCCGCCATGTTTAGTTGTTACTTCTTCACACAAGATGGCGGCTCCCAGGGAGGAGGCATGAGCGTCCTGCCGTTACCGCTCCTGCCGTACAGTTGTCACTTCGGGGCCTAACTCCTCATCTTTCGAGCGGGTCCTGAGGGAAGGAGTCATAGGAAGGGAAGCGACGATTGGACGCTGCCTTGCGTTTGGTTTGCTGTGGAAGAGCTGTCCAGGAAGAAGAGAATAGGGGGGCGGGAAGGGGAAGCAGTCTCAAGATGGCGGCACCCAGGGTGGCAGGCGCAGCCTGAACAGCAGAGGCGGACTCAAGGGAGAGGTGCGAAACCTCACGAGCCGTACGGCGCGTGACCCCCAAGAGTTCGAGCCGGTTCCGCCAGCCTCTGACGCGCCTTTATTTAGGAGCGTTGGGATTGTTCTTCGATCGACGACTGTGCTAAGTGCTGGGCGGGGAAGCAGAACAAGCTCAAGATGGCGGCTTCCACAATTGTGGTCTGACTGCCGGCGGGGTTGACACAACCGAGGCATTTGTGGCTCTTTTCCACCCGCCCCGGAAGCCAGCCAGTGCTGGGGACTGGGGGGTGTGGGAACCGGGCCGGGGCTCCGCCATTTCCGGCGGGGGAGGGCTACGACTGAGGAAGGGAGGAGAGAGAGGCGTCTCAAGATGGCGGCTCCCAGAGCCTCCTGCCCGAGCTTCTAAGCGGGAGCACCCGGGCAAATAGTTAGAGCGGCGGCGCTCAGTGGCCTCCAGCTTCTCGGGAGTAGGTGCTCTACAGTTTCGAGAAGCTTTAAAGGAGACGAGCCGAGTGAGAAGGAGGGAAGAGCCAAAGGGAAGGAGGATAGTTAAGATGGCGGCCTCCATGGAGTCGTCCACCGCTGTGTAAGGAGCCGCTTCTCCGTGAGAGCTGCCTTAGACGAAAGGGGGTGTGTGAAGAATTAAGGGTTTCCCTCACGCTCAGTAACTTATTCCCACTGCATCCTTAACCGGAACTATGGCTTCGGCTGTGTCCCCCGCCAACTTGCCAGCGGTGCTTCTGCAGCCCCGCTGGAAACGAGTGGTGGGTTGGTCGGGTCCCGTGCCCCGACCCCGCCACGGTCACCGTGCCGTGGCTATCAAGGAGCTCATAGTGGTGTTTGGCGGCGGTAACGAAGGAATAGTGGACGAACTACACGTGTACAACACTGGTGAGTGTAAGCCCGCTGGGTTCTCAAAGCCTTTCCTTCATCTCCTCTCACTCTCCTTGACTCTTCACAATCTTCTGTCCTCCTTTCATCTCACTCTCACGCTCCCCTGATGTGTTTTCCTCCTCTCTTTGCTCTGCTTGCCATCTCTGCTTTTCCCTAGTTTTTCAACCTCCGTTCTACACCCCCGGACTCTCCTGTGTTTAAAGGTTGCTTTTGGTACTTAGAGAAACCCTCTAGTCTGACTGGTGAGGGGGAGGGGATGTCGCCGGCAATGGTGACTTCAGACGTACACCGTTACCCAGCGGGCTAGGGCTGGGGCTGGCGCGGCAGCGGATGTGTTCTGTTGGCGCAGGCGGAATCCTCCCCCCTCCTGCGCTCTCTCTTCTCCAGCGCCCATGCTGGTTCGGGAGAAAAGACAATTTCTACATCACAGATTTGTTCTGTGTACCCAGGAAAGAGGGAAGCACTCTTAAGGGGCAGACTTTTAACAGCCTAATGGGACTCTCACATACAGTTGGGAAATTACTTGTACGAGTTGTGGATTTTTTGTGTTTTTTTTCTTCGAATTGTTTCTTTTCCTAATGTGGGTCCTTAACAGCTGAGGTCCCCCACCCCCACCATAGGCCGGAGAGCTCAGTGCCTCCTTTCCTGTCACATTGAAGGGGTTAACACTCCCTTCTAGTGCCTCCTTCCCCAAACGCTTGGAAAATGGGAGGAGCCTGATCTGTCTGCAGGTATGGCTGATCTGCAGACTGGCCTCTGCCCCCTCCCTTATGGGAGCCACATGTTGTTCCTTGCCTGGTTCCTTTGCTCTGCCTCTAGGGCAGAAAGCTTTGTCGCATCCTTCCCCTGTGGCCGCACTTTCTGCACATCTAGTACAGGGGATTGTCCTGAGTTGCCGGTTGACTGCCCAAAGGCCCTCAGGACTTTTGCCTTGCCCTAAGGAAGAGTGCTGGGACTTGCTAAGGCTGGAAATATGTGCCAGTTGTGTCCAGTGAGAGCCTAGAATACTAGTGTGACCAGACAGAGCCAGCCCCCTTGCCTGTGGTAGACTAGAAGCTTCCCTCTACTGCAGGAGGTGCAGTCTGCAGGGCTTCCTTGTCATCTCCTTAGCTTCTTACATATACCTTCGTCCTTTCTGGGCCCTTGCCATCCCAGGCACCTTCTCTTCTTGTGAGGGCGGGACCAAGTGTGGAACAAAGCCATTCTTTTGCCCCCCCCCTGCCTCCTTGGTCTGATGAGGTAGGAAGCAGGCAGGAGGTCATGGTCTGGGGTAGTTCATGCAGTGAGGGTTGGAGCCAGACTTTTCTGGCAGCTCCCTAGCACCTCCCCCACCAGGCTGAGTGTGAAGGCCTTCCCCCTTCCAAGTTGATGGGTGGGTTGTTCATGACCCTCGAGTTCCTTGTCTCTCAGCACCTGTTGCCTCCAGGGAGCAGGGTTTTTCTCGGAGCCCCTGTAGAAAGGGGGGTGGTGTTGGTGATGCTTGTGCCAGCCCAGACAGCTGTGGTGGCAAGAATTAGCCCAGTAAGGTAAGGCCAAGGGCAGGGGTGCAACTTGTGGAGTGGTAGAGCTGTTTTTAGAGATGGCCTCCACAGGAGCAGCAGCACCTTCTCCCTTCTCTGGAATGCCTTTCTTCTGTTTAGGCCTGGAGCAGACTTTCTGGCAGAGAAATACAATTTCAGAAACTAGGGCAGGGTCCTAATTACAGTCAGCTCCAAAGTCCATTGGAAGCCTCTGTCTTGACTTCCTAGGACCTCTACATATTCATTAGTTTTTGAAACCAATTGACGACTTTGGTGTTAATTTGTTACCATTTTGCAAAGAGGTTGAGTGTTAGGAGGTTACCAGCTTTCTAAAAGTCAGCTTACAGCAAAGAATCCTCCAAGAATAACAATTTCGAATCATTTTTAGGTGACTTGAGAGAGCAACTAGCCAACCCCGCTTTCACCTTAAAAGGCGTACCCCTTGTTTTGATAGGCTCAGGGAGTGTCATATATTTGTCAGGCTCCAAGTTCTAACAGTCCTGGTGCTGCCCTGACTGTCCATCCTTCCCAACAGCTGCTTACCTTGGTTTTGTTTCCAAAGAGGCCTGAGTTCATAATCTGTTCATATCTCTGCCTGTCTTCCTTTGCTTTTGTGGGATTGGTCCTTACCCCTTTATACAGTGGGCTGGTCTGATAACATTCCTCTTTGAAAAGAGGAAAAAGATCTGTGGTATATGTGCACTTGGCTGTCTTGGTCAACTCTTCAGTTTGCAGGGGGTAGAATATAATTACCCAGGGGTTACCCAGTGAACTAATTGGGTTTGTGTATGCTAGCGAGTGCATGTGTACATGGCTTTGCCCCTTTTAGTGGCAATCACCACGGGCTGAGAGACCCTTTACTGTCTTTTGGTAGGTCTTAAGGTTGCAATTGTCCATGGAGGAATTTTATTTTCATGAGGCGATTCAGATTACTCAAGAGGCCTCAAGCCCAAAGATCCAGAGTCTGGGGTGGAGTGTGTTGTGCTGAAGCTGGGTGTGTATGATTGTTCCCTCTCCCAGGCTACTTTGCCTCGGTGGATATTGGATGTCACCAACTCCCCCATTGGATGTAGAACAGAACCTTGAGCAAATACTATACCACTAAGCCAGTTCTACCATAGACTCTTGAGGGTTGGTGTTGGAAAATATCTAAAGGGACTTCCTACATGTAAGGAAATTGGAGTCCAAGAGGGGAAGTGACAAGTCCAGGAACATTGAACTGACTAGTGGTAGAGGTGGGCCAGAGTGTGAGCCTTTATGGGGACTGCTGTACCACTTGTTTGTATTCATGCGTATGTGCTTTGTTTTGTTTTGTTTTTCAAGACAGCGTTTCTCTGTGTAACCGCCCTACCTGTCCTATAACTTGTCCTGTAGACCAGGCTGGCCTCAAACTCACAGAGATCCAGCTGTCTCCTGCAACAGCTATACCACTTGTTTCTTAATTCAGTTCATAAGAAAACCACCGCCTTATAACGTCCCTGTACCTAAATTTCACTAAAATAGGTATCATTTCTGTTCCCCCATCTATTTTAGGCCCTCCTTCTTAGCAGGCTCACTTCCTGATTGGCCTGTTAGTTTTGCTGATTAGGAAATAGCCTGTTTACTTTTTAAAGCTCTGGCTTAAATGTTTTTTACTCAGAGAAACCTTCTTTAGTTAGGTCATTCATCACCCTTCCTTTGCTCCCAAAGGTTGGGCATGGTCCCAGGCTCTTCCTGGTTTTCTTCCCATCACTGGAGGGATGTACAACCTACCTACTGGATGGAAAATAGGAGGCTGGGACTCCTCTGTGCCTTCCAGCATGGGGTCTGCCACATCAGAAATGATTGCATTTGTGTGACCAATCACACTGAAAGGGAGATAATTCCTTGAACTCCAGTGTGTTCTCTGTTGCATGGGTATCAGTCTAGGTGGTGATTGGGAGGCAGAAGATACAAACGGAGTTGGGCTGAAGAAAAGGAAGGTAAAAAGTATCTTACTCAGGAGCCTGAAAACAGATGACCTCCTTTCTTCAATTCCCCTCTTTTGGTGAGGGGCAGACTTGAGGACCAGGAACATGCCAGGCATGTCAAGAATGAGGGACCTAGCAATTGGGTTACCTGATACCCCCCTGGGTATTTGAGGGCAAGGGAGAGCAGCTGTTAGACTTGTAAGACAGAGGGGGGAAGTCATATACTTTCACAGTAAAACAGGGATTCATAGAAGAGATAAGAAGAGGTGGTGTTAATTAATCTTCCTACCAGGAACTCCCTGACGGACTTGTGGGAGTTGGGAAAGGCTTCTGCTTTGCCAGAAGGAACATTCTAGAACCAGACTAAAACCTCTTAGGTCTCTTAGGAGAAGCTGGTGATCTGGAAGGCCAGGAACATCCTAGCTAACATCTGCCTGGCCAGTTGGTCAGTGAATCAGCATGGTGGGAAAGCTGTAGGTTAATCCCATTTGCCATTTAGCTTTCACCCAAGCCTTGCCTCATGACTCACCACTACCTATATGTCTTTAACACAAGGGTTCTCAGCTAAGTGAGGGGCTGCCCGTACATGAGACAGACTCTGAATCAGGTTCATATTCCTGTTGGGTTTTACTCTGACTTCAGGTTGAGTTTCTTTTCCTGGGTTCTGGAGTCTTTTCTTTTGTTTGTGTTTTTGTTTGAGACAAGGTCTTTTATAACTCAGGCTATCCCTGAACTGATCCTCCTACTTCCATCTTTGAAGTTTTGAGATTACAGGCATGCTCTGGGCTCTTTTCTTTTATTAACTGAGAGCTGGACTGGGGCTTTCTCAGAGGTTCCTGTTAGCTTTACCTTGGATGAAAAACTCCTTCCACAGATTAAGACCATCTCTCCCAACTTGTGATTTGCCTCAATATTCAAAGCTCCTACATTTCTTGGTTCATCTTTGCACTAGGAATGAGGAAAAATGTCGAGCCAGTATTTGGGTGTGTGGATACATGAATGCAGAACAAGCTTCATCGCTCCAGCAGGAAAATGGCACAGGATGGGGGCTAGGCAGTGTGTTGTTTCAGTGACTCAGCTAAACCACTGAGGAGTCCAATAGCTGTGCACCTGGGGAGACCCTCCTCCCTAAGTCACTGCAGGGTGCAGTTGTTGCTTATGGACCGTAGGAATTGAGAACACAGGAATTTATAAATGGGGAGGGGAGGCTTTTCCCAAATGAATCTGAATACAGGGGAAAAAAGCAAAACAAGCATTTTCCCTTTTTTTCTGTGTGGACAGTATGGCTGAGAAGCAGATGAACAGCTTAGACTGGTCCTCAAATGCTTCCTGTGTCACCTCTTCTAAAACATAACCTGACCTCCCATCAACTCCTAGGAGGGAGACTGATCTTGACTTGGAAATCCTTCATACAGACCTCTCAGATCTTACCTGACTGATGTGTAGTGTACATGGGGAGGTCTGCTTCTGTGACTTAGCGACTTTGGAAAATATCTTTAAATATGTGACATGGCAGAAGAGCATGCTTTCCTATAACATTACAGGAGTCCTTGCCACTGCAGATATGAAAGAGCAAACTGTCAGGCAAGCTAGGAAAGGGCTCTGTCCCAGCTGAAGGTTTGGCCACCGTCTTATATCCTAGGGGAACCAGGAGGTGCCTGAGGTGTGATTTGCCTTTTCTCGGTGACTTCCCCATCTCACTCCCAGCTAGAAGTGTGAGGGGCTCCTGAGAAGTTTCTGTCACACTCTGCTGCAGTTGCCACCTCAGGCTTGAGAATATTCTGGACTTGGGGAAGGGGGCACTGCCATAGAGCTTGTGGATCATCACCTAGGTGACAAGCCAGTAGGGAAGTCAAAGCAGAGATAGCAAGGCCTGGGAGGTCAGCAGATGCTGATTCTTGCCTCATTCTCTTCTGAGCCAGCAAGCTATGACCCCTATTCCCTGTTAACTGCCTGCATTGGAGGGAAGGCATCAGCCCATAATAGTTGATGTTTCTAGAACCACCTACAGATGCACCTATGGGCTCTGATTGTCTTAACTGGTACAGGGAGAGAATAATGGGTTCTGAAGAGAAGGAACATAAACCCTAGAGGGTATTTGGAGTATAGAAGTTTGTGATCATGTGAACAGTAGGTGAAGGAAGTCAGGGACTACTAGATTCTTGGAGGCTGATGAATCATCTTGGTTGGTGACTTACTGCCTTCTGAGATGGCCTTGATGAGGAGCATGCAGTTGTGCAGTAGTTTGAAAATCAGGGCTCTGCAGATGGCTTGGCTAGAGTGACTTGAGATTTGGAGTGACGGTGTTCTTAAGGGACAGTATGGCAGTTTAGTCTCTGCTCTCTTGGCTACATTTGAAGACTAGGAGTTGGAAAGTTCAAGACTTAAGGAATAAGAAAAATGGGAAAATGGGGTGGGGGGCTCCAGTTCTAGAAGCTCCTGGATGTTTTCACTTGTTTCCTTTTGTTCTTCAGCGACCAACCAGTGGTTCATCCCAGCTGTGAGAGGGGATATCCCTCCAGGGTGTGCAGCCTATGGCTTTGTGTGCGATGGTACTCGCCTACTGGTATTTGGTGGGATGGTGGAGTATGGAAAATACAGCAACGACCTCTATGAACTCCAGGTAACAACATAGAGCCCCTTTGGGCTTGGGTTCTTACACTGCCTCAGCCCCCATGGGATTCTCCATAGTGTTTCTTACAGTGTTTGAGAGTTAGGACAGGAGAGGCAGTAGAAGGGGTCAGTTAAGAGTTTACCAAGGCTGCTCTCACCTTGAACAGTGTCAAAGGAGAGAACTGGACCAAATTCCTTAGGACTTGCATGTTCTAGTAATATGCTCCCTCACTCCAGACCATCTTCTCCTTGTGCCACAAATTGCCCTAGTCCTTCTCATCTCGGGAGTCGTTCTCTTAAGTCTTGATTTTGCAGGCCAGTCGCTGGGAATGGAAGAGACTGAAAGCAAAGACGCCCAAAAATGGGCCTCCTCCATGTCCTCGGCTTGGACACAGCTTCTCCCTTGTGGGCAACAAATGCTACCTATTTGGGGGTCTAGCCAATGATAGTGAGGACCCCAAGAACAACATTCCGAGGTGAGACTTGGTCCTTTTTCTGGAGAACACCACTAGGGTGGGTCTACTTGCCCCAGGTACAGAGACATGTTTCTTTTCCTTTGCTGGGTGTCAATGAGAGAATGCATTCAATGCCATTTCAAGAAGTTCCCAGTTTTGAAATCTGAACCCCTCAGTAGGTCTTGTAGGAGAAAGCTGAGCAAAAGGTAGAAGCCTGCTTTATCTCACACTGGGATCCCTTAGACCAAAATTAGACCTGGTTGCTTCCTTTGCAACTTTTGTTGCTTACACATTTCCTGGTGGGTATTTTCTAAGGCCTTATTGTCTGGAGGTAATTCCAAGCTTGGCATCCCCTTGCTCTAGAGAGGTCCAAGTATAATGTCTGGCATTGTATACATCCTGAAGGGACCTGCCACTTCACACATACACCTCTTCATTGCTCCAACTCTACTCACCTTGTAAGATTCTGGCAGTCAGTCCCCTCTTCAGGTGCAAGGTTTCCATGATCTTTGTTCCTTTTTTGTTTGTTTTTCAAGACAGGGTTTCTCTGTGTAGCTCTGTCTATACTGGAACTTGCTCTGTAGACCAGGCTGGCCTCTAACTTAACAGAAATCCACCTGCCTCTGCCTCCCCAGTGCTGTGATTAAAGGTGTGCACCACAAGGCCTGGTCTTAGCCTTTGCTTTTTTTGTGTTCTAACAAATCTACTGCTCACTGAGATACCCGGTAAAGCCTCTGGTGTATGTGCTCAAGACTTGCTATAAATGATCTTCCTCAGGTACTTGAATGACTTATATATCCTCGAACTGCGGCCAGGCTCTGGAGTGGTAGCTTGGGACATCCCCATCACTTATGGAGTCCTGCCTCCACCTCGGGAGTCACATACTGCTGTGGTCTACACTGAGAAAGATAACAAGAAATCCAAGCTGGTGATCTATGGAGGGATGAGTGGCTGCAGGCTAGGGGACCTTTGGACCCTGGACATCGGTAAGAAGCTGCTGCTGTTCCAGTAGCTTCAGAGCAAAGCCAGTTTTCTGGGTAGCTGGCCTTTGAGTGACTGGTGAAGTGGGGCTCATGGGGAGCTAGTGTTCCCCCTTAGCCTTGTCAGTAGATAAGAAACAGATTAAGGTTCAGTTGGGCTTGTCAGGAGCATAGAAAGAAAGTACAATCTTATTAGAATGGAATTCTTTCAATTTGGGTAGAGTCCCTATTAACTCTTCAATGGACAGTATGTGGATTGGTATATTCTGATATGGCTAGCACAGTAAAATTGGTTACCGTAGACCAATTATACCTTTTACTTTTGCTGTAAAGTAGGTGATGGATTGGGTGGGGGTAGATCTTGGTTATATTGCCCTGTGGATCAGAGCACACAAGCATTTGAACATAAGTAAAACTTGCATAACACTGCTTCCTAAAGTGTGGTCTGTCCAGTGCTAAGATGGCATGAGTGTAAATGTGTTCTACAGGGAATAGAAGTATAAAGGAGAAGCTGGGGAGAGCTTGACACCTTTATGTCATCCCTGAGAGCAGTACTGCCTTATAGCAGGTGCCCGGTACATTTGGGAAGAAACTTTGGACATATCATACAAACAGCTTTAGAAATGCTGAAACATAGGTGTTAGGGCAATAAATTGGAGGGCCTGCTGAGGGATTTGGAGCCACAGGAATGCAGTTCTCATGTTGGTTTAGAGCCCATTTGGTCCAAGTCCTGGGACTATGGTGTTTGATCCAGCATAGGTAATCTCTTTCTCTCCGTCTCTGCAGAGACACTGACATGGAATAAGCCCAGCCTTAGTGGGGTGGCACCCCTTCCTCGAAGCCTCCATTCTGCAACCACCATAGGAAACAAGTGAGTGTCTGTTCTTTTCTTCCCTGTCCTGAGCTGCCCCTGACTCCTGAAGGGTTCTCAAGTCAGTTTTGTCAACTGTCCCTCAATTCCAAGGAGACTTCTTTCTGACAGGTCTGTCGTTCAACTGCCCCATACCGACCTTATAGTTTAGTGAAGGCAGATTTAGGGTGGAAAGGACTGCATGTAACTTAACCTGAGATCCTTACTTGGCCAGTAAGATTGCTGTAGCTCCTCACACAAACAGCATTCTTTGTGAATGGCAAGGTGTTGGGTTCATGGAGATTCAGATGCACCTTGGATGAGCCAAACAGTACTCTCCTGCCATTCAAATGACAGTTCTTTGTAAAGTTATACCATCAGGTAGGAAGTGCCATATTAAACAGCTTCGTGAATTTTCAGGGACTTCCAGGGGCTTCTAGAGAATTGAGTATATTCTGGGTAAAAGAGGTAGCCTCTAGCTTGTTACTTCCTTTTTAATCTTCTGTTGCTTTTCCTTCACCCTCCCAGAATGTATGTATTTGGTGGCTGGGTGCCTCTTGTCATGGATGATGTCAAAGTGGCCACACACGAGAAGGAGTGGAAGTGTACCAACACACTGGCTTGTCTCAACCTGGGTATGGCCTCCTCAGGCTTAGAGTGGCCAGGGCTGAGGTGGGGTGGGGTGGCCCTGGGAGATGTTTACAGTGTACAGGAGCAAACCTGGGCTCATGGATCTTTCTAGAATTCACTAGAAGTATCCAATGGGTAGAGGACTCTCAGGCAGCACTCCTTTTAGTTTGAGTAGGTTCTTCATATGTGCCTGGCATCCACAAGTGCAAAAGCACGTACAATAAAGAGATGTTTCTTGTACCCCGTTGCAGGGTCTCTTCTATACAGGCAGTAGCTCTAGGACTTTAGCCTACCATACACAGGTCCAAGTAGCCCTTTTTCCTTACTATATCTTGGAGATCATTTCATACCCCTGCACAGTGAGTATTACATTTTTAATATGGCATATGGCTTTAATCTTAGCACTCGGGAGGCAGAGGCAGGTGGATCTCTTGAATTCAAGACCAGTCAGGTCTTCATTGTGAAACAACCATCTCAATAACAAAAATTTTAGAGTTGCTCTTATTTTGACTGAAGATGCATGCATTTTCTTAAGGTCTTTACTTGATTTTTTCCATATATTGTATCAATCTTTTCTTATCTCTTTATTGTATTTTATGTACAAGGAGTTAGGCCTTTTGTTATATTGCCCAAATACTTGCCCAGTTTATTCTTAATTTCTTTCCTTCTTTCTCCCCTCGACAGGGTTTCTCTGTGTAGCCCTAGCTATTCTGGGACTCATTTTGTAGACCAGGCTAACCTTGAACTCAAGAGATCCATTTGCCTCTGCCTCCCAAATTAATTTTCCCACCATAATTTTTATGGTATTTTTTGCCTTATTTTTGATAGCTTTTAATGTGATACTCCAATAACTTTGCCATCCCCAACAATGAAAGAATAGAGGACAACTTGGGAGTTGGGAGAGCAGGATTGGTTTGTTTGTTTGTTTGTTTTATGGGTTTTGTTTGTTTGTTTGTCTGTTTTTGTTTTTGTTTGGTCTTGTATAACCTCTAGATACCATGGCCTGGGAAACCATCCTGATGGATACACTGGAAGACAACATTCCTCGAGCTCGAGCTGGTCACTGTGCTGTTGCCATCAATACTCGTTTGTACATTTGGAGTGGCCGTGATGGCTACCGAAAGGCCTGGAACAACCAGGTCTGCTGCAAGGACCTGTGGTATCTGGAGACAGGTAAGTGCTGGGCCACTGCCATTCCCACTACTGAAGCCTCTCCACTCCCTATCTTAACAGTTGTATTGTTGTATTACAGAAAAGCCACCACCCCCAGCCAGAGTACAACTAGTACGAGCTAACACTAACTCACTGGAGGTTAGCTGGGGTGCAGTAGCAACAGCCGACAGTTACCTTCTGCAGCTCCAGAAATATGACATTCCTGCCACGGCTGCTACGGCCACTTCCCCCACTCCCAATCCTGTCCCATCTGTGCCTGCCAACCCTCCCAAGAGCCCTGCGCCTGCAGCAGCTGCACCTGCTGTACAGCCACTGACCCAAGTAGGCATCACACTTGTGCCCCAGGCTGCCGCTGCACCCCCAAGCACTACCACCATCCAGGTCTTGCCGACAGTACCAGGCAGCTCCATTTCTGTGCCCACTGCAGCCAGGGCTCAAGGTAAGCCACAAGGGCTAAAGGCATTTGGAGTAGGGCCTAGTCACTGGAGTCATTCATTGTTAGAGTAGTAGCTGCAGCTTTGTTCATTGGTGGATTTTAGCTTTGGGCTTGTTGAGGATTAGGAGATAAGAGTGCTCTGTCTTGCTGGCAGGGACTGTTGAGGACATAGAAGAACCACACATAAAGAACAGACAGAACAAGGAGTAGCTCGAGTTTGTCTTAAATTTGGCAGTGTTGGGATAATGTGTGGAAGAGGACCTCCTGATGATCAAACTTCTTTTCTTATCAGGTGTTCCTACCGTTCTCAAAGTGACTGGTCCTCAGGCTACAACAGGAACCCCACTGGTCACTATGAGACCTGCCAGCCAGGCTGGAAAAGCCCCTGTCACTGTGACTTCCCTGCCTGCTAGTGTGCGAATGGTTGTACCCACACAGAGTGCCCAGGGGACGGTGAGCATCTGTTACTGAGTAGAGTTTTGTGTCTTGCTGAGTGGGTTTTGTGGTAACCCAGTAGCATAAACAGAGTTCTCATGTGATCTTTAAAAAAATATTTAACTGCTCTGGGACTGGGGATTTAACTTAGTTGATGGAATGCTTGCCTAGCTTGCGTGAAGCCCAGCAGCTCCCACACTGTACATAACATGCCTTTGATGTTTGTAAGGTGTTGCTGCATTGAAAATAATGCCTCAAGGGGGAATAATGTTCTGTATATTCCTTGGGGAATTTTCAGTGTAGACTTCCTGATTTGGAAAGCCAAGGGGAAAATCTGCTTAGCTGGGTTTGACCCAGACCTATAAAAATGAGCTATATCTAACCGAAGGGTTGTGTTTGTTTGTTTTGGGTTTTGACAGTCTAATTCTGTAGTCTAGGTTATCTACTACTTAGAGAGATTGTCCTGCCTCAGCCTTCTGAGTGTTGGAGTTATAAGTATGAACCATCATACCCAGCAGTAGCAATGGTGGTATTGATGGGTGTTGTATGTGAAACCCATTACTGCTAAGCATGTGTTCTTCTACTGAGATACATCTCCAGTTCTGGCTCTGGTCTTTTTCTTTCTTTGTCTCTGCAGTACTGGGGACAGAACCCTGTTAGGGAAGTATTTTGCAGACTGACTACAGTCCCAGCTTTTACTTTTGACCAGGGCCTAACTAAGCTATGATCTGTTTCAGAATCCTGAATAGCTAGGACTGCAAGCATATGCCTCAGGGCTAGCTTGACTATGCTGTTTGATTAAAAATCTTCTCTTGCACTGTAGGGTATAACTCAGTTGGTGGAGTGCTTGCACGAAACTCTAGATTCAGTTCTTAAGACTATATAAGCCAAGTGTGTAGTGTTACGTGTCAGTAATCCCAACATTTGAGAGATGGAAGCAAGAACAGAAATTGAAGGTCACTTTCATGAGTTTGACACCAGCCTGAGCTACATGAGACCATTTCTTTAAAAAAAAAAAAAAAAAAAAAAGGCGCTTGGCAAACACCTTCCTACTTGTTGCTTGCACTAAGAAAGAGGAGGAGCCAGCATTAGGAAAAATGGAAGGGATGATACTGAGTCCCCCTGGCAGGTTCTAAAAGGATCATGGAGTTGGGTGGCAGGTGGCAGATAGAACCCTTGCAGCTCACATGCTTTGTGCCTACCACAGGTGATTGGCAGCAACCCACAGATGAGTGGAATGGCTGCATTGGCTGCTGCTGCCGCTGCCACACAAAAAATCCCTCCTTCCTCGGCACCCACAGTGCTGAGTGTCCCAGCAGGCACCACCATTGTCAAGACAGTGGCTGTGACACCTGGCACAACCACTCTTCCAGCCACTGTGAAGGTGGCCTCCTCTCCTGTCATGGTGAGCATTGTATCTTCTGGCCCTGGTTCTGAGCCTGTAGCCCTGGGGCTGGTGACTTCTAGTCACTATGATTGAACAAGCAGTGGCCATTCGTTCCAGGCTTTGGACCAACCCTCAGGCCATTGGTTTATAATTGGTACTGGCATGGGCTTTGGAACATGCAGTTATTTTAATTGTGTGCAGCCTTAGGTTAGACTTGTGGGGGAGTTCAGGCTGCTCTTTTGCTGCTCAGCCAACCAAGCTAGGTGGACAGGTGGTCATCAAAGCTACACATTATGTTGCCACTATTTTCCTCATTCATCTCTGTTTTTCCAGGTGAGCAACCCAGCCACTCGCATGCTAAAGACTGCAGCTGCCCAAGTGGGGACATCTGTGTCCTCTGCTGCCAACACATCTACCCGCCCTATCATCACGGTACACAAATCAGGCACCGTGACAGTGGCCCAGCAAGCCCAGGTAGTGACCACAGTGGTCGGCGGAGTCACCAAGACCATCACCCTAGTGAAGAGCCCCATCTCTGTCCCAGGAGGCAGTGCTCTGGTGAGTGACAGGCACCACCTGGCTGTGTGTGACAGCTGCCAGGCTATGATGAATGTCACTGGTGACTTACTGTCTTGGGCTAACTCCAGAGCAGTCCTAGCCCAGACCATGCCCTTGTTTGGTTCCAGATCACTGCCTGTTCCATTCTTTCCTTTTTAGATTTCCAATCTGGGAAAAGTGATGTCAGTGGTCCAGACCAAACCAGTTCAGACTTCAGCAGTCACAGGCCAAGCCTCTACAGGCCCTGTGACTCAGATCATCCAGGTGAGCTTTCACTGTACCCCCAGAAGTCATCCCTAAACTGTAGGCCTACAGGGATGAATGGGTACTGGGAGATAAGGACAGAAGGTCCCATGAGCACAAGTGGCTCAAAGATCTGCTGTTATCATAGCACCCATAGTATTCAGAATATTCTCTGAGTTAGAGTAGCTACACCTATTTCTTTCTGGCAGTAGTTCGTCTTCATTCACAGCTTTTCCCTTTCAGACCAAAGGGCCTCTGCCAGCAGGGACTATCCTGAAGCTGGTGACATCAGCAGATGGCAAGCCCACAACCATCATCACCACCACACAGGCTAGTGGGGCTGGGACCAAGCCTACCATCCTGGGCATCAGTAGTGTCTCTCCCAGCACCACCAAACCTGGCACGACTACCATCATCAAGACCATTCCCATGTCAGCCATTATCACCCAGGCAGGCGCCACAGGTAAACATACAGCTTTCAAAAGGCCCTTTCTGGTGAGTGTAAATCAAGAAGAAGATGGGAAGCTCTTACATAGCTTATTTTCTCTGGACCCTCCCCCTATTCAGGTGTTACCAGCAGTCCTGGCATTAAGTCCCCCATCACAATTATCACCACCAAGGTGATGACTTCTGGAACAGGAGCGCCTGCCAAAATTATCACTGCTGTCCCCAAGATTGCTACTGGCCATGGGCAGCAAGGAGTGACCCAGGTGAGGCACACATGCCCCCTTTTCACCTCAGTCTAATGCAGACCACATGTGTCCATCTAACAGGCCTGATAGGGGCAGCATAGTCCCGTCAGCCTGAAAGTGACATTGGTGGCACTTTGCTCTAATGTTCCAGGTGGTGCTAAAGGGAGCCCCTGGACAGCCAGGCACTATCCTCCGCACTGTGCCCATGGGCGGCGTTCGCCTGGTCACCCCTGTCACTGTCTCCGCTGTCAAGCCAGCTGTCACCACATTGGTTGTGAAAGGCACTACAGGTGTGTGGTCCATAGGCCAGGTCCTTGGCAATGACTGGGCTCTACCTCCAGTCTTCCTATTGACATAACCTCTAGTCTGGCTGGGGGGGGGGGGGTGATGACAGGTGCTCTCTGCAGAGTCTTCTGTCCTTGGTGGTTACATGGTAGAGCTCCCATTCCCTAGCCCTTTCCAGAGACATGCTGCTAGATAGAAAGTGGTAGTAATACCTCTGCTTCTTCCTCCCATTAGGTGTCACAACCCTAGGCACAGTGACAGGCACTGTCTCTACTAGCCTTGCAGGAGCTGGGGCCCATAGCACCAGTGCCTCTCTGGCCACACCTATCACCACCTTGGGCACCATTGCCACTCTCTCAAGCCAGGTGATCAATCCTACTGCCATCACAGTATCAGCTGCACAGACCACACTGACAGCTGCTGGTGGGCTCACTACACCCACAATCACAATGCAGGTAAGTAGGTTCCAAAGACGTACCACCATATAGCAGCACTGTCACATGTAGGGGGCATTTCGGCCTTTCTCCTCTATGCTGTTCTGCGACCCTTTGCATCTGTGACAGTTTTTCTACACGTGGTGTGATCTCTGTCTCAGTCTTTCCCAGTGGCATATCTTATTTGAGCTATGTCCAGTTTGCAGACAATAGGATCTCGTAATGTATTGTATGTGCATATAGTGTATTTGTCCTTTTGACATGTTTTTTTCTCTCAAACTGGACAAGAAGTGTGTAAGGAATCTATTGCTGGCATTTGTGCCAGCAAATAGGCCAACTCCCTTTCCTGCCCCAGCTCTGCCTCATACCCTGTCCATCTTAGTCTCTCAGTAAGTCACTGTTTTGAGATCATGGGGCAAGTGAATCTTAGATTTGCCTAAGCTAGTTAGCAGAATTGGTGGTCCCAGCCAGCATGTTAAGCATAAGATAGTAGGGGAGGCAAATGAGAAATCACATAATTCAGGCACTAATTCCTCTGTTCTACTGTGTCCCCCCAGCCTGTCTCCCAGCCTACCCAGGTGACTTTGATCACAGCACCCAGTGGGGTTGAGGCCCAGCCTGTACATGACCTTCCTGTATCCATTTTGGCCTCACCTACTACAGAGCAGCCCACGGCAACAGTCACCATCGCTGACTCGGGCCAGGGTGATGTACAACCTGGCACTGTGACACTGGTGTGCTCCAACCCACCCTGTGAAACCCATGAAACAGGCACCACCAATACAGCTACTACCACTGTTGTGGCTAATCTTGGGGCACATCCTCAGCCTACCCAGGTGCAGTTTGTTTGTGACAGACAAGAGGCAGCTGCTTCTCTTGTGACCTCAGCTGTGGGACAACAGAATGGTAATGTGGTTCGTGTCTGTTCAAACCCCCCTTGTGAGACCCATGAGACAGGCACTACCAACACTGCCACAACAGCTACTTCCAACATGGCTGGGCAGCATGGCTGCTCAAACCCCCCCTGTGAGACTCACGAGACAGGCACTACCAGCACTGCCACTACAGCAATGTCCAGCATGGGCACTGGGCAGCAGCGAGACACTCGTCGTACCTCTAGCAATCCCACTGTAGTGCGGATCACTGTGGCTCCTGGGACACTGGAGAGAACCCAGGGTACTGTGAAGCCTCAGTGCCAAACACAGCAGACCAATATGACCAACACCACCATGACTGTGCAGGCTACAGGAGCTCCGTGCCCAGCTGGCCCACTGCTCAGGCCAAGTGTAGCACTGGAGGCTGGGAACCATAGCCCTGCCTTTGTACAGCTAGCTCTTCCAAGTGTTAGAGTAGGGCTGAGTGTCCCCAGCAGCAAGGACATGCCCACAGGGCACCAGCTGGAGACATACCATACTTATACAACCAATACCCCAACCACAGCCCTCTCCATTATGGGTGCCGGGGAGCTTGGTACAGCTCGGTTGATCCCTACATCTACTTACGAGAGCCTCCAGGCAAGCTCTCCCAGCAGCACCGTGACTATGACAGCTCTAGAGGCACTGCTGTGCCCTTCGGCTACCGTGACCCAAGTCTGCTCCAACCCACCATGTGAGACCCATGAAACGGGCACCACCAACACTGCCACTACCTCCAATGCAGGCAGTGCCCAGCGGGTATGCTCCAACCCGCCTTGTGAGACTCATGAGACGGGAACTACACACACAGCTACTACTGCCACATCAAATGGAGGTGCAGGCCAGCCTGAGGGTGGACAGCAGCCTGCCGGTGGCCGTCCCTGTGAGACACACCAGACCACTTCCACTGGTACCACTATGTCAGTCAGTGTGGGTGCCCTGCTTCCTGATGCCACTCCCTCTCATGGAACCTTGGAGTCTGGCTTAGAGGTGGTAGCAGTGTCCACTGTCACCTCCCAGGCTGGTACCACATTGCTGGCTTCTTTCCCAACACAGAGGGTATGCTCCAACCCTCCTTGTGAGACCCACGAGACAGGTACCACGCACACAGCCACCACTGTCACCTCTAACATGAGCTCAAACCAAGGTAAGTAAAAGTGTCCAGTATAGTAGGGTACAGATATTCTGGCTGTATTAACTATAGTGGAGGGGGCAGTTTCTAGGAAACCTGTGGTGGTAAAAGCAAGTAGAAATCAACTAGTCCCCCCCTTTGACACCCACAGACCCTCCACCAGCTGCCAGTGATCAGGGAGAGGTGGTGAGCACCCAAGGTGACAGCGCAAACATCACTGGCGCCAGTGGCATCACAACAACTGTGTCATCCACATTGCCACGAGCAGTGACCACTGTGACACAGTCTACACCAGTGCCAGGTCCCTCTGTTCCGGTAAGCTTCCCAGAAGGTCCCCTATGTGGCCTTTTGACCACTATGCCTTTTGTTTGTGCTGTTCCAGAGATGGACACCAGATGTCACCCTTGTACCAGACATGGTATTGCTCCTTGGTTCTTCCAGACCATAAAAGGGCAGTCTTGGTGCTTAGGAGGCAGACAGTTCCTTGGAGATGCCTGAGTACTTTATCTCTGCTGCTGGTTTCCATCTTAGCTGTTTTCCATCATTTGTCTCTACAGTGAAGCCTCTGAGCATGAGTTGAAACTTGACACCTTGCTCCTTGACCCTCCTTCCTCATCTACATTTAGCATGGGGTTAAAGGTGGCCAGCCTGAGCCGGGTGTTGGTGGCACACGCCTTTAATCCCAGTACTCGGGAGGTAGAGGCAGGTGGATCTCTGTGAGTTCAAGGCCAGCCTGGTCTACAGAGCAAGTGCCAGGGTAGGCTCCAAAAGCTACACAGAGAAACCCTGTCTCGAAAAAAAAAAAAAATGTGGCCAGCCTGTCATGGATGATACCATAGGCCTACAGGAAAAAACAAAGGCCATCTTGTTTTTTGTCCCTGCTGCTTAGTACTAGCCTCCGTCTCCTCCCCTCTCCCTCTGACGGGGGCTTCTCTCCCTTTCTAGAACATCTCATCACTGACTGAGACCCCAGGGGCTCTGACTTCCGAAGTCCCCATCCCAGCCACGATAACAGTGACCATAGCCAACACAGAAACTTCTGACATGCCCTTCTCTGCTGTTGACATCCTGCAGCCCCCAGAGGAACTCCAGGTCTCACCAGGGCCTCGCCAGCAGCTGCCACCACGGCAACTCCTGCAGTCTGCCTCCACCCCCCTGATGGGGGAGTCCTCCGAGGTCCTGTCAGCCTCCCAGACCCCTGAGCTCCAGGCCGCCGTGGATCTGAGCAGCACTGGGGACCCATCTTCAGGCCAGGAGCCTGCCAGCTCTGCTGTCGTGGCCACTGTAGTGGTCCAGCCACCCCCACCCACACAGTCTGAAGTAGATCAGTTATCACTTCCCCAAGAGCTGATGGCTGAGGCCCAGGCGGGTACCACCACCCTTATGGTAACAGGGCTCACCCCAGAGGAGCTGGCTGTGACTGCTGCTGCTGAAGCAGCTGCCCAAGCTGCGGCCACTGAAGAAGCTCAAGCCTTGGCCATCCAGGCTGTGCTCCAGGCTGCACAGCAGGCTGTCATGGGTAGGTATCAGCCGAGATCTTTGAGGGATAGGCCCTTTGGGATAATTGACAGCCTAATAGGAGGGCTAAGGCACTGTGTGGGGACAACTTGAGATGAAGACCTGCTTCCTGTGAGAGTACATAGTGTATATCAAAGGAGGCCTAGAAAGAAGACATGGGACCCAGTGGTAAGGGTGTAATACAGTGAAAGCAAGATAAAAGCTAAGGAAAATGAAAGTCTCAGGAACACCATTGCTGTCCATTGGGCCAGGCACACTGGTATTCATTTTGAATGGTAGTTTTCTTGGTCCTGGAGCAGGCACTGGGGAGCCCATGGATACATCTGAAGCAGCAGCAGCAGTGACACAAGCAGAACTGGGTCACCTTTCAGCTGAGGGCCAAGAGGGTCAGGCCACCACCATACCCATTGTACTGACACAGCAGGAGCTTGCAGCTCTGGTGCAGCAGCAGCAGCAGCTCCAGGAGGTCCAAGCTCAAGCCCAGCAGCAGCACCACCTCCCTACTGAGGCTCTGGCCCCAGCCGACAGCCTCAATGACCCATCCATCGAGAGCAACTGCCTCAACGAGCTAGCTAGTGCTGTTCCTAGCACTGTAGCCTTGCTGCCCTCAACAGCCACTGAGAGTAAGCTGGGCTGCTTTTTGGCAGGGGTAAATTGTTGGTAGAGTTGAACTGGTGGGAGATAGACACTGTGGCAAGGGTGGTGTGGAGGTTGCAGGAGGTTCTGGCTCAACACAGAACCTCCCCACTGATACTTTTGTTTCTTCCCAGGCCTGACTCCAACTAACACATTCGTGGCTCCCCAGCCTGTTGTTGTAGCCAGCCCAGCAAAGATGCAGGCTGCAGCTACCCTAACTGAAGTGGCCAATGGCATCGAGTCCCTGGGTGTGGTGAGTTCAGTGCAGTGGGCCCCAAGGGATAGGAGCAACCCTGCCTTTGGGCCTCAAGAACTTGATGTCATCTCATTCCTGTTCTTCAGAAACCGGACTTGCCACCCCCACCCAGCAAAGCACCTGTGAAAAAGGAGAACCAGTGGTTTGATGTGGGGGTCATTAAGGGTACCAGTGTAATGGTAACACACTATTTTCTGCCACCAGATGATGCTGTTCAGTCAGACGTAAGTATACCCAGTAATTGGCACCCTTAGATGGTGGGGTGGATCCTACCCTGCCTGTGAGACAACTATCATATAAACAAACTTAGCTTTACTACTTTGCAAGGAGGCTCACGGGAGATTTCTACCTTTGTGCTACTTGAACAATTAGGAAATGGGAGGACAGCCAGGTAGAGACCTTCTCCCCCAGAGAGTAAGAAAGTAAAAACTTGGTTCTTTCCTAACAGCACAAAGTTAACCTCACCACATCCCTAGGGCCTTGCTAAAAGGGGGCAGCCATCACTCAATGGAGGTCTTGGTCCCATGATCCCCTAGGATGTTGGCCATTCTAGATAAGCACTCTAGCCCTGAATTGCCCCCTAGTTTTTAAGCATTCTTTTTTGACTGTAGGCCTTGTGCCATTTTCTTTCCTGGTTTTTCACCTCTTACCCTAGGATGACTCAGGCACAGTCCCAGACTATAACCAACTGAAGAAGCAGGAGCTACAGCCAGGCACTGCCTATAAATTTCGTGTTGCTGGAATCAATGCTTGTGGCCGGGGGCCCTTTAGTGAGATCTCAGCCTTTAAGACATGTCTACCTGGTTTCCCAGGGGCTCCTTGTGCCATTAAAATCAGCAAGGTGAGTCTTTCTATGGACTGCCTTTCTGTTCCCTATTGGTCTGCTGTCTCTACCCCCCTATTGGTCTGCTGTTTCTACCCTAAAGAGGTACATATGAACAGAGCCAGAGGGTGGCTGTACCAAGAGTGTACCAGATAAGGGCAAAGTAGCCACACTCACTCTTAGAAGACAGAGGTCATATGCCAGGCTCTTCACTGATAAATCTTTAGTCTAATCCTGAAAATCCCAGGGAGGTCTGGGTCCCATTAATTCTATTCTCAAATGCAGAAACTAAAGCACCAAGAAGCTAAGTGACAAGTTATGGATTAGGTGATGGGTTGAGGGTATTAAGGCTCTTTTTAAAGTCTTTTGAAATTTGATGTAGAATATCTGGGTTGTTTTGGTTAAATTTGTATGTATTACATTTTTTTATTTTGTGTGTGTGGGAGCATAGGTGTGCCACGGTGCTCATGTGAAGGTCAGAGGAGGTCATGTGGGTCGCGGAGATCGAACTCAGTCATCAGGCTTGGCAGCAGGCACCTTTACCACTGAGCCATCTCACCGACCCCTGGAATATCTATTGTGTTGTGGGAGGTTGTTTATGGGGGTATTAGCAATTCTAGAAACTTCTGGCCCTCTTTCTGTGGGCACAAACAGGGTGGGCTAAAGCCACAGTGGCTGAAGAAGACAAAGCTTGATTTTGTTTCCTGGGTTCTAGAGCCCAGATGGTGCTCACCTCACCTGGGAGCCACCGTCTGTGACCTCCGGCAAGATCATCGAGTACTCTGTGTACCTGGCCATCCAGAGCTCACAGGCTGGTGGTGAACCCAAGAGCTCTACCCCAGCCCAGCTAGCCTTCATGCGAGTGTACTGTGGGCCTAGCCCTTCCTGCCTCGTGCAGTCCTCCAGCCTCTCCAATGCCCACATTGACTACACCACCAAGCCTGCCATCATCTTCCGCATTGCTGCCCGAAATGAAAAGGGCTATGGCCCCGCTACACAAGTGAGGTGGTTGCAAGGTAAGTATTCATAAGCCTCTTGAGGCAATTTTTAGGAAAGGCACAGAGAGCCAAGATAACTAGCTAGATTAGGGAGGCTACAAATTGGGATAGACGGGTGTAAGGTGTTATAGAAGAGCCTCTTGAGCTCTGGGGGATGCAGAATATACCCTGGGGTATCTAAAAAGTGAGAAAGATTAGAGGGCTTGAAAGCAAAAGCTGTTAGGCCCAAGAACAGCATGACCCAAGGCCCTTAAAATGGGTATCATAGGCTGAGGCCCGCTTCTAAGAAGCATCTGTCTCAGGAGGGGCATTGGGGGCAGGAACTGGGCCAAAAGGATTTCTGACTCCTGTCCTGCAGAGAAAGATCAGGAACCTGAAGAATGACATGGGCAATCAGGACCATGACAAGTAGAGTACACCCAAGTATTCCCTGCCTTTTGCTGGGCTGCTCACTATCTATCCCATTCCTTTCAGAAACCAGTAAAGACAGCTCGGGCACCAAGCCAGCCAGCAAGCGGCCCATGTCGTCTCCAGAAATGTAAGCAGCCGGTATCTTTCAGGAATCTTCTTTAGGGGCTACTTAGAGTAGAAATAAGCTTCACCTCTCATCAAAGCTGCTTGGGACTATATTCACATAGGGTCCTGAGTCAGTATTTTTATGATGTTCTTGGGACCCTCTATAACTGTTTCTCCTTTCTTTGTTACATAAGGAAATCTGCTCCAAAGAAGTCTAAGGCTGATGGTCAGTGAGGAATCTGGCCAGCATCTGGATCCTCCAGATCCCTCTGCTTCAGGAACGCCCTATATGGCCTGGCCCACCCTCCCACCCTGTCCACCCAGCCTTTGCACTTCACCCTCACCAGCCGCTGGCTACCATTCAGTCTCCCTCTTTCCCTATGTTTTTACAATAAAGAAAGCACATTTTATCATTGCTGTTGGGAGGAAGCAGAAAGCAGATTGGAAAGAGCGGCAAGTAAGCAAATGAGCTCAAGTTGTGCTCCTTCCTTTTCCCCACCTGGTGCCCTCCCTGAGCGGAGTATGACTAGACAGTTCAGAGACTTTGGGTAGAGAAATTAAAGCTGAAGACAAAGGAGGTAGTACCCACACTTAAGCCTGCACTTGTTTGTAGTTCATCGTCCTTGGCCTGAGAGGCAGCCAAGGGCTGGAGGGGGGGGAGGAGTATCCTCCAATTTCCCTCAGGCTTTCCCCAGCAAGTGCCCCATCCTGGATGTCTGTCTGGTTCTATTTTGTTTTGTTACTACCCTTTTGCTTTCAAGGCACCTCCTATCCCTTCTTCAAGCTTAGTCAGATCTGTCTTGCCCAGTGAACCCACCAGAAGCGTAACATATCTCAGAGGCCTTTGTGCTGCCACTTAACACCTCTCCCTTCCTCTTTACAAAAAAGATGAGGGGAAAGATGGAGCCTTGGGTGGTGGGTGGTCTAAGCAGTGGCTGTGAAATCCTCCCAATGGGCACAGAGTGGCCCCTAGTGATCCTGGCTTTGGCCCACCTTGCTTGAACCTGGGGGCCACATCACCAACTGCTGCATTTGTTGTATTTTTAAGTTGAAATTAATGAAGTTAACATTTTTATTGTAATTTTAGCCTTAGTGTGTGGGGGTTTATCCCTTTTTGTTAGCTGTGTACAGAATGTGTATCGTATTTTCTTTCTTCTATTCCCCCCCCCCCTTTGGCTAATAATTGGCAGGGATCTTTCTGGGAAAAAGCTGAGAGAGCAGCTTGGGCAGGAGAGAAACAGAGTGTCCTGGATAGGACCTGGTAGACACTGCCTAGTTCAATTTTCCTGTTGCTAGACCCTGCCTGCTTTTGGAACAGTGTGTGACAATTGACCTTATTCCTTGTGGGTTAGCACTTGACATGTAGAGGCTTGGGCTTGAAGGTGGAGTCCACCTTCATCAGCATCACTTACAGAAACTGACCCTGAACAATACAGCAGTGGCAGGGAACAGGTGGGATCTGGCCACCTTGAAAGCAGACCAGGAAGGTGGTGGGGTATGCCAAATAACCCACAGAGGCTGTGGGTAGGTACATGAAACAACTCAGTAATTAATTTCATAGCATTGCCCCCAAGCTCTGGATTTTTTCTCTCCAGGACCCAAGTTTTAGGTGGTGAGTAATGCTTGCAAGCAAGTTACTGAAGGATTTAGAAATGGACAGCCAATGTGTTCAGCCACTTAGGCCCATACCCCCTGGGGCCTCTAGTGTATTATATCATATTTCTCTGTGGAAAATGTCTTGTTTAGTCAAGTTGGAGCCCTGGCCCCTTTGTTTTCCCTATCCCTTCTCCCAAGCACCCGTTGATTTCTCTTCTGAGAACAGTACTACCCCATTCATCTATTGTAGAGTAATCCCTGTGACTCAATATTACCATAGTGCGATGTTGTTTTGTGCTATTTTGAACAATTAAAAGACTTTTTTTGAAATAACCATGTGATGTCTACCCCTGTGTCATCAGTATCTTGCAACCTTTGGAAAGGGGGAGCTGGGACCTGCCCAAGGTTCACTTGAGCCACTGGAGGCCTTTTGTTACCAGGAACCATAGGTGAGAGATTCTCAACTGCCCTCAGAAGGCTCCAGAGCAAGGTGTACCACTGGGACCTGGAGCCTCTGGAGCCATGCTACCTTATAGGCCCAAGTGCTCTTTGAGCACTTGTTGCTGATTCTGCATTTGGAAGCCAGGTCATGTATTCTCCCACTAAGAGACAGACCAAGGTAAAGGCCTGCCTGGCCATTGGCAGACATGTAAGTAAGCCACAGCCTCTATATTCTTCCCACATAAGCTCAGGAGGCCCTGAGTGTCAGCTATAGCAGGACAGGTGTGTCTGACATGAGATGGATGTTGCAGGACCAGCTCCTCTAGCTTTGTACACAAGCCAAGCCTCCAAAGAGGGAGAGGCAGAATTATTGACCCTGGCTGTCCAGCAGCCAGTTGGTGGTACAGCTGTGATTTGGTTGAATACTGTTATCTGGGCAGAAGGCTAAGAAAGCCTGGAGATAAGGCAACCCTGGCCTATAGCCAGAGCTCAATGATGGCAGGTCTAGGTGACAGCAGACTGAGAGTACCAAGCATACCACCTCCATGCTTCTCCAGGTCCCTTGTGCTGAGCTAGAGAAAGAAGGGATGTGGGGGAGATGTGTCCTCGGCATCTATTTTTAATTATGTTGGGTGGGTGGATAAATACATACAGGTTTCCACAGACCTCTATAGAGCTGGAGTTAAAGGCATCTGTGAGCTGACCAACTTGGGTGCTGGGAATTGAACTTTGGTCTTCTGTAAGAGCAATACACACTCTTAATCACTGGGCTATCTCTCCAGCCCTCTGTGCTGCTATTCTCCCTCTCGGCCATTTTGGTGCCAAAAGTTGCCTCCTATGGGCCCAGTGCTGCTGTGCAACTAGATGTGTGCACTCGGTACATGCTGATGCCTTGAGTGCAGGCCCAATGTAGAAGATCTCTGAGAAGCCTTTGTTGCTCACAGCACTATTGATCTCCACAGCAGCATCTGCTAGCATATGATATCCATTATGTCCTCCCACCCAGACCCTTCCCTGCCCCAGATGGAGCCTAGCTCAGGCCAGCTAAAAGCACAGCCTCACACATCCACAACTTCCAAGGCTTCTGATTTGTTGAGGGTATCCCCTCAGTAAAGTGGAAGTTCCACTAACCTGTTTCAGGCCCGAGAAGAGGAACAATAAACTGTCCTTCAGATAGGAGCTGTGGGAGCAATGTCCAAGGATAGGAGGGCATGGGTCAGTAGAGGTGAATTGTCCAATGGAGAGGCCTGTGCAAGCATGTGGACACAGCCTGACAGAAGTGCAAAGGTTTTCCCCACACTATTCCTATAGCCATTACCTATGGGTCTACCCTTTCTCTTTCCCTGTACTGACCTTCTCATACCACTCTGGAACTTAATATGCAGGGTCAGAAAGATGGCTCGGTGGTTAAGAGTATACTGCTCTTGCAAAGGATCAGAGTTCAGTTTCCAACATCTTCATTGAGCAGACCTCTGTGATCACCTCACTCGTAGACATACGTACACATAATTAAAAATAAATCCTTTTTTAAAGGATTTATACCAGAAGTCCTTTGGTGCAGATTTCAAAATACTGAGCTTGAGCTGGGTGGTCATGGTACATATCTTCAATCCCAGCACTGGGGAGGCAGAAGCAGGTGAGTCTGAGTTTGAAGCCAGCCTGGTCTACAGAGTGAGTTCCAGGACAGCCAGGACTACACAGTGAAACCCTGTCTTGAAAAACAACAAAAATTCTGAGCTTGAAGCTGAATGTGATGGAACACACCTGTAATACCAGTTCTTGAGAGGTATAGCAAAAGGTATAGCAAAAGGATCAGGAGTTCAAGACCATCCTTGGCTAATAGAGTTCAAGGCTAGCCTGGGATACATGAGACCATGTTACAAACAAACTAGCAAAGTGAGCTTGAAGGCAGAAAGAGGCATCACAGGCTTGCCTCACCCTGCTCTTATGAAATCCAGGGCCAGGGAACCACCTATAGTATCACACCAAGGCTTATCCTTGGCTGATCTTGAGGGTGATGGCATGTGTGCAAGGGAGGAAGGGGAAGATGGTCATGGATGAATACAGTTTAAATAAGTTGCACAAGTCTTCCTCAATACAGATACAGGGTCCCCTAGGTATGAGCAGCTGCAGTAGACACCTACCTAACCAACCAGGGACCAGGCTTACTCCAAGCACCATGAAGGTGAAGTGTTTCAGGCTGAAAGAGCCACTCCAACCTGCCAAGCTAGCCAGCAGCCATAGCCAGCAAGGTAGTAGTCATGGAATCAAAGGCCAGCACACAGCTGGGAGGTGGGGTGACACAAGAACATCACCATGGCCGGAAAGCATTGATGAGGTAGAAAGTCTAGTTACTTTACACTCCTGGGTTGCAATCCATCCTTAAGAACATGTTCAGCCGGGTGTTAGTGGCACACACCTTTAATCCCAGCACTTGGGACATAGAGGCAGGTGCATCTCTGAGTTCGAAACCAACCTGGACAGCCTCTAAAGCCACAGAGAAACCCTGTCTCGAACCCCCCCCCCAAAAAAAGAACATGTTCAAGAAACTGAAGTAATGACTCAGCAGTTAAGTGTACCGTCTTTTCTTCCAGAGGGCCCAGGTTTGATTCTCAGTACCCACATGGACATTCACAGCCATTTGTAACTCCATCCCCAAAGGATCCCAGTGCCCTCGTGTGGTCTGTGAGGATACTGCATGCATGTAGTGCACAAAAATACACAGAGGCAAAAAAAAAAAAAAAAACACCAAGACACATAAAATAAAATGGAAATAAAAAAGATTCAGAACATGTTCAAGTTCCCCAAAGTGCCTCAGGCATTCTGGCTGCAACTCTCCCTCCACTCAATTAGCTGAACGATGAGGGTGCTCAGGGGGTAACAAGAATGGGGGAAAGCATGAACCAGCCTGTCTCAGAGTCAGCCAATACTGGGCAGCTCAAAGGCAGGTCCAAAGATGTAGAGGATGTCCACTCTGTTCTGCATGGCTACCACCTGTTTTCCCAGAAGCATCCTTTGGGGTGAAGTATCCAGGAACTGGCAACCAGGGCCCATGGTTGTAAATTACTGGATACTGACAGCTGAAACAGCTAAAGGACCAAATTGGCAGAGACTTGCCCACTATATGGGGTCATAGGGTCAGGCATTTCCAGGGGCACCCCCACCCCACGCATCTGTTGGGATCACCAGCCTCACTTGCCAGCCCCAATTCAGTATCCTCCCTACTCCCACCCCATGGGACAAGACTGTCCTCATACAGTTCCCACCAGGGGGATCTACAGCAAGGGTGCTCAGCCCGGGCCTAGATGGGCAGAGGGCGGGGTTTCAAACCCCGCTCTCTGTCCTGCCCCCAGCTTCACAACTCTGAGGAGGATCACGTGGGTGAAGCATTGCTCTGTCAGCTGAGTGACCAACTTTGGTTTTCTGGAGGAGAGCGAATGGACCCAGTGTTACACGTCAGTGGTAGCGTTGGCAGGAGAGGTGCTGTTCTGGTGGGTCCCAGCCGATGGTAGGGTCAGAAGCCCATCACAGAGGCGAGAGGGATCCTTGGCTCAAGGCCCTATGGGGGTAGAGTGTGATCAAGCAGCTCTGGAGTCCACTTGAGCTGGTTCAGGAAGTCCCTGTGAAGAGCTGTGCCTTCGTGCCCTGACCTGAATCACTTCATAGGACATGGAGAAGGAACAAGAGACACGACAGGCCTGGAAGGAACGTGTGGGACAAGAGCTTGATAGTGTCATCGCTTTGTGGATAGAACACTCCCATGACCAGGAATATGGGTTTGCTGCCTCTCAATGATCCCCCCAGGCTTTTGCCCACCCCCACCCCCTACTTCACTCTGAGGGGACTCACAGATCTACTGGCTTCAGGAGAGTAGTGAAGCTATAGAGAAGGGCACGAGTCTGCTTCCCTCTTTTTCTAACTATGTGTCTCACAGGGCCTTCTTCACATGCCTTGGCTGCAATGGGCAGGTCTATGATGACCTTAACTATGTCTGGCTGCAGGGGAGGCAGGTCAGTTTTCATACTTAAGGCTGTCACAAAACCCAGGGACACTTAGGATTCCCAGGACCCCAGCTGTTTTCTCTCTCTCTCTCTCTTTTTAAATTGACTTACTATGTATACAATGCTCTGCATGTATGCCTGCAGGCCAAAAGAGGGCACCAGAAGAGGGCACTAAATCTCATTACAGATGTTTGTGAGCCACCATGTGGTGCTGGGATTGAATTTAGGACCTCTGGAAGAGTAGTCAGTGCTCTTAACCACTGAGTCATCACTCCAGCCCCACCCCCCAGCTGTTCTCTTTTAAACTGTGTTCCCTCACAGGTATGGATGTATTGTCGCTTGTACCTCAATTTTGAGCACTTCCGCCTCGCTGAGCTTCTAGATGCCGCAAAAGCAGGTACCCTGTTCTACTCCCAGCTCCTCAGGAGCTTCAATGGGTCACTTATTCAGGGGATATCAAGGAGTCTAGAAAAGGAAAGGGACTGATTATGTTCCAAGAGACAGTATATTCCAAGCCCTCACCTAGCATGCGTACTCCTCAACCACCAGGTGGTGAGTTTTTGCTGCATTTTGCATGACTGGCACCACCTGCCAAGAAGTGTGCCTTTGTATTGACTCGGGACGGCCTTCCAATGAAGGTGCAGAGGACCATTTTCAGCGAGTGTTTCTATGCCGTAGCCATGAATGAGCTTTGGAGAGTAACAAAGGAAACACATGACCAGGTGTGTGGGAGGAATGACCACAGGGATGAGCGCACTCTGAAGACTGGCCTGGGAGCCTGCCACAACCCCCATTCACTCCTGTCCTACCATTTTGTGACCACTTTCTCTTCTAAGCTTTCTTACAATTCCGGTACCACCATAGTGACACTGGGCAAGCAAGGATCAGTGCCCTGTGTCTAAGTAGAAGAGGTCCTCTCCTTCCTTCCAGGGCCCTTCTGTCTGAAAGTGACCTGAATCCCAGAGTCCCCCAAGCAGTGTTGGCTGGACCTGCTTGGCCTCTGGTGCCTGGCTGTAGGGCTGGCCCTGGAGACCTACAGAAAGAGTTGGTGTCCTTGGAGAACAAGCTGAGACTGGGTCCTTCCTGGGGGAGACAGATGGGACAAGGCATGCAGCCTCTGCCTGGTCTCCCCACAGAATGAAGCTGTGGAGATGATGGACCAGATCACTCACTGGGTGCGGGAGGACCTGGCTGGGCTAGGCCGGCCTCAGCTCTCAGGGACCCTGGCCACAGAGCCCATGGCTGTGTCCATGATGCTGCTCAGCCTGGAGGAGCAGCTTGGGGAGGAAGATGAGGCGCTGACTAGCAAGTATGCAGAACTAGGGGACTGGTGTGCCCACAGGATTCTGCAGCACGTCCTGGTAGGCAAAGAAAGAGGGACAGAGTGATTCCCATTCTCCCACTATACAAGGGGCCCTCTACCTGAAATATGTTCTTCAGCTTTCTAGACAGGTGGATCTAAGGAAGCACATTCATTTGAAATACAGCCCAGGTTGCTGGGCAGTGGTGGCGCACACCTTTAATGCCAGCACTCGGGAGGCAGAGGCAGGCAGATCTCTGTAAGTTCAAGGCCAGCCTGGTCTACAAAGTGAGTTCCAGGACAATCTCCAAAGCTACAGATAAACCCTGTCTCGGGAAAAGAAATACATCCCAGAGCCCTCAGGAAGATGGATCCTGGCATGCTGGGACAGAGATGGATGGGTCATAAGGCAGAAAGAGGCCAGAGCCCCAGACACATCCTGAGACTTTGATCTATATTCCTTCCTAGCCTCTGTGGGCATTCAACTCTATCTTGCCTACTCATTCAGTGTTTTACACTCTCCGCTTGAGAGATCCAAGACCTAAAGGAAGGATTGGAATCTATAGACCCATGGGAGACGATCAGCCATCCAAAAATGTTCTTCTGTAATTCCAGACCTCCAGGGGTAGGGATGGGAGAATCTAGAGTTCAAGGTCAACTTTGCACATATACTGAATTTGAGACCAGCTTGGACTACTCAAGACTGTTTCAAAACACACAACAAACAAAAATACCCCCTTTGAGCCTACTGATTAGGTGGATGGCTGGTACCCAGAGTGGAGGGAGGAATTTTTGTGTTGTGTTGTTTTTTCAACACAAGGTTTCTCTGTGGCTTTGGAGGCTGTCCTGGAACTAGCTCTTGTAGACCAGGCTGTCTCAAACTCAGAGATCCACCTGCCTCTGCCTCCCGAGTGCTGGAATTAAAGGTGTGTGCCACCACCACCCGGCCACTGGAGGGAATTTTGAAGTTAGATCTTTCTGGTTGGATGATAGGGAACTGGAAACATCTGTCTTTTGTCCCTTTCCTGGCAGAGGGATGGACAAGTTGTGCTAGAGAATGTATCAGAGGATGGCAAAAGAACTCCCTGGTTGCCTTGGAAGATGCCAGAACCCAGGTGAAGACATGTGCTGAGCTTCAGGAAAAAGAACTCAGCTTTCAGTTTGGTACCTCACATGGGAGTGGGCTGCCTTCCTCCCTCTACCAAGGACCAGTCAGAGGAAGGGGATCATCTGCCCGGGATTGGGCATTGGCTGCAGGAGCTTACATGTCTCTTTTGGGGGGCATATTTTTTCAGGGAATGGAGTCCAGGCAGAAAGGCAGGGTATCCTCTCAGAGTTTAAGCATCTTTCACCCTTGAGAAGTAAGGGAGGTTCCAGGAACTAAAGCCCTCAGATGCTTGGGATGGGAAATGTGACACCTGCCTGCCTTTCTTTCAACCCTCACTAGGCCACACACTAGAAGTTCCAGTATGCTCGCAAGAAAAGTGACACCAAACTTCAAGCACACATCATTGACAAGTTTCTCTTGTTGCCTTTCCCCATTCCTCTGGATGCAATGTTGAGTACAGAGGCCTCTTCAACTTCCAGGATGCTGATGGTCTCTGCCCCACTCAGGTGGGAATGTCCAGAACAACTTGCTGGAAGTCTGGCATGTAGTAAAGGTAACTCAGAGCCAGGTGTGGTGGGTGGCACATGCCTTCTATGCTAGCACTTGGGGTGCAGAGGCAGCAGGAGATTGAGGCCAGCCTGGTATAGTAACTTACCTAGACAACCAGGACAACATAGACCCTGTTGCAAAAAAAAAATAATTTGAACCTAGAGTCCAGTTTTTTCCAGCTCATACTCTGTGAAGGAAGAGTGTGTGCCAATGCTGATCCCAAAACACATATCCCCTTTGTCTGGTGCCAGTGGCTTGAAGGGTTCTTGGGTGATTCTCATTCTTGAATTTGATGCTAGACAGGAGTGAAATAATTCATCTGATCAGTTTTATCCTGATCCTGCTGGACTTCTGCAGAGGGTACTATACTAGCCATGGGTAACAGCAGTGTCCAAGAGGCTTAAAGATGATGTGACAAGGCAGACAGCATTCTGAATCGGTCCTAGTACTTGTCCTTTTAAGGAGCTGTCTTGGGGTACATACATGTCAGAAAGCTAGCCCTACTCTTAAGCACTATTCAACTCTATCCCCTATGTCTCATGATTAAGAACCAAGTCCTGCTGGGCGGTGGTGGTGGTGCACGTCTTTAATCCCAGCACTCGGGAGGCAGAGGCAGGTGGATCTCTGTGAGTTCGAGACCAGCCTGGTCTACAAGAGCTAGTTCCAGGACAGCCTCCAAAGCCACAGAGAAACCCTGTCTTGAAAAAACAACAACAACAAAAAGAACCAAGTCCTAAGCCAGACAGACTGAGCCAGAATGGAGGATAAGAGTAAGTGTCCTAAGGCCAGCAGGGACCTCAACTGCCTATCTCTGCCCTCAGCTGGAGTGGGACATGAAGCTGTGGTGGCCACATAGTGAAGCTGTGATTTCCTTCCTCATGGGTTACAGTGACAGTGGTGACCCTGCCTTGCTGCAAATCTTCAACCAGGTGGCCGAGTACACCTCCCAGCATGTAAGTATGGTCTCCTCATTTTCTGGAAGTCCAGGTTGGGTGTGAAGGATGTGACAGACAGCAGGAGAGGGAGAAATGGGCTGTGTAAGGGGGATCCAGTAGGCTTTCCCTCAGTCCCTCCCAGCCCATCCATCAGGTGTTGCTCTCAGCTGCTCTGAGAGTTCAAAGTGTGCCTTTTGTTTGGTAAACCAAGAAGTGCTGCCTCAAAGAATTCACCTTTTCTGGGTGATCAGACTCAAGTAAACAAACAAACCCAGGTAGAGACCAATGAGCTGTCAAAACAGAGCAGATGTAATGATACAGAACTTTCTTACAGAGGGGTCAGAGAAGACCTTGTGAGCAATGATCCAAAGCAATGGATCTGTTTGACACAAGGGAAGCCAGGAGGGTCCAGCCAGGTGGGCTCCATGTAGCAGGAACATCCTTGATCTGCTAGGTCCAGCAGCCTGAGCCTTGACAGAGAATCCAACAGCTAGGATGTCAGGCTAGTAAATCAGCAGTTGGACACTACCACCCACCACACCCCCACCTCAAGTAAGTGTGTGTGTGTGTGTGTGTGTGTGTGTGTGCGTGTGTGTGTGTGTAAGAGAGAAGGTATAGGTAGATCAGAGGACAACTTCAGGTGGTGTTCCTCAGACACTATATACCTTTTTGTTGAGACAGGATCACTCACTAGCTATGCTGGCTAACAGGCAGATCCTTGGGATCATCCTATCTCTGTCTATCTGTCTCTCCAGTGGTGGGATTACAAGCATGCTATCCTTGTCTTTTTTTCATATTGTATTCTGGGACCAAATTCAGGTCCTCATGTTTGCAAGGCACTTTATTTTTGTTTTTCAAGACAGAATTTCTCTGAGTAGCCCTAACTGGGCTGTCCTGGAACTCACTCTGTAGATCAGGTTGGTGTCCAACTCAGAGATCTGCCTGCCTCTGCCTCCTGAGTGCTGGGATTCAAGGTGTTTGTCACCACCATCAGGCTAGTTTGCAAGGCACCTTAGTGACTCTTGGCCCAGCAGATCAATTTCTGAGGCTAGAGTTCAGAGAGAAATTTGGCCTGTTACAAGTGCCTAGTTGTTGTAAGAAATATAGGTGACCTGGGCAAGGTGGTTCATACCTGTAATCCCAGCCCTTGAAAGGCTGGAACTAGAGGATCACAGCAAAGAAGAGACCAACCTCATCCTCACAGAAATTATGAGACCAACCAGCTACATAGGGAAATCTTGTCTCAAACAAACAACTAACAGCAGCAAAAATAGTTATTATGGAGAGCCAGGAGCAAGGTAAGTTTGTTAGTACAGAAAGTAAAGATAAGAAGGAATCAGGACTAGTGAGACCAGAATCAGGGCTAGGAGACCAGAATCAGTCATGAAGCAGGAAAGAAATCAAACCAAGGGCCTCCAGAGGGTAGTGTACTTAATGTAGGTAGTGTTCTTGAAGACTAGTGGTATATTTCCAAAGTCACTATTCTAGTGGTTACCCTGCTACTGTAGCATGAACCACACCCCCATTCTATGATCTGTGGCTTTGGTTCTAGAATAAAATGGCAGTTATGTGTGATTATATTTTTAGATGTCTCATGTAAGCCAAGCTGGCCTCAAAACTTGTACTTCTGCTCCTCCTGCCTCCACCTTGACTCTGGAGTGCTGAGATGACAGGTGTGTGCTACTTCATCTGGCTGGTTTGTGCTAACTGTAACTGAAATCCAGCCTGGTTTTATTGTGATTAAAGGCAACAAAATCCAAGCCATGTTTCTGTTCCAGTGTAACTAAACAGGCAGATAGAGCTCTCTCAGCTACTCAGCACTGATTCCAAACAACATGAGCCATTAGGTTGCATCTCTACCTGAATACTGAATATATTCCTTAAGGAAATGAATTAGAAGTCACCAATCTTAAACATAAAATGAAGAATGAATGCGAACAAAATAGAGGTGACATTAAACAATTCCAAGAGCCCATTATGGTGTGTGCATCCTTGTAATGGTAGCACTTGGGAGGCCATGGCAGGAGAACTGTGAGTTCAAAGCTTTCCTGGGCTACTGTCTCAAATAAGAACAAAAAAAATGCAAAAGTTCTAATCAACAGGTAGAGCTGGGTGGTGGCGCATGCCTTTAATCCCAGCACTCGGGAGGTAGAGGCACGCGGATCTCTGTGAGTTCCAGGACGGCCAGGGCTACTCAGAGAAACCCTGTCTCAAAAACAAAACAAACAAAAAAAAACAAAAAAGAAGAAGAAAAAGAAAGAAAAAAAGAAAAACCAAACCAAACCAAAACCAAAAATCCCAAACAACAACAAAAACAGGTAGACAGTCACTAAGCATGTAACAATATAGATACAGATAGCCAAGGAACAAGTCACAGAAAAAAAATCTTGGAATTTGTTAGTTTTCTTTCTCCTTGCTCCCTACCCCCCACATTATCATCTTGTGTTAGATCAAGTAATTAAAAATAGGGCCGTGAGCCCAGTGGTCCCAACACTTGGGAAGCAGAGGCAGTGGGATCTCTGTGAGTTCCAGGATGGCCAAGGCTACACAGAGAAACCCTGTCTCAAAAAACTAAAACAAACAAACAAAAAAGACTTGAGCCAGTTATGGTGCATAAGTTTAGTTCCAGCACTGGGGAGGCAGAGGTAAGAAGAAAAGGTGAGTGAGACTCCTACTCAAAAGGAAATACACAATAAGGAGAAGACTACTCAAAAGTTACAAAGATTTGGTACATAGCTGCTTATCCCTCCCTTGAATACACCACCACTACTCTAAGACAGAATCGGGACTGGCTTGAATTTGGGGCAATTCTCCTGCCTTGGCCTCCTGATTGCTGGGATTACAGACATTAACTATTACACATGAACCATTAAAATTTACAACTCACCAACAGGTAGAGCTGGGTGGTGGCGCATGCCTTTAATCCCAGCACTCGGGAGGTAGAGGCACGCCGATCTCTGTGAGTTCCAGGACGGCCAGGGCTACTCAGAGTTGGTGATACACACCTTTAATCCCAGCACTCGGGAGCAGAGGCAGGCGTATCTCTGTGAGTTCGAGGCCAGCTTGGTCTCCAAAGTGAGCGCCAGGATAGGCTCCAAAGCTACACAGAGAAACCCTGTCTCGAAAAACCAAAAAAGAAAAAAAATTACAACTCATACAACTCATGGGGCTGGAGAGATGGCTCAGAGGTTAAGAGCACTGGCTGTTCATCCAGAGGACCTGAGTTCAATTCCCAACAACCACGTGGCAACTTGCACCTGTCTGTAACTCCAAGATCTGACACCCTCACATAAACATACATGCAAGCAAAACACCAATGAACATAAGATAAAAGTAAATAAATTACTGGGGTTGGATATATGTATTATGTATACATAATAAAAAATTATTTTTAAAAAATCTAAAAATAGGGGCTGGAGAGATGGTGTTATTCTTTTGTTTAAAAAGAAGAAAAGAGAAATATTGAGACAGACATATTGACTATAAGTTTATTATAAGGCCCGGTAGAATGGGGAGACTAAGAAGAGGAACAGGGTAATGGCTGACCACCATGGCCGGTCGCCATAGAGAGACAGAGCGGGGAAACAGAGAGAGGGGACAGAGAGCAGGAACAGGGGGAGAGAGAGAGAGAGAGGGCAGAGAGAGAGAGAGAGGGCAGGGGCCTATCTTTTAAAGGGGTCCTCTGCACCTGCGTACAGACTTCTTTCCCATGGAACCTTGGGCTGACCAGGGTATTGCCTGAGTGGATTCCACCAGGTAACAGGGGCAGGCCAGCATAATGCCTGAACCTTTCAGATGGCTCAGAGGTTAAGAGCACTGACTGCTCTTTCAGAGGACCCGGGTTCAATTCCCAGCACCCACATGGCAGCTCACAACTGTCCATAACTCCTGTTCCAGGGGATGTGATACCCTTATAAAGACATTCATCCCTGCAGGCAAAACACCCATGTACGTAAAATAAAATAATTTTTAAAAAATCTAAAATAGCCCGGTAGTGCACACCTTTAATCCCAGCACTCGGGAGGCAGAGGCAGGTGGATCTCTGTGAGTTCAAGACCAGCCTGGTCTACAAGAACTAGTTACAGAATAGTCTCCAAAGCCACAGAGAAACCCTGTCTTGAACCACCCCCACCCGAAAAAAAAAATCTAAAGATAAATTAAAATTTCACAACTTACATGTCACAATTTAAAGGGAACATTTTGAAGGTAAACTTCTAAGAATGCCTTCTAAGAAAGGGTTCTACTTAACTATTTTATCGGTGAGAACAAAATGGAAAGGGCCTAGGATAAGGACCTGGGCTTCATTTGGGGGAACTAAAAAAAAAAAAAAAGCCTCAGTGAGACAGGTATGGGATGGGTTAGCCTATCTAACCAGCTCAGCTGCTGTTCCCCCTTATTTGAAGCATCAGATCCACTGGACAGGGTCAGAAGTGAGAGAGATACATTCAGAACCCATGGTGAAAATAGGCAGAAGACGATGTTGTCCTGAAACTTACAGAAATGTGTCAGCCTCTACGTCCTGAGGGCTGGGACTAAAAGCTTTCCCCATCACACAGGGTTAGAGGAAAGTCTGACACCCTGTTATAAAAACCACAACATGCAAGGGCATGAGTTACGTGTCTCTGTTTGATAAGGCCTGTGGAGTAGAGGACATGTTACAAAGTTTGTTGGCAAGTCAATCCAGGATTCTTTGTTCTTTTTGCCTTTTAATATAGATTAGGTAAACGTGTGTTTTTAAGTATTCAATTCAAAGTGTTAGATAACACACTACAATCAAACATAGAGCACCTGTTCTCTCAGCGTTTCAGCACATTGCCTGCAGCATCTTCCCATTGGGTTACAAGCTGAGAAAACCAACTGCCTATCATCCTCAGCTTTCATCTTTTCCCAGGACATGGTCTCTTAAAAGTAATGAAAACCACTATCAAAATAAAGTTTTACTGACTTGAGCTAAAAAAAAAAAAGTAATGAAATCATGGCATTTGAACTCTGACCAGTGGTGGTAGTACAAAGGGGACAGCGAGGGCCCCTTCCTCAGCCCGTGACACTCTGGTGTGTCCTGCCAGACACTAGCTGTCATTGTCTCCTTATTCTAGTTTCGTGATCCTGAGTTCGGGGAATGGTTCGGCTATCTGAACCGAGAGGGAAAGGTGACCCTCACCATCAAGAGAGGTCCTTTTAAAGGTGAGCAAGGAACGGGACGAGACTGCAAAGGTTTGTGGCACCTGGCTCCCTAGGACCTCCTAACCCCAGCATCCATTCCCCTCACAAGCTGCTTCCACGTGCCGCAGTGCCTGGCCATGTGCGAGTAGATTCTGGAAGCCCTGCTCTGCCGCCTCCGGCCTGCTCCCGTCATGTCGTCGCTCACTGTCCCCACCCACAGAGGCTCAAAATAAATCTAACCCTGCTCCATCTGCTTGTGTGCGCACCTCTGTGGGCCGGGCGGGAGGGTACAGCTACTCCCCACGATGCCCGCGTTACCCAGCCTTCATAACGGCCTTGAAGGCGCCATTTTTGCACTGATCCACCGCTCCCATTAACTCTCGGTGCGCTCACTGGCTGTGCGGTTCGGAAGCGGATCCCGTACCACACACTTCCGCTGCAGGTGGGGCGGGCCGGCCCGCCTCTTCCGTTACCTTCCTCTGGGAGCCTGGCCCCAGCCCCTATAGTCCGTGCGGTTCTTCTGAGTGGCCGCTGAGCGTGCACGTTCATAACCCACGAGGACCTGCGAGCTCCGCCGCCGTGATGAATATCCGCAATGCTAGGGTGAGGTGATGGGGAGCTAGCCTGTCCACAACCCATGGGCGCCTTGCCGGGTGACCGCGTGCACATGCTAACGAGGGACCTGGTGCTGTGGTCCTCCACGTCTGCGGCCGCTGGACCTTAAGGCTGTTGCAACCTGCCCTGGACATTTCGCGATTATACTATCCCGCGTTTGCCTAATGTCAGGGCTCCATCGAGTGGGCTCGCGACCTCCAGGCGGTACTGCTCGGTCCTTGAGTTGGCGCGTTTTGCATGGCTCATGGAAACCAGGCTTGTGCAAAGTCATATAGTCACAACCCTGACCTGCCCGGGGAAGGGGAGGCCCAGAGATTAACAGAGAACAGGGGCCCCGCATTCGTGAGGCCCTTCTTAGTCACTGCAGTCCTGGACTAACCGTGTCCCGCTGTCATGCAGCCCGAGGACCTGATGAACATGCAGCACTGCAACCTCCTCTGCCTGCCCGAGAACTACCAGATGAAGTACTATTTCTATCATGGCCTCTCTTGGCCCCAGGTGGGCAGGTTTTGCGTTTTGTAAGGGTGTAAGGGACAACAGAAGGGAATCATGGATCTGAGTGGGCCAAAAGCACTGGGCAGTGAGATATACAGTGCCTTGGTACAGCGAAGCCATGGCTGATGGGGAAGCCTGGCAAAGGAAACAGTGCAAGGGATTGTAAGCTAGACACAGGTGGGAAATGGGATTCCCACCTGTGTCTGTGCTTTTCCAAGAGAGGGCACAACTGTGGAGTAGGGAATCTGGGACCCTTGCATTCCAGGCCACCAGCTGTCACAACTGGACAATTTTTGCTGCTTCCCACTATCCTACACACAGCAGGAGGCTGGCAGTGAGCTCTAGCCTGTTGCCTGCTCTGCCTGACATCCTTTTCCTCTCTGTTACCAGCTCTCTTACATTGCTGAGGATGAGAATGGGAAGATTGTGGGGTACGTCTTGGCCAAAATGTGAGTCACCAAGGAGGAAGAAAAGAGCCTAATTCTAAGACTGGGGGTTGAGGAGCTGAGGGAAAAGCTTTGGACAAGGGAATGGGAAGCCAACACCATCCACATCTGGTGAACATGCTGTGGATTAGTTTTAGAGGGGTTCTCACTCTTTTGCCAGATTGGGCTCAAACTTGCATCAGTCTTCATGCTGAGCCTCCTGAATGCTGGGATTAACTATGCCCAGCTTGCTGTGAATTGTTTTTTAATTAACAGCTTGTTGGTAGGGTGTTTCTAAATTGACAGAAAGATTGAGCAGAAAGTACTGAGTATTTCCACACACCCCCTCCTCCACATTTGTTCTCTCACTACCATGTATGGTACACTTATTAGAAGTGAGAAACCAACACAGATTTTGTTTAGATTGATGTTTTCATTGTTGGGCTTCTGTGTGTCACACACCCTCTGAGTTGGGCAAATGAAGAGTGTCTATCCACCTTTAGAGTATTCCATCCTTCCCACAACCTCCAACAACAAGGTTGGTCACCTTTTAAGAAGGCTGCAGAGTTGAACTAGGAACTTATAGCTCTTTCAAGCTGCCTCCTTTCATTCAATGCTTTGCATTCAGCAATACACTGCTACACTTTTTGTGTCTTGGCAGCTGACTTTTGTTGTTGTCAATCACAGGCTAATATTCTGTTGACACTGCACATATCTACTGGGTGTAGCATGGGGGCTTTGAGGAGGGCATGATTGGTTATTCTGATTCAGAAGTTCCTAGTTCTCCTCTGCCTGGATCTGGGGTGCTGTAGGGTCCATCACGATGTCTGTGCACTTGATGTGTACAGGTGTCCGGTACATACTGGACCTGTACCAGGCTCCTTTCTAGCTTTCTCCTCTAGGGAAGAGGACCCAGATGACGTGCCCCATGGACATATCACCTCACTGGTGAGTAGAGCTACTGAGGGTTTGGCAGAGGTGGACTGGAGGTAGCCTCCAAGGTCCCACTAGTACCCATCCTTCTCTCAGGCTGTGAAGCGTTCCCACCGGCGCCTTGGGCTGGCTCAGAAGCTGATGGATCAGGCCTCTCGAGCCATGATAGAGAATTTCAATGCCAAATATGTCTCCCTACATGTCAGAAAGAGGTGAAAGACAAGCTTGGGGAAAGGACAATGCTGGGGAGTGGGGAGGAAGAGGTACCCCATTGATAGGGGTTCTGGGGTTTACTGCCTTCAGAAGAAGATGGTAAGTAGCATTAGTGGGAAAGGAAGACTGGGAAGAAAGGCAGGGCCTGGATATAGCCTGCCAACATGCCTGGTCAAGTTTCTGAAGCTCAGTAGTGCCTTATTCCCCTGCAGTAACCGGGCTGCCCTGCATCTCTATTCCAACACCCTCAACTTTCAGTAAGTAGATCAAGATTTTTTGTTGTTGTTGTTGTTTTGTTTTTAGAGACAGGGTTTCTTTGTGTAACTGTCCTGGCTATCCTGTAATTCACTCTGTAGACCTGGCTGGCCTTGAACTCACAAAGATCTGCCTACCTCCCAAGTGCTGGGATTAAAGGCATGTGCCACTACCTCCTGGCAGATCCAGATTTTTTAAGTGGCGTGATCCATCCTTTTAGCTAAGGTGAGCTAAGAAAGGGGTGGAGGAACTTCAGTCATTGCTAGGGGTCCTTCTGTATACTCAGTGGCTGTTCACTGACAAGCTAACATGGAGAAGGCACCTGGTTTCTGTGTGTGTGGTAGAGGAGGTGTCCTGCACATCTTGCTGGATAGAGGAAGTATGGTTTGTTACTAAGTGCTAGTGAGGCTGGTGAAAGGAATTATAGTAAAGAACACACAAGGCAGCTGGGCGTTGGTGGCGCACGCCTTTAATCCCAGCACTCGGGAGGCAGAGGCAGGAGGATCTCTGTGAGTTCAAAGCCAGCTTGGTCTACAGAGTGAGTGCCAGGACACGCTCCTAAACTACACAGAGAAACCCTGTCTCGAAAGAAAAAAAAAGAACATACAAAGCTTCTTAGTGCTGGTCTAAGAGTAAAGAGAGATGATTAGGGCATGAGCAAGGGTTGAGAAGTGACTGGCACCAGGAAGCATTGGGTGAGAGGAGATGAAAGGGGATGGCAGAGAAAAAGGGCCATGAACAAAAGTAATGAGGGACCTATAGCTCTGGATGTCCTGATAATTGATGGCAGGTCTACTCAGGACACAGGCATCTCCATGAGACTAGGATTGGAGAAAGGAACTGGCAGTGCCTACTGCCACTTGAAAGTGGGGCTGGAGTGAACTGATTGGAGGACCCATTGAGTCACACTAGGCTTTGATGGGGTAGAGTGAAGATGGGACTATTGGGACAGGACAGTGGCCTTCAGGCTTTTCTGAGTTCACTACCTAGATTCATGGAGATCTTTGACCTAGTTAAGTATGCCTTTGGTGGGGACTGCTTCACATGCAAAGTGAGCAATTCCCAGCTAGGTGTGGTAGTACATGCCTCTTAATCTCCGCATTCAGAAGGCACAGGACTGTGGGTTAAGGGCCTGGCATAGGGAGTTCCAAGTCAGTCTCAGCCACACAGCAGACCCTGTCTCAAAAGGGGGGTCCTAAGGAGATAGCTTAATTGTAAGAACCTGAGTTTGATTCCTGGCACACATGTATAAAAGCCACATACAGTGCCCTGTACCTATTATCTTAGTGCTGAGGAGGTTAAGACAAGAGAATCCCTGGGTACACTAACCAGTCAGCCTAATTGAATGTTCAAGGTCCAGATTCAGTGAGAGACCCTATTTTGAAAAACATAAAGTGGCCAGGCGTTGGTTCCGCACGCCTTTAATTCCAGCACTCAGGAGGCAGAGGCAGGAGGATGTCTGTGAATTTGAGACCAGCCTGGTCTCCAGAGCGAGTGCCAGGACAGCCAGGGCTACACAGAAAAACCCTGTCTCAAAAAAAAAAAGTGGGAAGCAATTGAAGAAGATACCCAACATATATCTCTGGCCTACACATGTACACATGAGGATGTGTATACACACAGCAGTTCTCTTGTCTTTAATGTCTTAAGAATTAAGGGCTTCACTCAAAAGACACAAGTCCTTGCTATTCAGGCTAGGGACAGAGAGCAGTGGCAAGTTTAGGGATGGGAAGTATCCTGGATGCTACATTGCTGCTTGGCTTTACTGAAGAGAACAGAGAAAGCCATCATGGCTGTTGGAAAAGAGTCCATTCAATGAAAAATTTAAAAAAATCAATTCAGGCTGGCTTTTGCCTCCCCTCTGCAGAGGGAGATGACAACCACCCTAGTAGCCTAAGAACCAGGTGTGTCTCCATCCTACCCCCAGGATCAGTGAAGTGGAGCCCAAATACTATGCAGATGGCGAAGATGCGTATGCCATGAAGAGGGACCTTACACAGATGGCTGATGAGGTAAGAGTTCAGCCAGGCCAGGGCAGCAATTCCAGCAGTAGAGGGGATTCCAAACTTGGGAAAGGGGGCTACTTAAGAGCTGTGACTCCAGGGGCAGTGGTGGCTGGAGGGAAGACTAAGGTTGATTGTCAGCACTTGTAGCTATAGTGGTAGGAGTCAGAGTCCCCCTTTCCCTCACTTCCTAAGCCTACAAGTAGGGGCATGGCCTTGGTTGATCATAGAGGAGGCCATGAGATGTTCTTGGGGGAAGAAGCCTGCAGGTGGAATAGGAGAGACAGTAGGAAGAGTTTTCTTTCTATCTCGGGACTGGGATTACTAGGGCCAGGGGCAGTCATGGCCAGCCTGTTCAGATCTAGGACCAATCTGGGCTGGGAAGAAAGGGTTCCTGACCAAGCCTCCTGGGGCTAGGGCAATTCATGCTGTGTCTTGGGAGCTCCCCAGAAGCCCACTTGAGGGCAGCAGGACCCTTGACATTTTACAGATGAGGAAACAGGCTTGGGGCAGAGCTACCATTGAACTGCATCTCTACCCAGTCCTATTTCCTGCCTTGGCCCTACTGCCTCTCATTGTATCCTTCCCCACAGCCAGCCCCAGGGTCTGGCTCCTCTTGTCTCCTGTCTGGAGACTTAGGCCCTATCTCTTTCAACCCGCTTCCCTCTGGGCTCCCGTCGGCAGCTGAGGCGGCACCTGGAGCTGAAAGAAAAGGGCAGACACATGGTGCTGGCAGCCACGGAGAACAAGGCGGAGGGCAAAGGCAACATGCTTCTGAGCTCGGGAGAGGCCTGTCGTGAGAAGAGTCTGGCTGCTGAGGACAGTGCTGGGGACAGCAAGGACCTCAGCGAGGTCAGCGAGACCACAGAGAGCACAGATGTCAAAGACAGCTCAGAGGCCTCTGACTCTGCCTCCTAGAGCCTGCCCCACCTGGTTCAAGCCTCCCCCCATGTGCTTTTACAATAAATGTGGTCCTGTGGCCTTGGGGAATTTGTGAATGTGCCAGCTCCTTCATGGTGGGGATATCATCTTCACAAACCAGAGCCCACTTAGCTCACAAATCATTTGGCGAATCTGGCTACCTTCAGCAACTGAGTAGGGTTCAGCTTAGGTGCCCTATTCTGTCACCTTCCTGGCCTGCAGGCCCCATTGACTTCCTTACTAATTTTCCAGGGCTGAACTAAATGATTCCTTGGGGCTTTCTAGTCAGCCTCGGGTTTCAGAGGCATCTTTCCCACCTTGATGCTCTTGGCTGTGCTGCTTCGACCTCTTAGGTCCCACTCTTAGCCCTTACTTTTAGAGAGGCTGTATCTCCTTGCCACTACACCCAGTTTATACAGTGCTTGAGATCTAACTCAGGGCCTCTTGCCCATTAGACAAGCACTCTAGGAACGGAACCACACTCCTAGCCTTAACTGTTGGCCTCAAAGTCCTGATCCTTTAAGGGGTTCTTCAAATTCTGCCCTTCACCATTACCAGGCTAATCTCTTTTGTTTACTCAACTTCTTGAGACAAATTGTCCTTAGCCCAAACTGGCCTGGAACTCATACCCCAGCTGGCCTCAAACTTGTGGTAATCCTCCTGCCTCAGGCTACAACGTGCTGGGATTACAAGTGCGAGCCATCCAGCCAGTTCCCCCATTAATATTTTGTATTTGTTGCTATGCTGAGACATTTCTGCACATTGTTAGCTAGTCTTTGGCTACCATTAGGATAGCCTCAATGTCTTCTAACATTTCTGTGACTTCTGGTAAGTGCATAAAGTCTAATACAGCAATTTATCTTTTTATGTTGAATATAAACCCTCAGCCCCCCCCCCCATTTGGTTTTTTGAGACAGGGTTTCTCTGTGTAACAGACCTGACTCTCCTGGGACTCACTCTGTAGGCCAGGCTGTCCTCGAACTCACAGAGATCTGCTTGCCTCTGCCTCCTGAGTGCTGGAATTAAAGGCTGTGTGCCCTCACCACTTGGCTTTTCCCCTCTTTTCTTTCACAAGGTCTCAAGTATTTCAGGGTGGCCACGAACGAATTTGCTATGTAGCTAAATCTGGCCTTTAATCCCAGTCCTCGGGAGGCTGAGGCAGGCGGATTTCTGAGTTCCATGACAGGTTCCAAAGCTACAGAGAAACCCTGTCTCGAAAAAACAAAACAACAACAAAAAAAACCCAAAACGTAAGTCTCTTGTTTTAGTCTTCCAAGTACTGGGGTTTCAGGTGTGAGCCACCACTCCAGGCTTTTTTTTTTCTCCCTGTCTCCCTCCCTCCCTCCCTCTCTCTCCCTCCGCCGTCCCCCTTCCCTATTTCCCTCCCCTCCCTCCTCCTCCTCCCCCTCCCTCCCTTCCTCCCTCCCTTCCTCCCTCAAGCTAAAAAGGCAAAGAGTCCACGTCTCAAACGCTTTGTCACAGTGTCACCCTTGCTTTAACACTCTCCTAAACGTGTTTTCTGGATTCTAGACCATCACTGATGACTGCTAGGTCCTAGGTGTGCTCTTCTTGGGCCGCTCACCTAACTGACAACTGAGCTGTCACTATACTAACAATTTCCCTTCTCAAGCCGCCCATCGCTAGGTTGGATAGTTTGTCTTGGAGCTTAGTTCTTTATTTGGTTGTAGAAGTGATCCATTAAAACCGAGAAAGCGGATAGAGAGCAGAACCTGAGAAGAAACTTGCGCCTGCATATGGCTGTTCCTCTACCCCCCCCCCCCTTGTGTAGTTCAAGCGAAACTGAGTTCTGATTGGCTACAGTCACGTACTTCCTTTTGTACGAATCAAGTCAGCGTTTCCTCTCGCCTACCGTGTTGACTTCACTCTGGGTTCACAAACAAGGTGACGTTCTTAGTTCCCAGGCTCTGATTGGTTCTATAGCACCAGAATAAACGCCTCGCAACAGAAAGGGCAGACATGCGCACCGGCTTGGTTGCGCCCCCAGAGTTGGTGGGCGGGAGCACGAGAATGTTCCTAAGGCACTTACGGAAGCCCACCCCTCTGCCTTGGTTGCTTGGGTGTGATTGGCGGCCAGTTGAAGCTGTGCTGTCTGCTCCGCCCCTAGTTGGCTAGGTTTCCTGGACGGACGTGGGAGCTGTGGAGGGGGAAACCGCAGGCCCACACTAGGGCCTAGCACTTCCCCTGCTTCAGCGCTGCCTTACGTGCCTTGTGAGCTGAGGCTGGAAGGCATAGGATAAGGTGGCTGGGCTTGACTCCAGGGACTCTTCTTCAGGATGTACCCTCACTGCCTAATGATTTTTTCTCTCAGGAGCCCTACGTCTCTCATCTCCCTCTGTCCAGAGTAGCCAATTAGTCTGATCACATCAGCCTTGTGGTCATTCTCCAGGACCAAGTGCACATTCTTCCACGTATTTAAAAAGGTCTTGAGGAGCTGGAGAGATGGCTCGTCAGTTAAGAGCACTGACTATTCTTCCAGAGGTCCTGAGTTCAATTCCCAGCAACCACATGGCTGCCCACAACTGTAACTCCTGTTCCAGGGGATTCGACACCTTAACTTACACAGAGAAAACATCAATACACTTAAGATAAAACTTTAAAAAAATTTCTTTTATCACCCCGGACACAGACACAGTCAGCTTGGAGTGTTTTTGTTTGTTTGTTTGTTGTTGGGTTTCTTTGTATTTTTTTTAAGACAGGGTTTCTCTGTGTAGCCTTGGGGGCTGTCCTGGAACTTGCTCTTGTAGACCAGGCTGGCCTCGAACTCACAAGAGATCTGCCTGCCTCTGCCTCCTGAATGCAGTGATTTAATGTGTGTGACAACACTGGCAGCTCTGAGTGTTTTAACTTTTCTATAGCTTCTGGTAAGTGCAAAAAGTCAAATATATTGACCATTATGGTTTCATGTTCAGTATAAACACCTGGATGCCAGACTGGCCTGCACAGTGAGACACTGTCACAAATAAATAATCCTGTAGATCTACCCCTTTAAAACTCTATCACTCTTTGTAAATATTTATTTTTATTTTTGTATCTCTCTGTCTCTCCTCTCTCTCTCTCTCTCTCTCTCTCTCTCTCTCTCTCTCTCTCTCTCTCTCTCCCTGTGTTTGTGTGTGTGTGTGGGGGGGGGGTCCCTCGGAGTACAGAAGTGGGTGTTAGATACCCTAGAAGTGAAATTATATAGTTGTCAGCTGCCTTTGGATTCTAAGAATTCTGTCTTCTGGAAGAGCTCTTAACCACTATGGAACCATCTCCATTGCCTGTCTTGTTGGGTTTTGTTTCTGCTTGTTTTCACAGTCTCCATATTAGTCCCGATCTCTGTCTCAGGATGAGCATCACCTCACCTAGGTTATCTGATTTGAGACAGGGTCTCCCTCTGTAGCTTAGGCTGGCCTGGACGTCACCCTGCAACCCTAGATTGCCTCTGAGCCACTACTCACCCACTCTCACCCTGTCCTACAGGCTTTTGTATTCTTAAAACAGGAGCTAGCCTGGTGAGGTGATGATGCACGCCTTCAGTCTCAGCAGGAGACTGGAGCAAGGGAGGCAGGAGCAAGGAGATCTCTATGAATTCAAGGCCAGCCTGGTCTACATAGGAAGTTCCAGTCTTTCCAGAGCTACTGAATGAACCCTGTCTCAAAAAACAAAAACAAAAAGAAGGGGGCTAAGGAGAAGGTTCAGTGGTTAAGAGCACTTGTTTCTTTTGCAGAAGATCTGAGTTCAATTCCCAGCACCCACATGGAGGTTCATACTCATCTGTAATTCTAGTATCTAGGATCTGAGACTTTCTTCTGTTCTCCATGGGTATCAAGCACACACACACACACACACACACACACACACACACACACACACACACACACACACACAATTTGAACATGCATGCACATATAGAAGCAGAACACATAAAATTAAATGAATATAAATCTAATAAGATTTTTTAAAGCCAAAAAGGAACATGCCTGCATTCAGGAGGCAGAAGCAGGGTAATTCCTGAGTTCAAGGCCAGCCTGGTCTATATAGACCCTGTCTCAACAACAAAAAACAAAACAAACAAAAACAGGAACAGGAGCTGAAGATACAGAAAGCAGTTTCACTCATGGCTTAGATGCCAAACAAGTATCCTAAGAGCAAGAACAAACACTCAAGTCTTCTGTTTGCTTTTCACTCCATTTCATGCCAAGAGACTGAATGTGGTAGCATTCAGATTCCTGGATTCAGGACTGAGAACATTTGAAGGCCAGTTCAACAGCCATTTCTTGTTGCCTGACTCCTGAATCATGCCCTGGCCTAGCTCTGCTGGGTGGATGACAGACTCCTGCAGATTGGTCAAGGCTCAGATAGAATGGAAGGCAGGCAGGGTGGGTTGCTTTAACTAATAAGAGCATGGGTGTCTGGTTCCTCTTAGTATGAGGCACTGTTGGAATAAGTGTCTGCTGATAAAGCAAATTCACAAGGATCGATGCCCATTCATGTGCTGTGAGAAGAGATACAGGCTTGCTTGATTTGATGGAGGATTCCAACATTGCTACTGGAATGCTTCTGGAAGTCCAGGACCTGGGCCTGTGAACATCAAGCTAGCTTCCAGACCTTTTCTTCAAGATTCTGCGAGAATCTGGCAGCATCTTAGAGAAGGGCTTTGGTACTGGGAGCAAGTACAGACCAACAACTAAGAGACTAAGTATTTTTTTTCTGGCCAAGAGAATCAATTGCACACAATTGAAGGGCCAGAATAGTCTCCCTCTCCTGCCAAATCTCCAGGCCAGTGTCACATGTGCTCACATGCACTTTGGCATCCATGCATGCACATACAGATCTAGACTCCTTTTGTATTTTACTACCTTTTAGCATGTCTCCTAAGCTCCTTGTCTGTCTCTCACAATCTGTATACCCCCAGGGCTTTCTCTTCATAGAACTGTAGATAGGTGGTTTATCACCTGCCTCCTGCCTTGCCAATTTAGTAGAGAAGCTTGGTGTGATTGTGCACACCTGTAACCCTGCATTTGGGACAGAAGCAGAAAGATTGCCTCAAGTTTGAGGCCAGCCTGGATTGTGTAAGAAGTACCAGACCAGCCACGGCTACAGAGTGAGGCCCTATGAATGAGACCCTATCTCAAAACAAAAAATCACAAATTGATGAATAGATCTTGCCCTCTGGCTTAGAGTTGGTGGGGGTGGAACAAATCCCCATTATCTCTGGATAAAGAAGGCAATAGGAGTTGCTCCCAGGCTGTCTCAGAACCCCCACCAGTATAGGTCCGTACAGGTGCAAGATGTAAGGGAAAAGAGACAAAAAGAATCTCTTCCGGCAGCAGGAAGTGGTAACTACCTATGGGGAAATGAGGCTAGTTGTTTCCTTTCTGGCTTGAGTAGAAGGGGAACTGTAGCTGAACCCTGCTCCCTCCCCCTCAGGAGGCCTAGGGGGAACTCAGGCCTGCAGTCTTCTGGGGAACTTCCAATCAGCTGTCTGGACTCCCTTAGGGCTCACTCAGGGCTGTGACTACAGGAAGGAGGGTGGCATCTGATGTCCAGAGAGGCTTGGGGGAGTCAGGCGGCCTAGGGGACGTCTTGGGCTTGGAGCAGTTATGGTGCCATTGCCCACAAGTGTTGAGGGTCAGTGGCCATAGGGGTATGTATGGTCTGACATTGGGGACCACAGATAGCTTTCTGCAGACAGTGAGAAACTGAAGCATGTGGTCCCAGGCATGTTGTGACTCTCTTACATTGGCTGCTTCGTGCTGAGTCTTAGGGCTCAAGGTGATCTAGGTAGATGAGAAGAGGAAGAAGGGAGACAGCCTGCCTGAAGAGCTCTGTGCCTGGGAAGGGATGTCTTGTCCTGAGTTCCATCCCAGGCAGCAGGCAGCTCTGGGTCCAGGTCGCCCCGCCCCACGAGAGACCGTGCTGGGGACGGGGCGGGGCGGGGCGGAGCTGGCAGATGGTGCTGGCCTTGGCGCCCCAGTCCCTGTGCTCCGTTGTCTCGCTTCATCGCAGCCTCGTGGGAGCATCGGGACTCGAAGGCGCGATCAGGCCTCGGCCATGGCGGCGCACGGGAAGCTGCGGCGGGAGCGGGGGCTGCAGGCTGAGTATGAGGCACAAGTCAAAGGTGAGAGGGCGCTTCAGGCCTGGTGTACTGCGGAGACCCCGAGTGTCCGCTGCCGATCCTCAGATAACCCCCCGGAACTGGGTGGAGCAGAAGCACAAGGCTCTGCTTCTTGGAGCTTCTTTGGCCCCTCAACTGCCTGTCCATGCCCTACCTCCTGCTTCTCTGCTCAACTTGGGTCGCCTGCTGCTTACTCAGACAGCAATGACTCTGGTAGCCTGAGGGATGGGCAGACTGAAGGTGGCTTTCAAGCTGGAGTATAATGAGCCACCTTGACTTTGCTGTTGGCCTAACACCTCACTGTTAACACCACTACAATCTATGAAGCCTTAGTACCTTCTCCTCCCTTTGGCACTGAAGTAACTTGCAGGTTTGGGTTGTTGGCCCTGGCTAACAGACTCAATGTGGGATAGAAAAATTCAACTGGGCTGACTTTACAGCCTTAGGCTATTAGACCTCTGGGTTCTGACAAACAAGTCCATGTAAATCATATGCAAATGAGCTTTGTAAGTTCTTAGCGGACAGCTTCATTACTTCAGGGTGTGGTAAGTAACTCTTTAACAGGAAAGGAGGCAGCATCTAACACCTCCCCCTCCTCAGTTTCTTGTTGCTTCCAGATATATAGATTCCCATTATCACTCTCAATGGCTCTATATTTTGCCTATTGTGGATACAAGCTCAGAGAAGCAGTGTGATATAGCACAACAGGTCCCGAGAAGAGAAATGAAATGACCTTTAGAATTTTCCGACCTGTAGTTGAAATTCCAGTGTACGTACTTGGTGCAAGCAACTTATACCAAAGTATGTCTTAGTGATGTGTTGCTGCTGTAGTGCTGAACATAGGTGCCTCTGGACACACTCATCGTGGTGTCCAGAGCCAGCTTGAGGTGACTGCAGAGGGTGACAATGATCCCATCCTACTTCCCCAAAATGCCAACCAGCAGCTGGGTGGTGGTGATGCACGCCTTTAAACCCAGCACACTGGGAGACAGAGGCAGGCAGGCAGTTCTCTGAGTTCGAGGCTAGTCTGGTCTACAGAGAAAGTTCCAGGACAGCCAGGAATACAGAGAAACCCTGTCTCAAAACAAACAAAAATTGTCCTGAAGCCCAAGGACCTTGAAAAATCTTCAATCACTTCAATCAGCAAACCCAGGCCAGCTAGTTCCCACCAAGAACCTGGAGTTTGGCACAAGAGTGTCCAGCTTTTGTAACTTTTTATTTCTCATGGTCCTCCCTCAAAACAACAACAACAACAAAAAACCAACCAAACAAACAAACAAACAAACAAACAAAAAAAAACAGGTCTTCCAATTGTCCTGGAAGAGCAGCATTGTCTTGACACTTTAAATTCTGAAAGGTCAGCATAGTCGCGGTTTGGAGGCCAGCTAGTCTACTCCACTGGTCAGCAGAAGTGAGAGTGAATGCCTGGCTCACAGGAAGCCTGGAGGGGCCTGGGTCCCAGCTTTGCAATGCAAATATGCAGGCTTTCTTACACCTTTTTGTCAGCTGTTCTTTTGTTTGTTTGGGTGGGTAGGTGGGACTGGAGCTTAGTATGTAGCCCAGGCTAATCTTGAACTCATTATTTTACTCAATCTGGTCTGTAATTTGCAGCAACCTCTGCCTCAACCTTCCAGGGCCGGGATGCCAACCTTTGCTACCACACCCAGGTGCCAGATCTATGTATAAATCTATGTTTGCTGTGGATTCTGGAAACAATCTTATTTTATAGAAGAGAAACAGTCCTTGGTGGTTCACAGGTCTGAGGAGAGAAAAATTGCACACAGCTGATTTCATGTATGGTAAAGGACTGCAAAGGACGGCCAAGGTGCCAAGAACACACTGGGGCCAGACAAGGGCCAGAGTTAGTTTGGTAGGAGATCAGGGTTGTTAAAGCAGAGATCTGAAAGCTCTGCCATGGCACAACCTGGAGACTGACTTGGGACAGCAGTTTCCAACCCTCTGTGGACCTCAGATGCAACTGGCTTGCAGTCTATAGCTCTGTGATGCCGGCTGGTGTACATGTTCTAAACCAGAGGTGCTGTTGCTGCTGGTGGAGAATCCACGAGGTACTGTGGTCTGCACTTGGCATTGTGTAGCCATAATAGGTCCCTCCTTTTGCCATTCTTGAAACCCTATTATTGTCATTTAGTGAGGACTCCCCTGATTGACATCAGTAGCATTAGCACTCATCCTTACCAGTGGCTGGCACACATTACTTCCTTAGGGGGCTGGTGACAGTGACACTTGGTATTGTGGCCTTTACTTTAGCTTCAGTGTTGGGAGTTTCCACATACACACACACACACACACACACACACACACACACACACACACACGCACGCTTCCTTCTGCCTAACTTGTCCCTTTGTTGGAAAGTTAGCAATTCCAGTGACCACATTAAGGGTATGCCCCAAAGCCCACCAGAGACAGTCCAGTGGGTGATGTGGAAGGCTAATGAGTAGGTCATGCAGGCCTCTGGTTCTGGAGCACCTGGAGTTAGGAAAAGAAGTAAGTCCCACTGTAGAGTGGAGTCTGAGAGCAGGCAGGGGACATACTGAAAAAGGAAATCAGAAGGGGAAATGGGGAGGTCTGGGCTGGAGATACCTAAGGAGGCCTTTCCTCTCATAGCCCCGGGAAAGTCACTGTCAAGAACGAAGTCCATCCATTCTGATCTCTTCACAGTGGATTTCTTTTGAACAGCTACTCTGGGGCTTGCCTTTCAGACTGGCTCCCTGGTCCCAGTGCCCACTCTTTTCCTTAGATAAGTAAAGTAGCTGCCCTTTGGGCTCACAGTAGCCAGAGGGACCCTGAAAATGAAATGAGTCCATAGGACTCTACCCCTTGACTTATCTCTTTTTGGGCATCCAGCTGGAATCTGGGACCACAAGATTTTAGTCATCTGCTCCCCTCCTTTCCATTCTACCATGGCTCCTTTCCCCCACTATGGTTCCAGCTCCAAAAGAGCAGGCATTGTCTAGAATATGCCTGGAATGAAATAAATGTGAAGTCACCATTCTACTAAATGAAGAAATCAATTAGTATTCTGCTCTGAAGATACGGCTGATGACCTGTCTGTGGATATCCCGCTTACTAGAAGCCAAGACAGTGTCTTTGTGCTTGATGTATTGGTGTGTGGGTTGTGGTACTCATCTGGGACCTTGGTCTGGCAGCGGAGGTGGGGGGGTGGGAGGGTGGGGGGTGAAGCATAGTCTTGCTAGCAACTTGCAGGACAGGCAGCTTTTGCTTGAGATATGGGTGAGGGAAGAAGTATTGCTAAATTGAGCCAGAGATAAGATGTCAAAAGGCCTGTGTGGGGCCCTCAATTATGACTCCTTTGTAGGATAGAGAGAAAAGCCCTGGGGTGGGTAACTGCCAGTAGAGAACAACAGACAGAAAACTTACCCCCCCACACTCCACCTTTCACTTACTAACCTTGACAGGAACACTTGGCGATGGCCCTTACTATGAATGAGACCGGTTTGACTTGGCCTGAAGTCCCTGAAGGCTTGGCCGAGTGCCACAGAGTCCTGCGCCTGAGCAAGTTCCTGTGTCTGTTCAGAAGCCATAGTACAGAGTTTTCTCGCTAAGGGCCCTTCCCAAGTGTACAGGGGCTGCTAAGCCTGGGTATCTTGCTTCAGGGCACACTTTTTTTCTGCACTTAGTTACAGTTCTTAGCTCAGTCGGGTACCAAGGAGCCTTTGGTGTCGACAGGATGTCTGCCTGTCTGTCTTTGCCTCTTCTACCCCTTACTGGCCTGGTTGGTTCCCGCCATGCATGTCTGCCAGGACTGAACCTAGGTCCCCTTGCAGAGATGCGCTGGCAATTGAGTGAGCAGCTCCGTTGCCTGGAGCTTCAGGGAGAGCTGCGGCGAGACTTGTTGCAAGAGCTAGCTGAGTTCATGCGGCGCCGGGCAGAGGTGGAGCTGGAGTACTCTCGGGGCCTGGACAAGTTGGCTGAACGCTTTGCCAGTCGCAGTGGTCGCCTGGGAGGCAGCAGCCGGGAGCAGCAAAGCTTCCGGTAGGTACCACACTGGCAGCAGTGCTTTACGGGGCCTGAGACCTAGGCTCCCTGGTCTGAATATTCCTCTGCTACAGGAAGGAGCCAACTCTCCTGTCATCCTTGCACTGCTGGTCTGTGTTACTGGAACACACACGGCAACAGAGTCGTGAAAGTGCCGCCCTCAGCGAGGTGCTGGCTGGACCCCTGGCTCAGCGCCTGAGTTATATTGCCGAGGATGTGGGACGCTTAGTCAAAAAGGTAGGTTCACACAAGTTGTGGAGCGCTTCAGGCTCTAACAAAGTCCATGGGGAATCTATCTGGAGGCACTGTGGTTGAGAGGCATGGGATGCCATGTACAAGTAGCAGCCCAAGGTCGGCTTGTAGCAATCTCAGGTGGGATGGGTTGTTACAGAATGATGGGAGGCACTGAGTAGGACAATGCTATTTTCATACATACCCCTTCATCTCTAGAGTAAGGACCTGGTGCAGCAGCTGCAGGATGAGCTACTGGAGGTGGTCTCAGAACTCCAGACAGTAAGCAGGACCTACTGTGTGCTGATCAGGGGGAAGCAGGAACGGCCCCAAGCCATTGCATCTCCAAGTCAGGGTCAAGAGAATGGGTGCCCAGGGATGACCCGAGTCTGGAGGGGCAACAGGCATGGGCCTGTCTATGCTCTGGGGACAGAGTGGTTAAGATGACAACATACTTAGGTAAAATGGCCCAACCCTCAGATCTGAATACTGGGGTCCTGAGGGGTGCTGTTCCTGGTCATGACTTTCAGGGGGCTGCCTTTCCTGGGCTTCCCTGCAGACCAAGAAGACATATTATGTGTACCACTTGGAGAGCATGAATGCTGAGACCAAACTCCGGGAAGCTGAGCGACAGGAGGAGAAGAGGTCAGGCCGGAGTGCCCTGCCCACCACTACTGCTGCCTCTGCCAGCACCACAACTACTGTTACCACCAATGAGACAGGACCCCTCCGAAAGAGCTCTCTCAAGAAAGGAGGGCGGCTAGTGGAGAAGGTGGGCCTGGAGAGCTATGGCACCCCTCTCTGTAGAGCTCTGATGGCTCTAGGATGTCCATGGGACAAAAGTGTGTGTGTGGGGGAGCTATAGGCCTCTAGCAAGATTTTTTCTTCCTGGTCAGACCTGATGGCTCTGGGATATGGAAAGACAATGCTACAGAGATTTCAACAGACCTGAAAGATGGGTAAAAACAATCATACTGTCATGACAGAGTGATTTTTACACATTATAATCCAATCATGTTGTCCCACATCCCTGCCTGCTGAAGCAGAGAGCTGTAGTACTCTAACCTTAGAGGACTTTTTCCTAGCTAGCTTCTACATTTTTAGGAGCATGAGAACTCAGGATGAGTGAGGGACTGGGTGCCATTTCGGGAGAAGCATTCAGGGGGAACCCCATGAAGAGAATAGAGAGGCTCCAAGCTAAGTGAGGCTGAGGGCAATGGCTTTTGTTTTGTGCCACCCCCATGTGCAGCCTAATTAGCCTTTTCATATATTTTCCTAGCTCAGACCTCCATCATGGGGTCTGAGTATGTAACACGAATAAATAAATGACCCAGAGACTGATACTGGGTTTCAAGCTTCAAGCTGAATATCAGAAAAGCAAAGTAGCCGGCCACTAGCTCTCACCTCTAGCTCAGGCTGAAAGGGCTGATCCACACACGAGCTCTCACCAAGTCTCAAACTGCTGCCTCTCCCCAGTGTGGCTGGAGAACGAATGCCTCTCTGAGACCTTGCTTCTGTCTTATATACTTCTCTAATGTTGGGATTAAAGGTGTGAGCTATAATTCTCTTTAGGACTGGGTCAATCTTGTGTAGATCTGGGTGGCCTTGGACTCACAGAGCTCTGTCTACCTCTTAATCCTGAGTCCTAGGATGAAAGGTGTGTGCCACCACCTCCTAGCTTCTGCCTGCTGGGATTAAAGGTGTGTGCTTGACTTCTAAGGCTTGTGGCTGACTTTGCTTTCCTAAATCCTCAAGCAAGCTTTAATAAATCATAAATAATATATCACTACATGAATATGAATGCCTTTTACTTAGTCATATGTTTCCATGTGATCTACTTCCATTTCTCTGGAGAATGACATGAGGCATGTTGGGGACTCAAACCAAGACAAGGGCGGGGGGGGGGGGGGGGCGGACGACCATCCCTTGCCAAGAGATCAAAAGGGTGCACCAAGAGTTGGTGTGTGGCAGTGTAAAAAGGTTCATGTTATATTAAACATGAGGGACCCGTGGCACATTGGCCATGCTTGTCAGTAGAGGGAATGGATAAAAGTGGAGATAAGAGTGGTTTCCAAATGTGTGACCCTGGTCTTCCTTGGTGTCTTGAGCAGCGTCACGCCAAGTTTTTGGAGCATAAACTTAAGTGCACCAAGGCCCGAAATGAGTACCTGCTCAGCCTAGCCAGTGTCAATGCTGCCGTCAGCAACTACTACTTGCAGGGTATCTTGGACCTCATGGATGTAAGTCTTGTGTGGGCAGGCAAGTGGGGTCATGGTATTGGAGCTTAAATGCTTTGAGCCATTGGCTCTGGCTCCAGGCCCACAACAGTGTCTACTTGCTTCTTCCCAGTGCTGTGACACAGGTTTCCACTTGGCCCTGGGGCAGGCCCTCCGGAGCTACACAGCTGCTGAGAACCGCACTCAAGCCTCCCAGATGCAAGGATTGGGCAGCCTGGAAGAGGCTCTGGAGGCCCTGGATCCTCCAGGGGACAAAGCCAAAGTGCTTGAAGTTCATGCCATGGCCTTCTGTCTCCCACTACGATTTGACTACCAGCCCCATGAAGGTGATGAGGTGAGGGTCAGTTTATTGCACCCCCTACTTCTGCTACCCTTAAGGACCAAGCATGATTTAAAAAGACTTCACATTCTCTGTACTTCATATTAGTGTGAGTCAGTCACATAATTTATACTTTCCTAAAACAAAACAAATTCCAGGATGCTGAAGGTCCTTATTTCTCAGCCCTTCATCCTATGGCTTCTGTCCTATTAGAACAGTTAGCTGTAGCAGTTCACTCAGGGGGCTGCCCTCAAACAGTGCAAGCACAGCAGTCCAGTTGTTCACCACGGCTGTCCATACACTAAATGTTGAAAATTGTAGCCATGTATGGTAGTGCATGCCAGTCATCCTAGCACTGGGGAAACTAAGGCAGAAGGATTATCCTAACTTTAAAGCCAGCCTGTGCTACATAATAAAGCCCACAGCTTGGACTTCAGTGTAAAAACCTATCTACAAACAGAACAGACAAACTGATGACAAATTTCATAATAAACACTTGCTGCATCATTTCTTTCTTCTTTTTTTCTCTTTTTTTGGTTTTTCAGGATAGCCCTGGCCGTCCTGGAACTTGCTTTGTAGACCAGGCTGGCCTCCAACTTAGAGATTCACTTGTCTCTGCCTCCCCAGTGCTGGGATTAAAGACATGTGCCACCACCACCCAGCATACAGCATCATTTATAATTAGATGTCTGTCCTCATTTTATGAACTTTTAGGGTAGTCTTTCTTCTCTGGTGTAAAATTTAATGATGCTCTCCTTTGGGGTTCCATTTTCCCTTCTAGTACTAGGCAATAAGTGTGTCTGTCTGCTTGAGGCTTTTGGCTTCCCTGGACACCGTGTTCTTCCTCCTCCTCTTGCCTTCTACTTGCATCTCACAGGTTGATTCATTCTCCAATTTCCTGTTTTCTCTTTCCTCTTCCCATTTCTATTAAAAGACATTTCTTTTGGAATCTCCTCCAACTTTTTGCTGAATTAAAAACAATTTACTGCCAGGCAGTGGTGACACACGCCTTTAATCCCAGCACTGGGAAGCAGAGGCAGGTGGATCACTGAACAGAGTTAGGTTCCCAGCACACGTATCAGGCAGCTTGTAACCACTTATAACTCCAACTCTAAGAGATCCAATGCCCTCTTCTGACTTCCAGCAGGTACCCGTGTACAAACACTATGTTTGCTTTTATTTTGTTTTAAAGATTTTATTTATTATGTATACAACATTCTGCTTCCATGTATATCTGCACACCAGAAGAGGGCACCAGATCTCATTACAAATGGTTGTGAGCCACCATGTGGTTGCTGGTAATTGAACTCAGGACCTCTTGAGCCATCTCTCCAGCCCCTCATATCTGCTTTTAAATAGACCATTATTTTTAAAAAGATTTTTAGCCTGGCGGTGGTGGCACCTGCCTTTAATCCCAGCGCTTGGGAGGCAGAGGCAGGGGGATCTCAATGAGTTCGAGGCCAGCCTGCTCTACAGAGTGAGTACCAGGACAGTCAGGACTGTAAATTAACACAGAGAAACCCTGTTTCGAGAAAACAACAACAACAAAAATTTTTAATTATGTGTATGTAGCCAGTCAGTGGTGGTGCATGCCTATAATCCCAGCACTTGGGAGGCAGAGGCATGTGAGTGTCTGTGAATTTGAGGCCAGCCTGGTCTACAAAGTGAGTTCTAGGACAGCCAAAGCTGTAACGCAGAGAAACCCTGT